>NW_027516477.1:642031-1284063 GCF_048772815.1 Callospermophilus lateralis
TTATCAAAAATAAAAATAGAACATCAAACACATTCAGAGATCATAAACATGAATGAAATGGGAGTTAAAAGTGTATTGCCATCTAAAAATATCACAAGTCAATTTCATATAGCCAAAATTGTTTATCTTTGTGCCTTGCCTCATTTAAGCCTGCAAATATAGAATCCATTTGTGCAATCCAATTAATAAATTAAGACCATTAATTTTCTCTTCCTCAATAATTATTTGAAATAAACTTCTTATATAGAAAACATTTGACGTCAAGTAACCATTTAATTCCCTTAACAAGGTTAAACCTATTGTTTGAAATGCAATTATTTCCATCATTGTATTATATTAAATGATAAGGCTCATGCAACTATCCTGAAAGTTCTTTTAAAGGAGTTCTCCTGGTCCTCATTTCTACTCAGTCTCTGATCAGTTATTTCTCTGAATCTTTTCTTTTCATTCATTATACTGGGGGAGTTTATTCTCCACAAGAGCCTTCTAGTTGATATACAATTATTTATTTTATGGTTATCATTAAAAGTAATCTCCATTGAAAGCATAAAACTTTATATAAATTTGAGAAATTATATCACTTGAATAACCATGTAAAAAATTCTCTGTAATGAATTGCTATGGTTTGGATATGAGGTGACCCCTAAAAACTCCTGTGTTAGTGGGGGAGATTAAATTATTAGATTATGAATGCTGAATTATGAATTCACCAAATGGGTGAATTAATCCATTTGTTGGATCAATAATCTGAATGGATTACTGGATGGTAACTGTAGGCAGGTGGGGCATGAATGGAGGAAATAGATGTGGGGGAGATTGCCTTGAAGATGATATATTTGGCCCCTAGCTCCTTGCACTCTCTCTGCTTCCTGGCTGCCATACATTGAGCAATTTTGCTCTACTATGCCATTCTATGCAAATGTTTAGCTTCACCTTAGACCCAGAGCAATAAAGCTGAGGTTTATGGACAGTACCTTTGAAACCTTGAGCCAAAATACTCTTTTCCTCTTCTAATTTGCTCTTGTCTGTATTTTTGTCACAGCAATGAAACGCTGAATATGAAAGAATAAATATCAATATTTAATTTATTAAATTGTTTCACATCAGAGACTCCACTGATGCTTGTAGACAGCAGTTAGAGGTGGAAGCATTTTAAAACTATACCTTGTGTCTTTTTTCTTCAATTAGATGGCTTAGTATATTGTGGTAGGCAGAAAAATAGTGATCCAGAATGCCCACATCCTATTCTGAGCAAATGCATTATCTTATATGTTGAAAGACCTTGCAGATTTAACTTAAGGCTCTAGAGATGTGGAGATATCATGGGACTTTGATAAACATGTGTCCTTATAAGGGAATGAGAGAAGCAGCAGTGTTCGATGAGAAGGGGTAATTGCTACAGTGATGTCATTAAATAAGTGAGAGAGTTTGAGATCTATAGCACAACTAAGAAATAGCTTAAAACATCTTTCCAAAAATTACAAAAGACAAGAAAGATCAGATGAGTATTTTTAGAGATGGGTATATGCAATTGTGGAAAATTTTCTACATTTATTTTGGTTCCTAAATGAAATAGCAAAAAGGGTGAGCTGAGACAAAAACAAAGAGCTCTTGGAGGTGAGCAGAGGATATTTGAAATAGCCATCAAGAAAGTAAAAAGAGAGAAGTAAAGAGATGGTTTTGTTTCACAAAACCAAAGATCACATGATATTAGGACGTGTCTTCAAAGCCATCTCATTCATCACCTGTATATGTGAAAAGTAAGTGTAAATTGGAGTTTTCCAAGGGTGGACTTTTTGGTAAATGTATGGTAGAGGAAATGGGAATTGAAGATACTAGAACATAAGATCTCTATGTAATTCTTTGAAGAGAGCTCAAATACTAGTAGAAGCCTTCAAAAAAAAATTCTGCTTGCTCCTCTAAATTCAACACAAAAACTAAAACCATCCTTTTAAAATTTAGTTCAGATCATTTCATACCTTGTTTTAAAAGGCTCACTATAAAACTTCTATGAGATCACCAGAGTTTCCCATCTTTTCCAACCAACTGACAATGGCTACCTACTCATATTAAACTAGCTGTGTGCATACTTGTAACTTGAGATATTTCCCTATTTGCATGAGCCATTCCCATGACAGTGAACAACCTTTTGAGAAGTCTTTTCTTTGCTAACTAGACACATTTTTCCATTCTCTGCTCAAATCTTGTATTTTTAATGAGGCCTGCCCCAACCACTCTGTTCAACTCTGCACCTTATCACTCTGCCACTCTCAGGATTCCACGTCTCTCTTGCCTTTTATTTCACTTTTTTGTATGTTACATAATGAACTGTTATATTAGAGAAACTTCTTAGTGCCTTCTAAAATGCCAATCCCAGAAATAAGGGGCCTTACTGTCTTTTATTTACTTCTATAGCTGAGGTGTATACTTGTATAAATCATTATGTGGCCTACATACTTCACTCCATAAACCCATACATTTTATTGCATTCAAGAGTAGTATTGGTATTTTTTTTTCTCATTTACTCTGTTCCCTCCCGCACACTCCTCCATGAAGCCATCCTATTGGGGATCTGTTATTCTGATATTCCATAATGGGCCTATCTGCATCCAAAGACATATTCCCATTATGTAGACTCTTCTTCTAGAAATCCATCTTTCTGAGATAACCATTTCCTTTTGCAGTTCTTTGTCACTAAAACTATCAAATATGAAGACCATATCACATTACATTTATGATCAGAGTTCCTGATGTTAATTTTCTTCATTTTTGTAATGCATTAATTTCACAATGTACAAAAAATGCATTTTGAAGCAGGAAGAACTATGTAAGTGTAGTGCATAGCTATTATTATCTGTTGAGTAGTACAATACATAGCACAAAAGGGTTTGGGAAGAATTAAATGAGATAATATTTACATTTTTTTATTTACTGTCAAATGTTTGATATATATATATATATTTTTTTCTTCTCTGTGAATTTTGACTGTAGTTAAGTCAAGTCTATATACCGTGGTTTAAACATTTAGTCTTTTTCATGGACACAAACTTCTTTCCATCCTCAGGGCCTTTGCAATGGTATTTTCCCAGTCCTAAATTTCTCTCTTCCCAGGGCCTGCATGACCAGCACCTCCTTCCTAAAGTTTTGTTTTCAGGAAGAGGACTTACCTTACCAGCCTGTTCACAGTAGCCCTTGACTCTTACCCCTGTTATTCACATCAGTTCTGTGTGTGTGTGTGTGTGTGTGTGTGTGTGTGTGTGTGTGTTTAAGTATTCATTTTGTAATGATTTGAGCAACCATTAAAAAAAATTCCAGATATATTATTAGGCTATTTAGTCCAAGGACTGAAACTGTGAAACTTCCACAACAAGAAGAATCAAGACTCTGTTCTTCTAGTATAATGCTTAGCACTATTCTTTCTCACACGATGTATATTAGTTAAGAACAACAATTTCTTCTTTAAAATGCTCATTTGTGTGTTTTTCCTTTTGCTTTTTAAGAACATACTATTTGAATTATACAATGGATTTAAGAAATAAATAATTTTTTTTCTTTAGGATATAAATATTTGTATATTTTTTGTCCATGCATTAATTTATGCTCATCATAGGACTATGGTTAAAATGATATAAAATGGAATTAATGAAATGATACTTACATATTATCCATTTAAAGTTTTCACTTAACCAAAAGTACAAAATTAAAATATAAATATATTTATCTGATGTCACACACTTCAGTGGCTTTACTGGAATGAAAATAGCGCCTTAAGCAGAATAACAGACTGTCTTACATCTGTGAATTTTCAAGTTTTGACCAAAATCAGTGTGGCTTGAGGCTGTTGGACATGTGGTGAGTTTCACTCCTGAATTTTGGTATATATTTGTTTGCTATTTTGGGGGGAAAAATAAATGTTTGTGATGTGTGACTAGGATGTTTATGAGAAATTCATTTAGAATTTTTAAAACTCTTCATAGCTTTTAATCCTCTTTTTTTCTGTTACATTTATAGAAATAAAACCAGGAAACTTTTTAAAGCAATACCAAAACAGTGGCCAAGAATTTTGCAAACAATTTAGAAAATATTTTTTTAAATTGTCAAACTTTGTGACTTATGTTGATAATTCTTCTTTATTTATGACATTCAATTCTTACACTATATTAATTTTCAATTACCAGATGACTGAAAGAGTAAAACAAGGACTTGAGATTTAACTCCAATTTCACACACCGAGTAAGTAACCTTATTTTTTCTCTCTCTTGGTTATGGGTTTTATCTTTAACATCTAGGCTATGTCTTATGCAGCACGAGGTAGTCTCTTCTCTCAGGAAATTTACAATCCTGTTAATGATGAGCTCTATGTAGATATAATGAGGAAGTCAATTCAATAAGTGATAGATGCCAGGAAAGCAGTCATCTCCAGATCTCTGACCGAGCTAAGAGGTTTAAATGACACAACCAGAGCCCTGAATAAAGCTATTATTCATGCTCTCCTATGTCATGAGCCTTCCAGCTGGGGCGTGAAAAATTTGCCTTAATGATAGTGTGCCCACATTTCCCAATTTACACCCATTGTCCAACTTAATTATAAATAACACCTCTTTTTACTCTCAAATAACTGGTTTAAATATTTTTGTCCTCCTATTTAATGCTCTCATGAGCATCAGGAAACAGAAAAAAAAAAAAAAGAACTATGCCAAATTACTCTTTCATGCTGGCTTTTCCTACCAAGCATGAAATGTATACATCCTGTTTCCCTGCTCCAGCAGCTACCATCCAAGTATGGACATGGTTTAACTCAAGGTGCAAACTGCATTGAGGAACTTACTCCTTGTGCATCAAAGGAAACCCTCTTTAACAAAAGATCAATAGCTAGGCTTGTAATTTTATCCTTTATATAAATATGACCTTTGAATGAATTTTTTTAAAATATCTGATTATAAATCCTGAAATGGTTCTTTCAAGCTACAACTCTTGCCAGTCTGCTGACATACACTTGCATTGGCAGCACTATTATAATACTGCACTGTTTTGTATGATTCCTTATCCTTCTGACTTGTGCTTCTCCTTCGTAGCTCATTGTGAGAACTAAGGAGCCATACCTTCCCACCTCACTCATGTTTCCCAACAATGATCATAACTAGTAATCTAAAAGAATCTTGGATTCTCCACATGCTTTTTAGACATAAGTTGCACTGGAGATATTGTCAGACCACTGGAAATCCCTATTATAATGCCCTCCAGTTACTCCTGGATATGTCAGAAGTCACTGAAAACCATCTGACCCATTATAAGATTCTTATTTCACTTACAAGAAGTTTCTTAATTTATTGTCCTCTACTTACCTCAAGAAATAACAAGTAAATCTAAGAGAACCAAAAATTCCTTTAAAATTAAACTATCTTTTAATACAGGACAAGAACCTTTGTGCACAATCATTTTGTATTCTTACTCTAATATCTAAGTGCAAATATCTCTTACTGGTCAATTTTCCATCAAATTATATATTTATCTGTCTAATTCTAACAAAACTTTGACAGTGAATTAATCTTTCCCGATTGCTTTTGTGAAGAACGTGAGGAGCCAGCCATTTGAGAAAACAGGAACTTAAAATGGCCATCATTAGACAGCATCAATTGCAGACCTACAGGAATTGCTACCACTCATTATGGTCCTAGGACACTGCATCTTGTTTTGTATATTTTCCATTTAAAAATCTTATCTACTCTCCCTGATGGTTTCTACCATGGACTGAGTGCCACTACACTGCTTGATCAATCTCCTTCTTACCCTTTCTGGGGCTACATAGAAAGTTTTCTGAAGAAACCATCATTGCCTTAGGCTTCTCTAGAGCAGTTCATGTAGGTTCTCAAGTATGCTGGAACATCTTGGATACCTTAAAAGCCACATTCATGTTCCAAAATGCACCTAACTCAAACTTTTCCTCCTGATTAAAATTGTTCTACCTTTTATTTTACTTATATTACCTGCTGTTCTGTTTTATGTGTCTGCGTAGTTGGGTACAGGTAATCAAAGGGCCACATACACATTTGGTGTTGTATTTGAATAATAGTATCACTTATCATTATTTTTAATTTTTAAATTATGTCTGCATTTTTAAAACTTCTTATGCCTAGTCTATACCACTGACCCCAAAAAATCTCAAATATTAACATTTGTAGAATAATTGCAAATCAATTTTAATGTTTGATTCTAAGTAACAACCTGATTATGCCACAGTACATACTTGGTTGTTGGTCAAATGCCCAGATATTGTTATAAAGATATATTTTAAACGTGATTTACATTATATGAAGACTTTAAGAAAACAGATTCTTCTCTATGATGTAGGGTGAGCTTCCTCTAGTCAGCTGAATTCCTTAAGGGAAAAAGACTGAGGTTTTCTGAGGAGATGACAATTTTCCAGTAGCCTGCCTTAAAGCTTCTACTATATCTTCACTGGGTCTCCAACCTGCCATCTTGTCCTGCAGATTTGGTCTTGGAAGCCAAGACCTTACAATCATGGTAGCCAATTCCTTAAAATAACTATTTTTTTAACCTTTCACAAAATAAACATCTTGTCATTTGTTTTTCCTTTCTAGAACCCTATTATGCCAAATATGGATAACTGAGCAATTTGTGTTTTACGTGTATGCTCTTGAAAAGGTAAATAGAATAGAAATACTTAAAAGAAAATAAATAAGTAAAAGATCCTAGAAAATTTAAAGTTGAAAATAGATTCAATTAATTAATTGTAATTACAAAGAAGAGAGTACAAACTGATGAGTGGGAAATTTTTTATAGCATTATCTTACCACTAGTATCAACTGAGTTATTTCAGTGGAACTTAATTTGCTATAAACTCTCTAATTAACTGGCTGTAAATTCTGAGAAACATGATGACATTAACACAGATTCAAAGTTGTTCTTCTAACATTCCCTAGAATGGCCCAAAAAGTGAAGAAGAGAGAAAGGCACTCATATTTAAAATCATATGTCACTTATTTCAACAAACATAAACTACTTGTAATACAAAGAATAAAAGACTGAAACCAATTACCCTAGGCCATTTCCAGGAAAGATTTTGTGGTTCAGGTATTCAGATAATGCTTACTTACATTTGGAAAACAAAAATGTTTCCTGGGACAAATGCAGACAAATCCTTTTGAAGCCTTGCCCTTCCCTTCCCACTAACAGATTTATTTTTACAATCCTGTCAGGCTCTGTAAGGAGGAGCACACAGCCACAACAAGCAAAGAGCTGTGGAGCTTGTCTCTGGATTTTCTCTGGCTTGATTTTTCAAAAGTGGTTGAACTGCTTGAACACAGAAGACTAGCTTATCAAAGGCTGATTTTGGATGCACATATGGTCCTCTTGTTCTACAGGAAATGTTTCTATTTGAGTACATTTTCCCTTGTGCAGAGCTTTTATTTGATGTGACTAGCATACGGTAATTATTTCTTCATGATGAAGAAATGCTATCTGAAGCTGTGACGATCTTCAGATGAGCTTAGAATTAGTTTTCTATTACCCACTGGCTGAACATTACTTTATAGAGTGAAAAGACATCATCTCCATCCATTGTGACACAGCTCTCTCTGAAAATAGAGTCTAAAAATAGTGCCATGGCCACACTGATTGTTTGGAGTCCCAGATAAGTGAAGAAAACTGCATGTGGGTTTCAGAGATTTTAGTACAAGTAGCATACACTAAAGAATAAAATAAATTGTCCAGATTTGATCACCAGATCATTGGTTTGAGAAGGTTTTATGTTAGCTGGTATAGACAAATTAATAAAAGAATTAAAAAAAACATTTAAAAAATTATTTCTATTGCCACTGCCTGTACACCATAAGGTGACCACTTATACATCCAAACCTAAACCTGTTCAGAACATTCATTTTAACATATTTAAATTTTTATATTTTCTTTAGAGTTGTAAACTATTAAAAGTCATGATTTTGTTAATTTAACAACTGTAACAACCAAACTGAACGTAGCTAACATATGTGTAAATGGGCTGTCTACTTTTTTATATTTTTTTTAAAAAAATGTATAAAGATGTGAAATGAGAATAAACTTTAATTGTTAAGAAATTTTTATATAGAATACATTCATTATATCTAATTCAGAAATATATTTTAAAATAAATTCTCATATTGTCTTTAAAAAATATGATGCATCTCACTGGCATTTTGGGTATCTTCTACCAGCCATTTCCACGAGCAGTAAGGAAGAGGGTGACTGACTCTCAAGAACTGGTAGGAAAACGGGTTAAGTTTAGATCAATCTACTTAACCAGTGACATCTGCTTGATGGAAGGATAGCCTCTTCCCTTCTATTTCTTTCTGTCTCCCAAATCTTTTTTTAATTATTATTATTTTATTATTATTATTATTATTATTATTATTATTATTATTATTATTATTATTATTTTATAGTTGTAAGTGGACAGAATGATTTTATTCTTATGTGGTGCTAGGAATCGAACCCAGTGCCTCACACATTCTAGGCAATCATTCTGCCACTGAGCTACAGCCCCAGCCCTCTGTGTTCCAGATCTTGAAATAGCCTGCACTGGGAAACTCTAAATCAGACCTCACACAGATAGGAGAGGACAGGAAAGGTATTGCTTACATTCTTCTCAGGATATTTAAGTGACTTAGAAGACCCTTATGGCATTGCAGGCCAAGAGGAGACTCAGAATTTATAACTTCATCCAACATGTCTCTATGAATAAATTTCACCCATATTCAAGCTTCCTCAATATGATGATAAACATTCACTGCATCCATCTAACATAGTGGTTAAATAAATATTATTCATACAAAACAAGACTGATTCATAGAAAAATGAAATGAGCAATTGCATGTCAAAATTTACCCATCCTGCGGGATGTTTATAATTTATACATCACAAACCTTATTCAAACTCTGCCACTAATTCATTAAATGATGTTTAATAAAAAATATAAATAGGCTTAACCACTATTAATAAAACCATTCTAGTTAATAGAGGGGGAAGAATAAGGAAAAATACTTGCAAAGACTATTTAAAGGTTTCAATTATGAAAGCTATTTAAGTCTTTCAATTTTCATTTCCTTATAACTTTTACAACAGCTCACATGGTTGATTTTTGCTATTCATATTTTTTTTCCTCTGCTACTGGGTTCATGTTTGTTTTACCTTTTTACACAATTCACCTGCCAGGTAAAGAACTGTGAACCACACTTCAATTATCCAAGTCTACAGTATTACTTATCCATTTTCTTCCAGACATGAAAGTCTTCTCTGTGTTCTCAGCCTCTTTTCCAATTTAAGGCGCTGAATTTTTTTTAATAACGTTTGAGGAACATACCCTAACTCTTATCCTAGAGTATTCTTTCCGATAGTAATAATATTTTCAATTTGTTTCTTGTTGGATCTTTTACACTTTCCCTGAACATTCTTTCTAAAATCATGCCCTCATACACACAGTCCTCTCTTAAAGTATGATATTCACTGTGGGTTGAATGGCAGTCTCCAAAAAGATATGTAAACTTCCTTATCCCCAGGATTTGTGGCTGTGTAATTTATTTTAAGGAATCTTTCCACATCATGCACAAGAAGAATGAGAAATTATATTCCATTATATATGATGTATCAAAGTGTATTCTACTGTCATTTATAACTTATTTAAACAAATTTTTAAAAATAATTTTCAGATTAAATCATATGGGGTTATCTGGGTTATCCCTAAATTGACTAGTATCATAGGAGATAAACACAGAGGATCAGCATAGAGAAAGGTAGGCCACATAATGGTGGAGGCTGAGAAGTAGAGGCTGCTGCCCAATCCCAAGGAGTGCTTGGAACCTCAGGAAGAAGGAAGAGAAAAGAGACGATTCTCTCCCAGAAACTCTGGAAGGAGCATGACAACTTCTCACCTCTTGACTAGTGGAATAATTCATTTCTGTTTTTTTTTTTTTTTTTTTTGACAGATTTGCGGTAATTTGTTATGGTAGCCCACAGGAAAGTAATACACTATTTTTTCTTTTTTCATTACATCATACAAAACTTCCTCTATTTACTTTTTCAATTTTTCTAACTATCCTCTTTGATCTCTTCTCAGTGAAAGCCATATTTACTCTCTATATGACACAATTTAACATAGAATAGATTAAATATATATCTCTTTTCTTTATTAATATTGATTTATATTTACAAAAATGTTGCAAATTTATAATTATAAACTAGATTAAGAAACATGATTATTCTTCCCTTAAGATAACCAATTTTCTGACTTCAAACACAATAGATTTATTTGGAATGTTCCCATTTTATAGATACAGAAACCAAAGCTGTGTTCTCCTGACCCAATCTCTCTGTGTGGTGAACTTTCATCTATTTTTAGGGTACCAGGAAGGGCAAGAACTTCTTCACTGGATTTATTCTGTAGTTTAATCAGTGGGAGTGGGCAGGGGAAAGTGTGTATAGTTTTTAATAAATTGTTGTCAAAATAGCTCAGTTGCAAAGTTGTTAAGAGTGAAACTCAAAGACCTTTACTTTGTTTTCAGATATCATAGATATTCTTATATCAATCCTTCTTTCTTAGACTCCATAATTTCAACCTAATTATTCATATCTCCTTAGCCCTCTTGATCACATGGTACAGATAAAAGCTCTAACAGCTTTAAATGAATATTAATAACTTGATAAGGTTATTAAAATGTGATTATATTTCCAATTAATTTTATATTTTTTAAACAAAATACATGCCAGAGAGAAGATGAAATGCCTTGAATTATGTCTGATGCATATGTGCATGCTTTATATTCTAAAAATTAAAGCTAGTTCTTAATGTACTTGTAAATAATTCCAATGCATAGTTTTCTAGCTACCCAATATTGAATATTATATTAAATTTTTATTTGATCAATAATTTTCAAGCAAATAAACTTCACATGATAGAACAAGAATCTAAACCTACTGTTTTAACATTAATAAGTGGATAATTGCACAAACTCAAATGATCATCAATTTTTTGCCCTGGGTTAGTTCTCTGTTTTGAAATCCAGGTCTATCTTCTGCCCTAGGGAAAGAGGTAACAGCTGTTGGTGCAAGTTGTTTTCTTGCTGGGAGAAAATTGAAACTGTTACAGCTTAAACACTGTCCACAGAGTTATTTACATCACAGGTGTTAGTCATCTGGAAGAAATTCTAACTTTAAGGAGATGAAAATATTTTCTGCTCTTCTACACTTTTAAAAATTAATGGGATGATAGACACTTCAACATTTAAGCAAATTTATGGTTATATGACCATTTGCAGTAAAATGATAGTGTTTTTTTAAGAAAATCAAGTAAATTAACATTGATATCAATTTTAAAATAAATTTTATTAATTTTAAAATAAATTAGAGAGGTAATAGTTCAGTATCTACTAAAACCTATATTAGATTTAGAAAGTAAAATAAAAACTAGTAAAATACAATTGTAGTTATGAAACACAATTTAAAACTCACTTTTAAATATTTTTCTCCTTGATATGAAGTGTGATGCTTTCTTAGAGATTATGTGAAATCTGATCAATATATGTAATTAATTTTTGCTCAAAATTTTTGTACGGATTGCCCACTTATTTTAAATATAATATCCCTAAATATATTAAAGTATACAATGTTAACCCAGGAATTCAAAATCATAACTAGATTTAGGCATCCGACATTCTCAAAATACATGTCCCTTTCACATTGTCTTTTAACTTGTTATGGGAAGCTGCTTCAGAAAACACAGTCCTAATTCAATCAAAGAGAGCTTTATTTACCTGGCCAGGGACTGTCACCCACCAATATAGACTGAAGCTCTATGGGAGAACAATAGGTTCCTGGCCTGTATCCTGGGAACTTAAAGATGAAAACCACCACTCAGGGGCTTTCATTATCATCATGCAAGCAAGCCAATCACAGAAGCTAGAAAAAAGCAGTCAGTTTCACAACTCAGTTAACCACATCTTGGATCTGAGGAGGTGTTAGACAATCGTATCCTGAGTTTGAGCAGGTGGTTAGCAGGGATGAGAATCTACTTCAAAGTCTTGGTCACCAAGAACCCCATATCCTGATATCCTGGGTTGAATACATTTTGTGGGGTACAAAGTATAGAAAACAATATATTATAAGAAAATAGCTTTCATTTCAGTTTCTAAGAAACAGCTCTTGTAACTTTTTTTTTTAAGAAGGCAGCAAAATGGTGTCTTAGGCCTGTCTATGACAGTTCTTGCTTTATAATTATCCTATCTCACTTGTCAAAATATTATAGCTATAATCTATATTTTTCACAAATCTATAACCTATAACTTACACTCTTATTTATTGTACTAATCAGTTCACAAAACAACAAACTACATTATTTTTAACAAAGTAAAAAAAAAGCCATACATAAAAAGTATAAAGAAATTTTTAAATATCTCAACATAACATAATAACAAAAGCATTCAAGATTCTAACCTTGCCTTTAGTAACCAAGGGCTAAAAATAAAAAGTAATCTCTTTTCATTATATATAATCAATCCTGTCAGTAAAATCTTTCACAGAAACACCTTATCAAATATCTAAAACAGTATTTGCTATGAATGCATCTATTTTTTAGAGATATGTTGTATTAAAAAACTTGAATCTTTCTTCACATGTATGCTGATTGTAAATGGAGGTCATAAAATATTTCTTTCCCTAAAAAGAAAATGTTATTTCACATTCATTACTTCTTAAATGATTTGAAGATAGAAACAAATGTAGTCATCCCTAAAATATGGTACTATTTTATGTGGAAACTAAAATATCTGATTATTTCAAAGTCATTCACGAACATTGTACTTGATTTATTTAAGGCACATAGTAAAACTAGAGAGCTCTGTAGCTTCTGTCATCAGTTTGTAAGGTGCCACCAGCATATAAAATAGTCATTGTGTTCATCACCACCATACAATCAGTTAAAAAATATATTTCACTTTAAAACTTTTTAATGAAGCACTAAATTCTACTTAATCTTGAACACTGGAGTATGCCTACTTTTCAATATTTAGTGTGAAGAAATGAGGAAGATCACATAAAGCACCTCTGCTGTCTAGTAAAGTACAGTAAATGTCTCCAGTGGAGCCAACTGTTTCAGTTGCAAGCTCAACTATCAACTTTTTTCAAAGAGCCCTCTTACTTGAGAAGATGACTAACAGAAAACCTATAATTATACAGTCTTGTTTAGTTGGCAGATTTTTCTCAAAAATTCATGAAGTGAGCTTGTCACATCAAAGAAGGCAACTCACACTATTTGATGCCAGTGATGAAATTCAAAATCTCAGGAGAAAATTGTAAATTTGGAAAACTTGAATCTGTCACTGTGAACTTGGTAGCTTCCTGACACTTACAGGCTTGTCTGATAAAATCAGTAGAAAAGTCTAAATTGTGATTTCTGATACATATACCAAAATGTGTCAAATCTTAAAAAAACTATATAACAGAATAAACTGATACTTTCAAAATGAACAATATATGATACTACAAAATTATGCATGAATAAAAAATTCTTCCTAAGTACAAAATAAGGTATTTTCAATTTTATTATCACAAAGTAAATTTAACAGTATAGTGTGGTTTTAAATCACACATTAAAATTAACCTTTAAGAAAGTGATTCTTCCAAGTATGGGTATAATGTCAAAGAAGGATGTACATCCATACTTTCTAAAAAGTCTATTAAAGTATAATATTCTCATTGCTAAATACATCTGAATAAAGACTGACTAGGTTCAGACATGAGAAACCAAATTTATATTACAATAGCTTTAATGCAGAAACTAATATAGGAATCAAACTATTTTTTCTTATTCCAGATTTCAAAGATATTTGCAAAAATCTAAAAAGAGACACTTTTATAACTAATTGTTTCATATTTTGTTAAAAATAGTCATTTTGGGGACTGGGGTTGTAGCTCAGCAGTAGAGTGCTCGCCTAGCATGTGTGAGGCCCTGGGTTCGATCCTTAGCACCATATAAAAAAAATAAGTAAATAAATAAATAAAATTTAAAAAGTTATTATGTCCAACTAAACTAAAAAATAAATATTAAAATAATAATCATTTTGATAAAACATTTTATTGAGTTTGACATGATGGTTTATTTTGTTTTCTTGAATGTATTATAGAATAAACAGTGTAACAGATGCTCAATTTTGGTTTCTAAAATGAAAAATATTAACATACATTAACAAAAATATTTCAGAATACTCAAGAACTTTTGAAATGTAAGGGTCTTAAACCCAAAAATATTAAGAATATTTTGTTTACACAATTGTGTTTACATCCATATTAAATACACCGACCTTTCTGTTCCCTTTTGTGAAATGTGAAGATAAACAAATATATGACTATGACTTCTAAAACTTCAATTTCCTGATTGTTCAAGATTTTGGACAGGCTCTCAATTTCTTCAATATTATTTCCTATTATCCATCTCTGTTTACTTTTGCTTTTCTCTTTTTTATTTCACTCTCCATTCCTATACTATAGTCCTGTGTAAAAAATCTATTTCATTTTTTGGGGGGAACTAGGCATTGAGGTTGACTTCAGGGACACTTCAGCCACTGAGTCACATCCCCAGCCCTATTTTGTATTTTATTTAGAGACAGGGTCTCACTTGTTTGCTGAACACCTTTCTTTTGCCAAGGCTAGCTTTGAACTTATGGTGCTCCTGTCTAAGCCTCCTGAGAAGCTGGGCTATTTCATTTTTATTCTCCTAACTTCTCTTTTTCAAATTTGAAGCACTTTTTGGTCTTTGGATTTTTAGGTTTTATAAGAAAATCTTTATCCTAATTTTTTCAAGTCTGCTTATATTTTGATATTATTATTGATTTTGATGTTGTTCTTCTTATATTGACTTTGTTGCATCCCTGATTTTTGTACATTTTTAATTTCTAAATTTTATGTTATATTATTTGTTAAACTGCCAGCTTATACTTGGTTTTATTTTTCTATTCAGTCTTCATAGAAACTGAACTTTGGCTTAGAAACTTTTAGTTCATTCATGTGCCTTACTGAATTTGAATTCGATTGAAAGAGAATCTGGAAGAATACATTGACTAGACTACCCTTGACGATATGCATTTGTTTTCCCTTTCTTCACTAAAAGTTTTAAGACAGAGTGTTCCTGAATTTATCAAAGTAGAAAAAGAAATTTTTTGGAATCAGAGTCCAGTTTGCCTAAGTTGCTTTCTTTTTCAGCTCTCATTATTTTATCCCATACTCTCTTCCCTCAATAAAATGATATTCTCTACAGCCTTCATCCAAAATGTGGAATAAGCAGTTGCTTCTTTATTTGACAATTAGTTAGAAATAATAAAAGTAAATTTACTGCATGTTTTATTATATTATTGTTTTCCTTGTCACCTTATTACTTCCTTATAATTAAAATGTAATGTTAGTAATATCTTTCTTGGGATAATGGCCAAATTATAGCTCAAAGCTTATTAATATATCCCAGAATAATATAAGGCCCACCCTCTTGTTGATTCATTGTGATGAGGAAAATGACAACCATTGGAAGATAACATGAATAAAATAAACTTTTAGTAAATATGCAAGATGAATTAAGAGTGATTATTGGGGATATTGTCTTCAAACTGCTTATAAAAAATGTTAGGGAAGAAAAAAAACCTTTGTATGGTTACACAAACCTGTAATTCTAGAAACTCCAAAGGCTGATATAGGAGTATTACAAGTTCAAGACCAGCCTCAGCAAATTAGGGAGGCCCTAAGTGACTTAGTGAGACCCTGTCTCACTAAAAATATAAAAAAATAAAAAGAGTTAGAGATGTGGCTCAATGATAAAGCATAAAGCACCCTTGGGGTCACTCATCATCAGCACAGAAGAAGAAGAAGAAGAAGAAGAAGAAGAAGAAGAAGAAGAAGAAGAAGAAGAAGAAGAAGGAGGAGGAGGAGGAGGAGGAGGAGGAGGAGGAGAAGGTGGTTAGCAGAACATCGTTATCTGTATAAAATTTTAGTTTTATTTTATGCACAAATATGCTATGCTTATTATTTACATGTAATCTATTTTTTCTTGCCACAATGGTTTGGATAAGTAATTGTTATAGACATATAGACCTCAAAACCTGAAATGCAAATAGAACTTTTTTAAGGGAAATATCAAATATAATACTCTTTTAGCGTTTGTTGAATATTATGTTTTTACCAAAATCTAAAGACTGAAATGATAATTTCACCCAAATAAAACTAAGAGAAGTTAATTGTTTAAACTGACTTAATGTGAATAAATTCTAAAATTGATAGTGATTGTATAGTCTAGCAGTGGAATTTGTGAACTATAATTACAAGTTGGATTTAAAAAATTAGAGTGCCTTTTAAATTCATTTTAGCTAAAAGTCCCAACTTAGTATTTAAATTCATAATTAGTGTATAACTAGTGTCTTCAGAGGTATTATTCACATGACCAGAAGGTCCACAGATTGCTCTCCACTAACTACTGGGGAAGATATATTCCCAGACTTAGGTGGATATCTGTGTAGTTGTACACAAACTTATGTGATTGTTCAGAGAACAAATTTTAGCAGTCTACCAGTATTAAAAATAAATTATCTTTGCCTGGGTTGTAGCTCAGTGGTAGAATGCTTGTCTCACATGTGGAAAACACTGGGTTCAATTCTCATCACCACATAAAAATTAAATGAAGGTATTATGTCCATCTACAACTAAAAATAATATTTAAAAAAATAAATTATTTTGAAAATGTGCTTGTTTTCATGGCTTTGGTGGATTGCTCTGTATCCTATAATAAAAACAATTGAATGTAGTTTCATTGCCTGCAATTTGAAGACAAAGGGAAGTATTTATTGATATGAAAATTAGAAATGCTTTAAATTTTTGGTTGTATTCACACATCTATCATTAACATTTTAATCTTTACTCTAAAGATTAAAATTAACTTGTGTATAATTAAATGGAATGTTTTGGGGACATAATAAATGTGTACTTATCAAAATGTAAGTATAATCATTTTTATAGAGAAGTAAAAATATGTCATATAATTCTATTAGCATACAAGAACAGCTATAATTGTGTCACCTCAAAATTTAAATTAATAATTTTCTACATTTTAATATTAAATCTCAAATGCTTTATTCCAGTTTATTTATTTTTATGAAAGAAGAAAAATACAATATAAAAAACTACAAAACTTAACATTGGCATTATGATTATTATTATTATTACAAGTTGTTTCTCTCCTATCCTCAACCACTTGGACTTCTATAACAATATACAATACACAATTAGATATATAAACTACAGAAAATTATTCTCACTAATGAAGACTGTGATGTACAAGATGGAGATGCCCACAAATTTGATTTCTCATACAGACCCTCTTTCTGGTTTGTAGAAAATATGGTATCATTTTTGCTGTGTCCTTACATCATAGAAGAGGTGGTAAACCTCTTGGGAGCCTCTTACAAGGGCATTAATTCCATCATGAGTTTTCTGTCCTTCATCCTTATGACCTAATTAACTTCCAATGTCTTCATCTTCAAATACCATAATCTTGGAGAACAGATTATAAGCATTATTTTTGGAGGGTCACAAACATTCAGACTAAAGCATTCTGCTTCTGGCCTCCCAAAATTCATATCCCTCTCAGTCACAAAATATACTCATCCCTCTCAGACACAAAATATATTCATCCTATCTAGGTACTTAGAAAACCTTAACTAATTTCAGGATCTTAACATTTAATGTGCAAAGTCTCATCTAAATAACATCTAAATCATATTTAAGTGAGAGTCAAGATGGGATTGTTCTGGGGTAAATTGCTTTACCCAAGAGATGGTGAAGTCAGGCAAGTAAAATGCTTCCAACATACAGTGGTGGGACTAAAATAAACAAATTCATATTTCAAGAGAAAAAAAAATTAGAAAGAAGGTAAAAATGGCAGGCCCTGAGCAAGTCCAAAGCTTTAATATGTGAGGATAATATTCTTGGGGTCAATTCTTTGCCCTCCAGACTCACTGGGAGTGGAGGTTGCACCTTAGTGATATGCAGGGCCTATGATAGCACCCCCACTCACCAAACAGTTCTGAGGGGCAGAAGTTGACCACCTAAGGCCCTAGAAAGCATTGTTTTCTGTCTCAACCTTTGCACCCCAGCCGCAACTATCACAGATTGGAATAACAACCAAAAATCATTCTTTTATTGGAAAGTTGATTGATGATTTTTACTATTACATAGACCATTAAAGAAATGTTAATTGAACCTACAGCCAGAAGGTTATCAAAACATGTCAAGTGTGCCAATAATAAATACATGAAAAAAAGTCTTTGCTTAAAGCCACATGTTTTCTATTAATTTTAAGTGATGATTTCTTAGTGCAACAAACAATTAGGTAGTTTCTCAATAATCAGAACAGAATTTATTTATTCTTCCATCTGTATAGATCTTTTATGAATTTTTAAACCATTAATTTTTAACAAATATCTTCAATGGCTACTTTTTTTCAGAGAAAAATCTATATTTGTAAGATATAACTATTCATATTTGAATAAGTAAAGCAAGATTGTACACTTTAATTGGGGGGGGCAATGATGGAAGTGTTTTTATATATCATTATGCTTTTCTTAAAATAATTCTCCAAGATGATTTTATTTTTCCCCTACCTTAAAAAAAGACCCTAAATGAATCCTCACATTTTATTTATTTATTTATTTTTTGGTGGCAAAAGTGTTTGAATGGTTTCTCAAATGCCAAAAAAAAAAAAAAAAAAAAAAAAAAAAAAGGATTAGTACCTTTGTGGATTGTGGCTATTTCCGCTGATCTATTTGGAAATTTGAAAATCTCTCCATTCCACTGGACAGAAACTGGAAGCATCCTCTCAGCAGCACATCTCTGGATTCCAGACTGGGTATCTCGATTCTTCACACAAGCAGTGTCACTTGGGACCACAAAATGATTGTTGGAGTCTGAATAAATTCAGGCTGGTAAACATCCACAGAAACATTATCTTAGGCTATTTGTCCTGACAAGAGCCATAACATGATCTACATGTCTGCCACTCCTTCCTTTTTGCAGATTAATTATTATGAAAGTCATGTTCAAATAATTCTAAAACCTCAGGTAAAACTCAGATTATATTGGCTGTGCATATCTGACTTTAGTATACCATGATAGACAAACACTTGTCTTTCTTGATGAGCAGAAGGTCATCAGGGATTGACATCTCTATAGTATTATCTGTAAATAGCTTAGGGGATAATATGCAATGAAGTAAATTACTTAGAAGGAAGGTATTGATAAGTCACGAGGCCAAGTTTTATGCCCTGAGGGTCTGCAAAGGAGGTTTCAGTGGAGAAACTTCTGAGATGCAATTTTCTTTGGATTCTCCCAAAGGCCAGATTTGACTGCAGCTTTGAATTTCTAAACACTTTTATGTATGTAGTTTTAGTCCAGCTAATTTTTAGTACATGAATAAAATATTCCAAATCTCAACTTTTGTGAATTATCAATATCAATCTTAGAAGTGATTTGCCATTACTTCAGGGTAGCACAAAGTTTAATTTTATGCTGTTTAATATGTTTAATAACTTGAAAAGAGAAGAAAGAGGCTCACAAAGAAAAAAAGATATTAAAAATTTACAACGAAGAAATGTATAGGTTTTCACAAAAAAAAAGCCATTTCAGGGCTTAATGTGAAATGAGTACCTTTCTTATATATTTTTTTCTAATGAATGAAGGAAGGCTCATCTTTCAAAAAAATTAAAATGATTACATTATGGGTATTCTTTATCTCTATTATAAAAATTTTATTCACAAAAATAAAGACTGTATTCCCAAAGTAAGTTATACTACAATTATATATAGCAAAATAAATATCCTGACTCAGTGAAACAAATTAAAAAGTTAACCATAAATGAAATTTTCTTCTTCCTTGACCTCATTCCTCTATCTCCTTCTCTGATGTCACTGTTCTTTTATGCTTTCCTGATTTTTTATAACTTTATCACATACACTGTTATCCCTAAACTGTATAGAGTTGATTTTGTTAAATTGATTTTGTTAATTCTTTAGATAAATCTATTGATTATTTCTCAAAAAGTCAAATGTTCACCATTTATTGATCGTTTGTAGTTAGTCAGGACCTCTTGATTGTTTGTGATCAGGGTTAGAACATGTATATCCTTCAGACCATAGCACAGGACAGTAGATTGTCTTTTCATACTTATCTTATTTGTGGTGGTTGTGCAGACTGCATTTTGAGAGGTAAAGCCATAGGTTGGAAACAGCTGGTTATCTGAGTCATTAACTGCTGAACAGGTGTTCCCATGTATCACTTGGCACATAAGGTTCTGCATACAGAAAGAAAAACCATATTTTAAGTGATTTCAACCTAAGGGAAAATGTACTATCATGACTTCTTCCTTGTGCAAGCATTATTATAAATTAATTTTGGGGTGTTTTATTTTTTATCAACATTAATTTCTAGGATCCATCTATATTGATGTTAGAGCTATAATTCCATTCCTTTTATGTATTTGATATTATCCAGTCGTTGCTTTGAACAATGCTACTCTAAACAGCTTTATAATGTCTGCAGTAGCATGTGTGCATCATTTGGGAGTGGTATTGTTGGGAGGCTCTTTATGGAAATGCTCTATATTACAACATGTGCTTCAATGTTTTCTTAAAGGGTTATAGCAATTCATCTTCATGACAGCCGTCAAGTGTTCCCTTTGTTAGAAAATCTCACCAACAGTGGGATTACTAGATGTTTTAATGCACTGATTGTAAAGTAGAATCTTGTTATGATTTTAGTTTTCATTTCTTTCATTGCTGATAAGGTTGAGTATATTTTTGTATGTTCAATAACTGATATGCTTAATTAGACCAATATGATACTTCTAAAAAAATCATTTCTGTAATTTGCTTATTTTTCTAATAGATAATTTTCCCTGACTAATTTTAAGAGCTTTTTATATATTATAAATGGTAAACCTTTCTTGCTTATATATTCACAAGCATTTTCTTCTAATTTACTATTTGAATCTTCATTTTACCTCTATTGTTTGATCGAAGAGTCTTAGCTTTGGAATGCATCAATATTGAGTGCTTTTATTTCTTGATTTTTTAAATATTGTCTAATTCAAGACATAAAAATATCCTTCTATATTTCATCTAAATATTTCAATTCTTTGTTGTTCATTTTTTGTCTTTAATCTTTCTGGTATTAATTTTGGTCTGTGATGAATGGTAGTTCAACTTTATTCATGTGAATAATAAATTATCTTATTTTTATTATTTTAGAAGCTACCAATTTACATATAGTTTAAATGCAATATATGGTAAATCGAGTTTTTCAGAAACTGATATTTTTCTTGGACTTTTATGTGAACATGTGATCAATTTCTTGCTTTATTATCCATATTTTTAGTTCCAGGATTACATAATAATTCTGCAGATCTAACAGGGAAAATTCATTCAACTACTTCTTATTATTAAGAAGTATTGAGCAAATTTTGGCTCTTATTTCTTCTCTTTACATAACTTTCAGCATCGTATTATCATTATCAGATTATCATAAAACATGTGAATTGACTGATTCTTCATCACATTGAATATTACTCAATTCCTGGGTATATACCCTGTTTTTCTTCTTTTTGATGATATAATAAATAGTACTTTAAATATTGTATGATTTTATTTTATTGCATAATATGCTTTTGAATTATTTTCAATATTTATTCATACCTTTAATCCTTGAAAAATGATTAACTCTTTCTTATTCAGCTATTTTTTAAATTATGTATGAAAATGATTTTCCTTTAAATTTACATAAGCATAGGTGAATATTCAGATAATGGAATTACCTTCTAAAAAGATCAAATAATTTCATCATTATCTCATGCTTGTTAGGGTTCTAGGTGAGTTCAGATTTGAGTCTTCACACCCCAAGGTAATTGCTCCTTTCAACTGCAGGAAGCCTGTACAAAAAGTATCAGCTAATCACAAATTCCAGAGATTCTTGCTTTTTTTCAGATTGTTCCATTTATATTTTCTTATAGTCACATTTCAACTCAAAAAAAATAAGAGAATTCAAAATTGAAACAGCATTTGTATAGGAGCAAGGAGGGAAGATAAACAAGAATGGTTTATTTAGGAAACAAAGAATCTGTGCAAAATTGGTCAGTATTCAGTAAAGTGGTAGAATGTGATGCTTTACTTTTAAAACTTTTAATTTGAAAAGAATTATATTCATAGAAAACTTATAAAGCATTGTTATGGTTTGGATGTGAGGTATCCCCCAGAAGCTCACATGTGAGACAATGCAAGAAGGTTCAGAGGAGAAATTATTGGGTTTTAAGAGTCTTAACCCAATCAGTGATTTAATCCCCTAATAGGGATTAAACTGAGTGGTAACTGAAGTGATAGTGTGGCTGGAGAAGATGGGAATTGAGGTGTGGCTTTCGGATATATATATTTGTATCTGGAAGTGAAGACCTCTCTGCTTCTTGATCACCATGGTCACACTCTGCCATGACGTTCAGCATCATCTTGTGCTCTGAGAAATGGAGCCAGCCTCCTATGGACTAAGACCTCTGAAACTGAGCCCTCAAATTAAACTTTTCTCCTCTACAATGGTGCTGGTTGGGTCCTTTAGTCACAGCAGCAAAAATGCTGACTGAAACAAGAGTAAACAGAATTCCTGTATATGCCTCACACTGTTTTGTAAAATTGTAGCATATCATATTGGTCATAACTAGAAAAGTCATTTTTGCACAATAGAATCAACTAAGTTGATTCTATTACTTACTGAGTAATAGAACTTACTATAGTAATACTTACTATTAATACTTACTATTAATAGTAAACTTACTGTTACTTACTGAGTTGCTTTGTGTCTCGACTTTGCTGAGGCTGGGTCTGAACTCACAATTCTCATGCCTCACCTCCCAAGCTGCTAGAGTTACAGGTATGTGCCATCACACCTGTCCTAGTGTCCTATTTTACAATTCTAGTATGTGATCCAGTATACCATGTAGTACTTGGTTGTCGTGTTTCCTTAGTAAACTCAGATCTGGGATATTTCTCAGTCTCTGTATTTTTCATGATCTTCAACATAAAATATTCTGTCAAACACATGTTTTTGTAGCATTATTTATAGTCTGTGTGAAAAATCCAAGTATTTGTGTATTTTTTTTTTTTTTTGCTGTGGTCATCTAAAATATAACTATAACAAAAGTAAGAATAATAGATTGTGTTATGGTTTAGATTGAGGCGTCCCCCAAAACCTCCTGTGTTAATGAAGAAATGTTTCTGCATGAAATGATTAGATTGCAAGAGATGTAACTTAGTTAGTCCATCCTAGTTTTATTGAACTAACTGGATGGTAACTGTAGGCAGGCAGGGCACAGCTAAAAGAGGTGGTCACCGGTGGGCATGCCCTGAAAGGATACATCTGCCCTGTGCTCCTTTCTCCTCCTTCCCTCCTTTTTGTGAATCTTTGCTGTTAGAGGAGTGAATTTATTAAATATCTAAGAAAATATTGAATTAAAAGTGAAAATAAACAGACCATTATATGACAAAAGAAATCTGAATCACCAACATCACAGCAATCAGGCCAGAAGCCAATCCACAGCGCTAAAGCCACTGGACAGGAAAGGTGAGGACTTGGTCAGTAGCAGCCTGACTCTTTCCTTATGCTTCCAGTGCAACTAACCAGAGGAAACCAAATACTCTCCCCAAACCAATCATAAAGCATGCCATCTCATGTTAACCTTCCTCAACTTCTACATAAAAAACAACCTTCTTCCAGAGCACCTCTGAAGACTTAACTGATTATTTGTTATTGTTGTTATTAACCTTTCCCACTCACCTGCCTGCCTTTCAACCTCTGCCAAACGTAAGTGATGAGGGCTGACTCACTCTAAAAAAATAACTTCTGCTTCTGTCATATGGGTTGCCTTTGTTCATTTCAACATTAAATTTTGATGGTATAAGGAAATTATACAAGGGGTGGGGCTATAGCTCAGTTGCAGAGCACTTGTCTAGCATGTGTAAAGAACTGGGTTCAGATAAAAATAAACAAATAAAGGCATTCTTCCCATCTACAACTACAAAAAAAATTTTTAAAAATAATAGAAACATATAAAAATGTTGTATAAAAATTATATAATATTATAGGGATGACTTTTTAACTTGTTTTAAAATAGTTTAAATGGTTTGCAAACTTATAAACATTATTATCTCATTTTACCCATCTATTAATTACTAGTACCCAAGAACCCCCAAAACAGATAGATGATAAAAAGAAAATAGAAAGATATACAGACACACAGACAGATTGAATGATTTTACTTATAACTGTAGGCTGAATAGCAGTTTCCTGCAATTAGAGCAAGTGATGATTTTTTTTGTGTGTTCTAGTAAGAAACTTCTTATTTGACTACTCCGGGGTGACTTTACTCAGTTTTAACAAACACAAGGATATGCTAGCAATACCTGCACACATTAGCACATTGTAAAGTCTCCTGTGGAAATAATAAAAAAAAAGATCTTAATTATAAAATCATAGAGTGAGTTCATAAAAAATGATTTTTAAACATGAAAAAATCTTTATAAGACGTTTGCAGTAGAATTCAGTATCATAATTTTTTTTCTAATTCTTAGAAAAAACCTTTATAATACCCTGTTTTTTGTATGACTCCTCTAGTAGGAAAAGTGACATTGAAGTATCCACTGTGAAATGGCTACATGCTTGAGAACCTATTACTTGGGAAACTTGGTAAAATTACCTGTATCCTTCTCTCCATAAAATAGCAATGAACATTCAGTAAGCAGAAACAGCTGATGTTCCATATTTTTCTCCCTGTGCTAAAATCTTCCCCTGGGGCCTAAAGGATTTGTTAGACCACATGTTGTTTACCTAATTTTTATGCCAAAACATTAAGGAGACTCCTATGGGTAAGGATGCTTTGCCAAAATATTGGTTCTTCAGTTCAATATCACCTTTCTTCTTGGCAATACTGTTATTTGTTGAATATATGTTGTTGTTGTTGTTTTTGAAGTGAGCTCCCATTCAGTGTAACAGAAAACAGTCATGTTGAACTCTGTATCGCTTCACAGAGATTTAATCAACAATCTGAGAGACAGTATAGAAGAACATCAAGCAACAGTAAAAGGTGACCCTTATAATTGATGATGCAGATTCCAAACCATTTTCCACACGTATTAAAGAATGTAAGAAGTGAAAGACATAATTTAAATTTATTGTATACTTAAATACAAAAGAAGGTGAGAGTTTTAATGGCCAAACAACTTTTATTGCTAAGAAAACCAAGTCTAATAAGGTTTACGTCTCCTTTTGGATAATATATTTCTCAATATCCTACTAACAATTCAAAAACACTAAAAGTTTTGAAAAACAAAAGATTTTCATTGTTACTTTTGTTGTTAAAGTTATTAATGTTGATTTTGCTGCAAAAAGTAACCCTGTATGGGCATGAAACTACCTAAGGTGATATTTAATTCACTTAGTGTTAACTATTCATGCTAAAAGCAACGTGAGGATGTACTGTTACAGAGTGCTGCCCTTAGTGTTAAGACATTTACAATATATGTACCACTTATTAATATGTTGCTATATAAAACGATCTGCATTTTGAAATATGTGGTTTAGAGAAGAAATTATTCAGGGAGTGTTTAAATGCATTAGTGGTGTAACTAGATGAAAAAAATTAATTTTCTAAAAAATGATGTTGAGGAACTCTTTCATATCGATGAGAAAACATTTTCATAAGACTCTGTTTCCTTGAAGAGACACCAAGAATAAAGGAGAACTGTCTGAGAAAGATATTGTTGATAGTGGCAAGCTGTTTTAAAAGTTCCTTTTAAAATTCCCAAACATTTTTTTTTTAATTTGGAAGCTAGATGTAATGG
This sequence comes from Callospermophilus lateralis, assembly GCF_048772815.1. Lineage (NCBI taxonomy): Eukaryota > Metazoa > Chordata > Mammalia > Rodentia > Sciuridae > Callospermophilus > Callospermophilus lateralis. The sequence goes on from NW_027516477.1 coordinate 667,991, forward strand.
AAATGATTTGGAAAAAACATATATTTACACATCCACAAATGTTGTAGACAAAACAGAACAAAAATAACATTTGAACAGTAATTCTTCAATGTTCATTTTTATTTTGAATTCATTTTTAAAGCACTTATTTTCTATTTAATGGTATTCATGTTTTCTTCCCCCAGTAGCTCTGTGAATATGTTGTAGTCAGCTTTTCATCTTGGGGGCCAAAAGACCAGACAAGAACAAATGTTTATAGTAACTTTTATAATATTTGCTGAAACATAAATTCAACCAAAATGGCTTTAACTAGATAAATTAATGATCAAACTATAGTATACCATTAAAATGGAATATTATTCAGCCACAAAAAAAGTTTTTTGTGCTATGTAAAACATGGAGGAATCTCAAATGTATAATACTTTAGTACTCAGCTTTGCATTATTGTGACCAGAAAACCTGACAAGAACAACCTAAAGAATGAAACTTTATTTTGGCTCAGAGTTTCAGAAATTCAGCCAACTCCATAACTCTGGATCTTAAATAAGGCAAAACATCATGATTGATGAGCATGGTGGAGGAAAGTGCTCTGAACATGGCAACCAGGAAGCAGAGAGAGAGCTCTGCTCAACAGGAACAAAATGGATAACCCCACACATTATCCAGGTTACCTATTTCCTCCAGCCACACCCTGCCTAACAACTTTTACTACCCACTTAATCCGTATCAGTGGATTAACCCATGGATTATGTTAAGGCTATCACAATCTAATCTGAGCATTCTTTCATTGTCTCGCACATAGCTTTTGAGAATATCAGATATCTAAGCCATAGCAAAATATATGAAGATATATCTTCCAAAATAATTTTTACTACAGCTAGAATCCTGATATAAAAGTTTAGTTATGCATGCCTTCTAGAGATTACTGTGTATCATCGTGCTTACGGCTAATACTGTTCTGTACACTTAAAATTTTGCTAGAAATACAGATCTCATGTTTTCTGTTCTTGCCTCATTAAAAAAAGCAAAATAAGAAAAAAATTGTGACAAAACATTTAAACAATAGGGTCACTCTTTGAAAGAGAGGCACTTAAAACAATACATCTGCTTTTTTATTTTGATTGAAGTATAATTGACATTTAAAAATTGTCTATAATTGAAATAGTGTAACTCAGTGATAGAGTAGTTACTTAGCATGAACAAGGCCTTGTGTTCAATCCCAGCACCAAAAGTCAAAATAAACAAAGAAAAATAAACAAATATAATTGTATACACTTAAGACCTCCAACTAGACAATGTTATACACACATATATTGAGGAAGATTCATGAAAATCAAAATAAGTAATATATACAAAATCTCTTATAGTTGTTATTTACTTTTCATGATTCTTGTGTGTGTGTGTGCGTGAGTGTGTTTGTGCATGTGTAAGTAGAAAAAAACATTTAATATCTTCCTTTTTAGAAAAGTTCCAATATGCTATAAAACATTCTTAATTATAATCACATTGTTGTACTTTAGACTACTTAACATATTTATCTTTCATAATGAAATTGTGTACCCCTTGATTAGCATGTCCCAAATCCCATACTTTACTTCCAGGTAACCACTTGTCTACTTTCTACTTGTGTGAGAACAATAACTTTACATTGCGCATCTACTGTGACATTTTTCTTTCTTTGCCCATTTCACATAATAATGATAATATAATGTACTCAACATTGATCCATCTAGTGGTAAATGACAGGATTCCATTCAATTTATGGCCAAATAATATTTCACATGTGCCACATTATTTTTTCATCCACTATAGGACATATACATTGTTTGAGAATCTTGGCTAATGGAAACGATGCTACAACAAACAGTGTGGATATATCTTTGAGTTACTAATTTCATTTCTTTTAGGTAGGTACCCAGAAGTGGGGTTGCTAGCTCATGTAGTAGTTCTATTTTCAAGTTTGTGTAGAACTTTCATAATATAGTCTATAATGCCTGTATCAGTTTGCATGCCTACTGAGAATGCACAATAGTCTCTTTTTCTCTATACCATCACTGACATTCATTATCTCTAACTTTCTGACAATACTCAATCTGACAGGTGTGAGACAGTACCTCATTGTGGCTTTGATTTGCATTTCCCTAATGACTAGTGAAATGTAGCATCATTCCTTTTACCTATTGGTATGTTGTTTTGAGAAATTTCTATTCAGGCCCTTTGTGAATTTTTTTTGTATTTATTTTTTAGTTGTAGTTGGACAGAATATCTTTATTTTATTTAATTTTGTGAGGTGCTGAGGATCAAACCCAGGGCCTTATATATGCTAGATGAGTGTTCTACCACTGAGCCACAACCTCAGGCCCTTTTGTCAACTTTTAAATAGTTTATTTGGTGTTTTGCTATTGGTTTATATTTGTTCTTCAAATTTTTGAAAATTAATTCCCTACCAAATACATGACAGGGAAATTTTTTTCCTGTCCTATGTTGTGAACTACCTTTTCTCTCTATGGATTATTTAATTTTCTGTGTAAAATATTCTAGTACTTCTGTAATTTCCATTCACACACTTTAGCTCTTAATCCTTTGTAAGTAGGATTTTGTGTATAGTGTAAGGTAAGTGTCAAGTTTCACTCCTATGCATTTGGATTTGCAATTTTCCTGATGATGTCACAGAAGAGGTGATCCATCCCCACAGTGTGCTCTTTGTACGCTTATGGAGGATCAGGTGACTGCAGATGCACAGATTCATTTCTGGTTTCTCTGTTCTGTTCCATCACCCTGTCCATCTATTTTATTGCCTTTACAGCAAAACAGTCAACACCACAGCAGATTACTACAAACAATATCTGTCATAAAATCAAGAAGTATGATGCCTCCAGTTTTGTTCTTCCTACTTAAGATTGCTTTGGCTACTCAGGATATTTTGTGGTTCCATGTGAATTTTAAGATGACAAAGAATGTCATTGGATTTTCATGGTGATTGTTTTGAATATCCAATCACTTTGGAAGTATAGAACATTGATTTTTACAATCAATGAACGTGGAATGTCTTTCCATTTTTTTTGTGTGCCTGCATTAATTTTCCTTTATCTATATTTTATAATTCTCAGTAAACAGGTTTTAATATTTTTGGTTAAATGTATCTCTAAGAATTTGAATATTCTTTGGCTATTATTAACATATTTTCTTAATTTCTTATTGAGCAAAATACTGATTCTTGATACGAGAAAGGGTAAAAATGACAAATAGGATTTATCTAATCTTGAGCAATTAAGAAAGCAATCTGCTTTTTAGCCCCTTTATCAAATATAAGATAGTTGTAGTTTTGTGGATTGGTTTCTGTGTCCTCTATTCTGTACCATTGGTCCACCCGCCTGTTTTGGTACCAGTACCATGCTGTTTTTGTTACTACTGCTCTGTAGTATAGTTTGAAGTCTGGTATCGCTATACCGCCTGATTCACACTTCCTGCATAGCATTGTTTTTGCTATTCTGGGTCTTTTATTTTGTCATATGAATTTCATGATTGCTTTCTCTATTTCTATAAGAAATGCCATTGGGATTTTGATTGGCATTGCATTAAACCTATAGAGAACTTTTGGTAATATCGCCATTTTGATGATGTTACTTCTGCCTATCCATGAACAGGGTATGTTTTTCCATCTTCTAAGATCTTCTTCTATTTCTCTCTTTAGGTTTCTGTAGTTTTCATTGTATAATTCTTTCACCTCTTTTGTTAGGTTGATTCCCAAGTATTTTATTTTTTTTGAGGATATTGTGAATGGGGTGGTTGTCCTCATTTCCATTTCAGAGGATTTGTCGCTGATATACAGGAATGCCTTTGATTTATACATGTTGATTTTATATCCTGCCACTTTGCTGAATTCATTTATTAGCTCTAATAGTTTCTTTGTAGACCCTTTTGGGTCTGCTAGGTATAGAATCATGTCATCTGCAAATAGTGATAATTTAAGTTCTTCTTTTCCTATTTTTATGCCTTTAATTTCTATCATCTGTCTAATTGCTCTGGCCAGTGTTTCGAGAACTATTTTGAACAGAAGTGGTGAGAGAGGGCATCCCTGTCTTGTTCCAGATTTTAGAGGGAATGCCTTCAATTTTTCTCCATTCAGAATGATGCTAGCCTGAGGCTTAGCATAGATTGCTTTTACAATGTTGAGGTAAGTTCCTGTTATCCATAGGTTTTCTAGCGTTTTGAACATAAAGGGATGCTGTACTTCGTCGAATGCATTTTCTGAATCTATCAAGATGATCTATTGATGTGGTAAATAACATTTATTGATTTCTGTATATTGAACCATCCTTGCATCCCAGGGATGAATCCTACTTGATCATGGTGCACAATTTTTTTGATATGTTTTTGAATCCGATTTGCCAGAATTCTATTGAGGATTTTTGCATCTAGGTTCATTAGAGATATTGGTCTGTAGGTTTCTTTCTTTGAAGTGTCTTTGTCTGGTTTAGGAATCAGGGTGATGTTGGCCTCGTAGAATGAATTTGGAAGTTCTCCCTCTTTTTCTATTTCCTGAAATAGCTTGAAAAGTATTGGTATTAGTTCCTCTTTAAAGGTTTTGTAAAACTCTGCTGTATACCCATCCGGTCCTGGGCTTTTCTTAGTTGGTAGTCTTTTGATGGTTTCTCCTATTTCCTCAATTGATATTGATCTTTTTAGGTTGTCTATATCCTCCTGACTCAATCTGGGCAGGTCATATGACTTAAGAAATTTATCGATGCCTTCACTATCTTCTATTTTATTGGAGTATAAGGATTCAAAATAGTTTCTGATTATCTTCTGTATTTCTGAAGTGTCTGTTGTGATATTGCCTTTTTCATCCCGTATGCTAGTAATTTGATTTCTCTCTCTTCTTCTCATCGTTAGCATGGCTAAGGGTCTGTCGATTTTATTAATTTTTTCAAAGAACAAACTTTTAGTTTTGTCAATCTTTTCAATTGTTTCTTTTGTTTCGATTTCATTAACTTCAACTCTGATTTTAATTATTTCTTGCCTTCTACTTCTTTTGCTGTTGTTTTGCTCTTCTGTTTCTAGGATTTTGAAATGAAGTATGAGATCATTTATTTGTTGTTGTTTTTTTTTTTTTAAGGAATGAACTCCAAGCAATGAATTTTCCTCTTAGAACTGCTTTCAATGTGTCCCATAGATTCTGATATGTTGTGTCTGTGTTTTCATTTATCTCTAAGAATTTTTTAATTTCCTCCTTGATGTCTTTTACAACCCATTGATCATTCAGTAACCTATTGTTCATTCTCCAAGTGATGCATGATTTTTCCTTCCTTCTTTTATCGTTGATTTTCAGTTTCATTCCATTATGATCAGATAAGATGCATGGTATTATCTCTACTCCTTTATATTGTCTAAGAGTTGCCCTGTGACATAATATATGATCTATTTTTGAGGATTAGGTTATTAATTGTGTTATTGAGTTCTATAGTTTCCTTATTCAACTTTTGTTTGGAGATCTGTCCAGTGGTGAGAGAGGTGTGTTGAAGCATGCAATGGAGGAAGGATAGCATCTTCAACAAATGGTGCTGGGAAAACTGGAAATCCATATGCAACAAAATGAAACTGAATCCCTTTCTCTCGCCATGCACAAAAGTTAACTCAAAATGGATTAAGGAGCTTGATATCAAATCAGAGACACGGTGTCTGATAGAAGCAAAAGTTGGCTACGATCTACATACTGTGGGCTCGGGCTCCAAATTCCTCAATAGGACACCCACAGCACAAGAGTTAATAACTAGAATCAACAAATGGGACTTACTCAAACTAAAAAGTTTTTTCTCAGCAAAAGAAACAATAAGAGAGGTAAATAGGGAGCCTACATCCTGGGAACAAATCTTTACTCCTCATACTTCAGATAGAGCCCTAACATCCAGAGTATACAAAGAACTCAAAAAATTAGACAACAAGATAACAAATAACCCAATCAACAAATGGGCCAAGAACCTGAACAGACACTTCTCAGAGGAGGACATACAATCAATCAACAAGTACATGAAAAAATGCTCACCAACTCTAGCAGTCAGAGAAATGCAAATCAAAACCACCCTAAGATACCATCTCACTCCAGTAAGATTGGCAGCCATTTTGAAATCAAACAACAACAAGTGCTGGCGAGGATGTGGGGAAAAGGGTACACTTGTTCATTGTTGGTGGGACTGCATATTGGTGCAGCCAATTTGGAAAGCAGTATGGAGATTTCTTGGAAAGCTGGGAATGGAGCCACCATTTGACCCAGCTATTCTCCTTCTTGGTCTATTCCCTAAAGACCTAAAAAGAGCATGCTACAGGGACACTGCTACATCGATGTTCTTAGCAGCACAATTCACAATAGCAAGACTGTGTAAACAACATAGATGCCCTTCAATAGATGAATGGATAAAAAATAATGTGGCATTTATATACAATGGATTATTACTCTGCATTAAAAAATGACAAAATCATAGAATTTTGAGGGAAATGGATGGCATTAGAGCAGATTATGCTATGTGAAGCCAGCCATTCCCTAAAAACAAATGCCAAATGTCTTCTTTGATATAAGGAGAGTAACTAAGAACAGAGTAGGGACGAAGAGCATGAGAAGAAGATTAACATTAAACAGGGATGAGAGGTGGGAGGGAAAGGGAGGGAGAAGGGAAATTGCATGGAAATGGAAGAAGACCCTCGGGGTTATACAAAATTACACACAAGAGGAAGCGAGGGGAAAGGGAAAAATAATACAAGGGGGATATATGAACTGCAGTAGAGGGGGTAGAGAGAGAAGAGGAGAGGGGAGGGGAGGGGAGGGGGTATAGTAAAGGATAGGAAAGGCAGCAGAATACAACAGACACTAGTATGGCAATATATAAATCAATGGAAGTGTAACTGATGTGATTGTGCAATCTGTATAGGGGGTAAAAATGGGAGTTCATAACCCACTTGAATCAAAGTGTGAAATATGATATATCAAGAACTATGTAATGTTTTGAACAACCAACAATAAAAAAAAGAAAACAAAAGAAAAAGCTAAAAAAAAAGAAAGCATTCTGAATACTATAGGGACAATATGGATGCTACATTCAAGCTCAGTGGGAAGAAAAGTTAGGAGGGAAAGCGAAAGCATCCTTTAGAGCAGGAGTAGAAAATGATAGCATTTGTATATGTAATCACTCACATCATTTTTCTTTGCTTTCATTTCTCTCTCTCTCTCTCTTTAATCTTTTTCCTTCATTATTTTTATCCTTATTTTTTTTTTGACGCTTTTTACTTTTTATGGGTATGTTCCAGCATTTTCTTTATAGATTGGCTCTTCTTTCTCCTGAGGCTTTCATAAAACCACAGCACTAATGAAATTTTTTCATTGGTTTAATTACAAACTAGAAAGTGGAATGCACCAGAAGAAAATCAAAGACATCATCATGAATATGAATTTGTTATTTCTAAAGTATGCCAGACTGTGGTATTGTTCCAGTGTGCTTATAAAGCTATTTACTTAACCTACTGTGACAACTCTGAAGTTTTCCATATTTCTCTGTGATTTGAATTTAAAACCTAGATATAGATTTTTAGAAATAGCCAAAAGAGTTTCATTTGTCCAAAAATTCCTCAGAAACTTTTAGATGATTGATCTATTCAGCATAGTTGATGTGATGTACATATTCAGAAGGCCAAGTATCAATTATATGTCTTTTTGACTGCTTACTGTTTTAAATAAAATTTATTATATTTTTTTCTGTAAACTGGATATATTAAAGAAATTTATATGATTTTAATCATGTAATCAAAATTAGTTTTCCCTTCATTTTAGTCTTAACATACTAAAAAAAAATACACTTAATAAAAAATAGTTAGAGTTAAAGGAAACTGCATTTTTTCTAGATATAAAATATATAATACCAATATAATATAGGTTTATATAATACTGATGCAAAATGAGCTATCAGAATTTTATTTCTCAATAAATGGTTGCATGCTGCTTTACTACCCAGGTTTATATCAGTAAACATTACAAAGAGGATTAAGTATTGTCATCAGTAAGATACTATCAATGGAATTAGCATACCCTAAAGAGAGATCCTTGCTATTGGAGCCAAATTAACCAAGCTTAACATAAGAACAAGTGCTTACATCCTCTTAGTTAATGCTTAATTTGTAACTAATTTTCATTAAATTAGTTATTGTCAAATCTATGTTACTCTTTTCTTTGTAAATTGGTATGTAAATACATAGTTTTTACTGCAAGAGCATAATTCAAAATTGTGGCTACTGTATTAATATTTTTATTACTATATCTTTGTTATATTGAGATTTTTATAGAGCAGACAGGAAAAATTATTGGTGTGTTATAACCTATCACCTTAATATGAATAAAATATAAATTAGAAAGAAAATGTCACACAATGAAATCAAGAAATATAATTATATGCAAATTAACAGTTTTTCCTAATACTTGGCTTATATTAAAACTTAAATACAGTGGGTAACTTTTCTCTTAGGCAAATTATGTCATAATACATAAGAGCACAGAATAAAACAGATACTAAAAATATTGATAGACAATGTGTAACCTTAGTACTGAGGAGAAAGTTAACTCCGAACTTCTATAATTTTAGTCTTGAAGAGAAAGTTAACATTGAGATTTCAAATATTAATGCATTAGAATCACAAAGAAAATTTACAAAAATATTATCGTAGCAAAAGTTATATTGTAATTTAAGATATAACCTAGTATAACAGATATGAATGAAGAAAGATAGGGCAGAAACACACAATAGCATAGTAAAGCAATGTTTAATTGGGTTTCAGCTTCTTCATAGTGAAAATAATTGTAGTCCTTTTAAAAAAGAGGACAAAAATGTATATTGTCATCTTTCTCTTACAGTAGAAACAAGACATGAGTGCAATCTTCAGCTTCTACATTTAGTTCCTATGTTTGATAAGTAATATACTCATTAAGAAAGTTCTATTGTTACAAAGGAGTTGACAACAAACATAACCTTCTGTCAACTTAAGCATAATGAAATTTAGTTTGCTCTCTGGAAATAGAAATAGGAACTTCTAAATGTAACAGATGTGCTTAGCCATCTGCATGGTTATACCAAGCAATTATTTATAAATATATTAATGAGAATAGTCTCTCCTTCCATAATTCCATACTCATAAAAGAATATTTGTAACTTGAATATGGCTTCCACTATAGCCTAACTACAGGAAGAAAATGCACTCAGTAATCAGGGGAAAGAAAGATGATCTGTCTAGAAGTGATATTTTAATGTTAATAAATAAGCCTATTGATTCTAATATCACTTATTTGTGAGCTTTGATCTCTCTCTGTATCCAGTATCAATTCCTTCATCATCAATTCCTCCCACCTTTACTTTCACCCATTCTTCCCTCCATTTATTTTTATGCTCACCTATGACTTTGACCAATGTGAGATTGGGTACCAAAGTTGGAAACATTCATTTTCTGTACAAGTAATGTCAAGGATCAATGACTATGCAACAGTTAACCTACTAATTTCAGTAATGTTTTGAACACTTTCTTGATCACCAATGGAATGGTGGTGTATTCACAGCTAAATTTCATTGAATCAAATACAACACTTAATTCTTATTTATTTATTTATTGTAGATAGAGGCAATAGGTTAAAAGATGACAACAACATTTAAAAATATTGCTATATGTATATACTATTAATTTGAGATAAAACTTTATACTATGGCCAAATAAAATTTGACAAAATGATTCAGATTATAATGTGTTTACACTTATTGTGGCTTTAGTTTCAAAGACAATTTGTCTAATTGCTGAGATGAGTATCATACATAGGTAGCAGTTGCTTCTGACAAGCAGAATTGAAATGTTATGGGATGCACAAACAGTGCTCTGTTAAGGAAGTGATATTCTTTACCGCAAGGAATCCTTCAAAAACTGGAAGTGGATGTTAGATTCCCTGGGATGCACAATCTGGAGGGGGAATGGAACAAGCAAAAACACAAGTGAAAGGACTTCACTATTCTTCTTCAATGACAGAGCAGGCTTTCTCAGAGAAAAAGAGAGCCCAGTGGCAATTACTCTTATTAAAGAGAAAGAAACCTATCTCCTGCCAGCAGTTTTATTTATGTTATTTTATTTATCTGTTGCAATCTGTGAGGGGTAGTATATTTGTTTCCTAGCATTGCTGAAGTATAGTTCACAAAAATTTTACTTATTTCAGGTGCAAACTTTATGCACATTTTTAGTGATTATCACTCCATAGTCAATCTAACAAAATATCCGTTACCTCATAGAGTTACGTGCTCTTTTTTTGCATGGTTAAAACACACATACTGTAAAGGGATTTACAATACAGCATTATCAACTATGGTCACTGTGCTGTATATTACATCTCTAGCACTGATTCATCTTGCAACTCAAAATTTTCACCCTTTGATCGAACCTCTTCATTGCCAACAGCCTCCAACTTCTGGCCATCAGCCTTCTATGTTACAGAGTTCAAATTTTTATTTCTTTATAATAATAATATGTTGTAGTACTTATTTATCTATATCTGTCTTCTTACACCAAGTATAATGTCATCCAAGATTTTATTTTTTTTCTGAGGTGGCCATTACTATAATTTTTTTCAATGTCTCCTGCATGAATTTTCTTAGTCTCAACTGATCTCTTAGACTTGTAAGATCTAAATATACAGTACTTAATCTACCTTTCATTAGAATAAAATAGGACAGGAAAAAATGACAATCAGATAACTTCAAGCATTTTTCACCAGCAAGATTTATTATAGGAGACCACAGAACAGTCCATAGCTATTCAATGAGTGCCACATGACAGCCATGGTGCAAAAAAAAAAAAAAAAAAAAAAAAAAAAAAAAAACACCCATAAAGAGAGAGACACTCCTGGTTTATAGACCCTGTGTGTCAATAACAAGCGGATGATTATTCCAATAGTCCCAGGAGAAAGGCTTCTGGTATCCCAGACTTTTAAACTTTATTAACTTCTGTAGAGGTAGCCCCCCACCAAACTATGGTTTCCCACTAAAGATTTATAGTTCACTTATTTCTCTCCTTTCCAAATGTCATTGTCTTATTTGGGATTATGTTTATTAGTAACAATGCCACCTTGTAACAGCTGGCATTCCCAGTTTATAGACAAATAGATATAGAATCTGGTTTGCCCAAAGAGTAGAATAAATAATTTATTGGCTCTTTATTCAAATTCCTATGCAGTAATGAGCAAAATGAAGTGCAATGGGAGCAGTCGATGGCTATCAGACCACAGCTGAGTACCAGAGTGTGCTTTAATTCTTTGTCAACTTCTCCCTGCATACTTCTGTTGAGACACAGACAATTATTGATTTCTAATCTCTGCCTGCCCCACTTGCTTTTTCAGCTGAAATTCATGGCTTAACATTTCTTTGTCCACTGCAGTAGATTAATGCCTTAAAGATTTTTCTGAAGAAGAGAAATAAGCAGAAAATATTAAAGATATCCGTCATCTATAATGTACTAATAATACACCCAGTATTATCTACTCCAAGTAGTATATTTTTGAAAATTAATCAAATTAAATCCAAGTGATTATTTTTTTAAATTAGAAAAGGCACAAATAATCTAGAAGATTATATGTACAAAGAACAGTTTTAAAATAAGAAGACATACAGTTGTTTTTGTAATAATTTTAAAACCTTTAGTGGCAAGTTATGTTAGTTGAAAATGTATTTATCAAAAAAGAAACAGTAAAGCAAATCACCTAACAAACAAAAACTAAATAAAGCCAAACTACAAATAAAAAATAATAATACTATGTTTAAGCCTAAGTAAGGAAGCTTACCAAAATGTTAAAAATTTAAAATTTATAAAAATGATAATATTTATTTAAGTCAAAAATTATGAATGAAAATCAAAGGATATTCATAATAGGAAAAAAATAACATGACAACTCTAAAAAATGATATTTTTCATAAAAAATAACACATGGATTTAAAAACATAAATCCCCTTTGCCAAAAACTATATGGGTAGATTTTATTTTTTTTCTTTTTAATTTTTTATTTGTTTTAATTAGTTACGCATGATAGTAGAATGCATTTATGCACTCTGATATATCCATACATAGATGGGATGTAATTTCTCATTATACTGAGTATACATGTTATAGAATCATATTGGTCATGCAGTCACATATATACATAAAGTAATAATGTTTATTTTGTTCTACCAACGCTCCTATCCCCACATCCCCTCTTCTTCTCTCCCTTCACTTCCCTCTACCTAATCTAAGGTAATGCTATTCTTCTATAGTGCCCCTCACCTTATTTTGAATTAGCATACACATTTTAGAGAAAACATTCAGCCTTTTGTTTTGGCTAAATGTTTGGTTTATTTCACTTAGCATGATATTCCCCAACTTCATTTATTTACTGGCAAATCCCATAATTTCATTCTTCTTTAAAGCTGAATAATATTCCATAGAATATATATACCACATTTTCTTTATCTATTCATCTATTGAAAGACACCTAGGTTGGTTCCATAGTTTATCTATTGTGAATTGATCTGCTATTAACATTGACATGGCTGCATCACTGTAGTATGCTGAATTTAAGTCCTTTGGGTATAAAACAAAGAGTGAGATTCCTGGGTCACATGGTGGCTCCATTCCAAGTTTTTCTGAAGAATCTCCATACTGCTATCCATAATGGTTGCATTAATTTGCAGTCCCACCAGCAATGTATGAGTGTACTTTTCCCCCACATTGTCATCAACATTTATTGTTGTTGCCTGTGTTCTTGATGATTACCATTCTGACAGGACTGAGATGAAATTGTAGTGTAGTTTTGATGTGCATTTCTCTAATAGTGAGAGATGTTGAACACTTTTTCATATATTTGTTGATGGATTGTATTTTTCATAAATGTTTGTTTAGATGACTTTCCAAAGAATTCGAAAATAAGCAAAGTAATTTACTACTAATAGAAGGATAATTTTATGGCTAATTCGGAATGTATTTTAGCAGTAATCTCAAAATTAAACATACCTTCTAGAAATATATCAAGGATGTGCAAAAATTTACTAATCAATGAATTTTTCTAATATTTATTATAATTAAATGGAAAAAACTTAAATGTATATCAGTAAGCAACTGACTAAAGTTAGCTCAATCTATATTAGCAAATATTACAAAGAAGTAAAGATAAAATTTAAACCTCTAGATATGGAAATAGAACATCTTTAAGATAAAAAATTAGTTGAAAATAATAGAGTGGAGAAATACTACATTTACATTAAGGCAAAAGAAATACACAATGTTACTAAATAGTTCTTTATTAACAATGTACTAAAATTAAATTCTCAGAGGTAGAAGAGCTTAAAAAACATTTCATCTATGGAATATTGACTTTGAAGGGACTGCATTTTAAATGAATTGACAATTACCAAAACAAATAAAAATACAAATGAACCCCCTCTTTAGAATAAAAGCACACACACACACACAAACACACACAAACATATATATACACATATATATGATAAAAAATAATGTTGCTGATCTGTTTCTAAAATTCTATATTTTGCGAAATAAAGAATGCAAATTAAATTTACTAGAATAAACCAAAATCTTTTCTTTGGCATTAATAAAATGGAAAGCTATTTTTAAAAACATAAATATAAATAGCAGACTAAATATATATTCTTTAAAAAGAATGCACATTAAAAGAATACATTTCAAAAGAAAACATATTAAAATAGTGCATAAGAAATAAAATTTCATGTGAGTAATTGCCAAGAATAAAGAAAATTGGCTATCACTCTTGTTATTTTTTTTCCTCCATGATGAAATTTTGATAATTTCACAATTTTAAACTTTTATTTTCGGGCTGGGGATGTGGCTCACGCAGTAGCTCGCTCGCCTGGCATGCGTGCGGCCCGGGCTCAAGCCTCAGCACCACATACAAACAAAGATGTTGTGTCCGCCGAGAACTAAAAAATAAATATTTTAAAATAATTCTCTCTCTCTCTCTCTCTCTCTCTGTCTCTCTCTCTCTCTCCCTCTCTCTCTCTCTCTCTCTCTCTCTCTCTCTCTCTCTTTAAAAAAAAAATATTTTCTAAGTAGCGTATCTTAAAATTGATCTACCGATTTGTTATGCTCAAATTGACATTCACTTTTCACATTTATCCAATGACATACTATTTTAAAACTATAAACTAACTATTTTAATACTACAAATGCCATAATTGAGGGGAAATTTTCATAAATTTCAACCTTGATTTTATTTTAAGCTATTTCATTAACTAGTAAATATTTTTTAGAGTTTTTGAAATATTTCCTTTTTATATTTGTATTCCCTAAATAAATTAATCATCTCAAGTCAAATCTTAAATTACATTTTTTTAAATCCAGATTTCAACTTTAACATAATGTACTAAATTTCAAGCAAGAAAGGCAAAGTTTATGGAGTATATGGAAATATTGCATTGGTCACAACACAATAAATGGTTATTTTTTAGACTACAAAATAAAGTAATTCTGCATTGTCATGCTTAATTATATATTGGACTACTTAATAAGTAAGCGTTAATTTTTTTACTTAAAATAGAAATAACATTATAGTATTATGGAAAATTAACCCAAGATCACTAAAATAAAGAAGACAATTATCAGTAAAAAAATGAATTTCTTGAAGCAATTTAGAGTAAAATTGACACATTTGTAGATTCATAAAGCTTTCAAAATTTCCATAATACTTTACTAGTCAATATGAAATGAAATAAATGACATTTAACTATTAGCATACTGAGCCCATTTCCATATTATTATTATTATTTTATTTTTCATGTTAAATTATATTTTTATATTTTATTATTTTCATATTAAATTATAATTCAACCATAAGAAACAAGATATTAATTATGATTCAAACATTTGCTAAGAAAATTATTCTGCAAAAGAAAACTCTATTAAATATTTCATATTAACAAATGGTTTGAAGACGTCTACATAATCAAAAACATGCATTTAGTTATATCTCCACTAGATTTAGTAATCTATTTAGTCATATAAAATTGTAATAGTTATGTATTTAGAAACATAACAAATATTCAAATTTTTTACAAAAATACAGAATATGAAATTGTATTTCCTTAATAACAAAATAATTTTTTCTAATATTTAACCATAATGTTTTAAGTAAAGTTTGTTTTTCTAAAAGCCAATACTAATTTTTACATAAAAATAAAATTCACCTACCTCTTGGTGCCTTTTATAAATTTTTGACATCAACTCTTTTGTTAAGGAAAAGTTTATAGGTGAATTTATAGCTGATATATGACTAAATTCCACTATTTCAGTAAACATCATATGTGATTTATACATAATATAAGGACAGGAATATTAATAAAAATTTTTGCTGGGTGTGGTGCATGCCTATAATCTCACTGACTCAGGAGGCTGAGGCAGGAAAGTCACAAGTTTGAGACCATCCTCAGACATATTTAAATTTTAAAATTTAAAAATGGCTGAGGATGTGTTCAGTGGTTATTGCCCGAGGTTCAATCATCAGTACCAGATAAATAAATAAATAAGTAGAGAAATAATTTAAGTTTGAGGAGCACAAAAGACATTGACACTTGAATATGTTTTTTTAAACAAATAGCAATGAATTAAATGAAACAGATAATTTATTTTTATTATTTTTATATTAAATTATGATTTAAACATAAGAAACAAGATACTGATTATTATTCTTCAGCCTTCTCAAGAAGCCCTATTCAACCCCAAATAAGATATTTATTTCTTTTTACTCAGAATGACCTAAAATAAATTATTTTCATGAATTTAATTATCTGGTTAGTATAAAGCTGTCATCTCTAAAAAACATAGGATACTTGAAAATTCTAAGAGATTTAAAATATTTCTTAAGTATGATAAAATGGTAAAATAAAAAATAAATAAAATTTTTTATGGGTTGGATGTGAGATGTCTCCAAAAAACTCACTTGTGAGACAATGCAGGACAGAAATGATTAGGTTATAAAGTCTTTAACCTAACTGGTGAATTAATTCCCTGATGAGATTAATTGAATGGTAACTGAAAGCAAGTGGTATTGAAACCTCTGTTGACCGGTGAAAAGTTCTTGCTTCCCCAATGTTGAAGAATAACACCAGAAAGCACACGCTGAGGCAAGGTCAGAGTAGAAATTAGAAATTTATTAAAGGACAGCAGAAAAGACTTCTCCCGGAGGAAGAAGGGGACCCAAAAGGTGGGAATCCGTGGAAGTGCGGTTGTTTCCCCTTTTTATAGTTTTGGTGATGGAATGTAGGTTGGAAGAGGGGTGGGACACAGGTGGGCCAAAGAAGTAATCTGGTCAGGAAGGACTTCTGAATCAGCACCTTCAAGTTTGCTGGGGGCTGTTTCCTGGGCTCCATTAACATTTCTTTGAGGTGGACTTTGGCCTAGGGCCTTTTCAGGACTTCATTAACATTCCATGAGTTGTCCTGCATTTTTCCTGAGTCATTCCCAGCATGGCCTCCATTTTAGATTTCACTCGATATTAGACCCAATTTACCTAACTAAACTGACTACCTAACTTTAAATCTGGCTTCAGTATGTGGCAGGGTAAGATTGATCATTGGGAGAGTGCCTTTCTGGTATATATTTTGTATCTGGCCAGTGGAGTCTCTCTCTGCTTTCTGATCATCTTGTGAGCCACTTTCCTCTTTCATATGCTTCTGCCATAATGTTCTGCCTCACCTCCAGCCCTGTACAATGAAATCAGCCTTCTAACAACTAAGGCCTCTGAAACCATGAACCCCCCAAATAAACTTTTCCTCCTTTAAAATTATTCTGGTTGGGTCTTTTAGTCACAGAAGTGGAAAAGCTGACTAACTCATCACTTATCATTTAAAAGATAATCACTTCTTAAGATTCCTCATATCATCATTATAATAGTTACATAACAAGAAAGCATAATGCACTAAGCAGAATTTCTATCACTAAGGTAATATATATTGTTATATGCTTGTTAATATGCACATCTCTTATTCTATTTATAGTGAATATATTATTATGAGCATATGTACCACCCTCAGATTTACATGGGACCCTCACAGAATAGATATAAACTTTATTTTTATAAAATTAATTAAACACAGAAATAAACCAGGAGAGCAATGACCAGAGTAAATGTACATTTCAACCCATGGAACTAGCCTTTGCCAATTCTCTTTTATCATGGAATTCCAAAACTCATTTATTTTCTTATCTTTTAACTTTTAATCTCATCTTATCTACTTATATTTTCATAATAAGCTTATAATTAAGATGTTAAATATGTCTTAATTCCACAAAGGAGGAAAATGCTACAAATGCAATTTTTAGTTTGAATTCTATATTTAAGAATAATATTCTTATTAATAATTTATTACAAAAAATGTGATAGATTTTTAGAATATGGTTAAATTTTGAAGAGTTTTCTCTTGTGCATAGATTCCAGGTCTAGCAAGCACAAATCCAATTAACATCTCTTCAGAATAAAGAAACTCTTCACTTAAATAAATAATTCATACTAGAGACATAAAAACTCAGAAAATGGATGAATGTTTTTTACTGTCCAGTACCCTGGACTTAGTCTTGCTTATACTATACTCATTAGTCATTGTACATTTAACCCTTAACACATTGAAACTTGATTGTTTATATAACATATAAACGTAGGTAGCAATTTAATGGGTGATATATTTATTTGTCTTGTTACATGTATACTTTTGTATTTGCAGTATGAATGATTATAAAAATTATGAAGGCTCCGTAGAATTGAACAAATAAATAAATAATTTTCTAGTGTGATATTACCTAATGGATATGCACAGGTTAAGTTCCTGGCCTCCTGTTGGAAAGTTTTCAACATATAGTCATGGGAATCATCAACAATTCTGTTGCCAAACTATGAGACTAACATAAAGACCTTTTCAAGGACCTGTCTGCTTACTTGACCTGATTGCATTTACACCCTTAAGACCTTTTTGTTTTTCATGATAGCTACATGTAATACTGAAATACGGAGACTGGTTAGGTTCTTCAAAGGAAAGGTATCTCTGTGGCATCCATTCAAATGCATTGTTTCACAGGGGATGTATTTTAAGAAAGGGCAGATGGTAGCATTTCCCAGAACATCTGTTACCCCTCATTCTTTCACAGAGCAACCCAGATGCTGTTGACAACTTGTATGTAAATCATGCTGACAATTTGTTCAATGTCTTTCCTGCTGAGACTGAGGTTGTCCTGGTCACACCATTTATCAGATATAAGAGATACTGGGTTCTACAAGAATAGCTCCAACTGTGTTTTGATCAGGAAAAATAGCAATCATTAAATCACAAGAACAATTTATCTACCTTGAAGTTATCTCCATATTTCCTACCACAAATTTCCTAGCCTTGTCTGAAGGTGTACATTAGATATTAAATGCTCCACAGAATAAGAAAATGCGAAATTGCTTCCTGATATTTGTCCTTAGCTTCTTTTATTATTATTTGTTAGGGGTAATCATTTATTTGACCTTGAAATTTAAAATTACTTTCATCTCAGTGAAATGACATATAAGAGGGAAATTATGCATGCATTGCTATATAAATGTCAGATTTTTTTTAGTTTGCAAATGCCTGCTATAAAATATTCACAGTACTGAAAGTTGATTTACAATCCATTACAGACCATAATCTATCTTATTCTAATTTTGTGCCTTGTATCAGAGTACATTTTTTACAGTTGTAAAAAGAAAACAACAGCAAAAACATTTATTTAATTAACTTACCTATGCAAGTGATAAACTAAAACCATAGGCCTTTATTTTATGGTTATAGCTCTTCTAAGCAAATTTAATTAGACCATAAAATTGATTATAAAAATAAAAAATGTATAATTAAATTGAAAAATATTTAAGTTTGTGAAGACATTATGTATAACCTGAACTTCCTTTTAAAATTGATGAAGATAAATCCATAAAAATTGCATTAAATAACTTAAAAGACATATTTTGCACTTAAATATCCATTTAATTAGCAAATTAAATAAATTTTACTTGGAGAAACTGAATAAGCTTCAAATGATAATAATTGATTTCATCACAAGCATTTATGTAACACATTTACAAATTTACTAATAATCTTAGGGAAATTGTTGGGTTATGAAACATAATAGATAAGCTATATATATAACTTCTGAAATTTGTAATATAAACAGAAAATTTTACATGTAAATATATGTAACTTTATTGTATAATAAATGGCTACATGTATACATGCATATATATATATATATATATATATATATATATATATATATATATATATATACAACTGCAAAATAAAAACACTAAAGATGGCACCATCACCATCGGATTCAGAACATGAATAAAAATTTTACAATTAAAACTAAGTTAAAGGTAATTTATTGTGTAGATTTATTTATTTGTTTGTTTCTTTTTGTTTGGCTGGAAATCTATTAATTTACAATTCCTTTTGACACTAGCAATGTTAAGTCTCAGTTTTATCTAAATTTGAGTTCCTGGCACCATAATTCAGGGTACCTTTTCTATACATAGTGTCTTAGTTTAAAATTTTGGGTAGTGAGAAATGTGTTTTAAAAATGTTTTTGGCAATTTGTCATAGAAGTAAAAGATATATTCATGTACAATTGATATTTAGTTTGTACATGAATCTATATGTGTATCATCTAGGAAGAAAATTCATATATTATCCATCACTTAAATATAAATAATGATATGATGAATAATTCAAATTTAACAAATTAATATACATTTTATATTATTTAACATTGCAATTGCAATGATATTAATTTTCTAAGAAAATGTCCTCCAAATATTAACATATCACACAACAAGCTATTTATAAGCAGTTTCTCATGAGTATCACCATTTAGATCAATTCATTAAATTAGTTGGACCTTGGAGATAGGAATTAAATAATTAAAATCAAAAAAAGTTATCTGGGTATAACTGATTATGTAGATAAGTTTATAAATATACTAACATACATATAGGTGAGAACAAACTTAAAGGCACACATTTGTATCATATTAAGCATAGGTAAAAACAAAAACTAAGGTTAGAATTTGGCATGTATGATTTTAGTGAACACATCTGTCCAATTTAATCAGTATGAATAGCTTCTACCACTCTATCTGTAGAAGATCACACTAGGCAAAATAACTGACCTGAAATTCTTGATCTCCGGTGTCTTTTTCCAAGACCTTGTGGTGGTATCTATATTTTCAGAGCCTCTTACTATTGGCAGAATTCATGATGTGGCAAATTGGGTGACCATTCATTCTAGCTTGCCCAATGTATTTCAGCTCTGGCTATATTTTTCTGCACAATTAATAATGAGCTCATTCACTCAAAAGTGTGCAGCTTCGGATGATAATTTATATGGCCATACTACTTATGAACCACCCAACTGTATTATAGTGCAATAACAAATCTCACTATCAACTCATATCTGGGAAAGTTTTGAAGCATCTTCACTTTGGTATAATGAATTATGCATCTAGAATGTTTGGGTCGATTTGTCCACCACAGATTTTAGTGCTTCCTTGTTATTTATCTTTAAAAAAATTACAGTAAAGTCCAGTTAATATTAACTTTCACATTGTGAATAAAAATAAAATGTAGATGGCTTCCCACATACAGGCAAACAGCAAACCTTACTATTTTTAGGACCAAAGAAAGCATTTCATATAAAGAAGTCTGTTTGCAGTTTTGGCTGACAACTTGACTTGTCTCAAATGCAGAGAAAAAGATAATATAAATATGAAGTGTTTAAATGCAAGGTTTTGCTTCCCAATTTGTCAGAGCTTCCACTAATAAAAATGCAAGATTCTAGAAAGAAGATGAGACGAATTATTGCTCAAAATTGACCTGCAAATGTTTTCTGATATGAAAAGAAAAAAAAAACTTCTTAAAATTTTATCACCTGCACATTCTTTGCCTTAGGTTTATATCAGAGTAACTCATCTCATTTCATTAGATACAGAAACTATCTTGTCTTATTGGTTCAAAAGCATAAAACACATTTGCTTTTCATGGATCATAAAAGGTCAAGATTTTATGAAAATTATTCATGTCAATATGTCAATGAGCTATAAAAATAATAAACTTTTTTTTCATAGGTAACTTCTTTCTCTGACCCATGATTAAATCCACGGATGCAGCATGCTATATAAATTTCAAATTCAATACATTATTTTTCAAACACACCTCTATTTGTTTAAAATACTGTAAAATAATATGTAGCTAGAGACCAAGATAACTTCAGGGAGTAGACAAAAATTGGTTTTAACACATATTAACCCCAGTTCAAGCATTCAGAGTTTATGACATTTGTCAAGTGCTGAGATTAAATTACTCCAGGGTTATTAATTTCAAAGTTGTAAGTGAAGTACATGCATTTTTTTCTTTGTTGATCAAACACAAATATTTATTAAATATTTTCAATAATAAAAATAAAAATAATACAAATATGAATTTGGCTTTGAAGGGGATTGTTTTAATCAGTTTTTTCACTAATGTGACTAAAAAACCCGACCAACACAATTATAGAGGAGGAAGAGTTTATTTGAGTGCTCATGGTTTCAGAGGTCTTAGTCCAAAGAAGGCTGGCTCTGTTCCCCAGGGCTTCAGGTGAGGCTGAACATCATGATGGACAAGCAGGGTGGAAGAAAGCAGCTCACATCATGGTAACCAGGAGGCAGAGAGAGACTCCACTTGTCAAACACAAATTTATACTCAAATATACAAATATATATGCAAAGTCACGCACCAATTCCCATATCCTCCAGCCACAACTGGTAGGTATTACTTAGTTACCACTTAGTTCATCCCTTTTAAGGGGTTAAATCACTGATTGGGTTAAGACTCTTAGAACCCAATCATTTCTCCTCTGAACCTTCTTGCTTTGTCTAACATGTGAGCTTTTGAAGGCCACCACAGCTAAGGCATAAGAGGGATACTGGAATCCAAGTTCCTCATCTCTCTGCTCTTTGCTTCTTGGCTGTCAACAGATGAGCAGCTTTGCTCTGCCACCTGTTTCTGCATGATATATTGCCTCATCTCAGGCCTCAGAGCAACTGGGCCAAGCAGCCATGTACCAAAAACTTGGAAACCACTATCCAAAATAAATCTTTCTTCCTTTAAGTTAATTTTGTCTGGTATTGTTTTTGAACAGTGATGGAAAACCAATTAACATAATTATAAGTTCTATTTTCTTACCACTGATAGAAGATAGTTCATCCATGATCTCTTCCAGTTTGCAACAAAGATAATCTTTCCTTCGGTTTCCAATAGCATATTCCTTATTCTCATCTTAGATCTCAATAAAAGCAACTTTAATATTCATAGTTTAGGTAATGTACTTATCAGAAATATTGTTGGTAATAGTTTAAAGATAAAGAGGATGATGCTATGATTTATTTGCTATTAATTTGATTTTTGTCTTAGGCAGTACTTTGGAATTACAGCATTTGAATCAAATGTGTGCCTAGATTTGTAAGTATGCATAATATTTATTAAAGTAAATCCTAAATGCCGCAGCCCGGCTGGTTGCAGCAAAATAACCCGGCGGGTGACGAGAAACTTCTGTAGATTGATACAGCAGGAGTAGGAGCAGTTTATTGTAGGACAGGAGTGGTATTTATACATTCCACACAGCTTATCTTAATTAGCATAAACTAGGTACATCAGTCAACCAATAAGGAATCTCCACACTTAATGGCTCGCTGGTGTTACTTCACAAACCACTCCCTCTGGCATTTTGCCAGGCACCATCCAGACTTGTTTACAGACTCCAACATTTTCCAGGTGCCATCCTGACTTGTTCACAGACTGTAACACCTAACCATGGAGCTTGTCTCTGGGTCCAACACTTCAAGGTGTGAAGACTCTTAAACTGAAAGAAAGCACTGATTTGCTCTTCTAAATTTCAAGTTACAGTTTGTGAATTCATCCCCCAAGTAACTCAGTGACGTCTATCACATAAACATAGAACAACTTTTTCACCATACTTTGATAAAGTACAATTCTCCCTTTCTGCTAAAGGAAACTGTGTTCCTTTTTGATCATAGAAAAAAAAAAAGTTTATGATGCCAGTACCTAACTCCTTGCACTAGTAGCAAATGGAAGCCCACACACCAGAATTCAGCATAATACTGATGAATTGCTCTCTACCACTTCATGGTAAACATTAGTCAAATTCAGCAGAGATATTAATACTTAATAACTATTTCCCATCACTCAGAAGAGACACTACTTTTAATTAACTATATGTCTCTACTAATGCAGATCATCTGGAAGTCTCCTATATATCATACTAACATACAGAAGAATTTTTTTAATCTCATGAATCTGGATATGTGTTTATTTAAATATGGATTTCCAGGACAGATTAATAAGAAAACACATATACTTAATTTTTTTTAAAGAGAGAGAGAGAGAAAGAGAGAGAGAGAGAGAGAGAGAATTTTTTAATATTTATTTTTTAGTTTTCAGCAGACACAACATCTTTGTTTGTATGTGGTGCTGAGGATCGAACCCTGGCCGCACACATGCCAGGCGAGCACACTACCGCTTGAGTCACATCCCCAGCCCCATATATACTTAATTTTGACACATTTACTGAAATTTAATCATTAAGAAACTATTAGTGATTCTTTTTTTATTGTCTTGTGTTTATATTAGTTGATACTTTTAATTTGTTAGAAATTTTATAATGTATTAAAAAAGAAACTTTGCTATGAAGAATATTTTTAGTTTGATAACATCCCATGTATTGACTCTTGATTTTATCTCTTGTGCTTTAAGAGTCTTATTGAGGAAGTTGATTCCTAAGCTGACATCTTGGAGATTTGGGCCTACTGTTTCTTCTAGTTAGGCCCAGAGTCTCTGGTCTAATATATAAGTCCTTGATCCACTTTTATTTAAGTTTTGCAGGGTGAGAGATAGGGGAGTCATTTCATTTTGCTACATATGGATTTCCAGTTTTCTCAGCACCATTTGTTGAAGATGCTATCTTTTCTCCAAAACATGTTTATGGAACTTTTGTCTACTATAAGATAATGGTATTCTTCACAGAAAAGGAAACAATGAAGAATGTGAACAGACAGCCTACAGAATGGGAGATGATCTTTACCAACAACACTTCAGACAGAGCATTAATCTCCAGGATATATGAAAATATCAAAAACCTTATAACCACACACACAAAAACCCAAATAACCCAATCCATAAATGTACTAAGTAACTGAACAGACACTTAACAGAAGAAAAACAAATGGTCAAAAAATATACAAAAATAAGTACAACATCTCTAACAATTGGAGAAAGGCAAATCAAAACTACATTAATATGCAATCTCACCCCACTCACAATGACAATTATCAAGAATACAATTAACAATAAACATTGGAGAGGATATGAGGAAAGAGTTTCACTTATAGATTGCTGCTGGGACCGCAAATGGTGCAATCACCCTAGAAAGCAGTATGGAGATTTCTTAAACAAAGTTACAATGGAACCATCATTTGACACTATTATTCTACTCTTCAGTTTATACCAAATAGACTTAATATTAGCATACTTCACAGCCACTTTAACGTTTATAGCAGCTCAATTCCCAATAGCCAACTTTTGGAACCAACCTAAGTGTCCTACAACAGATGAATGGATAAAGAAAATGTGAGATATACACCAATGTAATATGACCCAGCCATAAACAAGAGTGAAATTATTGCATTTGCCAGTAAATGGATGAAACTGAAGAATATCATGCTAAGTGAAATAAGCTAGTACCAAAAAAACAAAGGCAGAATGTTATCTCTGACTCAATGTTAACCCACAACAAGGGACGGGAAGTTTGGAAGTTCATTAAACTAAACAAAGAGGAATGAAGGGAAGGGAGAGAGCATGAGAATAGGAAAGACAGTAGAATGAATCAGACATATCTTTCCTATCCTCATGCATAAATACACGAGCAATGTAAATCTACATCATGAACAACCACAATAATTGGATCCTAGTTGGAACAAGTTATACTTATTCTAGGTATGTATAATATTTCAAAACATATTTTGCTGTCATATAAAATATAACAAAGTAAAGCAGAAAATTTAATATGTAAATTTAAAACTACATGAATCTATATAATTTTCTTGGACTTTTCCAAAATAATAATTTTCAGATATTGCTCCAAATTAACTCAACTTTATGTGACCAGTGAAATTTGCATTTTCTTTCATTTGAATATGAAAAAGTTAATAGGACTGATGTACTTTAGTGATCAACTACACAATATTTTCCAAGATGACATTGTTTTTCTTTAGTTAATTTTGCTAAGTCCATTAAATATTTTGCATAGAAAATGTTAGAAATCTACTGTTCGAAGTAGGCAATATTCTTAAGTAAATAAAAGAAAAAATCTCTTCTTTTATTATCCTTTGCTCTTTTTAGTAAGTTATCACACAGTAATGAAGACACAAATGCCATGATATGTTCTAAAAGCAATAAATGGTTTTTTAGGACAGAAATTGAGTTTTTTTTATTTTAAAGGAATTCATTTGGCACATTTAATTTGCTTAAAACTCCATGTCAAATTGCAATTAATTAATATAATATACAAATAACCCTTAGGTGTTTCTAGCATTTTCTTATTGTTAAAGGCAGAGACACAGAGTACATGTCAAAAATCTGGATTCTAATTTCTATAACACAAAACACCATCTATTTTAAAAATTTATATAAATTACTGTTGTGTTATGGGACTGAATGCTAGTCAAGTGGAATTTGAAAGAATTACACATCTCCCAAATTTTTCCAGAGAGCAATTAGTTCTCAGAATATTCTGTGGTTATTCTACATAATTCTGTTGCACTGTAGCAAGTAACAAATATGTGGCATTTATGCAACATGTAGAACATTTTTTTTTTCCTTCAATAATTCTAACAGTGCTTTGGTGCTTTTCTGCTCTTGTCACTGATAGTGTCCTTCCAGGATGTTTTTATTTTATTTTATTATTTTTGCAGTACTGGAGACGGAACCTGGTGGTACTCTACTGCTGGTTTACATACCCAGACCCTACCTTATTTTATTTTATTATTATTATTTTTAATTTTAATTTGAGACAAGGCCTTGCTAAGTTGCTCAGGTTACGCTTCAACTTTCTGTCCCCCTGACTATCCTCCCAGGTAGGTGGGATGACAGGCATGTGCTACGACACATGGCCCAGGAAGCTTTTCACCCGCTTGTAACATTTTAAAGTTAACAGTAGCCTGTTCACAGGAGAGTTTTATTCCACCCATCCAAGGTTAATTGAACATCCCAGAATCTACAAATTTTTTACCAGAGGAGATGGAGGAAGGGGGAAAGAGGGCAGGAAAGATAGTGAAATAAGATAGTCATTATTACCCTAGATACATGTATAACTGCACATTTGGTGCAATGCTACATCAAGTACAATCGGAAAAATGAAAAGTTGTGCTATAATTGTGTACAATGAATCAAAATGCATTCTGCTGTCATATATACCTACTTTAAAAAACAAAGTATAATTAATTTATAAGTTGGTATGTGTTCCTCTCATTCTGCTAAATTTAGGTTCTTTTCATTACATTGTATGTTTCTACAGAATTTTTCCAAAAATATTAACTGAAAATAAAAAAGTTTTCATTTTTATTTCTAATTTTATGGCCTTTAATTTCTTATTTATCTTTTGATTTTGCAAAGGCTAATGATATCCAAAGCCATGCTGATTAGAAATGATAAAAATATGCTTTCCTGACTTGTTCCTAAGATTAGATTATAATTTTATTTAACTTGGTGTAGCTACAGATGTTTTTAATATATTATAATTTTTTTTCTGTATTTCTAGTTTTCTATGACTTTTAATAATGAAAAACATTTAAATTTTTTCAAATGCTATTTCTGCATTATTTTTAAATACTATTGTTTCTGTCGATGCTTAATTGGTTTAATAAATTTGTTGTGAATTTTCAAAAATAAAAAAAAGGGATCATGACATTTTTCTGTATGAATTTTTAAAATATGTTGGTATATGTTGATGTATTTGAAACTTTCTTGGCTAATGCAAATTTATCACTCAAAGATACTATGGTATAATCATTATTATGCTTACTGTGCATGCCTTTTCCTGTTTCTAAATAAATTTTTAATGTCATTCAGGAATATTCTTTGGTTTCCCAAGTATAATTTAATATACTTTAGCATGATCTTTTAAGGTGACAATAATTAAAATTGATTGATTGTGTCAATGGAGTCAAATGATCAATTCTTCAATGATTTAAGGTCAGCACCAGTCCTGCCCATGAGCCTGCACCGGGAAACCCAAAGTCATAAAAAGCTAAGACTGACATTATCTCAGAAAAATATTTCCTCAGCATCTCAGCAACCTGTATTTGTGTCTTGTTATCCACTTTACCCTTCTACCATCTGTCTTGCCACCTATGTGACCTATAATTAAGAACTTTGAAGAAAATCGGTCTAAGTTATGATTGGACACATCTTTTCTGGCCTTCAAAATGTAAGATTGTTGTCTTTATGCTATTAGTCAAGATTTTTCCTGCAGGGGGACAAGAAGAAGACTGTCATGTGCACAGAATAACCATACCTACTTGATGACCACTAATTATACATTTTGTTTTTCAAGAGCCACAGTTTAATGACAGCCAAACATCTGCTTCATTAAGAAAGATGAAAACATGTTTACCAAATGAATAATCTGGTGGAGCTATTTCAGTTTGTATATTCGCCTACTGGGGATATGACATAATTTTGAATGTTTTTCCAATGATTTTCTTAGAGCATAAAAATCTTATTTTATTTAAAAATATACAATACATTGTTTTATTAGTATATTTTAATATACAGTAAATATTCAGGTCATACAAATGTGTATTTTGGAAGTTAAACAAGAATGACTCATTTAAAACTCTGCTAAAGAAGATCAATTTTACATTGTGAATAATATAGTAAAATTTCATGGATTTTATTTTGATATCTGTATTCCAAATGCCAGATGTTCAGTAATGATAAATCCCGTGAGAGAAAGAACTTTTCTCACTTTATTTTTAATAATTTCAAAATTTATTCAACTCACAGATTTGTTCAAAATACTGCAAATAGCTTCTTGAATTTCCATATTTTCTGCTTCTTAAGACAACACATGGCTACTTGGAGTACATTTATGCCAAATCATACTACATCATATGGAAGCATAAAGTTGAACATCACATAGTAAAAGGGAGATAATATTTTTTATATTATTTCTAAAATTTTGAGTAAGCTCACACTTCATAAACTCCTGCCATCTTTAGAAATGCCATGCTGTTTTTAATAGACTACCATCTGAAGGGGGAGAAAACTTAAGTAAAAGTACTTAAGAGCTTAAGGAATTGACACTGAATATTAACAATAAATTTATATCAACTTTCATGATACAAAAAGTTCAAAGAAATTAAAGATGGATCATGAAAAACAAAAAGTATTATAATAAGTTAGTACTGCATGTTGTTATAACTGAGAAAGATTTTACAAACAATGCCCCCAAATATTGTCAATATTAGAAATAGTATTCCAGAACAAAGAACATGTATAATGATAAAAATAGGTATTGGGAAAAATTACTTGCTATAAATTTTATACTAACAAAGGATTACTATCTAGATGAAAGGGAAGAAAGAAAATGTGCAATGAGTGATTATTAGTAAATGCATATTCATACTTAGAACCCCTCAAACAATAGATTATAGTAACATTAGATAGACTGAACTAAGTTACCTTGACTTAAATACTTAAAAAATGCCTTAAATATATAAAACAGCCAAAATATAAGAAACCAAAGAAGAAAAATATCATTTTAAATTATTTAAGTTTGATATCTGCATTAGTATTAATTTTATAACTTAGAAACTTATTGGATTTTAATCAACAGATTTAACAAGCTGAAAAGTAGAAACACCTAAAACTGTGATGCATATTATACTACAGAGAGAAGGAAATACATTAAAGGAATATACTGAATCAGTATGTTTAATTGGGTACTGGAGTTAACAAGGAAGGAAATGGAAAGAATAAGTAATAGAATACTTAGTCCTAACCATAGCTTACCTGTTCACAGCATATATTATCAGCAAGTTGGGTGTAATATGCAAACTATATATTGTAACCAAAGAGCTATATATAAGAAAACCATTGTATTCCCATGTATCAGCAACACACACTTGAGATGTGTACTAAAAATACTACTTAGAGAGTAATTCTCATAAATATATCTAACATAAGTTTGTCGGTGAGCAAACATAGGAAGAGAGGGGTAATTTTTCTATAATTAGAATAGTTAAAGGCAGACTGAAGCACTTTTTATATAACTATCCAGAAGAAATAATGTGTATTCAAGGAGGCAAATTGTATGGATAAGAAAATAGAACTTTAGATAGGAGTCAGGTTTTGAGTGGCTTATTTTAACAGGTTATAGAAATAGATTATTCTCCTGTCAATGCTGCATTAATGAAACTTGGAAAATTGACAATATAACACAAGCAAAGTTATATTTTAGGAAGAAGCATATGCTAGTGGATGGACTGAATCCAAGAGTCTAAAGACAGGGAGACCCATTCAAGCATATCTTCACTGGATCATTTTAAGTTTAATAGATATTAAAGCTTTCCATTAAAATTACTTCTCTAATTCATAACCATTTAAGCAAGGCTGCTCTTAGAATATGCATCATGACAGTGTTTTCCTTTAGCATATTTATTATTAGTGTAGCCTATAAAGTTCTTCATACATCTTCTTAAAATGGCAATAACAACTACCAAAATTCTCTGCATATCTTATTAATTTTGAAATAACCATTAAGACTGTGCAACATATATCTGAGTAATATGGCAATAACTGTTAACTTATTTTAATGCTAATAAAACATATAAACATGCCACCATAATATACATTGCTAAGTTCATGCACATCCATTGGTTGATGTCTTTAATAGTGCAATGGAAAAGAAGATAAGTGGTAGGGTGGAAAGACATAGTCTGAACTTAATTCCTGTCTCTTCAATTTTCTAATTGGAAACCTGAGTGAGTAATTTCTCCTCCTTTGAATTTAGTTTTCAGGTCTTTATAAATATGACTGGTGATGACAACCATACAGTGTATTGAGGAATTACGTGAGTCATTTACCTGAGATATCTAGTCCCGTTATCAGCCTATTATAGGTCTCAAATGATATGAGTTGCCATCTAGTTTTCCTTAACACCACATAATAAAATTAAAGGAGATAAACATGATAGAAATGACTCTGAGTCTGTCTATGTGTAGCAGGGGTAGTTCTGCAGGCGGAATAATGAAAAATATTAAAATGAGAATTGAAGAAATTAATTATTCATGTCCAATAATTGAAAACATACCAATGACTGACTAAAGCTTTTAGCAGTTATATTATAAGTCATCACTAGTATCATGGCAAGTTAAATGAAATCCCTAAAAGTAAAATCTACAAAATGATACAAACGTCAAGAGAAATTGTAATTATTCATACCTATATTATTCAATAAACTATAAATCAGCTTTGCAAAATAATTGAGTTTTTGCATTAATCATTAATTCACTATTGATATTGGGAATTACCTTTGAATTCCACAGAAACTGTAAGAGATTATAATAAAGTGACTTCTAAAAGAAGATATTTTAGGTTTTTAAGTCAGGTTAGGTTTCTTCCTTTAATTCACGTAATAAATTGGCATCTTGTGTGGTGTGTGTGTATATATATGTACATCAATGGGTGTGTGTGTGTGTGTGTGTGTGTGTGTGTGTGCGTGTGTGTGTGTATGTGTGTTTGCGCATGCACACATTTCCATTAATAAGCTAGGAAGAATGCAATTGGAAGACAAGAAAACTACTACTAATGATGAGATATGAGGGCAGTCTGGAATAGAAACAATGAAAATAATGATAATTGACTCAATACTGATTTGTGCTCTAACCACAACCTCAGAATAAAGGGAAGGATGTGAGATGAAATCTAGTCCTCAGCTCACCAAGTCCATGTCATTACAGTAACTTCTGCAGTCTGGAACAAGTTTATATTCCCACAGGCATTGATATGCCAGGAAGTTCTCTGATACTCTTGCAGATTGCAAGACAGACATCATTAACTTTCCTAAAATAAGTGTTGCATTGTGTCAGTTGGGTTTCTACAGAAGTCTCCAAGAAAAAACATAGAATTCAGGAGATTTGTTGTTGGAGGGGTGCAGAAAGGGGAAGACAGTTGTGGAAGGTAATCCAGATGGCCTACCATCCTCCTCTGCTTCTTTAAACTTTAGACTGACTTCTTTCTTCCTCTCGGCTGTTAGCCATGGCAGAATCAAGATGTTCTAGCCACAGACTTTACTTTTCTCCCTTTCCTTAAAGCATTTACTTTAGAAAATATAATTGGTTATGAAAATGTTCTTTTTTCTGCCCCCTTGAGATATAAATTGTTTAAATACTCTTTTGCCAGTTTTATAAACCAGGAATCTTTTAACAAAGGACCTGGTAATCCATCACTTTGAAATGTAAACATAAAAGAATATATCATCTCTGTCTGCTTGTCTAGGTGGCAGGGTAGGAATAAAACTTCTAGTCAGTGTTTGATCCCAAACTACTTCTTTCTCCTTACTTTACCTTTCCATAAGATCAATTAACAAACATGATTTCTTTCCTAAGTTGTCCCTAAGTGAAATCCTGCTTCTCTCAGTATTGAGCTTACCCTAATTGCTCTTGGCATTCTCAGCATGGACAGTTTATAGTGTGATCATGGACCATGGCCCAAACATAACTGTCTAGCAGAGGATCAGCAATCACTAAAGATTCCAGATTATGAGACTTGGCGTGTAGAGCATTTTTTATGACCTCCAGAGTTCATTCTGTTCATGCCTCTATGCAAGTTCAGGAAGCACCTCCCATGTGGCTCCCGTGGGCCTTTGTTTTTTTGGAGAGGAAAGTTAGCAGAGGAGGAGGAATTGCACAGAACTGTCTTCCCCATTGTATAATTGGTATTTCCTTGTCACTGGTAAGTATCCTGACTTTCTTGTATTCATTCAAATCCTCCTATACTGAAGCTCTTATTTCCCCAGATCTGGATGGCTTATCTGGTGTTATAACCCAAGGCTCCACTCCAGAAAGTTAACAATCACACTCTTTGCCGACCAGAGTTGATAAACATGTCCTTCCACCACTATAATGAGACAGAATTAGTATGGAACATGCATGTAGATCATCTGAGAAGTGCATATATTGCTTCTTGCCCCATTACATAAATGCAGTTGAAAATTCTCTTTTATTCAAGTGTTTTTGCCTGATGGTCTCTCATCACAAGATTCCAAAGTTCATTGGCAGCAACTACTGTTTGTAGTATAATGGGATCCTTGCTGATGTATCCTTTAAAAACAGGATCTCTAATCTTGTAGAGATCAAAGTTCAGATGCAAAAAATGCAAAATACCCCCATGAATCATTTAGATTTATGGTTAATGCAACCACTGATATTTGTACCCTTTGTTTCTAGGACCCATGAGTTCTTAAAGGTGCCACAGTGACATAGTAAAGTTTGTAATTTAACAATTCTACTACATCTTAAAGGATGGCACCATGTCTTTTTAAAGTCTGGAGCTTGAACTGTTCCTTTAGAAGGTTGCTTAATTGCCTATGAGTCAGGCTTCTGCCGATGGTGTTTGAATTGACCGGTGGAAGTTATTCCTTAGTTCCTTTGTTGGGAAGTGATTCCTCAAGTCAGATTCTATTATACGTGGACTTGCATGAGTGGAGATTGGGCATTTCCTAAATCCTCAGGCATTGTGGCCACTTTCTCTCCTGTAGGAAGGTTATGCAAACCTATCCTTGTCAGAACAAACCCATGGCTTGTCCAAGTCAGAAGGAGCCCAGTGTAGCTAAGTTGTCAGAAGTGGCTGATTTGACTGGCAGGGAACAGTTCCATGTCAAGGGCTCAGAGTTGTTATCCCTTGTTTTAAAGAGGTGTTATTTTCATGTTTTAATTTTCTTTTTATCTCACACTGATGAGATGACCATATATCCTCAAATATAACTCTACTTAATTAATACTTTAGCATGTTAAATTCAGCAATGCAAAAAATTTACTAAAATGTTTGCTTTAGGGTAGATGCCCATATTAACACAGCAAGATGAATAAAGAGTCCAAAATTAAAAGTGTTACCGCTTTGAAACAAATTTTTAACATAACACTCTTTTACTATTTTCCCCTTCAATATTCTATTTCAACCAAATTAGATGTTACATGCTTTCTATTAAAAGATTCACTAATGTTTATCTAAGGAAGAACTGTGCTCAATATACGGAATCATGCTAGAAACTTTGTAATGTGTCAAATATTTAGTTTGTTTTGACTGTAAATTCAACACTTTAACTTAAAAAGATAAAACAGACATATTTAGAAATTTTAATATTACAGATTTTAATTGAATATGAGCACCATTATAATAAAAAACAGAATATATGTTTTTTGTTAAATTAAGCTACAGTAAATGGGACTATGACTTACCTGTTTAGTAAATTTATTAAATTATGAGATATGACCAGAAAAGTGCACTTGTCATATTATTCTAGTTTTAAAAAATGAACTTCCCTGTAACCAGCACTCAGACCTAGAAGCAACATCACCAACCTCCCAGAGCTCTTCTTATTTTTCTTCATGATCACTCTTTTGTCCAGAAAACCATATCATTACTTTTGATTAAATAATATAGTTTAGTTATACATAGTTTTTGAACTTCAGAAAAATAAAATACCATGCATTATGTATGCTTCAGTCTAGCTTATCTGCTCAACATTATATCTGAGAGATTCATCTGAGGTTTTGTATATGGTTGTATATTATCCTCATTTCTGAGAGTTTTTCAAAGCTGTAAATGTGTATTTAATTTCTTTATTCCATAGTTTATGAAATTGGTTAATGTCCAGTGGGTAGCACTATTAAGAATAGGCTAGAACAGATATGGTGGTACACCTGTAATCTCAGAGACTCTGGAGACAGAGGCAGGAGGATCCCAAGGCCAGTGTGGGTAACTAAGGGATACCCTGTCTCAGAATAAAAAAATAGAAGGGCTGGGGATATAGCTGAATGGTAGAGCTTCTCTGGGTTCAATACATAGTACAGAAAAAAAAAAGAAAGGCTACCATATTTAAAACAAATGTTATTAAGTGAACGTATATCCAAAATTTGAATTGGAATTGCTGAAATGTATGTTCAATTTTAGAAAATACTCCCTACTGCTATATAGGGGATATATGAAGTTCATTTATATTCTCAAAAAATAAATTTTTGTTTTTTATGTTTCTCTACTGTACATCTGTTTTCTGCTTATTTCATTAGGTTCTTATATTTAATTATATATTTATACTGTTTTAGAATTAGATTTACTTATTCTACTTTTATGAAAAAGAATATTAGTTCATTGATTTTTAATCTTTCCCCCTTTTTAATATATTCCTTTATAACTATACTCTTTCAAATGAGCACCACTTTAACTACAACCTCAAACTGTGTTATGTTGTGCAGTTATGATCACACCATTCAAAATATTTTCAAATCTCTTATAATTTATTTTTGAGTTAACAATTACTTAGAACTCATTCACTTTAATTTTTAAGATATTAAATAATTACTAAATGTGTAGTGTTTACATGACATTCTCTAAGTGACTTTACATTTTTGAAGTACATTGAATATTAATCAATGGTATGGTTAATTGTTAAATATTTCATTTTCACCAGAAAGTAATTGTATTATATAACCTATTTTGTAGTGTTTTATATCAGAAATATAGCTGAAATTTACTAATATTGATCAAATATTCTTATCAGTTAATGAGGGTTAATGCCTTGTACTATTAATATAGATTACCTTATTTTTCTTTTATGCCATTGAATAGCTTATATTGTTATCCTATTGTCATATTACTTAATCCAAGTATTGTTCTTATAAATTTAAAATTAATATATCTTTTGGATTGTCCTTTTTATGATTATATGGAAAAAATGAAGGCTCATTTGGTTCAGACTGGTGAAAACTGTTCATTTTAAATATGATGATAATACTATTGATGTAAACTCTAAAAGATTTATTTATGCAAACCCAGTCTTAGATCCAGTATATCACCAGTGCAATTAATAATATTAAAAATTAGAGCAAGTGCTAGTAATATACCTCAGTTGTCAAGCACTTGTCTGGCATGTGTGGAGTTCTGGGTTCAATCTTCAACACTACATGTACACATACACACACATACACACACACACATGCAGAAAAGAAATCCATTATGACATAAAACTTTTTAAGAAAATAAAAAATAAAATAAACTTTGAATATTTTATCATTGAACAGCAAATTAAAGAACTGATTTACTTTGCAACTCCTGAAATATGTCCCAAGTCTAACTACTACTCAATTATTTTAATAACTGGGTTCATATCAATTCCCATCAAAACCCTATATTGGAGGTCCATTGGACCTGATACATATCACAAAAAAGTACTCATGTCTTATAGTAATTGAAATATTACTTAAATACTCGTATATTTAACTAAAACATAATAGTTCATACATGGTTTGTATACAGTTTTGTAATAGACCATGTTTGTAAATAGGTCAACATGTAATACTATGGTAAATTGTACCTTACTTGAAAGGGATTTAAAGGAAGATTTAATAATATATGTTTAAAATAAACTCAATCATATGAAAACAATTTTCAGGTAAGAAGTTTGAAAGAAAACTCTAGATTTGAAATTAATTAACATTTGATCTTTCTAATTACCTTAAAAGATGATAAAGATATTCTACCAATGTAATAATATTCTGTATAGTCTTCTTAGACAATTGAGCATTTTATTAATAGAATTGTATTGAAATCAATTGGGGTAACAAGTAAAATTAAAGGAAAAAAATCTATTTGCTTTGTTGCTAGTTTAAATAAAATTTTTTAATCATATATCAGAATAGCAAAAGTTTCTGTAACAATTTTCATATTTGAAGATGTATTTGAAAAGTTTTATTTTCATATATTTACTTTAGACAGAAGTATAGCCAGATTGCTGTTATGACATTTATTCTTAATATTATTAAGTTGAAAATCATTTCTGATATTCCTGTTTGTGTTCTACATGTTGAGAATGATTTATTATTTCAAGACAATTTTGATTATTGTTTATTCTGCTCACTCAGTCCTTATATTTTTATAGTTGGAAATTAATTGTGTAAGTTGTATTAGATCAGTTGTGGTTGAGGAACAGAAAAATTAAGTAGTGGACCGAGGAAAACGATTTAAAACTATAGGGAATAAATGGATCACATATATTTTCTTCAGAAGTATACATTAGTTTTTATTCATATTACAAAATCTCAGTATTTCAATACACTATCACAGGTCTTAAATTTTTTACACTGGACTATAATTTCTTCATCCAATCTTATACAGGAATGGCAGCAAGGTTAGGTTAATAAAGTGATTCAAGACCAATTCCAAGTGCATGTCTTCTGAGACTTATATTCTCCATCAAGAGAATCACAGAAGCATGGAGCATGGTGATATATATAAGGGTGGCACCAAACTTCTGCAGTTGGATGTAGGTATATTGAGTTATGCACTTAAAGCAATTGCCTTCAGTCATCTCTTGGTAAGCGGTCACATATGAGATGTGTGCATTTGAAATGAAAGTGCTTGGTGTAAATTTATATCAAATCCAAAGTCTGACATTTATCTCATTTTGGTTTAACAGGAAAGGAGTATATTTAAGATTGAGAAACAAATTGAAATACTCAATATTAATTTTAAAAGACTAAAAAATTCTGTCATAGAATTCTCACTTAGGCTCACTTATAGAAAAATGAGTTGAATATATATATATATATATATATATATATATATATATATACACACACACACACACACACACACACACACACACACACACACTTGGGATAATAGAAAACTTGGTTCATGGACTGAGTAAGATTAATGTGTGAAGATAAATTACAAGGCAGTAATTTTATTATTTAATTATATGAGACAATCAAGAAAGAGGATTATGATCATAAAGAAATATACTCAATATAATGAGGTCCATCAATATGAATGACACTAAAGACAGAGCAGATGCACAGAGGAGACATAACAATGTGATATATAAACAAATAAAATCATTGAGTCTTACAACTATTCTGTACAAGATGCAGACTGCTGCTCATCATGCATTGCAGAGAATTTAGGATTTGAAAGGGATTTACTAGACTTTAAATTACATACAGTGACTCTTTCCATTTAAAATGTCTCCAGTTTCTCTTGACAGTTAAAACAGAACAAAGAATAGCAGCAAGACAGAAGAAATAGAAATAATAATTTAGAATTTCATTTGACTATGGAATATTTTTGAGGAATGTGGTATGTGAGGAATTTTCCCTAACCCTGAAAATAAGCCAATAGGAGTGATAAATAAAATCCACATTCTGAAAAAGCACAGACAGTTGAGATTCTTATTGTGTGCATTGCCTAAAGAAGAAATTACAGTTAACATTCAACAAATGCACACCCAGTTTCTTCAGGGAAAATGCTTTCATGATCAGGGCATTAATCCTCCTGGTGAATGTGGCTGGGGACAAAGGAGATGGTAATGACCAATAGTCAGATTTGGTCAGATTTTTTTACATTTTATTTTCAATTGACATAAAATAATTCATGGTCAACACTGAGATTGCTTCTGTAGTTACTGTGTAATGATATAAATTTAATTTTAAGATGTTAATTGATAACACAAGATTTGCAACAATCTGAGAAAATCAACACAGCTTTATTTTATCTGAATTTTCTTTTCTTTTTGTTGGGGTTTTTAGCCCTCATCTCCTCCTGACCAGCTGGAGAAGTGGGAAAAGCAAGCCCCGACAAAGAAGATCCAAGAAAGGTAAAGGTCGACTGGCCGCCCACACCCAGTCCTCCCTCACGGGAGGACAATCAGAGGTGCCAGGGAGAACAGTCAAACAGGATCCTCATTTAATAAAGAAGTACATACAGTTATTTATATACTGCACAGGAGGCAATTAGGGTCAAGGTTAGAGGGGTGGAGCAAGTTCATGTGTACACCCATCCCATAGTCTGTAAGGGAAGGTACAATCTGTCCACAAGGGTGGAAGAGTCCTGGACCTATGCTGAGGTGGTCCGCCTCCTCCATCACTGCCCACAGCACCGCCTCCTAGCTGATCCCCAGAAGCCATCCCAGCCACAGGTTCAGCCTCAAGACCAGGAAGCTGGCAGCCACGCCCTACATTTTTTCTTTTCTTTCTTTCTTTTTTTTTTTCCTAAATAGAAAGAACATACTTGCCTTACTACAAAAGTAGAGGTTAGAGGTCTGGCCATCTTTTATTATTGACAAATATTGTCCTACAAAAGTAGGTGGTTAGCTCTGATTAATTACCTTATTTTCCCAAAATAACTATTACGAACAAAGACATTTCTGGATTGAAAGGGAATTTTTGAAATATTTAAAATAAGCTTCTCCTTATAGTCATCTCCAAAAGGCAATTACTTTGGCTTTCTAACAGTGGCTTTCCAGTCACAAACACACTGTATATGTGTTTTTCTTTCTGTGATTATTAAAAATGAATAAACGTAAGAACTTATCATTAAAAATGTGAGACCAGGGGCGGGGTTGTGGCTCAGTGGTAGAACACTTGCCTAGCATGAGTGAGGCACTAAGGTTGATCCCCAGCACTACATAAAATTAAATAAATAAAATAAAGGTACTGTTGACACCATCAGTTAACTTGAAGAATCCTTGCTTCCCAGAAAGCTGAAGTATAACTCCAGAGAAGCACACAGAGAAAAGTGTAGAGTGGAAAGTGAAAAAGCTTTATTAAAGAATAGCAGAAAGGACTTCCCCTGGAGGAAGAAGGGAACCCATAAGGTGAATCTGTGAGATGGGGAGGTCTCATTCCTTTTATGTCTAAGGTCTTCTTTTGTCCTCCTACATTCCTGTCCTTTATCTTGCTTATTTGCTTCTATTCTGCATGTGCTGAGGGATGCCAATGGGAAGGCCAAACAGTGAAAACAAATGGGCTGATGGGCCCAGGCCTTGGGAATCTCCCAGGTATAATTTATGAGTTTTCAGGCTCAGATCAAACTGTTTTCTTTATTAGACTGGACTCCATTTTTCTCTATTAGACTCAATATCAGACCCAATTTAGCTAGCTACACTAACTACTTATGTTTAAATCTGTGTCCATCTACTACTGAAAAAAAATGTGAGATCTGATATATAAGAAATCTCACTGATGAATATCAAATGATATCTGCTCCTACCTCAAACCTTTAGGTGAACCCAGGATTAAAATTCTCATGGTACTAAGAGGCCATTCAGCATAGAATATAAGAGGGAAGACAACTTTAACTCTCTTACCATTTACAGTAATATTATTTTTTTAAAAAAATTATCACTGTAAATTGCAGGATAAAGCAAATAAGTGATGATTATCATTAAGAACCAATATTCTCAGCATAAGAAAAAAAAGACACAAATATAATAATATCAATGAAGTAAAAATCCTGAAATTTTCCAATTAAATTTGGAATATCAAAACAAACAAACAAAAATGTGAGACCTTGTAAAGTGAGTCTTCCACAGTTTTACAGAATCTGACAGAGAATGTAAGATTCTGGGTCACAGAGAAGATTTTACTATTCATAGAATAGTAGGCAGCATGATTGTACAGTCCCACTGGGGCAACAGGGAACCAGGCCCAGCTAGATGCTGTGCACACAGTGGGTTTGCAAAACAGCTGAGGAGCTCTAAGCTAAGGAAACAACCTTCTTGTGAGGGAGCTGCAAGCAAATCTACCCACACTTTGCAAAGGGGGTTTAGGGGGGATATCATCTTTGTAACACTCTTTGGGAAAAGTGTCTGCTCTCTATCTCCCTGAAATGACACTATTTCTTTCTTCCAAGGTTCTTTGTTGTACAGAGGATATCACAAGACAGGTAAAAATATAATGCAAAATACCTTCCAAAAACAAACATATGTCAACATTTTGAGAATCATCTAAGACAAAGAAAGTAGGAATAAAAAAAATCAAATCAAATAGAGAAGGAAAGGATAAGACATAAGGTAGTTAGTGTATTCTCACAGCAGGTTTCTTCCTATCATGTGCCTGTTTCTTAAAATTGCTCTTGCTTCTTCTGTGTCAGGGTGTCTGAGGACGTTTCTTCTGCACTGTTGACTTTATTTATCAAGCATGTTTTCCATAGATAGCACTAATTACCACTGGAATACTTTGCAACTGGTATATGCAAACTACTGGTGCATATATTATAATCTAAGGAAACACTATCAATTGCTTTTCAATGGTCTTTTATTTTCCTTAAAGAAACAGAACAGCAGCAGGTAGATACCTATATCCATTAAAGGATACACAGAATAAAATGGAAGGCAAATGCAATAAATGCTACAGAAGTAAGTTTTCATTAAATCACACATTTCATCACTTTTCCAAAAGACTTTACCTTTTACAAAAATCCAAAACAAGCTTCTGTTTGTTTGTTTTACAATCACTGACATTACCTATTTTTATTGGCTTGAGCTGACTATAGATTTGCAGCCTCAAACAAAATATATGTTCTGTTTAACCTTCATCAGTCTTATAGTAACTTTTCCCATGGTGCCCCAAAATAGATTTCCTGAAATTTATAGCCACTATATTTTTGGTATATAGGAACTTGTTCAGTGTATAATATCTCAAACAATATTTCCTATCACCTAACAGTGCAATCTAAATTTAAATGAAACTGTTGTTCCAATCATGCAAGGCAGCTCATGACTATTTAAAATCTCCTCTTCCTAAATGTTTCTCCTCTCCATGGCTAGCATTTCATAATTATAGTCTCCTTGCTTTTTTAAAAATGGACTTCACAGTCAGGAAAAGGTTAAGGTGTCCTTTATATTCTTGAACAGGTTTTGATGAAGAACATATGGCATTGCATTTATTTTAACATTTGTACTTTTGGCCCTAAGTAAAAATCTATTATATTCAATAAATTCTACTATCCACTAATATTTCTATATGCATGCTTATTTCTTTCTTTCTGTTAATAATGAATGGTTCTACTTTGTCTTCCTCCTTGCTCTCTTGACTCTCATAATAGTTGAAGAGAAAGTATTTTGTTTCAATCCTGAAAATAAATATTGATATAATTAATTTTCACTTGATTGACTTCATTATCAATAAAATACCTAATTATATCATTCACATGGTCTATTTGTAAGATATCAGATCTTTTGCTTTCTGCAGTCTCAATTTGATTTTTAGTATTATTATTGTTAAAATCAATATATTATTACATATTATTATTTTAGTTTTGTTAGTGGTAGAGTGTGCCAGG
Source organism: Callospermophilus lateralis (assembly GCF_048772815.1). Taxonomy (NCBI): domain Eukaryota; kingdom Metazoa; phylum Chordata; class Mammalia; order Rodentia; family Sciuridae; genus Callospermophilus; species Callospermophilus lateralis. The sequence continues at coordinate 709,509 of NW_027516477.1, forward strand.
TTTTGACACATCAGGATGGAACCGAAAGACTGAAAAATAAATTTCCAGGCTTATCCTCTTTTAATCTTTGTCATCATGTAATCCTCCAATTTTACTGTCCATCACTATCAACAAAACGTGTATATTTAAGCCTCTATGATGCAATCAGGAGTTTACCATCACTTTAATTTTATTTAAATATATGTGTGTGTTACTCATCTATCATTTCACAATCATTAAATTCTTGAAATTTTCAGCAACAGAAAAAAATACAATTCTTACAATGTGATTGTTTTAAAAATAGTATTTTTATTGAAAATAAAATTTAGTAATAGAAAAAATAGTGATACAAAAACTATTTTAAACTATCATATTGTTTTTTATGGTAGCATTGGCTGATGAGGACCTCACAAACATTCAATGTCATTCACTTAACTGGATGTAACTACACACAAGCAATGTCCAGTGGTCCTTTACTTATGTACCATAAAAGTGCTCTGATACCAATATCAACTGAAACTGGCTTTGCTTTTGATAAATGTCACAGAGAAGTAATGCCTTTCTCTACATATTTTATGTTCTCAAATCACTTTTTTCTTATTATACAAATATGAGATTCTCATTGTAAAGACTTCAAAAGAAGAGAGAATTTGACACAAAACCTAAGTGTACAAAATACTTCCCATAAAGGTAGAATTTTGATATTAGAAACTGCATGTACTTTATATTGCACGTATGTTGTGTATATAGATACATACGTATATATATGTGTGTATTATATATATATATATATATATATATATATATATATATATATATATATATATATATATTTATATGTATTCATGTATCTTTTTTTTTGCAGTTTTTCTATAATTTGACTTAATAGTTGCATGGTATTCCACTTAAGAAATTTTCCACAAAATGTTTTGCCTTTTCAAATATTATTATTATTTCTATTTATTTCTATTAAAAAATTACCAAAATAAATATTTTGTTGATTAAATACATTAAAAATCAAATTATTTATATTAATGAGTAACATTTAATGCTTTGGTATTATATATTACATATATTGCATAATATTTAAGGCAGGTTAGACATATTTCTCTTCAAACATTTATCATTTTTAATGGTGAAAACTTTCAAAATCTATCTTCTAGCTTTCTGAAATGCAGAATACATTATTGTTATCCATAATATCCACACTATAAAATAATATAGCAGAGAGTTTTTAGTTTTATCTAACTGTAATTTAGTATCCACTTACCAATGTTTCTTCATCTCTACCTTTTCCTTAAATTCCTGGCTTGTGCTACACAACATTGTACTCTATTCTTTTATAAGTTTTTTTTTTCTTTTTTTTTCCAATACAACAAAACTGATTTCATGCAGTACTTGTTTTTCTTTGTCTGGCTGATTTCACTTAATGTAAGGCTCTCCAGTTGCATATGTTGTCCCAAGTGGCTGGAATTAATTCTTTTTCATGTCTTAATAGAATCCACTGTGTGTATTGGCCATGTATTTTAAAAATATTTTTAGTTGTAGATAAACATAATATTTTTATTTCTTTTTATGCAGTGCTGAGGATAGAACTCAGTGCCTCATGTGTTCTAGGCAAGCACTCTACCACTGAGCTACAATGCATGCCCCCATATTTTCTTTATCCATATTTATGTTGAGGGTCACTTAGGTTGTTTCCATTTTTTTATCTATTATGGAAAGTACTGCAATGAACATGGTAATACAGATTTTTTTTGTTATACTCCATGTATGTATCATATGTCAAACTGTACTCTTCTCTCATGTATCTAAAAAGAACATATTTTTTATAAGAAGTGTGGAAGGAGATGTCTCTTTCACATACTAATTTTGTTTCCTATGGATGTATAACTAGTAGTATAATTGCTGAAACATATGGCAGCTCCTTTTTAAATTTTTTGAATACCCTTTGTACGATTTTCCATAAAGCCTGTGCTAACTTATATTTGCATAAATACACCAATCCTTGCCAGCACTTGTTAGGTTTTTTTTTCTTTTTTTTACAATAACCATTCTTACTGGAGTGAGGTGATAAGCAATAAATATATCTTTAACTTTAGTCTTTCTTTTACTTTGTTATTACTGAGTGAAACAGTAGAAAATAACTTAAGACTCAATCTTCCAGCCAGAGTTTCAAAGTTTCCACTTTGGCTGAGAGTGTTGGTACATGCCTATAATTTCAGTGGCTCAGAAGGCTGAGGCAGGCAGATTGTGAGGACCAATTCAGCCTAAGCAATTTAGCAAGGCTCTAATCAATTTAGTGAGACCCTATGCAACTTAGCAAAACCCTATCTCTAAATAAAATATTAAAAAATGTGTGGGGATATACCTCAGTGGTTAAGCACCCTGGGTTTAATCCCCAGTGCCAAAACAAACAAACAAAAATAAACAAAAAATACTTTTGTGCTCATTTTATTTGTTTGCTTCACTTAGACAAGTTCTTTAATTAACACAAAGAATCTTTCTGCTGTTAAGGTAGCACTGTAAGTGCATAAGCCAGTGAAGAGGGACAACACCAGCTGTTATACATTAACCTTGGGGAAAGATCCTAGGATGGATAAGATTCTCAGTGTGGTTTTTGGTTTGTAGGTTTGTTTTATGGTGCTGAAGATAAAACCCAGAACCTCTGCATTCTGGGAAATCCCTTTACCACTGAACTATGCCCCCAGCACAGAATCCTCAGTTTTGATGTCAGAAATGGAATAAAGATTCTGAATCCTAGATTGGGTCTAGTAGTGCTTCACTGGAGGTCCTGCTTCTTCAAATCACCCAGGTGACAAGCAAGCCATTTCCTCCAGGATGTGCTGTGGTTACACAGAAATAATCACGCTATGATTCTGAAGTCCTCACTGCCAACACACACTTAACAGTTGCATGCATCCCAAGAAAGGTTGTTGCACTGTTTCTAAGAATAACTCCAAAAAAGAACGTGTAGAGAAATAGCCAGACACTTTATTTGAGGATACTACTTGTTTTCTGTTAAACAGGTCCATAAGACTCTGATTGAAAAGATCTGAATAAGCCTGACCCCACATCTTTGTTCTTCAGCTGTATTGAAGAGTCATCTTGAATGTCAAATTTAACACCATCTTTTGTCTCTGAAGTTGGAAATAAAGCTCAGTTGAGACTGTGCCTTTCCCTAAGAAAAAGAACTTTGAGCCTTGTTATCTTATCAGGAATCCTTGAAAATTTATTGGTTCAGCCTCAACATCCTGCAGAATCTTTAATGATGTTTCATAAGTCAACATATCTGAGTATTTTATATTTTATTCTTCATCCAACAAGAAATATTATCTCCTCCAAATATAGTCTGCATATTTTCCTGAAAATCTAGCAGGTTATGTTTTCCCAAACCCAAGTTAAGAAAGTCATTTCCTGCGAATATTCACCACTGCTGTATTTTCCTGAGTTTTCACCATTAATATTTCACTTTATACTCTGGAATAATATATGATTTTATAAAGCCTATAAATAGCATTGTTGATAATATTATCCACATTAATGTATTTTCCAAGGACTTTGATAAGATTAATATAGTTGATACCCATGTCAGCTTTTAGAATGTGAAAATCTCATTCTCAATTTACATATAGAAAATAGAAATCCAGAAACCATATGTCTTCTGTTACAGAAATTCTAAAGAAAACAAACTGGACCCTAGACTCTTAATTAACACTTAGGGGAAAAAGAACATTATAATCTGTATTTCATACTTCGTATATAATTGTTAGAGAGTCCCTGCTTTTGTGGAAATTCATTTTCATTTTTCTGGAATAATGAAGAATTTACATAGCAGTTCATTAGTATCAAGATTTCATGTTTATATAATATAATTGAGTCATGGTAATTAATGGGATACTTGTTTTTGCCTGAAGATAGAATTTTCATTTTTCTTCCTTTTTTTGACTCTGGGTCAAAGATATAAAACTAAGTGGAAATTTGTATAATTATGCAGTGGATTTCAAAAGTTCTAAAATGTCTATTGAATTTAAGGTATAAAACAGGATTTTTCTTTTTCTTAAGGAAAATATAAAGCATTTGGGGCTATAATTAATCTGATCAAGATATTACATTTTATATCATTTAGCTTAACCTACAATTTATTATCAACATTCTTAGGTTGTATTTTCAAAAATAATTAAATATTTATTTTAAGAACTATATTGCTGGTATTTTTAAAAAATAAAACAAATTGACATCATCTCTTCTCATTTTATTCATATGTTCTTCAGTCAAATAATATTTTTTTCATCAGATATTCAGTTAGGTAAATGAGTAAAAGGATAAATACGTCATGTCCTTGTATTGAGTTTGTTTAATACAGATTTGGATAAAGAGGCAAAAATTGTAATACTTTAGTAACAAAGAGAAGGAGAACCATTCTCTCTTCAGATGGATTGCTTTTCAGCAGGATCCTAGTGTTTCAAACTGTTTGCAAGATTACTAAGCAGGAGAAATAAGGACAGGAAGGATCACACACAGAGAGACAGATCTGAATGTATGTAAATTATTCAAGCAAATGTATATACATGTATATCTATCTTTATTACAATATATATATTCTACTTACGTTTATTCAGCCCCCCTCCCTTTCTCCCTTCCTCCCTCAGAAATATATGGGCAACGTCTTCATGACAAAATCTAACGTTTAACCCAATAAATAAGCTAGCCAAGTTGACCCATATAATGAACCATCACAATAGGGTTGGTGACAGAGATTGGAGATGATTAACTGATATTATGTGAAATGTTGGAGAGGCAGTGGGAATGAGATCCTGCAGCCAAGCACCTGGGTATCTGAATCCATACTCAATGGGTCACCCATGTGCCAGTCCACCTCCCACTAGAAGCAAATAAGGAGAAGAAAGAACCCCCTGGGGAAGTTATGTCTGTGGGTGAAAGATGAGAAAGAGGAGGGGCATAAAGTTGCTTGTTATAGTATATTCTGAACCAATGGATAGTAGAATTGGTTTAGTTTTGGTGCCATGGGACATGCAGCAAAGGTGAACATGTTGTTTCTTAAAGTAAAAATATTTGATTAAAAAAAAATCATGGCTTCTTCCAATTCCTTCTGCAAGTTTGATATAGACAAGTGCCTTCTTTGGAAGGCAGATTCTGTGAGTTTCCTTGGTTATTTAGTTGTGTTTCCCTGTGATTTTATAAGACATGCTCTACTAATAGTGTCCCACAGCACTGTGAAACATGTCTTAACCTAGGCTTGTACACTCAAGTTAACAGAGTTCCTGCTTCCCAGCACTAGGCAAGAAGTTATTATTATAAATAAAAATTAGTCCTAGGCAAGAAGTTATTATTATAAATAAAAATTAGTCCTCTCATTTTATTAGTAAGAATTTTGTGTATTAGACAGGCCAGGAGTTTTAAAAAATATATAGAAGATTTATGTATCCTCTTAAATATCCAGATTGAGGATGAAATAATGAGGTGAACCTCTGTCAGTTTCTGTCAGATTAAATACAATTGTCTTTATAAAATGTTGCTGTCCCTGGGGCCAGTCATTGCTCTTTCTCACTGATTGACTCAGTGTTGACTCTGAAATGTGCATCATTCTTATGCATATATATTCAGGTGGTTGGATAGGCTAAAGAAAATGGCAACAATACATGCTAGTGGTCACAGGGTAACTTGAACCAAACACAAAATCAAGAACTAAAAGAAGGAAAATAATCACTATGTAATACATTGCTAAATAAAGTAATCTTTCCCCCAAAAAACTTTATTTTCTATCACATTGAAATAGGCAAAGTAATTAGCCTTTTTAATTTCCTTTTACTTGATATCTGGTTCAGGTGTTCTTTAAGTTTCTTTATTCCAGGAAAAACAAGTGACTTACTAATATTATTTTGGTATGATTATATTTTTATAATATAAAATATTATTAATAGAAAAGTGACTCTAATTATAATCACTAAAATGTAATAATACTCTGATTAAACTACAATGTATATAAATTTATGTATTATTTTGAAAGAAAATCAATTTCACATAAAAGTTGATTTATATATCTATTTTTTCAGGGGGTGTGGATACCAGGGATTGAACTCAGAGACACTCAACCACTAAGCTACATCCTTAGCCCTTTTTTGTACTTTCTTTAGAGACTGGGTCTTACTGAGTTGCTTAGCCTCTCACTTTTGCTCAGGTTGACTTTGAACTCACAATCCTGTCTCAGATTCTGGAGCTTCTGGGATTACAGGACTGCATCATCATGCCCAGTTTACATATTTATTTTTGAGGCTCTGAAATTCCATCTTTGTAGCTCCAGGTCACATCATAACTAGATCATATTCTTTCTGGCTTACATAGGTTTCCAGTAAAATTATGGAGGTAGTTTGCATACCTGGTACACACCCTTGTGACAGAATACAAGGTCTCTCCTCTGCTTTAGAGCTGCATTTGTAGTTGTGTTTGCATCTGTATGAGGTTTCTTCATATCAAAAATAAATATATGAACTGGGAGCCAGAGTAATAAAAAATCATTGGTTTGATTTATAGGATTATTTTCTATAAAGGAATTTAATTTGAATAAGGTCAAATATGGATAATCCAAAAAAGAAAAAGTTCTCACTAATTTTAGTTAAAAATTTATTCTGCTGTAAATAATAAAAATACACAGATTAATTTGTAATGCTCACCTTAATATAAGCATATAAAATATGAGGGCTTCACTTAGGTGAAAAGGGGTTTTATATTTAAAATAGTATAGAATTAAATAGTATAGAACCTTTATTGATCTAGTTACATTTGACCTAATCAAGTACATTTCTTTATTCATTTTTCCCTTTAATGATCCTCTGTGCCTCATGAGATTTCTTCATTTTAAATTTCTAATAAAAATAAATTAACTCAATAAGTCTATGAAATATCAAATACATTTATTCGCACCAAAACCTCATTTTTTTTTTATTTTCTGTAAATTATGTGAATATATTACAAGTTATAATTGGATTATTTTCTCATTTAATGTTATTGGTACCTTTTATTAAATTATTCTGTTCTTAAAATATATGTGCCTATTTGGAATAGGAGTCTCAGACTGAAACTCCTCTTAGTTTTAGACATTCAGTAAGGTTGTATTAATCTCCAGAGGAATGTTTTCCTACCAAGTGTGACTTGGAAGCTTCTAAGATGCCAGCCTCTCCTTACACTGCCTAGTAATTTCAGGCAATGTAAGATGCTTCATATACTGTGATAATGCTGCCCTCCTTTTCTTTTTTTCTTCTTTGTACATAATTTAACAAGCATTTAGTGAGTGCCCACTAGGTGTCAGGCAATCTCTTAAAAATTTCAGAAGAACAATCTGAAACTTTCATATATGTGTAAGAAACTGAACAAGACATAATACAGTATGAGAAACAGGTGATTTTTTTCTATAAATCTTAAAAAGTTTGAATTATCCAGCATTCTGACAACTGTCTTGTTGGAGCTAATTTCACATTTGATTATAACATTATTTTTTTAAATGACTTCAATTAATGAATTTGCATTCATTAATTAATTCAATTAATGAATTTGTTTTGTGGTTTGTTTTCTTCTGGGGTTTGAAACCAGTACTGCAAGCATGCTTGGCAAGAACCCTTCCAATGAGCCAAACCTCCAGCCCCAGTTAATTGCTGTATTAAGACTCATTTCTAGAATATGTTGTCTTTTGCATACTGAAGGAAATATCTTACACAAGCTTTTAAGCAACCATTCTTTCATTCATTTCTAAGACATTGTCTGAATATCTATAGTATGGTAGTCCCATGCACCTCTTCTGTGAACAAAACGCAAATGAGATGTCAATCCTAGAGGAAATTTGATTAGCTTTTCAAGAAAGAAATTAATCTCAGAAATTCAAGCTAAAATGTGAATGCTATATATTCAATCTTTAAAACATAATTTAAGTGCCAATATAAAACTTAAAATTTCTTTTTTACATCTTTGGTCAATAGTCACATAAAAATGAACTATGGCAAGACTTTGCTCATTTTAAGTAAGCATGTAGACTCTTAAATATTTTAAAATTCAAGAAAATTTTGTTGAAAGTCTTGATATTGTATTGCAAAGGAGGTCCATATTCATGTCTTATATAATTAAAATTTATTTTGAAAACACTTAGGCACCCCCTTCTCTGAAAAAAAAAAAGTTACTTAGAAGCTATGAAGTAGAAACAAGTACTTACATTGCGACTTACTAATTCTCTCCACTAAAAGAAGATAATGCTTTCAAACTTAAACAACATCATATTCATAATGAAATTTTCCATAATTTTGGAAATAAAATTTAACCTCCAAGTTCATGGTTTGACTCTTTTTATACATTAAATACCCAAGGACAATTCTCTAAATATTTTTATTGTTTATTCTAAAATCTTGCTTCTATTTAGAGAATTGTGTCTTGCTTCTATTTAATTCTGTTGGTTTGTCTTACTGACATTGTAAAAGCTTTCAGTAAATTTTTGTGCTTTTTATAATTTGCTATAATTATCATTTGGAAATCCTATCCCAGTTTCAATTTGCCTTGTTGTGGTCAATTCCAAAATATTATAGAAAATGATCAGTATGTACTGCTGAGGGTAATTTCTTCTGGGGATGAGATGTTTCCTACCTCCTTGGAACAATTAGGGCCAAAGAACATTTTTCTATCTCTTCATTCCAAGCTGCCACTTCTCCACCCTAAGATTTAGTGCTGCTATTGGTGGTTTGAGTGTAAATGGGAGCAACTCAAATGGCCTAATTGTTTCAATTTATTTCCTCCATTATTCAACTTGACAACAAATGTTTCCAAGTTCAACACTACATCTTGCATCCCTGGACTCAGCCTGGTACACTCTGATGCTGTTACCTCTTCTGCATCAATAATTTTCTCTATGTCTTCTCTGAACTTTTTCTTCTGGCCTGTGATTTCAGCTGTCTTCTGTCCAAATTACCAGGTTCTCCTTACTATGACCAGAGACTTCATTTTCACTGTGTGTGTTATTATCATTTTTTAAAAAAATATTGTATTCCACTTGCTAACCCTATGTATTCACACTTTAGTAACTTCTTCCAATTTCTACAGTCCAAGCTGTAAACACATAATAGTCTTTGAGTATCCTGCACATTACATTTTTATTTTGTTCAGTTTGTAATTCAATAAAATAATTTAGCTTACTTTGAAATATTCCTTCTTTTCTTGAATCTCTGCTTCATTTCCTTGAGGAATGGCAACAAACATTCCCCCAATATATTCATGTAAAATTTATTAATCTTTATTCCTCTTTTTCCTCTATCTCTCAAGTTTGCAATATTCATTGAAATTTTTATCTTTTTTTAAAAATAAAGATAAGAATAGTGTCCTCCATGCTACAAAAAGTCTTGAAGACTGTTAGAGTCTGTAAACAAGTCTGGATGGTGCCTGGCAAAATGCCAGTGGGAGTGGTTTGTGAAGTAATGCCAGTGAGCCATTAAGTGTGGAGATTCCTGATTGGTTGACTGTTGTATCTAGTTTATGTTAATTAGATAAACTGTGTGGAATGTATAAATACCTCTGTTGTCCTACAATAAATGGCTCCCATTCCTGCTGTATAAACATACACAAGTTGTTCGTCACCCCCCGCCCCCCGGTTATTTTGCTGCAGCCGAACTGCAGCAGACAGAAGACTCTTCAAAAAACCAAGAATGGAACTACCATATGACCTAGCAATCCCTCTTCTTGATATATATTCAAAAGATCTAAAATCATTATACTACATGGATATTGTTCTATTAATGTTTATTTCAGTGCAATTCACAATACTCAAGCCATAGAACCAATCTACATACCCATCAACACACAAACAGATAAATAAAATGTGGTATAAATTGTGTCACTTGCTGGTAAATGGATACAAATAAAGAACATCATGCTAAGTGAAATAAAACAGAAAGTCAATTCTCTCATATGCAGAAGCTAGACCAGAATAAAGGCAGGGGGTGGAGTGGGTGAGGTCTTAAACATATTTTATAACACCTGTGAAATAGATCCTAAATGAGAACAAATTTAGAAAAAGAAGGTGAAGTGTCCTTCCAAAGGTAAACTCAACCTTGAAATGGCTGTGATACACCAGGTGCTGTAATACATGCCTATAAACCCAGGACCTCAGAAAGCTGAGAAAAAGGAGAATCAAGTTCAAAACCAGCCTCAGCTGGACTTGTTTAGCAAGTCCCTAAGCAATTTAGCAAAACCTTTGTCTAATAAATAAATAAATAAACAAACAAACAAACAAATAAATAATTGTTAAGGTCTGTAAACAAGTCAGATTGGCACCTGTTATTTTGCCAGAGAAATGTTAGAGTCTGTAAACAAGTCTGGATGGCGCCTGGCAAAATGCCAGAGGGAGTGGTTTGTGAAGTAACAAAAGCGAGCCATTAAGTGTAGAGATTTCTTATTGGTTGACTGCTGTATCTATTTTATGCTAATTAGATAAGCTGTGTAAAATGTATAAATACCGCTCTTATTCTACAATAAACGGCTTCCACTCCTACACTGTATCAATCTACACAAGTTATTCGTCCACCCCCCGCTTATTCTGCTGCAGCTGGACTGCGGCAGATGGTGGCCCATTACGGGGAACTCTGGGACACTCGGGGGTAAGTGACGAAAAAAGCTGCCCATCCATAGATAGGATGGGAGCAATCTGCTCGTCCCTAGGCAGATAGGGCGAGAGGAAAAATGGCCATTTCGAGAAAATGGAGAAGATTGCTACAGTATGTTTGTGTCTTGTTTTGTCTTGAAATGTTGTATTGTCTTTGTGACGAAAATATGGAAGGGGTGAGAAGTAAATTGATAAGGGAAAAAGGCACCCCAGTGGAACCAAGAGCAGTTAGGGCATGTGTTGATAAAAGCCCAGAAACCCTAGTCAGAAAGAAAAAGAAAGTTCAGAAGAAGGATTATCAGGAAAAAAGTTGCAACAAAAGGCTATTACTGAATACTTTTCGTTACCAGAGGGTGCATGAATCAACAAGGCAGCTGCCACCTGCCCAAGCCGATCGTGGCGCAGCAAGAATTTTCCAAGCAGCAGTTGCCGGCTCTTCCCCGCCCCCCTGCCCCGGGGAGCGGAACACCACTGCGAGCCCAAATCTAGACCTGACCTGGAGGTACAGTCTCACAGGCTTTTGCTCCCTGTGCCCGGAAGCAGTTTGAGTCTGGGACTCTCCCCAGGGCCATCTGGGGCTGCCCGGGATGCTACAGCTGGCAGAAGATGCTACTGTCGTCCCTGAAGTTTGATCATTTCCAAGGCCAGTAACTACAATGGGTCTCTGACACCTGGAAGCTAATGAGTAATGAGCACTATTTAGGCTTATTTCAAATGTAAAAAATCCTTGAAATAATGTACTAAATTTTTCAGAAGGTTGTTCTCTTAGTGAAATGCTACAGGATTTTCTTTAGCCATCTGGAGTTCCTGCCTTCGTTCCAGTGCCGGTGAAAACAAAGGTGAAATAATTTACAGTGTTGCTGAGAACCGGAGGAAACTTTGGCTGAGAACCAGAGGAGACTTCGGAGCTGTTGCTGTTTCTGCTGCTACAACTTAAGCTAGCTGCCTGCAGAACTTACCTGGACTGTGATTTACCTGGACTGTGAGTTAATCTATTGAGACACTGCTTTATCTGGACTGAGACAACAAACTGTAATCTACAACAAATTGTAACTCGGTATCTTTGCTAACGGTGTTATTGCTGGTATAATTTTTCCAAGGGCTTCTTGCATGGAGCCATCAAATGGCTTGGTATTGTAGCATTTTGTATCCTCCCTTTCTGTTTCTAGCAGGTTATTTATGGTGTTTCTGTAAAAAACACTATGGTCGTTATTTAAATTAAAGAAAAGGGGGAAATGTTAAGGTCTATAAACAAGTCAGATTGGCACCTGTTATTTTGCCAGAGAAATGTTAGAGTCAGTAAACAAGTCTGGATGGCGCCTGGCAAAATGCCAGAGGGAGTGGTTTGTGAAGTAAAAAAGCCCAATTAAGTGTGGAGATTCCTTATTGGTTGACTGCTGTATCTATTTTATGCAAATTAGATAAGCTGTGTAAAATGTATAAATACCGATCTTATTCTACAATAAACGGCTTCCACTCCTGCTGTATTAATGTACACAAGTTATTCGTCACCCCCCCGGTTATTTTGCTGCAGCCAGACTGCGGCAAATAATAAAAAAGGTACATCTCTGATTTTAATCCTTACTATTAAAAAAAAAAAGATGTGAAAAGATATGGTATAAGACGGTGACTAATATCAAATACCAGACCACAATTATTCAGGAAATACGTTACAGGACGGAAAAATGTGGATGTTTCTGCTGTTTCTTGGTATTCTACCACACTAATGTGTGCTCTATACCAATGAACCAAAATTATAATTTACAGCGTCCATTGTGAGAGTCCTCATCACCTTATCATGAAGCTCTTGTCTGACTGCTATCCTGGGAAAAGAGACTTCCTCCCCTCAACACTGAAATATTATTTGGCAGATTGAAGCCTGTGGAGGGCCCCGACACACTGTGATTCCTGTGGTACACAGGACTGAAATGATTGTGGAAATCAGCCAGGGTCAGGATTTTGACCAAAGAAAAAGAGCATCTGGTTTCACTTTTATATTATCTTTGAAAGTCTAAACTCTGAACAAAATTCTTAAGATAATTGAGACCAGCACATTTTAATGTCCAGGAATCAGTTGATATAGATGTAATCTTTAGTGGTTAAGGATTGACTAGAATTATTCAAGAAGCAGAAATAGTAGAAGAATAAAACCCCAAATAAGTACAATGCCTTTGCATTTTGATCGTGGTTAATAAAATAAACATAGAAGAAAATATATTAATTATTGGGATAATTGCTGTGTTTTATCTACCAATATTTTTTTAACTTGAAGATCAAGTGAAATAATGCAGATTATTGTACTCTTAAGTAGCATGTTATACAAGAGAATGCATCATCATTCATCTTAGAATTCAGTATCTTCTAAATGTACTTTAAAAAATCAAAAGAAATGTGTTTTTAACTCAGTTAATGTTTCGTGTTGGAAGATATTGATATAGGGAAAAGCCCCAGAAAAGATTTTATTTAGTATGTCAATTCAAATGTAATCATTCACTTTAATTTTATATTTCCCACATTATTCAGGTGTTTTTGGACATTATTGCTATCAAAAAAAAGTAATGTTCTTATTACCTCTGTTGATAACTGGCCTTAGGAAATGGAGGATTCAATGAAAATCTTCAAAAGGGCTAACGTGTTACAATTTTTAACTTTCTACTCTGAAAAAAATAGTATCATTAAATTTAAAATTGTATTTGCATGTGTAGGTGTTTGATAATTTAATAGTGAGACTTTAATTATTATTGTGTTTTTCTCATTGAACCCAATAAAATCACCAGGAAAAAGGATCTTTGTTAAGAAGGTGCATTTTTTCATTTTTGTTTTAGCAGGCAAAAGAATTTAGACACCCTGGCTCCTCAAAGACTCAAATTTAGAGTTTGGCCTTTATACTATTGTGGTATTTATTACTTTAGAATTTCAAAATATTTAGATAACATTATATGGAATGTAGACCTTAATTATATTGATTTTACATCATTTAATCATATGTGTGTGTGTGTGTGTGTGTGTGTGTGTGTAACTTATTTTAAAAGATTGTTAAATAAAGCAGGTAATAGCATAAATTCAGGTGTTAAACTTCCAGTGTCAAATCTTATTTTGACAAATTACTTTCTGTGTGACCTTGGGTAAATAAATCATACCTCTCTCCCTAAGAAGTTTTGGAAATTAAATGAATTCACATTTGTAAATTACTTAAAATAGTAAATTCAACTATCAAAAACAAATAGTACAATTCTTTATTTTAACTAAATGTTGAGTACAATCCATTAGATCATCTTTACAAATGTGGAAATAACATTTTACAAAATTCAAAACCCACATATGAAGTAGGTATGAAAAGAAATGCCTTTGATATTATGAATGACATTCTCAAAAAGGCAAAGATAGCATCACAGTTGGTAAACCACGAATTCCCAAATATGGCTACAATGCAAGGAAATCTGCTCTCACTACTTCTTTTGACATTTTGTTAAATTTCCTTAGACAATGTAAAAGAGAAAAAAAATGCATTCAGATAAGAATGAAAGACAATTATCTCTTTTAGATAAAACATTAGTGTTTGTTATCAAACAGTTCAGCAATTTAATAGTTCCATTTTTCAAACAATGCCATTGTTTTAATAAGCCTTTTCTTCTGTTGACAAGAATAAATTTGGAGGAGGAAAAATGATTTGGGACTCATAGTTTCAGAAGTAACAGTCCATACAGCCAGCTGCATTCCTTAAAGTCTGAGGTGAGGCAGAACATCATGGCAAAAGTGTGTGGTGAAGGAAAGAAGCTGGGAACACGGAACCCAGGAAGCACAGAGCTTTGCTTACCAAGAAGAAAATATGTACTCCAAGGGCATGCTCCTCAATGATCCTGCCTGTCTATAGTTACCACTCAGTTAATCCCTATCTTGGGATTAATGGACTGAGAAGTTTAAGGCTCTAACAAATCAATATTTTACCTCTAAACATTTTTTTTCTATTGCCTCACACAGGAGCTTTTGGGAGCTGCCTATTATCTAAATCAAAACTCCATTCACATCAAACTTAAAAACGTATTTACAATAAATGTGGTATGTTCACTCCAATTAAAATTACAAAACAATCAAAGAAGGTATAAATAAATTGAGATCATGTCAGAGATTACAAATTTAACTCTTGTAAATATGTAAAATTTTCTTCCAATAGTATGCAATCTCATGATTGTCATTGTTTCTTGTAGAGTTTGACAAGTTGATCCTCAAATGCACATAGAAATTCAAAGAACCAAGACAGCAGACTTTCAGTACTTGGTTTTAATATTTTAATACTATAGTTTTATAAATCAACTGTAGGTATATAGGAATACATGAGTAGACAAGGCAGAATGCAGAGTACATAAACAGACATAAACAGACATAAACAAACACAATCAAATAATTCTTGACAAAAATATTAGTTGGGAAAGACTTATTTTCCCAACAAATGCTGCAAAAACATCTGACTATCTCTTTGGGGAAAGACATATCTATATCCTTATCTATGTCTTTATACCTGAAGGTTCTACTAAGAAGTCTTTTGTTCTTGTTTTTAATTAGAATAACTTATGCTCTCTAAGTAGATAACTACTTCCTCGGTAAACCATAAAAATCATCAAATATCAGGCTGGGGTTGTGGCTCAGTGGTAGAGTGCTTGCCTGGCATGTGTGAGGCACTGGATTTGATTCTCAGCACCACCCATAATTAGATAAATTAAATAAAGGTTCCTCAACAACTAAAAACATCTTTAAAAATCACAAAATAAATGAAAACCCAGACTTTATGAATATTGCACATTTCTGCTTCTCAGAATATATTATTGAGGAAAAAGGGTAAGTTACACATCAGCAGAAAACACTTAGTAGAAGTACAGTTGTCCAGGCACTTGTAGTCACAATGTGGTGTGTATGCAGTACCTGTATCCTACTACCCAGCAAAAAGGAGAGCACAATTTATAAAATGTGAAAAGACTTCGAATCATGTGAAAGTATCCTCATAATCATTCATCATCAGAAAAATGTTAATTAAAACTACTAAGAAAAGTTCCTTTTTGTTCCCTTTAATAACTAAAATTAAATTTTTAGTATTAAATATTAGCCAGCATATGGAAAAACTGTATCTTATGCAATATTACTGAGAGTATAAAAAATTTCAATCACTACAAAACACAAATTGTTAGTTTCTGATAAATTAAAAAGACCTATGTCATGACTGATCAATTCCAAAACAAAGAAAATATGACTCAGTTGATTATACCCTAAGTAATATTCAGAAGATACTATGTCATTATGACAAAATGTCCATTAACAAAAAACAGATCAATTTTTTTTCAGATGTATAATTTATATTCAGTGGCAAAAGGAACAAATGAATAACTTGTGCTTGCAATAATATGGATGGATTTCAAAAATTTTGTAGTACATGAAAAAAGGCAGCTACAGGATGACATGTATTTCATGGTTCAATTTATATTAATTGCTAGATAGACAGAACTAATTGATGGTGATAGAAATAAGAAATGTGTTTGAACTGGGTACTGTGGAATATGAATTACTGAAATGAAATGTTAGGAAAATACTGCAGTAAAAAGCTAAGTGGGGCTGGAATTACGTTTTGCACATATTTCACAAAACAAAAGATTCATTCTTATATTAAAACTTAAAATACATTCTAATCTAATTTAATCATGTGTGTGTATGTGTGTGTGTGTGTGTGTGTGTTTGTAACTTATTAAAGTAAAATAACAAATCCAATCTATGCGTGCAACTCTATAACAAAAATCTACTGCACATATTACATGTAAAATGATGTACATAGTATCTATATAAATATTTTGATATATAATTACCTATAATGTTATTTTGAATATATATGCGTATATAGGCATATTTGTTTGAATTTGTGTATATACATATTCACATATTTTTGTTGATATGTACATGTATGAGACATGTATATGTATGTATGTATGTGTATATATATATATATATATATATATATATATATATATATATATATATCACCCTCTAAGGATATATCAATAATTGCTAAAAAAAATATGTCATTATTTGCATTTTAAGGCCTGGACATTCTTTCATTATTTAACTGCAGGTTGAAGATATTATTTACATATTTAAATATCATACCTGTCTAAAATCAGTCCTGTCTAATTATACAATTATGTACATATATAATTTTGAGGTTTATTATGCTTAAAAATATTATTTTGTAAAGCATTTTCTTTTTGCTTTTAATTAAAATGGTAGTATATTGGGAATTTTTTCTTCCTTATATGATAATCCTAAAATATTCTTAGTAATTATAGTTTAATCATGAACTTGTTTAAAAGCTTGTTCTTTATACAAAACAAATATTTGCCCATTTTTCCTCATCATATTCCTTTTCTATAATTTTGAATCCAGTTTTGTTAAATAAGCAAAAAGCTATGAGTCAAGACATAAGATAATAGAACTTTAAAGATCTGAGAATTCAATCTTTTGATGAAAAGACAAACACATTTGACTCCCAGAGGCCACCCTGAACCCACAAGTGGAAGTGCTGAAGGAACAGGTTTTAGCAATTATTAATGAATAGTGAAGTATATATTGGAATGTGCTGTGTGGGATCCACGGACGAGGGTAAAAGAGGAATAGGACTCAAAATTAGAGAATTAATGCTTGGAGTGCAAAGATGAGAAAGCACACATTAGCAATAAAGAACAGGTAGGGAAATTATACTATTTGTACCATGCTCCTTTGCAGATTGAACAAACATGGCCTTTGCCTCCTTGTTGGCTCACTGAGGACAAGGCAGCATAGCTGATATCATTTAGCAAAGAAAACCAGAGAGAACTGGAGGTCATATGGATAAGCAGGAACCTACAATGTGTAAAGAAAGGTGCCTCACTGTGTTTCCTCTGATTACTGCTAATCTCTCTCCTAGCACCATGTATGGGATACTTGCCAATTATAATGGACAACTTCAGGCTAAAGATTTTGTAACGCCCTTGTAAAGATGGTGAGAAGTCATTCTGAGTTACCAGTAAACTTGTGCAAGTAAAATCAGTGAGATCACGCTCTTCTTCCATCACAAATAATAAATAAAATATAAAAATTGTTTTCAGTCTGCTGTATATAGCTCATTTAAAAGTCAAAAAACACTTTATGGATAATGATGAGCATGTTTAAATAAACTGAAAATAAATTGAATACATTGTGGTGTATAAGTGACAGTGATAGCATGTATTTTTAAATGAAATCTTTGTGAGCTAGGCTTTTCAGATAGACATATAGGTAATAAATGTGAAAACATTAACTCCATGAGGACATAGATGTCTGATACTCACACAGTTCTATTGCAGATAGTATATTATATTATAGGTAATCAATAAGCATTTTTAAAATTAGCATAGATACATGCTACTTTATTAAAATCAAAATAGAAAATGCATATCACATGATATTTTTTCAATAAGTTTAAAGAACTTTGAAAGAAATGAAGTGAATTTATCTAAAAGTTCAAAAGATGAAACTTACACTTATATCTCTCCTTGCACCCTAATTAGATATTATTAGCTGGAACAAGTAGAACCCATGAGCCTAGAAAATGAGAACATGGCATATGAGGAAGAAAATCACAATGAAAAACCTTAAGTAATGTAAACCACCTATGAAAGATTCAGAACTAATATGTGGGTGAATATTATGTGTTTGTGTGTATTCAAATGTCTGTGTATATATGTATGGAATTATGGAAAGAAAAACTGGTATTTGGAATATGATGCAAACAGTTTTAGAAATAAAAAGTAATTGACAATATCAGGTACAAGGGGCAATTGCTCAAATAAAGATCATGTAGTACAAAGCTATGCTACTTAAAGAGCAAAGTGAGACTGGAAACTAAGAAAGAAATAATTATATTTCTGCATGTTATTTTCTTTAATAAATGAAAATATGAATTTCTATATAAAATATTGTGTTTTCCTAATTGATTGGGTCTGATATATTCTCAGAGAAATTTTATTTCATTCTAAAATAGTATATTTTTGTTTCTCTGACATTTTAATTTTAGCTAGTCTTCACTCTTGACAAATACCTAAGAGCAGAAGAAACACACAGTTTCTGTAATAGGCATGGTCACCTAGAAAACATTAATTACCCTATTTATCTGTCTTTATTGTTGTATTACAGTATGAAGCAAAGAAATCCATGGCAGATATACTTCATCAGAAAGACTTTCAGCTTTTTAATTGTAATGAATTATATATGCAAAAGCTTTAAAGGACCATACTTTATATGCTTGAATCAATCTCTCTTTCTCTCTCATATATATATATGAGAGAGAGAGAGAGAGAGAAAGAGAGAGAGAGAGAGAGAGAGAAATCATAAAGCCAATGAGTTTTGAAACACATGGGCATACACACACACACACACACACACACACACACAAACATACATACAAATTTTATATTTCACCTCTACTAGGAAAGGGAGAGTATCTTTGAAATGTTATTAATTACACTGCTGAAGACCTGTGGGTATAAACAGCAAAGGTAGATATGTGGATAAATAATACTTAAGAGAATCCTTGGGTGGGGAGAAGAAGAAGAAAAGGAGAATTTCAAAAAGTTATAAACTAAATTTCCATTGTATTTTCAGCTAGAATGATTTCAATACAAACTGTCAAAATACTGAACTCCTACCTGGAATTTGGTAGTTCACAGAATAAAAGATAGGAAGGTAGTTTTAAAGAGAATTGAACCAGAATTGGAAGACACTGAGAAACATTTCTTCGAAGAATGTGCTAGTCAGTTGTCATTGCTGTGACCAAAATACCTGACAAGAACAACTTAGAGGATAGAAGAAAAAAAAAATGTTTTGGCTCACAGTTTCAAATTTCACTTCATGATTGGCCAACTTCATTGCTCTGAGCCCAAGATGAGCAGAGCATCATAGCAGAGGACACTGTAGAGAAAAGCTACTCAGCTTATGGGAAGCAGAGAGAGCAAGGGGAAAGGGTTACAGGGAAGATTATCCATTCCAATGTATTCATTGGTCAACCTTCTCCAGCCATACCTCAGCAGCCTACATTAGCACTCAATTCATTCAAACTAAGAAGGACTGATTAGATTATAGCTCTCACAATAAATCCTTTCACCTCAGAATATTCCTGAATTAACATAGAAACTTTTCGGGGGACATATCATTTTCAAACCAGAGCACAGCAAAAAATCTGAAAAGTAAACAAGGGTAAAAAGAAATAAAGAGGGAGGGGATAAAACATCCTACAGATTAAAAAAAAAAAGTAAAACAAATCTCACTTAACCCCTCACTTTCACCTACTGCAGTAAACATCAACAAGATCACCAATTAAATAATATAGAAATCACTTGAATAGCAAAAGTGGGTATTTTTAGATTTGGATACGTGAGAAGGCAGAATAATGGACCTGAAAGATATTAACATGCTACTTTCTAAAAATTATGCACATTTCCTTATATGATAAAAGTGAATCAAGGATACAAATGGAGTAAGCAATACAAGCCAGCAGACCTAAACATAGAAATTATGCCAAATTTTCCCATAGGTGTGATCATAAGGGTCTTTTGCAATGGAAGAAGGAAGCAGAAGAAGAAATATGTGGTGTGAAGTAAGTCAGACTCAATGCACCACAGACGAATTTGAAGGGATAGTATGGAGTAATGACTTAAGATTGCAATGCAAATGGAGAGGAAGTATCAGGTATGACATAAGCCAGACTAAGTGCACCACAGATGGTTTTGATGGTATAGAAGGGAGTAATGACTAAGAAATGCAAATGGAATATAGAAACAGAACAAAGAATGGCAACAGATTCTCCCCTGAAGCTGCCAAAAAGTAATTTAGCTGGTGTTCACCTTGATTTTACCCAGTGAGAACTGTGTCAGACTTCTGAATTACTGAACTGTAAGAAAATAAGCTTTTACTGTTTTAAGCTAAGGAATTTGTGGTAAACTTCAGCAGGAGGCACAAAAAACTAATAAAACTATTCACCTGTTATGCCTAAGGTTAGAAATATACAAAATTTAAATAGACCTCTGATATAAAAGAAATGAAAAGCAAAGTATTATAGCAGATAATTATTATATAGAAAATACACAAACCCATAAACAAAAAAGTATATTTTATTGGTACTACTTGAAGTGAATATTGAAGATAAATAGTTGAAGATTTTAAAAAGTAATAAAAAAATCCATAATGTCAGATATCCAGAAAATAGGAATAAATATCCAAAATAGGAATAAATGCTAATAGATATGATAATACACTGGTAAATCAGGAAAAAAAGTATAACAAAAAATTGCTAAGTGAAAAGAAATTAGAATTAAATCTGAGAACAGATTTACTAAGTAAGACTAAACTACAACAAAAAAATACACAAAATTTATATAAATAAGGAGAATTTTTAAAATGCAAAGAAAAAGAAAGAATATGTAAAACTCTTATGCTAGAGTTTTTTAGAAATGATTTCCAAATATTAAATAAGTTATTTCCCACCATGTTCCTTGAGAAACTTAGGCTATGTGAGATATAATTTAATTAAAGTTATAGAATTTGAGACAATGAAAAAAAATTCTGGAAACTCTAAGCAAAAATCATATTACTTAAAAGTTTGTAAAATTAGGCCAGCTTAAGATTATTCAAATAGTATCTACCAAAAAAAAAAGAAATCAGGCAATAGAAATTTTTAAAAATTCTGGAAATTCGGGGGACATATCATATTCAAACCAGAGCAAAGCATATCATATTCAAACCATAGTTTTCTATTTAGCAATATTTTCAATTAATTCTGAAAGTTTCAAAAATACATTTTGGGGCTAGGGATGTGGCTCAAGCGGTAGTACGCTCGCCTGGAATGCGTGTGGCCCAGATTCGATCCTCAGTACCACATACAAACAGAGATGTTGTGTCCGCCAAGAACTAAAAAATATTAAAATTCTCTCTCTCTCTCTCTCTCTCTCTCTCTCTCTCTCTCTCTCTCTCTCTCTCTCTCTTTCTCTCTTCTCTCTCTCTTAAAAAAATACATTTTGAAAATGGAAAAACCCAAAGACTTCTTGTGAGTGTGTCTTTATTATTTTAGTAGAATAGAAGCTTCGTCCAAACATGAGATAATTGACAAAAGCTGAAAAAAATTTAAAAGAATATGAATCAGTATATTTAATAGTGTAACTGGGAATAAAACAAGAGTCCACTGCCCGTAATTTTCTATCCCTGTTTCTGTCTCTCTCTTTCTCTCTCTATCTAGATAGTGGACTGACAAAAATATAAAAAGAGGCAGAGTCTCTGAGATTTATTACACAGCTTCATTTAATTACATAGGCTGGGAATTCCCACCATCTACATAATGCAAAATGATACCTCCAGGATGCTATTTATGTAATTTTCCTTGAATCTGAAGGCCTAAGAAATAAGAGAAACAATGTTTGAGGATTAGGGAAAGATGGATATACCAGCTGAAATAAGAACAAATCATTTTTTCTCTGGCTTTTTCTCTTTAGGCCCTCAGTGAGTTGCATAATGCTCACCCACACTGGAGAGAGTGATCTTCACTCATCTTACCCATTAAAATGCTTACCTCTTTTAAAAACTCCTTCAAAGAGGCATCTAGACACAGACTTTACCAGGTCTGTGTATGCCTTAGCCCAGTTGGGTTGATGCATAAAATTAAACTACAGCACATACACATTATATTTTTTTGACAACATAGAAAAGTTGGAAGTAAATTATGGGAGAAGTGAAACAAAAGAGGAAGTCAATAAATTTTGTATATGTAGTAGGTGAGGGCCCAAAGGTACTACTAAAGTCAATATTCCAGCAAGTAAAGTGTTCTATAAAACAAACAAAGGTATTCAGTATAACAAAATGATAAACATTTCTAGCTGCTAAGTATATTTTAAATGGAAAACAATACACTGCATATGAAGAATTAAACCAACGCTTACTATAAACACAGTAACATAATATATGTAACACATAAATTCATATATATATATATATATATATATATATATGTATATATATATATATATACATGTATATGCTGTGATATTTATAGAAATACATGTATAATTGTATACATTAATTATAACATAATATGATCAGAGACTAAAGAAATGTTTCATATCAATAAATGTGAATGGATGTATTTGGTTCAAATGAATTCATAATGCTTTTGTTTCATTAACAAAGTTTTATATTTTTTCATTCACTGCAGAATAATTTACAAAACTCAAAGAGTTTACTGTCATAAAACCATTTTATTACAAGCAAAGGATGCTGTGAACGTCTAGTGCGTTCGGGTCCCTGGGTAAGGGTCACGAAATAACCGGGACACAGGGGATGCAGAGCAAAGGCAGCAATTGCAACTGCATGCTGAGGTTTATTTGCAAGTTCCTTTTATATTCTTCTTCTAACAAAGCAAGCAATTCTTCAATAACACTTTGCCCACATTGCCCAGATAACATGCCTCAGCGGATACACAGAGCTAACTTCAGATCGTTCCTGCTTATTTGATAAGTACCCTCCTAAAGTTCCTTGTAGACATTATTTACTCCCCTGAGGATGCATCTATCTCTTCAGAATGTACTGTTCCCAGGACAAGTATGCAGGAAGCTTCTTCCTCTTGGCCAAACCATGCAGAACTTGTGACTTGCGATAAGGGGAAGAGAACGTTTCCTCCTCCTAACTGAGGTTTGCCTCAGCTGACCTAAATCACAGCCACAGCTCTTGCAAAGTGTCAGGCCTGAGGGAGCTAAACTCTGCACACTTGAACCCCAACAGGATGCCCTCCTGTAACAACCTAAATCTCAGGTGTAAGATATTTTAGTTTACAAATCCTTGAGAAACTCATTACATTCATACCTGAAACAACTGCTGACATCATACAAAGTTCCTTAGCAGGGGACAGACTACTTTCTCATGATGGAGGTCTCCAATGGTGAGCTGGTCATGGACACAATCTAATTCTACAGATGACCTTGAAAATTACATCCATCACCCCCCCCCAAACTGCATAGTCTCTCTTGAAACTTGATACAAATAAAGAATCTAATTATTTTTCTTAAAAAAAAATGCTAACACAGTAATACATCCTTCTATGAAACAACTGCCAAAGCATGGTTAAAAAATACTATTTTTAATTAATAAAGCC
The DNA here is from genome assembly GCF_048772815.1 of Callospermophilus lateralis. Taxonomy (NCBI): domain Eukaryota; kingdom Metazoa; phylum Chordata; class Mammalia; order Rodentia; family Sciuridae; genus Callospermophilus; species Callospermophilus lateralis. The sequence continues at coordinate 733,337 of NW_027516477.1, forward strand.
CAAGTATTGGTCACTACCTGTTAGCTTTTAACAGTAACCCACACTAGCAATTCTGTATATCAAAGACACACTAAATCAAGGTGATTAAGGCTGCCAACAACGTCATAGGAAAAATAGTCCTGTACATGAAAATGATAAGAAAGAAGTTGACAACTTGATAATAGGCAAATCTGAGTTAAAAATTAAGTGAAACAAAGAAGTAATATAATACTAAACGGATTTATAATGAAAATATATCAGCTATGATTGTCTATATAGAAAAGAGTAATTGCTCGATTCAAAAAGTATAGGAAATGAAAAGAAAAATACAAACATAATACTGATAGAAGACTTTAATATGCCAATAATATACAAGTCTTAATGATAATACAGTACAAATATTCTAAAAATAAGGATTTAAATCATAGAAAATAACACAATTTATAAAAATCTTAACTTTAGTGTCTAATGATACAAGATATGCAGGAAATAAATATTGTTATTCTAGCATTGTAATTTTTACTCATTTTAATATAAAACTATAAATAAAAAAACTATAGGTCAAAAGCAGAACTGTAGATTCATAAGAACAATTTTAATACTTATAAGCTATTAAAAATGGGCATTGGTTGTTATGCAGCATTATTATTGGCAAAACATGACTAATACTTTCCCCTAAGTCTTGATATACACTGTTGAGAGGTATCTTGAAACACTAAGCATGGACATAAAATCAATCACCATCCTGATGAGATATGAGCCCGGAGAAGTTTGAATACTATTTTAAATAATAAACTTAAAACTCCTCATCACATTGTCTAGTCTAAGAATAAAATTGACTACATTGAAATTATTATATTATTGTGATATTAAAATTCTAAGATACACTCTGGTAAACGGATGCTTAATTGGTGAGGGGCAAATGTTAACTGCTTAATAAAACAAATAATGGAAACAAAAGCATTATTTGTCAGTATTTTTTCTCATTAATACGTAATTACTTTTACTTCAACTTGCAAAAGTTTCTAAATTTATCCAGACTCATTATTGTTTTTACTTTTTCCAATGAGATGCAATTAAAACTATATTTGGAAAATTACATTTCTTCTAATTATACTCATCATATATTTCAGAGAGAAAAGAAATTGTCTAATAGATTTTTTAAAGCCTGTTTATGATGGTTATATTATAGGGGTGTTGGCTCTATTTATGGTTAAAATTCTTTTTTACACAAAAACTTCATTTGCTTTATCAGCACTGCTGATATAAATGTTTTTACTATCATTACTACCCTGGATATCTATAAATATATATCTATTATTTATCTATAGCTATATATATAGAGATATATATTTTAGTCTTCCTACTAGATATTATGAGTGTAAGAGTTTTAGCCTTAAAACTAAGACTTTTATTTCGAACTAGGAGTAGAATTTTGTGTAATTTTATTTAACCTGACTGTTCTTGGATTTTCCCCACAGATAAAAGGAAGAGAACAATAGTGATTACCTCAGAGTCATTTATGACAATTAAATGTATTAATGTTTTAAAATAATTAGTAATCCTGGCATACAGGAGGCAAATAAAAGTCATTATCATCATAATCTATGTAATCTTATTCTTTTCTAGTATCTTACAAAAGATAGTCATAAAACTCTATATATCAGTTTTCCATGTAAGCACAAAAAATATTGTTTTTTTATTGATGTTTTAAATATTTTACTTTACCAATACAAAGATGCTTTGTTTTGTTCTAAATGATTTGGAGAATATCCTTGAGTTGTGTGTATTTTTCTTGCATTTTTAACAAAATTGAAATATTTATATTAAAAAACATATCAAAATTGATTGTGCTAAATATTCTATATTAGAAATGGACAAGGATTTCAATGTGATAGGAGAGTGAAGGTATAAAATATTTTTCTTACAATAACTTAAGTCATCCAGTTTTACACTAAAGATACTCCTAAATTAAAGTTAACTTTTCTATTCCTATCTAAAAAATAAAACTTATTAAAGAGTACATCAAGTTTGTGTTTTCTTTCACGCAATCATCTTCATGCTGTCTGCTCAGGCTATCAATTTTGGGAAGATGATGTAAGAAGGTTTCGATATATAGCTGGCATAATTGTGCATAGATGCTGTCAAGAATTCCTAGTCAGAGACTGCCATCTTAAAAGGTTACTGTGACATTTCTAGAATATGCTTTTTCAAATATGAATGAAACATGCTGCCTTTTTGGTTGAAGGTGGGGAAGGTATGGAACCTGACGTTTTCCACAGTGCCAAAATTAGAAAACAATTTTTTTTGGAATGCCAACATTAATCAATCACTCAACAAGAATTTATGTAATACCTATTTAGATGCCCAAGGCACTATGGGAACTATGGTTTTATCAAATTTAAGCACTTAACCAAATGTAACCTAAAAATCTAAGAATTTTCTTAATCTAAATTATATAGACCCATCAACAGAGTGTAACACTCATACATCGGAACTACTAATGTCAATAAAGCCTTTGAATGCTCACAGTAACTGCAAATGAAGCCAAGTGATGACTAAAAGAAATGTAGCTCCTTGAGGAAATAGAAATATGAAATTTAATTATATATTCAAGTGATGATAATTTCTCACTCATGAATTTACTGTGCTAAAATCTTACTTTTCTAAAAGAAAAGTAGAACATTCCAAAAGTAGAAACAATCATTGACTTTGGCTTTTGTTTGTTTGTTTGTTTTTGTTTTTTTAAGATGCACTGATGTTAACAAAATCACTAAGGAGAAATTCATTTAAAATGAATCATTATTTATCAAAATAAAGGCAAATTGTAACAGTGGCACAGATTGTACATATTGTGAACAAAACTCATTTAAAATCCTTTTGATTGTAAAATAGAGACAAAGAATATAACATAGCAAGAGTCTTAGGCCTGCTTCTAATTATTTTACATTGTGTGGGAGGTTTGCTCAGATAAATTCGGGAATGAAGTAGCTGTGTTATCCTTCCTGTGGAGTTGTAAATGTCATGTTGCAAATTGAGGATAATTCCACAGCTGGAAAAATTTTCACAAATGGTCTACCACTTCTTTTGTGCTCTTGTTAATCTTTAATCCTTTCCTATATAAATCCTTTAATTAAAAACTATCCATTGAATTAACTCATGGATGCTTTAGATTGGTTCTCTTTATAATGAATGGAAAATATGGTGGTATGAATGATTTTTGTTTGCCCCTTTTACTATTTTTTGTTGTTGTCATTGTTATTATTCTTTCTTATATTTGTGAAAAGAAACTTTTTCCATCTTTGTTTCATTTATCAGTAACAAAATCTGTAAATAAGTAGAAAATATCACAAGGAGGTAAGTACTATATATTAAGACTTAAAGAATTAATGAGATTTTTTAGGAGGCCCATGTGCAAATTGTAATATGCATAAAAAGAGTCTGAAAAGTATAAAATAAATGCAATTTTTCAGAATTTACATAATTTACATAAAATTTTACTTACTTTATAGGAGCTGGAATTTAAAATATATTCTTTCATTTTACTTTATTTTTAAATCAACACCATGTCTTTTGGCTTCATGCTCATTCTTATCAATTATCTCACCTCACTTCCTTGGTTTTGCTGTAGATTCATGAAGTTAGTCTCCAAAGTTTGTGGATCATGAGTATGAGTACTGTCATTGGATATTAATACTTGGTATATCTTGATAATATAAAAAAGTGAAACTTATTAAAAATGCAAATTTAACCCTTATGACTTGGAAATAATAAGCAAAAAAAAAAAAACAATACAAAAAGAAAATAATCTCAAATAGGGAAGCTTTTTCTAGAAAAGTTTTTCTTGTGATCTAACATCATGGCATTATAGTCTTTTTCAAAACTTTCTGTAAGGAATAGTTCCCCTTCAACTCAGTCTTTCCACAGTATTAGACTATGAAGTTCCCACAAACTGTGACCCAGACTCAAACTTATCAGAACAGAATCTGAAAAGACTATCATTCTCTAATTGCTAGCACATATTTTAGCTTATTTTGATTCCTATTACCATAGTCAGTGGCTTTTCACAAATTTCCCAAACCTATTTGTAATAAAATTTCATTGAAAATAGAATTTTGCCTTTCTCAGATTTTAATGCCCTTAAATATTTATTCATAACTTCCTAAACTAATTAATCAAAATTCTTATTTCCTGAATATTATTCAATGGTGATCCAGCACAGCTGGATTCTAGGAGAAAAATTGTTGCCAAAAAATAAACAAAGAAATCCTTAAAACACTTCCTACAACTTTTAGCAGTTCACTACCTGAGGATCAAAATATTATAAGCATATAATACATATATGCACATATTTAAAAATAAATATAGTAAATGAATGAGTGAAATTAAATAAAATGAGTAATGAATCTTATAGTAAATATGTTTTAATTTGTCCAAAAAATGTTTATTGAGCACCTAGTCAGATGTAAGTGGGACATAATAATGAAGAAAACTTAGACAACCATGCTATCATGAATTTTACCATTCTGTTTGGGAGAGACAGAAAATATCATAGTATACAATAATTCATTAAAATGTTAAGAATGTTGAAGTGTTAGGAAGAAAACAAATACATGGTTGAGACAGGCTGGGGAAATACTGTACATTTAATTTGAAATAAACTGGATCAGGTGACCTCAATTGAAAACAAACATTTTTATTATTATTATTAGTTACACATGACAGTACAATGATCAAACTTTTTGATCAAGAAGTTAAAAAAGGCAAGGAAATGGAAGGAGGAAGAAGAAGCTGTCACTGTAAACACACAGAGGTAGGAAATAATAATAGAGCTGCTGGAGTGGAGCAAATGTGAGGAAAAAAAAAAAAGAAAAAGAGTCACAGGGAAGAATTGAGGCCATTGTTAGAATTTTGTACTCAACTTTGACTAAAAGAGTTTGTGAGAAAGCAACAGCCACTGAGTAAATTCACTGTGAACAAGTCTTCTGACCTCATTTTTGACAGTAGTGTATACCTGCATCAAAATGAAATGAGAGTCCACCTAGCAAGATATTTGATTTGAATATCAGACAAGGAAGCTGTTGCCTCGCACCAGGAAGTTGCAAGATTCTTTACATATTCTAATCAGTTTTACTGTCAATGTGACCAAAAAATCTGACAAGGACAATGCAGGGGAGGAAAAGTTGGGCCACAGTTTCAGAGGTTCAGTCCATATGCCCAAGGAGGTGAGGCAGAACATCACAGCAGAAGGGCAAGCAAAGGAAAGCAGCTCAGAACATGGCAACCAGGAAGCAGAGAGAGTGCTGAGCTTCCTTCACCAAGGACAAAATATATACTCCAAGGGCAAAACCTTCTGACCACACCCTACCAGTCTATAGTTACCATCCAGTTAATCCATATAACTGGATTAACCCACTGTTTAAATCATGCCTGTCATAATACAATCATTCAACCTCTGAAATCTAATAATTTCACATTGTCTTACACATGAACTTTGGGTGCCACCACATATCTGAACTATTAACAGTGTATTTTAAAAATAAAACAAATCCAACCACATGAATGTGAGATTTGTAAGAATAGGTAGGATCGAGAATTACTCCAATAACTTGATTGAGCATTTCACTGGAAAAACAACATTGCCAATCACAGGTGAAGCAGACAGCAGGTAGAGAAGGTTCGATATGGATTTGGTGGGAATTAGATGGCTCATCTCTGAGTATGTGAAGTAATTGATGCTACTAATAAGTAGTAATAGTATTCGAAGTTTCCAAAAAATTTTAGGCTTGTAAATTAGGTAATCTTGAGCATTAAAATGATGTTTATAAACATAGCAATGAGGAAAAAAACCCACAGGTAATTTTGAGTTGAGTTCAAACTGTTTGTTCAAAACAAAAGTGTTTCAGTTGGGCAAATTTATTAATCTTTTATAGGAATTCAGAATTAAATGTATAGGTAAGGAGGCTTCAGTGAAATCTTGAGAAACAGAACAATACAAACTTTTTTTAAAAAAATTTCTTCATAACAATCACTGATTTCTTTTTTTACAAGACTGGATGGATTACTAGGCAAAACTATATTTGGAGGAAGGAAAGAAATTTGGCCTGTGTTACCTTGGCAATTGTCCAAGTGTACAATTTCAAGTCCCGACTGAAAGGAGGGCATAGCAGTACTTAGCCAATCTATTAATTTATTTAAAAGGAATAATATGGATATATTAACACTATATAACTTATTGTAATCATTAAACTCTTTTAAGTGTGTGGCAAAAACTAACAAGAGTGCTGCTTAGTGCTTAGGAAAATTGGAAAAAAAAAGGTAACAGACTAAATAAAGTCTATTTACATTTAAAGGGTCTCCAGTAAAAGAATCATTGACACATGTAAGGAAGTTGATTGGATTAATAAATAAGGCCCCAATTCTTCCTTGAATAACCATAATGGATGAGATGCTTTGATAGTGACTAGATATATATTTAGTGAATAACTATCATGTGCTACATACTCAGCACTATCTACTGAGAGAACCGTTGAGGGGAAGACAGCTAGCACCCTTACATTAGAGGTCCTCGCCACACATTTATTCATTTTACTTCTTACTTGTCATTCTGCATATTGTTTTGTTATTGTTGAACATATGTAACATTGGTTATACTTACTTGCCTAGAGGCAAGGTCCACAATTCAGCCATTTGTTCTATCAAAACGTTTTGAAAATTTATTAGCTTTGTATGATTTTATTCTTCAAATGAACTTCAGAGGTAAGTATTGATCATGATTAATAAAGGAGTTCTGAATGATTTCAGGCATCAGTCTATCCTTCCATCCCTTTATGTATTCATAGGATCAAAAGACCTGTAATAAATGAGAAGTGATTCATTTTCTTATAAATATGTCAAGTGAAAATTATTTAATAAATATCTGAGTTTATGTGTTTGTATATATGTATTTGTAAACTTCACAATGTAAATGAAATCATTGAACATTTTATGGAATTAATTTTATTGTTTTCATAGTTTGTATGTACATATCTATGAATATACTATTGATATAAATTATAGAGAGTTAAGTACATACATTGATACCTGAACTAGATAAGAAGACATCCTTAATCCTCAATCCTAAATCTAAAATTATTTTATTTTAGAATATATAGCAAATAGATATATCTGTATATATATAGAGAGAGAAAGAGATAACTCAATCTAAGACTGAATATAAAATTATATATAAGTCTTTGGTAATTTGTTGAAAGTAAAAAAAAATGAGAACTCAGTTATCATTACTAATGATCAAAATATTTATAAGCCAATATTTTTTTACTTATCTGAATATTTAATCATGAAAAAGAACAGAATGATTTATTATTATGTGTTTAGAAATTTTGATTATAGGAAAATCTAGGTGTTTTGTCATAAAATCAGAGTTTTTCAATAACAATTTTACCATATTTTCATTTGTAGAAGAATGTTTATATGAGTTGTTTTTACATATCTAGGAGTTAAAATATTTGTTGATTTTAATAGATGCTCAATAATTATTTGACAAATGACCATATACATGGATTAATAAATAAGTATCCCACATTGGTTCCATGAAATCAATAGTCTGTGATACTGAAGACAGTTGCCTTAATCCCTACACAAAACAAAATTTGGACATAGAATAAGCTATACCTTGTGTGTTCCTTTGGTAGCAAATAATTCTAGAAAAACAAATAATTCTAGAAGAACAATAATTCTAGAAGAATAATTCTAGAAGAACAATTAAGAAAAATTAAACAGGTTAATATAGGCATACATTTTGAATTTCAGGGTTACCAAGAAATCTCACACCTTTACCATACCACCTTCATTGCCAACAAATATTAGTTCGGAGAGTATTTTTGGAAAATTGGTTTGGATCATTGTCACAATCCTTGAATTCTTAAAAAAAAATGTATGTCAAAATAAATGACAACAAGTTAATGTTGCTTTTAAATTATTTGAGCATAGATAATTAAATCCTTTAATTAAGAATGTCAATTACCAACATCTAAAATTAATAAAAACAACTAATGCTGGAAATATTAAAACTAATGTTTAAACAAAATTATATTTTGAATCATAATATAAAATGCTCATAAGATACATATCCTATTATCTTTTCCATTGTTAACCAAATTTTTAAAAATGGATCTACCTCTAACATTTTACTGCTTTACAAGTAGTGCAAGTACCTTATTATGAAGTATTCTTTTTAAAATATATATTTTTAGTTGTTAGTGAACATGATACTTTTATTTTATTTTATTTTATTTTTTATCTGGTGCTGAGGGTGGAACCCAGTGCCTCATGTGTGCTAGGCAAGTGCTCTACCACCGTGCCATATCCCCAGCCCCAATTTTATTTTTAATGAACTCTTTTTCTAGGGGTTTTGGAGAATTTTTCTTCCTTTCAGTTCAACATATAAAACATTTTTTTTTGTTGTTGTTGTTTCTTATACTTTATATTTTTGGTAGCCAGACTTCAGTATATCATTAATGGGCTCTTGAACTTGAGGGAGTGTGCCAAATTAGGTCTTACTATACAGTGTGATGTGTATTTGGTCTTAAATGTGGCTGTAATTTTAATTAGACCACCTGGCTTGTTTATCTTTCATGATCTTTTCATTATCTTTCACTATTACTATGCAAACCTAAGTATCTGTGGTCAGAGTGATGTGGGGCAACCTGGGAGTTAGAAAACATTTGTGTTCAAAAAGAGTGAAATAACTAATTCTGCACTAAGGACATATCAATATCATACCTTGACTTACTCCAAAACCATAGCATTTTCACTAATTAACACACAAATCTTTGGTATTGTTTACAGTATACTCAACAGGGAACATAACTTTTCTTAGATCCAATAAAGTATTCCACTTATAAATAAATTATGTTGTGGAGTTTGAGAAACAAAGAATCAGTTAGTGGCAGCTAAACTCCATGATTCTCAGAAATTTGGACTGGCACTAACTGCCAGTGTATTTAACTAAATAATCCTCCCTCCCTTTTCTTTGCTATTGAATCATTCATTAACAGAAAAACAGACTTTGTTACACATAAATGTGTAATGCATTTTTGGAAAGTTGACATAATTTCAACGATGTATCTTAATAGAACATTCAGCATTATTACTGTCATTACTAGCCATTTTCAAAGTCACCATGGGAGGTAAATATATTTTCCATTAAAACATGATTTCAGTCTGAGATCTGTCTGAACTATTATTGCCTATAAACCTCAATAGCATAGATGTCATACAAAAATGAGAAAAATGTTTTATTCCTTTCTCAATTATTTCAGGAAATATGAACAAAATGAAATTATTGCATTGCTTGGTGTCTTTAGTACAAGGATGACAATATTTTAAAGTTGTTTGATTGGTACATTTAAATGATATATAAATTAAAATTTTAATATTAAGATTTTTTTTCACATATTATAACACAACAAGACTCACTAGGAAGGATAAGTCTTGACAAAGTTATATTAAATTGGTTACCGTTTTCAATATTAAAATGACTTTGTCTTCTTACCTGTATTTAATATAATTTTCTACCAAGATATTAATTCATGGAGAACTTGTTTTCTTCCTGGGGGGGGGGAAGCTGGAGACAAAGTAGTTGTAAAAACTGGTTCATTTTTTAAAAAATAAATACAAAAATATAAATATAAAACATTAGCAGATAGAATTTGATGAAATGAAATTGCACAAATGTTTGTATACCAGGTTGCATATCACACCTACTAACACCACATGTACATTTTTTCTTTTTAAATTTAATGTACAGAACAGGATATATCTTAAAATTTGTCTGCACCTTTTCAAAAACTTCATTTTCAAGGGCAGAACATGTATCTAACAGAAGCGGCTCATTTCTGAGGTTGCTTAAGGGAGAGCTATCCTGTTCATGTTTTTGAATTTTTTTTTTTTTTTTTTTTTTTACTAAGATGGACAACACTGAATTTCCATAGCTTTGGCTCTTGGAAGTGATTAAATAAAATGTTGCATATATTCCGTGAGACATCCTACAGGAAAGAATTAATGCAATTAATGAACAAATTAAGAAATAAATGGGAAAGAATTGTGCTGAGTGGCAAGAAACGTCTCCTGATTATCAAATATGGTGAAGTGGAGACAGTGTCCTTTACATCGCTTCCTCTTATTGAGCAGAACAGAAATCCAGGTTAGGAGTCTTTGTCACTGTCCCCACCACCATACATCTCCGCGAGCTTGTTAAACCTGGGGCCCCACTCCCGGAGGTAATCATAATTCTGGTCTCCTTCGGTGGTGCCTGACTCCAGGGAGCTCAGCGATTCAGCCACCCAGTCGTTGCCCTCATAGGCGTAGGTGGCCTATGAGGCCTACTCCCTGGTAGGGTGGTGCAGTGGGGTCCAGGTCGTGCTCCTTGAGCCTCTCCGCAATGAAATCCCGCACATCCGTGTTGTCAGGCGCTGTGGGAGTCCTGCGGGGGATAAAGAGCGCTTTGGCATGATATCTTGCCTCAGCTTCTTTTCCTCAATTGCTACAGGATTCCTCAGGGTGCCAATGTCAAAGGCCTGGGTGTTCTCCTCGCCACCACCTTCGTCATTATAGCTCACGATGTTGTCCCTGATGTCCTCCTTGGATAAGATCAGAGGTTCCTTCTTTCACTGTCTCTTTAGAGCTGCAAACAGTACTACTATAACTTGAAAAAAAAAAAAGGAGAGACATAAGAAGCCCATTCAGAATGCTATCAAGCAAGTGGGAGCAGGAAAAAGGAGCATGCATTATTTAGATATTTTTTTTACTTCCCCATTTTTTCTTGCACGTTCTTGTTTTTTTCTTTTTTCTTTTTTTTTTTTTTTTGGTTGGGGGAAGCAGAAAAGGGTTTAGTCAAGGTAGGTGATGTTCAAAAGCGGTGTTTCTGATTTATTGTTAAGGCACTGTGGAATCTTCCTTAATTACAGTGCATATTTTTTTCTGTTTTTCTAAGAAGTGTTAGTTTCTGGTTGTTCAGAATATATGAGTCTTGTGTAATAAATAGTAAGATAGATGTTATACAAACATTAGAGAAGTTTAACTAAGCTTCATGTAAGATCCAAGTGGCTAAAATATGCCTGTATTTTCACATCCTTACCATTCTTAATAAGGTATAGAATATTGATTCTGTTAAATAACTGTGTTGATTGATTTATATAGCTTTGTTTCTTACTTTATTAAAAGAAGGCCTACATTATAGGAAATAAGACCCAGATGTTTAGACATAACATGGGTTTAGAGGTTTATGATGCTTTCCTTAGAAATATATATCTTGTAAGAGAACTCCCCCAAATTGTTAGATGACAGTACACAAGTATATTCAAGTCACTACACTGGATTAACTCCAAATCAATGCAGGGACCTTGGCCAGATACATTTTTATTCATTTTAATTTTATTTTATTTTGGTGCTGGGTATGCACCTCAGGGCCTTGTGCTTGCAAGGCAAGAACTCTACCAACTGAGCTATATCCCCAGCCCAAGATACATTTTTAAAAATGTGTATACATAAGTTGAAATGTGTATTGCTCACAAAGGACAGTTCTCCACTTTGATGAGACAGTAACAATAAGTATAAAAATAATACTGTTAATAACCAAAATAATGTTAATAACATGAACTCTAAGTGGAAGTTAAAATCAAATTCTTCTGATTGCATTTAAATTTCCCACTATTATTTGCTGTTCCCAAACATTTAGATTCTGGTCCATTAAATTGATTTACAGAAACAGATGGAAATTAAATTACATAGGTAAAAGAAGGGGAGAAATCTTTCTCTTTTATATGTCTGTCCTTAGCCTCTTTTAGAAGAATGTCTAAAGGATGGGGGAATTATGATATTTTTGTATCAAGATATTCTAAGTTCTGTTTCCTTATTTATTAACATGGAGTTCTCAGACTATTGGTCTTCAAATCTGTGACAGGGCAAAAAAAGAAACTTTTCTAATTCTTCCAAAAGGAGTTTTAACCCACTGTTAAGTAATCTTGGCCTTAAAATGATAAAAAATAGCCCTTGATGAAGACAGAAAGCTGTTTATTATTCAGGTCTTTGGGAAAAATTAATTTTATTTTTCTTAAACTCATGTATTCATGCATCCATAAAATGTATGAAGTAAAGTTTTGAAACTCAGATTGATTATTATGAACAAAATGATTTTACTGAGTCAAAAAGCTTCTAATAACAAAAATTTAGTAATATTGATTCCAACTCCAAGTTTATTTCCTCGCTTCTTGGAATGTCAGATATAGTGTTTTCAATAAGGGTCAGAGGGATACCCAAAACAATAGTTTGAAGCTAATGCATCTGGAGAGTAAATTTAATCTCATTCTTAACTCAAAAGCAGTTAAAAAGCAATTTACTCTAGGTTATAAAATCAAGAATCATTATTTTAGAGACAAGTAAATCAAATAAAGGGAGAGTTTTAACATTTTTTCAGTGAACACATAAGACAGTGAGGCCTCAACCCAGCCATTATGAGGAAAAAAACCATGGACAAAAACTCCAAATTTCACTGGAAAATTGTACACACAATCACCAAGAAGCAAGGTGCTTTGGTTCAACCTCTCACAAATTGATGGCCTTGGAGAATGCTTTAAATATTTCGAACATTCATCTTTATTGCGTATAAAGTGAAGATAACCATACATACTGCATACATTGTTTCATCAAATGAAAGATAAAAGTGTTTTTCATTATATTATTGTTTACACTGTTTGACAAAATCAACTTAATAAAAGCTTGCTACTCTTGATGTTATTCTTACTGGAGATTTTATATTTAATACATATTTCAGCAGAATGACTGAATATAATTTAGATATAAATTATAAAGTCCTCAAATAAATAGATTATTCATATTTGAACTTTTTGATTTAATTAGTATAAAGTCTGTTTCTTGACTTCTCTTAATATGTTTAGTAATACAGAAAAGTCAAATTATAAAAATAAACTTTTATCAATTCTCCCATATTCTGTTAAGTGAAATCATTTATTATTTTTGTTATATATGAAAATACCTCATAACTAAATATATTAAAAGACTTATTATTATTATTTTTTTTTGGCATCAGGGATTGGACCTAAGGATGTTTTTTATCACTGAGTTACATGCCCAATCCTTTTCCTTTTCTAATTTGAGACAGGGTCTCACTAAGTTGCCAAGCTTCTCCTTAAAATGCTTAGACTGTCCTGGAATGTGATTTTATGCTCAACCTTCTTAATTGTTGGAATTATAGGAATGCACCACCATTCCAGTCAATAATATATATTTTTAAAGGTGCACATTTTCATTTCCTAAACTATATGTAAATCGAATGTAAAGTCTAATGTGGTGGTATACACCAATAATCCCGGTAAGACACTCGAGACTTAGTTAGAACCTGTCTGGGAGGGTGGGGAGAAGCGGGGGATGCGGGGAATGGATCTCATTGTTAGAACACTCCTGGCATCAATTGCCAGTAAAAAACAAAACTAAAAAAAAAGGAAAGAAAGAAAGTTATGTAGAATTGATCATTCCATTAATTTAGTGATTTATTTCATATGTATAATTTACCTTTGAGATATTTAATCACAGAGCTCTTGTATATACTTGAAAAAATGGAAAAAAAATGAATCTTCTATGAGGGATTAGCTATATTATGGAATTAACACATATTTTTAATATTCTTTGTGGTTGCAATGTCTTTGTTATTGGTCCTAACTTCACATATAAAGGTGCTGTCTTTTTATAACAGTAAAAATTGTTAAAATAAATTATTGTAAAGATTATTTTAGAATTTGAAATGAAGGCTTAATTATTAAATTAACTTTAATGTAAGTATGAAAAATTGATAATGAGTATAGTTATGCTGGTGAGAAGTCCTATACTAGATCAAATTTGTGAATTGTGTTTCTAAACAGAATGTATCTTAAACTTTATCAATGTTGTTTTACCCTTACTGAGATTTGCTGATATCTAACTTTTAGAGTTGAGGTTAAAATCTTATCATACTCTTCCAGCTTCTACCCTCCTCCTGAATTAGAGTTTGGCAGATGATACAAAATGAAACAACGCCATAGAGTTACTACAGGGCTCAGGAGAGCAGTGATGGGCCAGCTATAAACTAATTGGAGGTACCAATCATTGATCATTTTTTCAAGAATTGCAATCACCTACCTCTCAACTTTCTAAAATCTAACACAGCCATTCTGCCCTCAACCCTTCTTGCTTTCTCATTACTTATTTCATATATTGTAATGACAGTATGAAAGCTGCTTTTTTACATTTTGATTCACATCTAAATGATGAAAAGTCTCATTGCTTCTATATTCTGGCTGGATATCCTAAAACTTTTGTGTAAGTTTGGGCAAGGGACTATTCTGATAGCAAAATTCCTTGTTTAAAATTATACTACAGTAAGTGTCCTAGAAGATGATTCAATTTTCTATAAAGTTTCTTACCCAGCAGAATAATGATGCAGAGGAGAATGGCGATCAAGTCCCCAGTGCTGAGACCAGCAGGGAGGAGCAGGGCTTCAGCATTGCAGGACTGCATGTTGCCTTGGCTGTCACAGGCACATACACTGATGGTCAGCGTGCCTGTGCTGCTCTGAATTAGGTAATCATTGTCTGAGATCACCACAGGCAAGAGATAGGTACTTATTTCATGTCTATTAAAGGCATTTTTTCGAGTTAAAATTCTGGCAGTGTTATCTAAAATAAATTTTAAAACATTACAAATGTTTGTTTCATATAGTAAAATGATAACTCATGGTGATAACCAGGATTGTATATATAAATAAAACTCTCTTCATAAAAAATATAAAACATTATAAAGTTTTTTATTACATATGTACAATGCCATTAAACAAGAGAAATAAGATAGTTCAAAGAATCTAACATTATGGATTGAGTACTAACTTCAAAAATTATCCCATAGTATTTTCAAAATGGTGAGTTTGTATAAGTAAATATCAAGTTTACATAGATGAGAAGTTTTTTTTACTGTTTTCTGAAAATCTGCTTTGTAGACCAAAAGAAAATATTATTTTCTTTCATTTATTCATTTACACACATACAGCATATCTCAATCCAATATTCATGAAGAAAATAGGATTGGATACATTGAAAGCATTGTTACATTGTTTAAAGCAATAAAATAGTCAAAATCCATGAAGAATCTCAATATATACCCAGCAGCATGCAAATTATTTAACATTTCTGAGCATTGATTTCCACTCATTCAAACAAACTCATAACTTAAAGGATGTATTTAACTGAAAGTAATAACAGAAAGCCTGGGCTAACTCTTAGAAGTGCCTAATAAAGTTCCAGACTGAAGTAAAGATTTAATAAAGACAAATATCCCACTACCTAGCATATTATACTACTGACTTTTTCTTTACATGTTAATTGACCTAGTATTCTCACATGGAATTTGTGGGGTTAAAATGAAAAAAAAGACTTCTATCCCCAAACAAGTAGTATTTAAAAAATAATTGGTATGATAGTTTCTATCCCGGTTGTTTGCCCAGAGAAGTTAGTTTTGTTTAGTCAGCCCTGCAGAGTTGTTTAAAATGCCAATATAGGGAGGGAGTCAGTGAGCTGCTAAATCAAACAAACAGGAGAGAAAAAAATAGAGGTAATCTGTTGCAGGTACAGTGTTTGAATACAAAATAATTTATTCCGTAATTTTGAGTTGGAACTTAATGATACCAGCTAACTACATAAGCTGGGAAAGCAGACTAACAAAATAACATGCACATAAACAAATTTTAAAATTTATCTTTCAATAACTATTTTTCTCCTGAAATATCCTAAGATAATATGAGCATATATATATATGGTACTTTTAGAATCTTGCTTGTCTAATTTTTAATTTTTTAACAAATGTTTGAACCTTAGTTTTGTAATAGTTTTGACAGGTTGAGGGACCAAATAAAGTTTGACTCATTTCAAATTATTTTATGGAATATTTAGAAATTCATGATATAATTTTTGACCTATGATAGAATAAACAAAATTAATTTTAAACAGAAATAACCTAGAAATAAGGGAGTTTAAGGCAAATATTAATTAATACAAGGCTAGAAAATTAACACTAAGGTAGTATATATGCTATTTCAATTTTTTAAAAAAACTTCACCCAGTATCACAGCATCATTAATTTTATATGATTAGGTTAAATATTCTGGTTTATATTCTGTGGGCTTATTTCCTGCTTTGAGTACTGTATATAGATTAAAGAACTCTTGGTAATATTTGTCAAAAATTAATTAAGGCTGGTCTTGAGTGATTTCCCCAATAACTTTGAAATGCCATGCTAAGACAATACTATTTCATGTCTATATGACTTTTTAATAACCAGTGCTCAGTTTCACTGGAGCAGGGAGAAAATTAAAATACAACTAGAAGCAGGTACTGTCAATTCAATACTGTAAATTCAGTACTAGGGACAGCTCCAGTCTAAATTCAATGTTTGATTACTGTCATGTATAACAACAACAACAACAAAACTCAATGCATCTGTTGCCAGGTTCAGCAAATTAAAAAGTAGGATGTTGTTTATCTCTAATTCAGACTTAATCTCTAATTCATATTTCATATGAATGTCTACAATTCATGTTTAAAAATTAAATATTCATTCTGCATTTTGACTGCCACCTTCATGTTAATTTTTTTCAACTTGATAACTTTAGGTGTTTGGAGTGATAGAAAACATGAGCATTTTAATAAATTCATATTTAATAAAAAACAGATGTTTACAATAGATACTCCCCCTTTCAGTTGGTTTTTGCTAAGATTCTACCAGATGAAATAGCTTGAATAAAGGTTGGCACAATGTAAAATGACCTATTATGTTAAATTATTTGCTGGTACTTTGAAAACTACCTAGATTCTGATTCTGCCAACACACATCATGCATTGTGAAGAAAGCACTTACACACATGCCAATGTGGTTATGAGGCTTATTTAAAAATACACAAATCTGCAGTCATTCTAAAACTCATGTCTTTTTTCAAACAGAAGCTTGCATAGTTAGCTTAACATAACATACAATAAGTCGAGTAGAGATCTGACAACATAATTTTGTTTAACTAGAATGACTCCAATGACATATTTATCAGGGAACAGAGCTGTTCAACTTTTTAACAATCATAACTATTCTGTAAAATGTGTTTTATTTTTGTGAGACTATGAGAAAAATTAATTTCTGAAAAATAAAATTTGTATACTATAAGGACAACAGCATATCTTGCAATGCCTTTGCACCATATTTTCTAAGGGGCTAGTGAGGCTACATCACATTCTTACTCTACCTTTATGCCTACTTGGCTTCAATACACCTCCTGTTATTCAATCTCATCAGAGTTTGCATAACACTTTCACTGAGTTACTTATTTCTCCATTCATATTTTCTATACCTTTTCTTAGGCAAAGTGATTATTTCTAGCCTTTCTAATCATTTCAACATCAATCTCATTGTTCATATCTACACAGACACTTCTCTCATATAGTTTATTAAATGACAGAGAGCTAACAATTTCAAACAAGACATTATCATGAAATATCAGTAACTATCAGATAAAAACAAAATTTCATAATGCAGATCAATAAATTGACAGATCATGTATATTATAATAGTTACTTTAGAAGAAATTTTCAGTTAATGTCATGTTATATTATAATGAACAAATTCTAAAACTTACCTTCATTATCCTGTACTGTGAAGTTTGGATTGACAGCAGCTAAACTAAAGAAAAATTTCTGACCACCTAAAGGGTCATCTTTGTCTACTGCACTTATAGTCTGTATTAGCTGTAGGAGAGAGAAATATTATATAGTCATCAAACATACACATGTATAATCTGCTTTTGTAATACATAATTTTAAAAAATTTGCTTTGTAGAAAAATTTGAAAGAATTTATTTTGTTCATGGTGAATAAATCTTAATGATCATTTTCTTTTTAATGATATTTCTCTTCTACAACCACTCAGTCCCACTTATTTCTCTCTCATAAATATTGTCTTTTCCTTCAAAATGGTGAATTGTAAGATATTATATTTTTTGAGTGTTTCTATATTTAAATGTAGAACCAGTATGTTATTTCACATAAATCTAAACATTGATTGGGAAGAGTTGATCTGATGTAGGAAAAATTGTGGAAATAAAAATATTGCTTTGCTCCTCCCCAAAATTAGCTGAAACATAATAAAAGAAAATAGATACTTCATACATAATGTTGAATATAAATTTTACAAAGAAAAGTTTATATATTATTTTCTACTGTAATAGCAATAGTTTGCTTTATTTGCACTTTAAATACAAGTATATATTTTTAAATTCAAGATATGTATTATATGGGGAAATGGTAATTGGTTTTAATATAAGAGTTAATAAAAACTGTCTGATAACAGTGGAAAATTTAACGGTTTATACATAATCAGATCATTGTTTTAGATAGAGTATATGATTGATACTATATAAATATATATGTATCAGTTATGTATTTAGGTCGGTATATGATTTCTTTATCCTTTAAGTTACATATGAAATAACTTTTTTGTTTTAAAAAATATTTAAATTATTATCAGGGCTTCAAAAGTTGCTTCTTATGCATATTGATGTCTATTTATGCCTGTAAAAATCATCAAATATGCTTAATTAAAAGGAATATGCTTTTTAATGCATCAATTCAATTTAACTTTGTGTGAATAGTTGGTGGAAATACTTGTTGCTGAGGTTTTCTTGATTTAATTAGGGATTTCAAGTTTAAAACATTATACAAAACAAGAAATAAATGAAGAGATCATTATAACCATTCTTATTTTCTTTCAAAGTTTGCTACATCAACAGAAATGTGAAAAATTTCAAGTATTAACTTTTAAAATTATAATTTTACTCATTTATCAAAAATCACACAAGAATTTAATTAAGACATGCAAAAATATGTTTTTATCTAGAAATAAGCATCAAAAATTATTTAAAACTAACTTAGTTTAAAACAATTTAAAAATATATTTTACTAAATCTTATTTATAATAAGATTAAATAGAAGCCAGACTTATAAAATATAAAAATGGTATAGGAGTTAAAGATAAAAACATAAAAAAGGTATTTAAACTACTCAGGAATTATTAATTCATTTACCAAAGAATTTCTTAACTGATTTGTATCAATCAAATATACTTAAAAGATTTATTTTTAAAATTTTGATTCATAAGAGTATATTGAAGAGAAATAAATGAAGTAACATATCTTGAAACACAGTAGAGTAGTTCAAATTCCTAGTCACAAAGATTTCTATATGAATATAACTATAAACACAAGAAAGAGTTAATTTCTTTAGAATAAAAACTACAATGTCTCAAACATATGATTGTAACTGTTATTACAAATAACAATTGCAGTTCATTTTTATCCTCAAAATAATACAATAATACATTTCTGAGGACATACATCCACATCTTTATATATATGTAAACCATAAAGTTTTATATAAAATGCTCAATGATATTTTAATGAAAAAGTCGATTCATTGATTTAAATGTCAGTGGTTAATTGATATACTTTGTTATGAATGGAGTAATTCCAATTCATATTAAAGTTACAAAAAACAGAATGACATTTTGCAGAATCCCTATCATTTTAAAATAAATTTTATGACTCTAAGACTTCTCTGTTGCAAATAGAGGTACTGCTTCATAAGATTTTTTGGGGGGGGCATACTTGGCTTTACTGTTTAACCCCTTTATCTTCAAAATTTACCTTTCAATTTAACCTTACTTTCTATTCCAATCATACATTCAAAATCACAAAACTATTGTAACTGTGCCATAAAGACTTGCAATCAATACCAGAAGTTCACAACAAGAAGTAGATAAAAGTTTTCTGCTGGCTTCCTATATGAACACTCAATATTTTATTTCTACTGGAGACAAATCATTTTAATCCGATTGCAATGAAACAATTTATCACACTTAGGAAACAAATGAACACAAGCTGGTGATATCCAATATTCATTTTGAGCTATGGAAAAGAGATATAGGTAACTCTTTCTTAGCTTTTCTTCTTGGCAATAATATAATTGTTTATATTATCATTGTATTTTTACATTTGATATAAGCATTAAGAATGTTTCAGTGATCATACTACAACCAAATGTGAAATAATGAGTGAATTTTAATGTATTTAAAATTAAACAAATAGTTATTATGCTGTAATGTTTTAGCTAGGAGTTTTTGTTAATGAAAAAAAAATTTTCTTTTATTCTGGAAAACTTCAATCTTTTAGCTGTTAGGAAGTAACTAAATTTTGTCCTATGAAAACTATGTGAAATGATTTTTGGTTTGATAAAGTCTTGGTTGCTATCTGGTTTGTTATTTGCTGTCAGTGGTATTAGCTTTAATAAGGTGCTTAGTGAACAGTAAATATAAACAGCAACCCTCCCTAGAGAGTTTCCTTGGGAAAGGTTCTTTGTGATTAACATGGTATTTTCTTCATCTAGACTTGGAAAATTATTAAATACATTTTACCGACTGCAGGAGTGAAGGTAAGTGGGGGAAACCAAAGGGAAGTAAAAGACCTATTGTTCCTTCCTTCAAGGTCCTGTCTCTCTGAAGTAGAAAGGTGAGAATTTAAGTAACCCTGTTAGGCAAGAGAGGACTGACTTCTAATACTTCATCAGTTGCAAACTGCATCCTATCTAAGAAAGTCTTGTATGCTTAGATCAAGGAAGAGCTAAGGCCAGGAAATAAGGAGGAGGAGGGAGTAGCAATTAGTTTTATTTCTGTCTTATCAATTTGTCTGCATGCCAAATGAATGGAATTATTCCCCATGTTGCTTTCGAAGTGCTACTTAAAGAGCACTTAATTTGCAGGAGTATTGGGTGGACTGAGATTTCTATAAATAACTGCAGCATTCCCAGACATCCTAATCTTCCTTTCCTAGGAGGAGGGGAGGCCAAACTAATGAGTGATTATCATAAAAGGCACAGAGAAGAAGTTTATCAAATAATCACTTTAAGTTTGCAAGCTTGGATGTCAGAACCTAGAATTCTATCATTTATTATAACATTTTTGTATAAGCATAACTAGTTTTCAGCCAATGAGAACACGGTGGCATTTCACAAACTGGTCATATTAACAATAACTAGTGTGGAAGACTTGTCCATGCAGTTAATTAAACAAGAATTATTAATCATGTCCTTTCTATCAGGATAGTCAAGGTAGGCTAACTGCTTTTTATTAAAATCATCTTTCATTGTATTATTTTTCTTCATTATGCCAACTAGGTTTTACACGTACAGAAATTCTGGAGCATTACTGAGCCAACTATAGTTAAAAAGAGAAAAGGCACTGGAAAATAAACACAATTCTTTATTCTGTATATTTTGAATACATTTGTAAGTCTGCATTATATAATAATTGAAATGCTTTGAAAAGATATCTCTTGAAAATCAAATAGAATAATCATAGAGGGAGCAATGGATGCAGTAGTAGCAAAATGGGTAATTTATCTCTTAGAGAAAATATTTTAACTTATCTCATGCTGAGCCTGCCAAGCAGAGGACTATTTTGAATGGTATTTTAGGGTGGACACTGTTTCATTAAGAAGTTGGAAGTAGCTAAGTCATTTAAATATTCCAAATTAAACACTTCTATAATATTTTCAAGTTAAAAAAAAGGAATCCAATTGCAGCCATTTTACTATTTCTCACAATAGATAGGCTATTGAATCCCTGTTAGTATATTCAAAAGAAAGTATTCGAGTTATTCCACAATATAATTTGCATAAAAATGTCACAAGGACATTGATGTTTATAAAAGTATCAAATGATGTCAAAACACAATACAGCTTCATGATGGCTTCTCTTTCTCTAATAAAATACATTGGATTCCCAATTATTATTTATAACATGCAGCTTCCTTCTGTGAAGACAGCACTCAAAGCAATTAAGAACAGTCATTTCAGCCATATATTCTGGAGCTTTTTAAACAACAATATGAGTCCACTGAGGAAAAGATTTAAATAATTATAAACAAAGCTGATGTAGGGAGAATGCTTTAAAGGACTAAAACTGAGTCATTAAGCACTTTACATGTTGGTGTAATGATGAAAACCAATGTATAAGCAAATTCTGCTGCCCTACTTCAAAATGTATTTGCACATTTATCTGAATATTGATGGAATGCTTCAAAGATTCCATGCATTTGTTGCTGGGTTTTCACCAACTTTCATTCCCATTTCTCTAGCAATTTCAATATTTACCTAATGGCACAGCAGAGGATTCTAGTTTGCTCATGTTTTCGAGGGCTTTAAATGTTGAAGTTGTGGGGCTGGGGATGTGGCTTAAGCGGTAGCGCGCTCGCTTGGCAGGTGCAGGGTGCTGAAGTTGTTTCTATACATTTGTGTGCAAATGATAATGTCTTTTCTTTTACACCAGAACTTTAGGAAGGAATTAAGAAACCTGGTACACTGCTATTTTAGATACTCTCAATTTTAAAAACATGTCACCGTTTTGAAAATATTGCAGGGAGTATATGTGAGTGTTCCTATCCCTTTTTCATTCATTCCTGTCAAGTTTGTGAAAATAAAACATTTAATACAGAACTGCCCTGTGTTTTCAATCTTCCAGTTCCTCACCTGTCCTGGTCTGACATTTTCACATACAAAAGTGTCATAGAACACAGCAAATTGTGGGGCATTGTGATTAACATCCAAAATTCTCACAGAAACAGCTACATGAGTTGTCTCTTTGAGATTGTCTAGAAAAAATAAAGGAGAAATTTTGTTTAGGAATGCATGTTTGTGCACCAGATTTAATTTATATAGGCATCTTATGGATATTTAAGTGCTCACATACTAATAAACATTTCATTCATTCTCCTAACATAATGAGCAAATGCAATGAAGAAATTTACTGCAGGGCCTAATTAAGTAGTCATGAATTATGTTAATATTGAGCACAATTGGATTATTTTTACTTTGTAAAAAAATTAACAGTAAAACCTAGTATAATTGAGCTCATATCTGTGTCTTTCCTGTCCAAATATACAAGATGTGAATAAATGTTTATTACATAATTTTTACATATAATTTATTTAATCTTTAACATTTTTTGAGATGAAGAACTATTTTTAAATAAATTAGTTACTTATCCAAGATCAATAAATCCTTGCTCTACTAAAAACCTATTTTTTGACTATGATAATTAAAATGTATTCTAATAGTAACATTCAAATTGCTTCTTGGAAATTATAATATATGGCTACTAATTCTATAATGTGATAGAATATTTACCCTGAGATATAAAGTTTCAGACATTTTATTTATATAGTCATGAATGATACCATTTCAACAGCCATGACTTGATTTTGCATAACAATTTATTGGTTCTAAATTATCTCTACAAACAAATGGCAAGCTAATAATGATGTCTTTACTACAAATGCTAAAATAAAGAGCATCAAAATTTTCAAATTAAGTGATGCAGTTAAAATATTTTGATTTGTAAAGGAAATAAAAAATGTTCCTTATTTACCTTGGCTTGAGTAACAAACCTATAATAGTCACAATTGCATCATCTTCATTGTAGATTTTTCTAAGCAATTTTATTGATATCTGAGTGTTTTAACGTTTTAAAATCATGTTATAGTTATTCAGAATTAAATACAAATATCACAATCTTTAGATAAAATCCAACTTCTTTGAAAACTTTGAC
The DNA here is from genome assembly GCF_048772815.1 of Callospermophilus lateralis. Taxonomy (NCBI): domain Eukaryota; kingdom Metazoa; phylum Chordata; class Mammalia; order Rodentia; family Sciuridae; genus Callospermophilus; species Callospermophilus lateralis. The sequence goes on from NW_027516477.1 coordinate 757,060, forward strand.
AAAGTAGAGGAACAATATTAGAAAATAGATAGAAATGTTGAAGAAACATCTGCAATTCCATATCCCTTCCAGCACCACTGAAAACAGTAAAGAAGTGGATACAACCTAAGTGTCCATCAACTGATTAATGGATAAAGAAAACGTGGTCCATATACACAATGGAATATTATTTGATTCTGAAAAAGAATCAATTGCTGTCTTTGGCAACAATCTGGAAGTAACTGGAGATTGTTGCATTAAGTGAAATAAGCCAGACACAAAAAGACAAGTACTTCATGATTTCACTCATATGTTAAATCTCAAAAAGTGGAATGCATAAAAGTTGAGAGTAGAATGCTGGTTACCAGAGGCTGTAAAAAGTAGAGAAGTGAGAAAAAATAAGAAAAGGTTCATCAATGGATACAAAGTTATAGTTACAAAGTAGTAAGAAATTCTGGTGTGCTTATGCTCAGGAGGGGAAATACAGATAACAACAATGTGCTATATATTTTAGAACTCAGAAGAAAGGATTTTGGAAGTTTCCATCATAAAGAAATTATAAATATTTGAGAAGAAGCTTTTGTTTAACCTGATTAATCACCATGCCATATGTGTGTGTATAAGAATATGTATATATTTTAATATAAAATATTAAGTGGAATCCCACTAATATGTACATTTTTTGTTTTTAATGTATAAGTTAAAACTAAATTTAAAAGAATAAAAGGGAAGTTTAGCTTTATAAAAGCCCAAAGAGTATATTTAACAATCTTATTAAGTGATATAAACCAAAAAGTGCTATGGATATTATCATTTGCCCTTACAAAATTTATCTGACTTGCTAATTTTAACTAAATAATTTTCAGATACAAAAAAATACTGTCATATGCAAATAGAGTATATATTACTGCTGAAAAGAATTCTTCTTCCAGCTATGTGTAATAGTACTTTTATTAATATAATAATTTCAGCTTTTTAAAAATAATGTGTAAGAACTGATTTCTTAGCAGGCATATTTAAAGTCTGAAGTAGTAAAAAGGAAGGCAAATAGGATTCTAAATCTATCTGAAGTATATTCAACTTCTGTTCCTCTTTCCAAGAGGGAATTTAAAATGCATCTCCTTGACACTCCTCTTAAGTCTTAGCTCTGACTTCTTAATCCACATATATTCTGTTGACAGGTTCTAATTTCCTGTTTGTAATGTATGGCTGAATGCCCTCCACCTTTTCCTGCATCAGGTGGCTGAGAGGTCATACCCTGGAGGTAAAGTGAGCTTCTTTTATATCCAAGTCCACTCATGTTCACGCATTGTGACTTTGCCCAATGCCTTATTACTCAGTATGTGTAAAAACACAGGGCTTCTGATCTCACATAGTTATTCGGAAAATTAGGTGTGATAAATCAGGAAAAGTTCTTGTCAGAGCATCAGTTTGATGACTAGTACTTCAAACATGTTAAATGTTATGAACATCATCTTTATTACCAATATCATGTATTCATGGCTATTTTATAAGTGTCTGTGCAATCTTTCTCCATGTAATGCATTCACACATTAAAAACCTGTTAACAAGCTTTCTCACAATTCACGTTGATCTGAAGAGGTACCCATTGGGAATAAGAAGAGAGAAAAGGAAAATAAACAGAAAAATATTTACCATTGTATCTGCACCTTTATCTGTCTCATTCTATTCATAAGACCCAGAGGTAGAGTACTCACCAAAAATGGACCCCTGACTCTCAAGTTTCCTGTTGCTATGAAGAAGAGTGGAAATGCACACTTCTTCCATTTCTCTAGAACTTGCTCTTTAATCTACTGCTATAGTAAGTGGACATAAACAAAATGTGTATTTTCAATATAAAGTGTGACATAAAAGTAACTTTGGTTGGTAGCAATTCAATCACTAGCTATGTCACAGAAAACAAGAAGAAAAAGGAAAGTTTCAAGCCTCAAAAATGGCTTTGTTAGACTTTGCCCTAACACAATATGTAGACTCTTTAGCCTCTTTCCAAATAGCCCAAGGATCTTCAAAAGCTAAAGCCACAGGGATGAATGTCTTTGTAAAGCATTGGGTGTGGCATCACCTATTAAAAAAGCAATGTGTGTGTGTGATATATGTAGGGGTGTGAATATATATATATATATATATATATATATATATATATATATATATACACACATTTGTTGGCAAATGCCATGGCTTATGTATAAATAAACAAACAAGCATTCTGAGAATGCAGAATCATACAGAAGAGCTGCTGGCATATATTTACCACTTGAGTCTCCCTCAGAGTCCTTCAGGAAAGCAGGAGAGTAGCACAATGTACCAGCAACAAAGGATCTTAAAATGTGTGTGTTGAGGTGAGACTATGGCTAGAATTCCAAAAGCTTTTGCAAATATCTAAATAGAAGTCTTCAATTATTGTCTAGATACCCCAGATTTTCAAAAAATAGAACTGTATGTTGCACATGCTTAGGACACAACTTGTTTTTACTAATATGTAATGGAGTCCTTTCTTCCTATACCAAGCTCCATTGTCCTCAGAGTGTATTGAAATGATAATAGCTAAATTTTCTTGAAGGAACTCTTTGGCCACTACAATAAATGTGTTCTGAAACTTCAAGTTTATTATTAAGACCCTGATTATTTCCTTAATTTTAGATTTTTTTCATTCTCTGCATGGCATTTTAAAATATTTTTTAAAGACGAAAAGGGGAATTATGCCATGGAATAATGCACTAAATAATTACTTGCAGTAGATAGCACTTGCCACATGATGTGATACATTGCATTGGAATGCAGAATTAAACTGTTTGAGGCAGGGCCTGGAAACACATTGGTAAGAAGTACATTTTATGTCATTCTGTCCTGCTCCAGGTGAGGTGTGTGACACGCTTAGAATAAAACCAGTGTTTAAAGTCTTGTAAAAACAATTCCCTATATGCAGTTTCCCTTTCACTCTCATTGCTTAATTTAATTCCCAGAATAGCATAATGGGACCCTGACTGGTGTTGGTTTGGCAGGTAGGTAATTCCAACAGTTGTGCCACAGATTGAATTCAGTTAGTGGCAAAAAATAGGTTCAGTTCTTAGAAGAGGTAATTGGCTTAGCTTTTTACTGAATCATAATTACTTCAACTATCTTTAGAAGTTAAATTTCTCACAGTATCTGAAATAGAAAGTGCAATTCCAAGCTCATTGGACCTGAGAAAGTATCTTGAAATGAGCAGAGCACAAACAACCTTACTTTTGGAATGAGGAGAATCATGTTGGACACAATCAACTCTTAGGATGAAGACAGAGAAGTGAAAGCTTTCATAAAGAAAAACTCCAACAATTGTTAGTATTAACAGGTACCACTGTTTATATCTCATTGTGATGAAACTAGATTTTTTTAGGGTTGGTCTGTATTTCAGAGCCAAATTAGAAAGATAAACTAAATCTATTACTATAGCTTGAAGCTTTGAAAGATTGCTGATGATCTGCCTAGCCTAGTTACATTCTTCAGAGGCACTTGGTGATTCAGACCTGATGTTTTGCCTTCCAAAGTCTGGAATGGTTACTTCAAATAACTTGACCTTGATACCTATTTGAGGATTCAGCTTAGTATTTCAGATATGGAAATTACCAGCTTGCTATCTGACCATGACTTAACTCCTGATGAATATTTATTTTTAAAGCAGTTTGAATTGCACTGCTTCATGTTTGTCTCAGTATGTAATCAGAAATGGAGCAGGTTTGTGAGACCTGAACATGTGATTTCACCTGTTGACCAGGACCGCCCATCTTAAAGAACCCCACACTAGACTGAAGAAGCTACTGTTGAATTTCTTAATACTTTTTGAATAGGCCATCTGTCATTTCAACTTGAAAATGAGTTCCATAAATGATGCTGGCCATCCTGTGTTCAGGCAACACCTTTTGCAACTAAAGAAAGAGCGGGGTTTGAATCCTTGATCTCTGTTTAGAGTTTGAAGAAATTTTGTAAATTATGTGTAGAATGATTAGAGCTAGAACTGGAATAACCTGTCTTAAGTCCCAATTTACTACCTCTAGCATTATTTCAGAAAGTTTCAAAAATCTCCAGATTTTTAGTTTTAGTTTCTTCTCATTTAAATGAGGCAATTTAATATATTAGCAAGATTAAATGTAATTTAAAATTCTTAGAATCATAACCCATACCTGGTTTATCACAGATTCACAATAATAGTGTTGATGTAAAAATTTAACATCTCAGTTGTTTCCTCAAAAGAGAAAATTTGCAGTATCCATTCTACTTGAATGTTATTAGTTAACAATAAATGTTAGATTTACAGATACTTTAGAGTAGCAGAATATGCTAAAATAAATCATTTTGCTATAAGGATTACATTGACCCAAAGACATTAAGAAAAAAAAGAAAAAAAGTAAGAAAGAAAGAAAAAGAGAAAATCAAGGTTGAGGATATAGCTCAGGGGTAGAGCACTTGCCTAGCATGTGAAAGGCCCTGGATTCAATCCCCAGGACTGTAATATAAGATAACATAAAATACAATAGTATAAATAGAATGTACAAGAAGGATACTCTGAACCTTTCCTTTTTTTTCCTGAAAGCAGAAGAAAAAACTCTTATATGAAAAGTATTCTTACATATCATGAAGAAAATGACATTCTTAATATTGAGGAGGACAGGCAATTGAAACAGAGAAAATTCTGTACAAAAACAAACAAAAATTAACATTCTGTAAATATTTAGTTATTTTTTCACTATTGCCCCTTTTTGTTCATCTTAATTCAAAAGTATTCAGGCTTTGCAACTTTTTTTGGTTCCTCATTTCCTTAAGAATGCTCCTTATTACATAAATCTTAAGTAAATGTGTGTACCTTTCTCCTCTTAATCTGCCATAATATCAATTTAATTTTCAGACATGGTAAAAAAAATTCTAAGATAGCATAAATGCAATTTTGCTTCTTTTACAATACCTATAGTCATTCCTCAGCATATATCTAAAAGAAATACTGAAAAAAATAGGTTTTTGAGGAATCAATTTAAGATTTCAACTAAAACTATAATTCGTAGACCTGCCTGTGTGGAATTCAGGCTCACAGGGGAGCCAGTCTACGCCTCCCTTGCAAGGCAGACACTCACCAGAGCCTAGCCTCTGACTTAGGACTGACTCTTCCCACCAGCAGACTAGTGTGCCTTCCAACCAGTTGACTACCATGGGAGGCCAAGCCTAGTGGCCCAGATGCACCCACACCAGTCTTTGAGAGACCCAGGCTCACAGCCGGCCTGGTAACTCCCCCCCCGACCCCCACCTTTCAGGTGGGGCCAGACACCTGCCAGAGACTAGCCTGTGACGCAGGAACTCCCCTTCTGACAAGTAGACTACTAGGGAGATTAAGCCCAGAGGCCCAGATTCAACCACTCTAACTTGCACAGATCCAGGATGCAGTAGTATGCATTTAGGGACACCAGCAGGGTCTGGAAGCCCAACATCAAGGTGAGGTACAGACAATCTGCATAGGTACTAAAAGAATATAGGAAAGAAATTGTAATATTTCATATCCACACTGCAAGAAAGGAAAACACAGAGAGAACATGAAAAAACAAGTGAGGAAAGTGCCCCAAACAAACCAGGACATAATAACAGAACCAATGGACAGCGAAGTTGATGAAATGTCAGAGAAGGAGTTCAGAAGATTGATAGTTAAAATATCTGTGAATTAAAGAATAACTTAAATGAGAAAATACAGGAAAAAAATTGATCACTCCAACAGTGAGATAAGAGAGCAAATACAGGTAGCAAAAGATGACTTCAAGAGAAAGATTCTGGAAAAAAAAAGTCAAAAATCCTTGAAATGAAGGATACAATAAATCAAATAAAAAACTCAGTAGAAAGCATAGCCAACAGACTAGATCACTTGGAAAAAAGAATACAGACAATGGAGACAAATTATACAATCCAGAAAATAAAGTTGATCACTCAGTAAAGATAGTTAGAAACCATAAACAGAACATCCAATAATCATGGGACAGCATGAAAAGACCAAATCTAAGAGTTATTGGGAAAGAGGAAGGCACAGAGTTTCAAACCAAAGGAATGCACAATCTCGTCAATGAACTAATATCAGAAAATTTTCCAAGCGTGAAGAGCGAGTTGATAAAAACAAATACAAGATCCTTACAGGACACCAAATGTACAAAATCACAATCAATCTACACCAAGATACATTATAATGAAAACACCTAGGATACAGAATAAGGATAGAATCTTAAAAGCTGCAAGAGAGAGGAATCAGATCACACATAGTGGGAGACAAATTCAAATATCAGCAGATTTTTGAACCCAGACCCTCAAGGCCAGGAGATCATGGAACAACATATACCAAGCTCCGAAAGAAAATGGATGCCAACCAAGAATCTTATATCCAACAAAACTAAGCTTTAGATTTGATGATGAAATAAAAATCTTCCATGATAAACTAAAAGTTAAGAGTTTACAACTAGAAAGCCTGCACTACAGAACATCTGCAGCAAAATATTCCAAGAAGAGAAAATGAAAAACAATGTTGAAAATCAGCAGAGAGAGGGATTACACTAAAGGAAAATCTAATCAGACGAGATTCCAAGTCACATTAAATACCAAAAATAAACAAGAACAAAAATTTTTGGGAATACAAATCATGTCTCAATAATAATACTGAATGTTAATGGCCTAAACTCACCAATCAAAAGACATAGATCAGCAGATTGGATTAAAAAAAGAAAAAGAAAGACCCAACAATATGCTGCCTCCAAGACACTCATCTCCTAGAAAAAGACATCCACAGACTGAAATTAAATGGTTGGGAAAAATCATAACAGTTACATGGACTGTGGAAGCAAGCAAGAGTTTTCATCCTTATATCAAATAAAGTAAACTTCAAACTAAAGTCAATCAAAAAGGATAAAGAAGGACACTATATACTGCTCACAGGAACCATGCACCAACAAGAATTAACAATTATAAATATATATGCCCCAAACAATGGAGCATCTACATTCAACAAACAAAATTTTCTCAAGTTTAAAAGTCAACTAGACCACAAGACAATAATTTTGGGTGACTTTAACACACCTCTTTCATCACTAGATAGATCTTCCAAACAAAAGCTGAACAAAGAAACTATGGAACTCAATAATACAATCAGTAACTTAGACTTAACTGACATATATAGAATATTTCATCCTTCAAAGAGAGAATACACTTCTTCCCAGAAGCACATGGATCATTCTCTAAAATAGACCATATACTATGCTACAAAGTAAATCTTAGCAAATATATAAAAGTAGAGCTACTACCCTGCATTTCGTCAGATCATAATGGAATGAAATTAGAAATCAATGATAAAATAAGAAATAAAATCCACTCCAACACCTGGTGACTAAATAACATGCTACTGAATGAACAGTGGGCTACAGAAGACACCAAGGAGGAGATTTAAAAAATTTTAGAGGTGAATGAGAACACAGATATAACATATCAAAATCTCTGGGACACTATGAAAGCAGTTCTAAGAGGAAAGTTCATTGCATGGAGTTCGTTTCTTAAAATAAGAAAACGTCAACAAATAAATGACTTAACATACATCTCAAAGCCCTAGAAAAAGAAGAACAAATCAACACCAAAAGCAGCAGAAGATAGGAAATAATTAAAATCAGAGCTGAAATGAATGAAATTGAAACAAAATAAAAAAATGAAAAAATTGACAAGAACAAAAAGTTGGTTGTTTGAAAAAATAAATAAAACTGATAGACCCTTAGCCATGCTAACAAAGAGAAGAAGAGAGAAAACCCAAATCACTAACATTCATGATGAAAAAGAAAATATCACAACAGACACTACAGAAATATAGAAGACAATTAGAAATTATTTTGAAAACTTGCACTCCAATAAAATAGAAAATATTGAAGGCATTGACAAATTTCTAGAGTTATATAATTTGCCCAAATTGAATCAGGATGATACACAGAATTTAAACAGCTCAATTTCAAGTGATAAAATAGCAGACATCATCACAAGTCTACCAATCGAGAAAAGCCCAAGACTGGACAGATACACAGCCAAGTTCTACATAAGACCTTTAAAGAAAAACTAATACCAATACTCTTCAATTCATTTGAGGAAATAGAAAAAGAGGCAGCAATTCAAAACTCATTGTATGATGCCAATATCACTCTGATTCCAAAACCAGGCAAAGACACATCAACAAAAGAAAATTTCAGACCAATATCTCTAATGAATACAGATGCAAAAATTCTAAATAAAATTCTGGCAAATCGAATTCAAAAACATATCAAAAAGATCATGCACGACGATCAAGTAGGATTCATCCAGGAATGCAAGGTTAGTTCAACACATGAAAATCAATAAATATAATTTATCACATCAATAGAATGAAAGATAAGAATCATATGATCATCTCAATAGACTCAGAAAAAGCATTTGACAAAATATAGCACACATTTATGTTCAAAACAGTGGAAAAACTAGGTATAACAAGAACATATCTCTATATCCTAAAGGCTATCTATGCTAAGCCCCAGGCCAACATCATTCTAAATGAAGAGAAATTGAAGTCATTCCCTCTAAAAACTGGAACAAGACAGGGATGCCCACTTTCATCCCTTCTATTTAACATAGTTCTTGAAACACTGGCCAGACGAATTAAACAGATAAAAGAAATTAAAGGATACACATAGGAAAAGAAGAACTCAAATTGGCACTCTTTGCTGATGATGTGATTCTGTACCTAGAAGACCCTAAAAGTTCCACCAGAAAACTTCTAGAATCAGTAAATGAATTCAACAAAGTATCAGGATATAAAATCAATGCCCATAAATAAAAGACATTTCTGTATATCAGTGACAAATCCTCAGAAAGGGAAATGAAGAAAACTACCCCATTCTCAGTAGCCTCAAAAAATTTGGAATGAATTTAATGAAGGAGGTAAAAGATCCATATAATGAAAATTACAGAACCCTAAAGAATGAAGTCAAAGAAAGCCTTAGAAGATGAGAAGATCTACCTTGCTCTTAGATAGACAGACTTAATATTATCAAGATGACCATACTTCCAAAAGCACTCTACAGATTTAATGCAATTCTGATCAAAATCCCCAAGACATTCTTCATAGAAATAGAAAAAGCAGTTATAAAATTCATCTGGAAAAATAAAAAGCCCAGAATAGCTAAAGCAATCCTTAACAGGAAGAGTGAAGCAGGTAGCATAACTATCCCAGACCTTAAACTATATAGGATAGAGAAATAGTAACAAAAACAGCATAGTATTGGCACCAAAACAGACTGGTAGACCAATGGTACAGAATAGATGACATAGAGATTAACCCACAAAATTACAATTCTCTTATATTAGACAAATGTGCCAACAACATGCATTGGAGAAAAGATAGCCTGTTGAACAAATGGTACTAGGAAAACTGAAAATCCATATGCAACAAAATGAAGTTAAACCCCTATCTCACACCATGCACGAAACTCAAGTCAAAATGGATCAAGGGCTTAGGAATACAACCAGAGACTCTGCATATAATATTAGAAAAAGTAGGCCCTAATCTCCATGATGTGGGATTAAGCCCCAACTTCCTTAATAATACTCTGGTGGCACAATAATTAAAATCAAGAATCAATAAATGGGATGGACTCAAACTAAAAAGTTTCTTCTCAGCAAAAGAAACAATCTGTGAGGTGAATACAGAGCCTACATCCTGAGAGCAAATCTGTATCCCTCACATATCAGATCACTAATCTCTAGGGTATATAAAGAACTCAAAAAGTGAAACATCAAAAAAACCCAAATAACCCTATCAATAAATGGGCCAAGGACCTGAACAGACACTTCTCAGAAGAAGATATACAATCAATCAACAAATATATGAAAAATGTTCATTATCTCTAGCAATTAGAGAAATGCAAATCAAAACCACTTTAAGATTTCATCTCACTCCAGTCAGAATGGCAGCTATTATGAAGACACACAACAATAAGTTCTGGCGAGGATGTGGGAAAAAATGTATACTCATACACTGCTGGTGAGACTGCAAATTGGGACAGCCAATATGGAAAGCAGTACGGAGAATCTTTGGACAATTGGAAATGTACCCTCTATTTGACCCAGCTATCCCTCTCCTTGGTCTGTATCCAAAGGACTTAAAAACAGCATACTATAGGGACACATCCACATCAATGTTTATAGCAGCACAATTCACAATAGCTAAACTGTGGAATCAACTAGATGCCCTTTAATAGATGAATGGATAAAAATGGAATATTATTCATCAATAAAAGTGAATAAAATCATGGCATTTTCAGGTAAATTGATGGAATTAGAGAAGATAATGCTAAGTGAAATTTGCCAATCCCAAACCATCAAACACTGAAAGTTTTATTTGATACAAGGAGGCTGATTCATAGTGGGGTAGGAAGAGGGAGCATGGGAGGTACAGACGAACTCTAGATAGGGCAGAGGGGTTGAAAGGGAAGGGAGGGGGCATGGGGTTATAAATGATGGTGCAATGTGATGATCATTATTATCCAAAGTAACATGTATGAAGACATGAATTGTTGTGAATATACTTTGTATACAACCAGAGATATAAAAAATTGTACTCTATATGTTTAATAAGAATTATAATGCATTCTGCTGTCATATATAAATAAATTTTAAAGATAAATAAAATAAATATAAATTTCTTAGAACAAAAACTATAATTTGTATGATTTGTATAAGCAATGAATGAATTATTTTAGTATATAATTAAATCTATAAATATATGTTAAATATACAAAACTAAAATATACAGAATTATAAACATAAATATGTATTATAGACATAAAGTCATCTTACTGATTTCAGCAGCTATGACAGTAAGATTGTGCCATTGAGATAGTTCACGGTCAAGTGGTTTTGATGTGTAAAGCGATCCATTTCCAGAATGTATGTTAAAGATCCGATCAAGGTCAGTATGGCGATCCAAAGAAAATCTGAACATAGAGGCCAAAGAAAAGCACATGGCAGTGTTATTGAAGTGTTACAGGAGAAAATGGGAAAATTAAAAGACACACATATTACTAATAATTATCAGAAGAAACACAGTACTGATCTAGATTGTAGAGTTTCATGAGTTAATCACAGAAATACACTCTCTCCAAGTACTTGGTTCTGTATTAAAATGCTAGTCTTCTACAATCTCTGCTCTTAAAATCATTGTCTATTTTCATGTGAACTAATATTGATATATTTGACCACAACATAGTATGCATTACATGTGGTTACATTGCTTTATTTAGTAGTGGAGAATTACTGCAGTAATCCATTGCAACAGATCAATCCCAGAAGCTCAGATTTTCCTTAATGACAAAATTGGAGATAACAGTAGGTTCATCAAACTGGTTGGGCATCAACTAATGGTGTTTTGGAGCTTCAGAGTATGATATATACATAGCTTCAGTTTCTAACCACATGTGTTATAAAATGTATAACTTTAAAATAGTATAATTCCAGATGAGAAATCTTCATACATCTGCATTAAAATAGGCAGCAATTGGTTATTGTGGCATTGTATTGTATATCATTCTGAAACCTAATACCAGGTTTTTCAATCTTAATTATGTCATTGGGATAAATCCCATTTAAAAAAAAAACACACTACATGTTTTAGCCTTCACAAATAAAGCAAATAATTTTATCCCTATATCTAGAATAATTCCCAAATTTTACACCAGATTGACAAAATTAGTTTACTACTGAAAGACCCAACATACATTTTATCTCCTCCTTATAGTCTTCCAAGATCACCTAAATTTCAAGAATCTATCTGCTTCCTACCTAAAGTAACTGTACAACTATATCTGTCATTTATCTCATGTATTTGGAATTTGTTTCATTCCAAATCTAAAACAGGAATTTAAACTTGAAAACAATGTGCCTACTGACCACTATCATAATATATCTACTACTGTAACTTTAGTAGGCAGTTAGTGAATATTATTTGATTTTCATATTCTTCTCCAATGGAATGAAAACTCCTTGAATAATATGTTAACATCTGATATGGTTATCTACAATATTTATCCAATGTAAGAAAGAATGACAGAATTATTAGGAATTTTGGCAAATAGAAGTTCCCTTATTTATATAGAAATGTGATGTGAAGTTGAAATATGTACATTAATAGAAAGCTTTTGTTATCATGTATCATGATTTTGCCAAACACAGTTTTTGTGTTTTTCTTAATTAGTTTTTTGCAGTTCAGTTTAAAGAAGCAATAATAAGATTTAGAGTATTATGTGATATTATCTTGAAAATGTAGAGAAACTACAGCCCTTCTTTTTCAAATATTATTCAAAATATAATTTTATTTTCTGATTCTTAATCACCAAATTATATGTTAACTTTCATTTTTCTTTTAAAATCTTTTCCAAGATACATGTTTTCAGTAAAACTTTTTGATTACTGCATTACCATTAAGGATATATGACATAATTTGTAACATGTCCAGAATGATGACATAAATACATTAAACTTGCAAGGATATTTTATTTCTTTGAATATATAAAATTGTCCTTTTATATCCACTGGGGATTAGAACCAATGCACATTCTCCTTTAAATCATTTCTAGATTGTTTATAATACCTAATATAAGATAAATGCCATACCCTACACAAGTAATTATTGTGCTATACTATTTGGGAAATAATGACAAGAAAAATGTCTTCATACATTCAGTACAAACAATATCTTTCCAAAAACTTTCCATTGATTTTGTTTGAATTGGTAGATGCAGAACCTGTAGAATATATAAATTTACTACATATATGTGCATACTTATCCACAATGTTTATATTTATTTGATTATATACATAATATAGTATATCACGTGTATACATTGTATCTGCTTGTTCTACAAAAATAATAAGATATAAGAGTATGCCTTCCTACTTTCTACAACAAGGTGACACAAAGCCATACCTATTGGCATTGTATATTCTATGCATGAATGGACTCTTCCTGGTTCTTTGATTTGTGTTTTCATTAAATATTATATTTATTGTGTTTTTAAGTATCTACATATAGATTTTAATATAAAATAGCCATCAATCTATGTGAGGATGGAATGTATATTTCACTTTGTGGAGATATATCTTTATATCAGTACTTAATACTAGTCAACTTGATTTTGTATCATCAAAACTCTGATGTATCATTTTTTAAAAGGACCATTTTGAAATCAGGGATCCAGAACAGAGACGGCTGATGTTAGTTAGAATTTCTGCCAAGAAAATGCTTGGTAAGTATTTAAGGGGTAAAATTAAACATGTATATTAGTTATTTTAAAGCTTAAAGAAAAATTCAGGGAATGCAGCCACTTAGATGAAGACAAGTGGACCGGAGGGGTGATATTCATAGGGAAGTCCTGCTGGCAATTGGAGTAATATGTGAATATTATGTACAGTTTTCTTCTGCAGCATGTAAACTGTGATGCTGCACATCAATCCAAGAAATAGTATTTATGCATAATTATATAATTAAATAAAACCACACATACATTTGTCACTGTATATAGTATGACTTCACTTGAAAGTTGGCAGAATTTATAGAATTTTCAAAGTAAGTCTGACCAGAGTCAGGTGAATGAGTCATGAGTACATACAGAAATTGTACAGCAAACCTTTAAACTCATACTTTACTAGCTCATGTGGAAGCAAAATCAACCTGCTGAGAATTAAAGAAACAAATGAAATCCAGAACACATGATGGAAAAACAGACTAAAGTAAGCGCTCACTTTGATGATGAATATTAGGTATATCTGTGTTTCCTTGCTATATCAGTGCAAATATCAATGCAAACTTTGAGTCTTTCTCATTTTTATGTGTCTATCACATCTCACGTGTTTTGATTGCCATAATAAAGAAAAATGTTGAGTGACTGATATTGCATTTTTTGAGACAGCTAAACAACAACAACAACAACAAAGCCAAAAACCAAAAACAATGCAAAAATTCCCTTCTTTGATGACTAGAGTATAAGTACAATTTGTAAAAATTATGAGAAAACTGAATTATAACACAATCACATTATTTTTAACCGTTTATATTTATCTCACATACAAATATCATGGCTTGGTTGCAACGTGAATGTACATCTAAAAAAGTATTCTTGAGCCCAGGAACAGGGATGTACATTTGTAATCCTAGTGGGAGGTTGACACAGGAAGAGTTCAAAGCCAGCTTCAGCAACTCATTGAGACCCTGTCTCTAAATAAAATACAAAATAGGCTGGGGATATGGCAGTGGTTGAGTGCCTCTGAGTACAATCCCCAGTACCTCGTTTCCCCCAGAAAACAACAAACACTTTAAGGAGACAAACAGATGATACAAGCCAGACTTCAGTCTATAGAATATGATAAGAATAAGCTATAACCCTTGTGCACACCTGCTCCCAGATATTTAAAGCCAATTTACCTTAAACACTGGGCTCACCAAATTTATGTATAACTTACAGAAAAACTCCTGTAGTATTTTACTGCATTAAATGTTTCAAATAGAATTTCATAATCTCTATGTGAATTTCAATTTCTTCTGTTTCATCTCAAACACAGGCATAATTACCTAATGGGGCTGGAAGCAGAGTCTGTATCCCTTGCCATTACAGTCCCGATTATTGTGCCCACTTCAATATCTTCATGAACCTCAAAGAGGTAGGAGGACCTGCTGAAAACAGGAGGTTCATCTATATCTTCTATAGAGATTTTCACAATTGTGGTATCTTTGAATGGTCCTAGATAATAAAAACGTGGGTCCACATGGGTATTTTCTGCTTCAAACTTCAGCATGTAAAGTCTCCGGCTCTCATAGTCAAGTGGCTGTAAAAAGACAAATGTCATTCAATTAAAGTGAGGGGAATTGTATGACATGCTCATTTCAAGTTAGAGAATGATTTTTAAAATCCAGGTTGAATGCATTTGATTTGCTTATTAATAAGTTTAGAAAGTAGCACAGATAATTATATAATCCTGAAATATTGTTTAGGATTCAATTTTTACTTTTTATATATTCAAAATGTAACACTTTGGAACTTAAGAAAATGAGATTTTAAACCTTGCAAAAAAATGGGCTAGATGTTCAAACCTATCTCATAGGTGGTGATTCCCTACAAAAAAAATGGACTGGCAGATTGTGTATATGTTGGCATGCACACATGTGTGTTTTGAGGTATTGGGTACTACTAAATTTTTCTAAGCAAAAAAAGTGAAGCTGGGTGTGGTGACATACACCTCTAATCCCAGCAGCTTAGGAGGCTGAGGCAGGAGAACTGTGAGTTCAATGTCAGCCTCAGCAAAAGTGAGGTGCTAAGCAACTCAGTGATACCTTATCTCTAAATAAAATACCAAATAAGGCTGGGAGGGGCTGTGGATATAGCTCAGTTAGTGGAGTGCTTACTTTGCATGTGTAAGGCCCTGGGTTTAATCCCCAGCATCAAAAAAAAAAAAAATAGCGCTAGGGTTTTGGCTCAGTGGCTGAGTACTCCTGAGTTCAATCCCCCTTACCAAAATTTTTTTTAAATTTTAAATTTACAAAATCTTGGTGATAAATTTCCATACTTGCTTGAAAGAGTCAAAATAAAGAAAATCTCAGGAATAAGAAAGGACAATATCCTGTACAACCACAAGAATGAGAAATTATACTTCATGTATATATAACATGCCAAAATACATTCTACTGTCACGTATAAGTAAAAATAACACATAAAAAAAAGAGAGCACAGATTTAATAGCAAGTTGGCATGAGGATGCATTAATAAACAAAAAAGGGGCTTTAAATATCAATATAGTTTAACTGTCACAAATAAAGAACTATGTCTCTCACCTCACATTCACTCTGAAAGATAAGGTTTATTAACAGAGAAGACATTGCTGAATCAGACTTCCTCCATTTTCTTTTTCATTTTTAGATGCACAAGATTCTGTTTGCATGAGTGATACATTCTGGTCATGGAAAATAATAAAGCTGCTTTGCCCTTTGCTGGTCACTGTTTAATGAAGGTTGAGTACCTACTGCCTTGCCATGCACTCTCAGGATAGTTTTCTTATTAACCAGTGCCTCAGTGGTTACTTGATGGTTGGCATTTCATTAGAAATTATTGTTTTTTTTAAATTTTCCCTGCATTTTCTCATTAGATGGCACTAATCCTACAATAACGTAACTGGTTACCTTAAAATTGTATCACTGAACATATGTTAGCAGAAAAGTTTAATTTACATAGCATAAGGGGAAATGTGAACAATTGAATTATGTTCCAATCCATTCTGTTTTTATTAGCATCTCTAGTTATTGCTTCATGAATCTGGATGGTGTACTACATTTTATGCTTCCAACTATAATGATATATTGATCTTATTAGCTATTAAGCATTTTCTTAAGAAAACAATGTTATTATCGTGGCCTTTTATTAATATGACTTGAAAATATAATCACACATACATTAACTTTTTAAATTTTGTAAAATCTCAAGACTCATGTTTCAATCAATAGAAACACAGTGAACATGTCTAAGAAGCTTTTGGCTTTATATCCTTCTTAAGTAAACTATGAATTACATTCAAGCATGGCAGTGATAAATCTTTTAATGGATAATGCATGAGTGAAAAGTACATAATGAAACCTCAACTCTCTAAACACACGATGCTTTTTTCTGCTGACGCAGAGCACCTTTTTCACGGTTATGATGCCTTCCTGGGTGTCCTTCTCAGTTATAATGTCAAACATATCAGTCCCATCACCATCAATAATTCGGTATTCTACTTCAGCATTTTTCCCAGTGTTGGCATCGGTTGCTTTCACACTTCCAACAGCTGTGCCGACTGGGGAAGATTCAAGAACCTGAAGATGAATGGTGTCTGCAGAGAATAAGAAGAGATGAATAGAGAGATTTCTGAACAGAATTTTCAGAAGTAAAATGTATATGAGAATCCTGTAAATCTTAAACTCTACATTAGATGTTGATTGATTCATTCTTTGAGTATACCAATTATGGTTAACATTCTATTAAAGTCTAGGAGCATGAGGGCTTTGACTTGTGTGTGTGTGTGTGTGTGTGTGTGTGTGTGTGTGTGTGTGTGTGTTAAAATGAATACTGAGAACCAACCTCTAATAGTATCAGGAATTCTGGTTTTGAAAATAAGCATGCTGTCTTTTTTTTCGTTTGCTTTGAGTGCAGTTATATATCTATGTGTGTTTATACAATCACAATAAATCACAGGATACACAGTGACTATTTCTATTTAATTAATTTTGCTATGCTGTATTTGGTAATTTTCTTCTCTTCCTTTAGCTGCAAGACAGAACGTTCCAAAATTCCAGTGAAATCAGCTGTAACAGGTAGGAATCTTATTTCTATTTGTGACAACAAAAAACAAAGGAAAGTCTATGGCAGAAATATCAAGATGCCCTTCTCAGAGTCAGAGAAAAAAAAAAAACCACTAAAATCTGACAAACTCGCTTTCCTTCCAGAGCAAAACAAGAATTTATCTAAGCCCTTGGTGTACCTGGATGTGCTTCCAGCTTGAACAACCTCTACTGCTAATGAGATTTATGTTTAGCACCTGGTCATAAACTACATATTTCTGACAGGTTAATCGACTGGAAGCACAGTTCTGATTATTGCGCCTTCTTGCTCATAAACCTTAAGTAATTCTCCTTAATATACATAATAAAGTTCAGACATCTTGTCTAGTCATGTTATTGCCTACATATATCTTTCCTAACATATTTGGCTTTTGTTCACTTTCATGAAAGATTTGCATCGAACAAGACCATTTAGTTTTTTCTGACCCCTACTTTCTTTCCAACATCATTCTATGTATTTTTCTCATGCTATTTCCCTCAAGTAAAATCCTCTCCCCATTACCCAAATATATTTAAAATGCAGTTTGTCAGAAGAAAATAGCACTTTCATGGGTGAAGCGCTTCAGGAATGGTGTTATGCCAAGGGGTTGGGGGCAGGGGGCGGCTCAGAAGAAATAAACCTGCTGACAGCATGATTTTAGAAATCTAGCCTCTAGAACTGTGAGATGATAAATTTCCTTTTCTTTAGGCTACCTAGCCTATGGAATTTCTGTGGCAGATGTAAGAACCTAATGCAGGCAAATACTTTCACTCAGTTTTAAAAGTAATTTTCTAGGAGAACATTGTGAGAACTCAGTTTTCATCACATACCAGTTGGTCTCAGAGGGTATTTTCTTACCTTTTTCTCTGTCTCTGGTATCACACTATGGAAAGTCAGTTAACTCATTTCGTGACTACTCTCCTACTGCCTCTCCAGGCCTTTTTCATCACTTCACTTTGGAACACCTGAGCTCTGGGTATTTGGATGGTTCCCTTGATCACCTCCTTCAAGTACTTGCCCAACTATGACCTTCTCAGAAACATTCCATCAGTAACCTAATTGCAAATAGACTGGTCAGAAGCAGTAATCCCAGTCGTGCTTCTTACCTCTTTCCATTGCCAGGCACTATACTATCTACATACCTATTTATGTATGCCACAAGGACTTAAAACATAGGCTGGTTGCATTTTTTCACCAATGTTTTCCCTCTGAATATTATAAGCACTATATGATGATTGCTCTCATTTTACTTAAGGTACAACAAAAGATCCATAGGCTGACTTTTCCTAATTTTGCTCTTTCATTCTCTCCCTTAATTTATACTTAGGAGTAACATCTTTCTCCTTGAGGTTTTCCTACATGTTTTTCTTATTTCAGTTTAATACATTTTCCCTCCTCATAAAAAATTACCCATTTAAATCTATAGAACTGCTTATTATTTGTTTGATATATGCCTGTATCATCAATCTTCTAGTGCAGAACTAGAACTCTAGCCTTCTTACTTCAAGAACTTTCTTTAAAAAATTAAATGTCATACAGTCAACAAATCAATCTATTAAAATACAGAAAAATGTCCTTTGTGAAATGCAAAAATGATCACAATACAAAAAGAATACAAAACTGATCACTACAATACAGAAAGAACTCATTATGAAGGTGAACAGTTTAACTTCATTTGTTTTAGAAAGCCTAAAATCTGATCTCTGCTAAAAACCTTAGTATTTTTATTATCTATTTTCAAATCTACAGTACATAAGAAATTCAGCCAAGCTAATGTGTTCTCAACTAAGTATCAGGTAACCATCCCCAAAATTACAAATATATGATATGTTTGGAAAACAAATATAAATAATATGAATGATTTGATTTATATGTACATAAAACTGAATGATATCCATTTTGAGATTACATATTTTTTAAGCAGATAGCATTTATTGCAATATGATCAAAGACTAGTTTATGAGGCAAGTTTGAGTAAATTTTTTAAAACAGTATTTATTAAACTCTTTGACTATGCCACAAGCGAAACATTAGCACAAAATGGTAAATTAAAATCTTTATTTTCTTGAAAAAAACTTGAAAGAAAAATATCAAAATTAACTTATAAATTTTCAAATTAAGAAGAAAAAACAAGTTGAGGAGAAAATCCTACAATTGAAGAAGTAATGAATTAAAATGTGGTGCACAGAAAATACTACCAAAAGAAGATAATTTATCAATTTGTATACTTATAAAAAAATAAAGACAAGATGAAATTAAATTAATAGTTTAAGCCTGAAACATAGGAAAATGACATAAACACAAAGCTAAAGAAATAGGAGATAGTAAAAAAATATAGAAACTAATAAAGTTGATACATATAAAAGGAAGAGATTAAAAATATAAAACATTGGGCTGGGGATGTGGCTCAAGTGGTAGCTCGCTTGCCTGGCATTCGTGCGGTCCGGGTTTGATCCTCAACACCACATACTAACAAAGATGTTGTGTCCGCCGAAAACTAAAAAATAAATATTAAAAAAATTCTCTCTCTCTCTCTCTCTCCCTCTCTCACTCTCTCTTTAAAAAAAATATAAAACATTGTTTCTTATATTAAAGACCTTACAAAACAATCAAATGTCTGGAAACGTTTCTTATGGAAAAGGAAGAAAAAGAAAAACCTATTATTAAAAATTTTACAGAAAAAGACTACAACTGCAGAAGATTGGAAAATTAGAAATTATTAGAAATATTGTATGTTGAAAAATGAATACAAATAATTTAAACTATACCAAATCCTACTAATGAAGAAGTAAAGGATGATTTTACAATCATCTACCATTCAGACACAAATAGCTCATTTTTCAAAGAACAGAAAATTCATGGACCAGAAAATTCTAGTTTTATGCAAAGTCTTCCAGAGAACAGAAAGGAAAGACTGTTTTCTAACTCACTATATGAGATCAGTATAACCCTGGTAAAGAAAGCAAATGATAAGTGTTTGGTGGGTAATATAGTATGGTCAAATTTTCAAGTCTACCACATGTAAATACTCAGTCCATTTTTTATATTTCATAATCTCAATTGTAAAGTTCAGTTTATGCCAAATATTTTTCTAATCACTTTTCTATTGTTATGCCAGATTTGTGGGACCCCAATAGACCTCCAGGAGCTGAATCCGATGCAATCACACAAAAGTCTTTATCTCAAGCCTGGACTCACAACTGTTCCCTATGCAGTGTCCTAGGGAGTGAGACCTGGTCCTTTGTTCAGTGAGATTTTATAGATTTTGGGGGGATACTCTATGTGTCACAACATCACACAGCAAATCATTCCATACTTTGGGAAAATCAAACAACAACTCTTAACATTGATTAGCACATTCAATGGTGGGAACAAATTGGGTAGGGGTGACTGGTTGGTACAATAGGGGGATTCATTTGAACTGATTGGTTTAGGCCATTAGAGGTATATGTGCTAAACTACCTGTTATCAACCACCATAAACTACTTGGGGGTCATCTGGCATTCTAAGTATTTTCCCTGTCTCATGCTGATTGGAGGTTGCTAGGGGGGTTGCTATGGGTCCTCACCTAGCCTAACTGAATCAGGGACACCTGGCACCAGGGACCTCTCCTGTTATTTACAGACAAACAACTCAGCAGGGTGGGTATGTGACTACGAGTGCTCTGTGGGTTTTTCCAAGGACAAGGATCACACCCCCTCCTTGGACAGGCTTTTCTCTGAGGTAGAGTCCAGTTTCTTAAAAATGGAGTCACATTAGTTTCTCACTATCAAATTTCTTACTCTTTGAATTTCATCATCTTTTCCATTAGTCTTTAGGAGATCTCATTTTGCTTTTGGTTATCATCTTCTTACTGACTTCCAGTGTGTGAGTTCGGGCTTTGTTTTTACTCCATTGATACTTTACAGGAACACTAGTCAGTTCTTTCAGAGTATCTTCAAATTGGGTTTGTCTGATATTTTCTCATGAGTAGATTAAGGCAATGCACCTTTGTGAGATATATCCAAAAGGGATGTGTTCTCCGTATGTCATAACTTGTCAGGGAGTACATGCTGTCAATTTTTCTTAGGACTGATGAAGTTAACCTTGGTCACCTGGCTAAAGTGTTTCTGCCACGTAATTAATGTCATCAAAATTGATGATAAAATTATTTTTAACCATGACTACTTACTCTAGCCTCTATGTTTTCTTTTACTTTTTCATGTTAGCTTGGACTTCTTTGTATTCTTAGACACAACCTTAGATTCTGAAAGTTGGTCTGCTGTGAACTTGCTATTATAGCTCTGGTGAAGTATCAAAAATTATTTATCATTTTATTTAATTTCTTGATTTGTACAGGACAATATCCATTACAAGGTGTATATTTCATTTTGATTATAATTAGTGATATTCCTGTTAATTTCTAGTACCTTCTGAGACTTAAATAGGATATTGTTCATGCTCCATTGGTTCACACTAAGGGGAACCCAAGTTTTAGAACTGTATTGTTATAATTGCAATGATGATCTCTCAGTATTCTTCCTCAGTAATTTGTTGGAAAGTATATATGTGGATAAAGGTGTATGCATATTTACAAATACATATATTTGTTTTTTCCAAAGATATTAATTAAAATATTTTCAAGGTGTTCTGTACTTTTCTGAAAAACTACAATTGAGATGGAGCCTTCATCAAAATAAAAACTTTGGTCTTCTGTCAAATAATCTAAATAGATTTATTACAAGTACATATGTTGCTGAGCACAGTGGCACAAGCCTATAATCTCAGTAGCTCAGGAGTTTGAGGCAGAAGGATCACAAGCCAGCCTCAGCAATTTAACAAGGCCATAAGCAACTTAATGAGACCCTGTCTGAAAATAAATAATAAAATGGCTCCAGATGTAGCACAGTGGTTAAGTACTCATGGGTTCAATTCCCAGTACCAAAAAGGAAAAAAAAATGTTGTACACATATCACAGTTGGTTTCATGGCACGTCAATTTCAGTATAACTACTTTTATTCAGGGTCCTACATGTATACTTTAATAATGCTTCTTTTTCAGAATTACTTGGAAACCATTCTTAGGGCAAGATTTATTGAGTATTTTTCAAAATTAAAAACTGTTTCTCTACATTTTAAACACAGGGAAGAATGATTTATTCATACTTTATTTATTTGCATGTCCTGTGTGTTGAATACAAGTATCCCAGTTTGTCAAATTCACTGAAATTGATTTAATTGAGAGTCAGTCTGTTCTCCCTACAAGAGCATTTACCACATAGGGCATGCAGCAGAGGAGAGCTGGAAAAGGTGCAAAGATTGTTACTTACACAGTGACTAAGGCAAAGGAGCACCTGTCACCCATCTTAAGTTTAATTTCTCTTTAAAGACATCTATTTGCATGCTTCTTATTTTTTATCTTACAGTTGATGGTTCTTTAATTATGTGGTATGCTTTCCTATCAATTCCAATTTATAGTTGTTTTAAATTCATTCTCAGGTGTCAGATTGAATCATCTGCTTCTCTTTTAAAGTTGAGGGCAGATAAATAATTCTTCCTGGTAAGTATGCTCTGGCCAAGGCAAGAATGTGAGGAGACAGGTAATTGCAATTTCTGTAAAGCATACAAAGAATTGTAATAAGCAAGTAAAAATCTAGACAGTGATGTTGCATAGAGGGTTCCCTGAAAACTGAACAAAGTATATGGCTACTTAAATAAATATGCTTTTGCACAGCACCTGAATTGTCATTATTAAAGATTTCAAAAGATTTTGAGTTATTTCTGTGTTGTTGTTGTTGTTTTCTGCTTCTGACATTTGAGACTGATATTTCAAGTCACTTGTTCTACCGTACATTTGATCAATAGGACTTTTCACTAGAATATTAAAAACATTACAGATTGGTTCACCAGAATTGAAATCATCGATAGCTCAATGTGTGTAAGAAACATTGGAGGACAGACATAAGACAGGCAAAGTAAGAAATGTGACACAGACTTCCCTAATAGCCACACAAGAAGTGGCAGAAATCAGCTAGAGGGGAAGCCAGGCAAATTTTCACCTTCAGTTTTTGAATTTAGCCCCGAATAGCTACTGTTTTGTTTTGTTGATTCAAAAACAATGAGGTTCAAAGAGCTGTAATTTGTCTTTATCCTTTGTTCCCTGCCCTTGTTGCTATTCACATTTACATAAGAGTGCTCTGCTTTTCCAGAGTTGAGATAAAAAAGCACCACACATGTGAATCAACAAAATAATTTAACATTAGTTTAATTTTTTATTTGCTTTGTGTGCATTCTTATGGTAACATCTCTATGCTGCATAATAATCTCAAACAATACTTGCTTCAAGAAAAATGACACAATTATGCATGTTTATAAACCATTCCATTGTATAATGTTTAAAAGATGTTTTTTAATGAGCTTAACAGGAAGAAATTAAAAACTAGATAAATCTCCTTGGAGGCAACTGCAGAGTAGTTAAGGAAATTACACAATGCTAAGTGGGCATTTAGGAGAAAGCAGAGGAGAATTGAAAGTCACACTAGAGACTGAGGAAGTGTTAAGACTTTGGAATTGAAGATACTCATCAGAGGAAAGAGAGAAACCTATATTTGTGAACCCTGGAGACCTTATCAAAAACTTAGCTTTGGGCATTTAAGTTAAATTGGAGCAAACAGAGATTCTTCATAATATCTTAGTTTCCTGTTTATGCCATTGAGGAAAGTAGCATGACAAAGCTTTCAGAGAGGCTGCCAGTGATCCCCATAGTTTTTAGAATTTATCTTTATACATTTCTTTGAAATTGTCTCTGCATTAATTGGCATCAACAGTTACGCAGAATTGCAATGTGTACAAACATAAAAAGTATATAGGTTTGGGGAAGGTTATGATAAACCTTAAGTTAATCATTCATAGATATAGTACTATTCAGTCTTCTGACAGACAATATGTCTCACCTGAAATTTTAAGTTCATTAAAAATTATTAAACAACAGCCTAATTTTGCATACCTCATTTTTTTAAACACACAGACACACCACACACAAACACACACAAACACACACACACACACACCACACACAAACACACACACACACACACACACACACACACACACATACACAAGTTTGTTCTAGAGAGTATCATGATACAGAAGGACTTTGAATCCCATTACACAAAATGCCAAGTTGATTGGTGTAGGTCAAGTTTCCTTTAGAATAACTGTAATATTGCAAGTGAGTTTTTACATATTTCTGTATATCTGATTTCTCTTGGACTCATATGATTTTATCACATGTGGGAAATAGTATGTTTTCCCACTTTTGGTCACCCTAAACCTTTAGCCAAGATTGGTCACGTCTGTGTTCACTTGTGTGTCACATACATAGCTTCGATAGTCATTTTTTACTAGTCATAGATATTTATAACCCACTGTCTTTCTTTAGATCTCTCAATTCAAAATGTTCAAATTGAATTGAAATCTCTTTCTCTTCAAAGAGACTTGTCTGGCAGAAAGCGTGAAAGTATCTTTGTATTGATATTTTACCTTTTATCCCACAAATCTTTTATCGACCTGGTTTCTAAGTCCTGTGGATCACCTCCTTAAATACACTATAATCTCAAATCCCTCCTCTCCTCAACATTAGTTCAGACTCTCATCAATTCTTGCCTTTCCTGTCCAAGTAGCGTGCTTCACTGCTACCAAAACAATTAGTCAAAAAGAAGAGCTATGCCTGATGCTTTGAAAATAGTAAGGATCTCTTAGATAATACATGCAGTGCTTTATATTCAGCGCTTCTCCTGATACTAACACTGCTTGCACTTCATTTCTTTCACAATCACTGCTTTGAACCCTGGGGCCCCACCATGCTAAATCATACACCTTTCACTGAATACCAATGGTGTTCACTTTGTTCTAGCAACAAAACAAAACAAAACAAAAAAATGCTCTTTGCCTCAATGCCAATATTTTTGTTGTTGTTGTTGTTTATTTTAGAGGGAGTTTTAGATAATTTTCTCTTTACTGATGGTTTTACATGTGAGAGGGCACATCATTTGTGTTACAGCAGTCTTTGATAGCTGTAGCACTGATCTTCATAGATAATCTCTACTTACATGTTCATTCATGTTTTGTATATATATGTGGTGTATACATTTGTATTTTCACTTATACACATGATATATATTTATACACACAATATATGCATGCAAAAGCATCAAGATTGTAAGATAAATTAAAAAGTGACATCATAAACTCTGTGTGTGTGTGTGTGTGTAAGAGAGAGAGAGAGAGAGAGAATCAATCTCTATACTTTATCCAAATGCAGATTTTTGTGGCTCTACCCTGCTTCTTAATACTTGCTTTATGATTATTATAAACTATTATTATTTCCCAGCATAGTTCTTGACACACACTAGGAATTTAATCAATGTTTATTAAATCGACAAATTCTTAATAATATTATTTCTGTGTAATTCTTGCAAACTGTAGGCATTGGGGCGAAGAGGGAAAAAATCCAACAATTATTTGACATTATTTTCATGGTCACAGTAAAAATCACACTATATCTAACTAAATAAATTAAAGAACAGTGCTGTGAAACATGAGTGTATTTATTTTTTCTAGAAAATAAGAAGGGGAAAAGAGACATTTTAAATTTCATTTTCTTTTCAAGCTGAAGCATCTTCCTTGGGACATACCTGACAGTTACTCTAGTTGAAAAGTGCTTGCTAACTTTAAAATGTGCAGATCAGCCTGGGGCCTACATTATCTTTGGATCCCCAGTTGAGGGGAGGTTGACTCTATTTACAAAGAGAAAACCAGCAGTTATTAAATCAAATCTCTTTGGTACCAGGCAGGGATTATGGTAGTTTCAGAGCTCCCTAAATATACATGCCTTAAATTCCTATGCATATCATATAAAATTTCCTTGAAAGACCTTGTCTAATGAAAACTTGATTATGCATCTGCCCAAGCAGTATAGAGAACTCACGAAAAGGACCAGTCATGTTTGGTCTTTAAGTATCACAAAAGCACCCACCTATGAAGGTATGATTTCATGCTCTTGTACCAAAATGCTTAGAGGTTGAAGAATTCAGTGTGTCCTCCTTGAAGCTGACCCTATAATCCAGATGTGTAAAGTGAATCATATGATTAACTAGAAGTGGAAAGCAAGAAGGAGGAACGATTTTTTAATGTACTATTTTCTTTATATACTGCTTAGAAGTACCGAATTGAGAGCCAAATTATGTCAGTCTTCAGGCTGATCCTTCTATTCCAACTGCATAATTATGAATACTGACTTCAGTTTATAAATTTCTATTGTTTTAACTAATAAAAGGAGGGAGAAAATTATAATAGTCTTCCTCATACACATGTTGTGAAGATTAAATGAGAATGTTTGTGTTATATTTTATACTATTTAGCACATGCTATAAAAATACCTATTATTTTATAATATTGTTCTATCTTGTTTATTTTGAGCAAAACATATAATCTATACTTACAAGAAACTAATGGGATAATATAAGTCATCAATCAAGAACATCAACATCATACTAAATGGAAAAACTAAAAGCATTTTCTCTAAAATCAAGAACAAGACAATGCTGTCCACTCTCACCATTCCTATTCAGTATAGTTCTTGAAACATTAGCCAGAGCATGCAAGAAAGAAAAGAAAATCTTAGGGATAAAACTAAATAAGAAGTCAAACGATCTATGTTTGCCAATGATATGATTCTATAAGATTCAAAAAACTCTACCAGAAGACTTTTACAGTTTATAAATGAGGTTAGCAACATAGCAGGATATAAGATCAATACCCATAAGTCAATAGCTCCCCTATACTCCAATACTGATTGAGTTGAATAAGACATCAGAAAAACCATCTCATTCACAATGACCAAAAAAAAAAAAATAATAATAATACTTGGGAATTAACCTATCCAAGGAGAAAAAATTGCTCTATAATGAAAATTATAGAACACTGAAGAAAGAAAATGGAGACAATTTTAGAAGATAAAGACATCCCATGTTTTTGAATAGGCAGGAGCATTATTGTCAAAGTGGAAATTCTGCCAAAAGCATTGTATAGCTTTAATTCAATCCCCATCAATATACCACTGATATTCTTCACAGAATTAGAAGAAACAATTCTTAAATTCATTTGGAAGAATAAGAGATCCAGAATAGCCAAAGCAATACTAAACAGGAAAAGAGAAGCAAGAGGAATCACAATATCTGATCAATTTCTAATCTGAAACATACTACAAAGAGGTAGTAACAAAACAGCATGGTATTGGCATCAAAATAAACATAAAGACCAATAGAATAGAATAGAAGACACAGAGACAAATCTACATACCAATAGGTCATCTAATATTTGACCAAAGTGCCAAAAATATATCTTGGAGAAAAGATAGCTTTTTTAACAAATGGTGCTGGGAAAACTGGATAGTTATATGTAGAAAAATAAAACTAGACACTGCAAAAAACTCAGATTAAAATGTATTAGATTAAGAAAATAGTCTGGAAGCTTTAAAACTACTAGAAGAAAATATGAGGTTCAACACTCCACCATATTGGTGCTGACACCTATCCCCAAAGTGTAAGAAATAAAACCAAGAATCAATAAGTGGGATGTCATTAAACTGAAAAGCTTTTCCACAGCAAAGGAAATGATTAATAGTATGAAGAGGGAGACTATAGAGTGGGAGAAAATCTTGGCCAGCTACTCCTCCTCCAGTAGGGGATTAATATCCAGAATATACAATGAACTAAAAATATGACCCAATCAATAAATGCACAAAAAAAAAAAAACTAAACAGAAACTTCTCAAAAGAAGAAACACAAATAGCCAACAAATACATGAAAAAATGTTTAATATCTGTAGCAATCAGGGAAATGCAAATTAAAAGTACACTAATATTTTGCATCATTCCAGTCAGAATGGCAATAATCAAGACTACAGATAATAAAAAATGCTGATAAGATTGTGGGGGAAAAGATACACTTATACATTGTGGGTGGGACTGCAGACTAGTACAACCATTCTGGAAAGTAGTATGGACGATCCTGAAAAAATTAGGGATGGAGCCACTATGTGGGACCCAGCTATCCCACTCCTTTGTATTGCCCCCAAAGGTCTAACATTGATATACTGTAGCAAATCAGCCACCTCAATATTCATAGCAGCACAATTCACAATCCCTAATTTATGAAATCAATCCAGATGCCCATCAATAGATGAATGGAATAAGAAATTATTACACACACACACACACACACACACACACACACACACACACACACACACGGTTTTTTTTCCAGCATAGAAAATAATGAAATTATGTCATTTGCTGCTAAATGGATGGAAATGGAGACTATCAGGCAAAGTGAAATAAGCCAAAATCAGAAACTGAAAATTGAATGTTCTCTCTCATATGTGAAAGCTAGAGTAAAATAAAGGAAAGAGGGAACGAAGGACAGGATATTATATAGAACCAATCAAAAACAAATTTATACACAAACAAAAGGAAGTCAGGCAGAGAAAGATGAGTCAGAAAGGGGAGAGAAAATGGGAGGGCAAAAGAGGAGGAAAAAAGTGGGGGATCATAACTGAAATTGATTTCCATGCATTGATAAGTTTGTCAGGATAACCCCAACTGCTATGTATAACTATAAAGCTGTAATCAAAAAGAACATCCATATAAAAAGAACAAAAAGCATATATAAATATGAAATTGTTTCCAGACCTCAGTGATTCTGAATTGTTTTTTACTTTTTCTTTTAAATAGTTATAGTTGTGTGTAATCTTTAGTGATAATCAAAGGGAAATATGAAGAGACAGCGTTTTCTTTTTTTGTTGTTGTTTTATTGGGTACCAGGGATTGAACTCAGAGGCACTTTGACCACTGAGCCAACTCCCCAACCTTATTTTGTATTTTATTTTGAGACAGGGTCTCGCTAAAGTTGCTCAGGACCTCACTAAGTTGCAGAGGCTGGCTTTGAACTTGCACTCCTCCTGCCTCAGCCTGACAAGCTGATTACAGGCACATGCTACCGTGCCCAGCTAAGGGATGGTTTTGAAATATGCAGAAGATGAGTCTTGTTAAATTAATGTTCAATCACAAAGCTCATCCATCACCTATAATTTATTTTAACAAAAACATTCCTGTGAGAAATTTTGCATTAGTTCTCAGGTCATTAATAAATGGTGGACAACAACTGATTTTTGTTACTATTCTCAATAGTTCATGGGGAAAAAAAAAATATAACAGACAGTAATAAATTCACTATTCTGAGTACACTTCGGATAAATCTGGATGCTATATAATTAATACCATATCAGATTCTCATTAATTTGACATGTATCATATATATATATATATATATATATATATATATATATATGTTATATATATATATAAATAATATATAATATATCATATTAATTTGACATATATCTTATATACCACAAATGAGGGTTTTTCATTCATTGCATGATCTTTGGTTTATAATTTAAAAGTTTTCCCCTTCGTAAAATCTCAGCTAACCTGACGTTACATAAATTTACTTGCTATTGGTTTATGATTTCTCAACCTCAGTTGTACGAAACAAGTTCTGTGAGTAAATGCTAGGACAGCAGACACATCCTTAGCTAGAATGTAAAGTAATCTGTTCCCTTTGTATTTTGTTTCAGTGTTGTGTAGATAGCTGTAGCCTCTGAAAATTTTGCAAGGGTTTGTATCCCATTTGTGCGTCAGGTCTGTATGTTTTGCCTGAGTCTCAGATGCTAGTCTTGTATACCAAATCAAGTCTCTTGAGTCCTATTGCTTTCTTGACACTTGCAGTTCCTTCAAAAACTGGAGCCAAATCTTAGACACTAACTAGGTGAATGAAAACCTGACCACCGGTTTAACTGCTTTTGCAAACTCTTTTTCTCTAGAAGAGGGGCTTCCTTTCTGGTGTTTTTGTTTTGTTTTGCTTGAAAGAAATTGAGAGTAGAGTTCTGCAGCTGTTCTCTGCAACATTTAAGTAAGGATGCTGGGCCTAGCATGCTCACTATAGATGAGATATCCCTCATATAATCCTTGATATTTACCCTTTTTCTTCTCAAGACTCTCGACTCAAAATTGAATTATTTTTCCAGGGATGTTTTTATTAAAAATAAATAAATAAAATGTAATTTTGAAAAAAATCCTGTTGTCCAGTTGCTTTTGCCAAAATACTATGATCTAGTTACAGTAATTTAATATTTGCTTAGATTATTTCCATAAAGCCTATTTGGTTTTATTATGATTTTAGGAAATTCATATAGGAAGTGAACAAAAGTAGGTGGATAGGCCTAAAATATTCAAATTGGGATGCATTACAGATATATTTAAGGTATGGACATATAATATCTTTCTAACTTTTGCAAAATGAAATAGCAAATCTCATGGAACATTGAATATTTGACTAATTTGCCCTGTAGTCCTCATTAAAGATAGTGTTAAACAGTTATTTATGAGACAAGCACATTTACTTTATTGTGAAACTCATGATTATATATCTTTCCAGGTTTGAGGTGTTTTTATTTAATATTTGACCATAAATAAATGGCAGCTTGGCATCAGAACAAGAAAAACACTAAAATTTGAAAACTGAGATATAATCCTTGATATTTACCCTTTTCCTTCTCAAGAGGAAATCCATGTATTGAAATACTATTAAATG
Organism: Callospermophilus lateralis; assembly: GCF_048772815.1. Lineage (NCBI taxonomy): Eukaryota > Metazoa > Chordata > Mammalia > Rodentia > Sciuridae > Callospermophilus > Callospermophilus lateralis. The sequence continues at coordinate 788,161 of NW_027516477.1, forward strand.
CTATGAGAATTACTGAAGCCATTTTATTTATCTGACCTTATTGATTATTTGCAACATTATTATGAGTAACAAGTGATTTATATACAGGGATTGAGGTTCAGGAAAATCAAATTGCCTAATTTTATGCACTTTCAGTTTTTAAACTTATTGAGGCAACCTTAGAAAAAATATTTTGAATCACAATAATTAATTGTTATTCATTTAACATATTTTAAAATGTCAACCTAAATATTATTGATATGTTGGCTTAAATAATTGTCTTTTTTATTATAAGGATTCTTAGCAGCCTCCCCAGCATCCATCCACTAGATGTCAGTAGGACCCACCAGGTAACGCAAAAAAATATGTCAAGATATTGACAATTGACATCTTGCAGGCAAAATTGCCCTAAACTGAGAACCACTGTTATAAATTCACACAATAAAATAAACAAACAAATGAGTCAGGACATCTTAGCTTGCATGGGTCCCTGTCCCTTCCAAATGATAGAAGTATTTATGCAGCATATTGAGAAATATTAAATTTGGATGATTCAACTTTATTGAAAGCTTAAGTTTTGACTCTACTTTTATAATATTTAAAGATGAAGATGCTAAAAGAGCAGCACTTGCACAGATCAACATTATTGGACACTAAATAAATAAACTAAGTGCTAGACAGTGAGTCAATGCCTCAGAGAGTTATTTATTTAGTCTTACATCAGGCCACAAAGTATATACTAGTGTCCAGTGTAACTAATGACACTGGAAAATAGAAAGTGCAGTTTAGTTCATCAAGGTGAAAATGCTCTTAGAAGTAGGAGATCACTGAGTCTCATGCAGGTTGATTGCAGGATCTGCTCCTGAACTGCAAATATGGCAGGTTACAATCAAATCACTCAAACTCTTGTGCTATGCATTTAAAATGCAGTTCATCTGAATTAAAATTTGATGACAGTGGAATATATTTGACCCAAGTATAAGACTTGGAGGGGAAAAAGAATGGAAAACTATCTAACTGTGTCCTATACTGATGACATATACAAAAGACAATACTGGGTTAAAAAATATATAATTAGGGCTGGGATTGTGGCTCAGCAGGAGAATGCTCGCCTAGCACAGGTGGGACCCAGGCTCGATCCTCAGCACCACATACAAATAAAATGTGTTGTGTCCATACACACCAAAAATAAATTAAAAAAAAATACATGTATATAATTAAAGTAAATTCCTCCTGTCTCCCTTATTTTTTTTAACATGGCTGATAGAAAATTTACACTTACACATGTAGCAAACATTCTAAATTTACATTATATTGTTAGTAGACAGCATTGGTTTTCTCTTTATTATACCCACTCTTAGTTTCAAAGTTAGTATGAGATTTCTATGATACATTGCACATGAAAGATTAAATAAACAGAACTAACTTTGTGTATCTAATAAAATGATATTAGAAATTAAAATCAAGTTTCTTGAATGTTAGATGATTTAGACTATCAAATGACATTCTAATTGCCATGACTGAGTGTTCCCAACAGTCAGATACAGTTGCAAATGTTTGTAATATAAAAGATAATTTAGCAAATAAAAATCACTAAATTATGTTTCCATCCATATTTTAAAATAATGAGTCAGAAAGCAGGATGTGCTAAAATCCCTTTAAATATATTGTGCTTCACATTTAGAATTGAACATTGATGTCAACACATCTCTGTCATAACTATCACTTTGGCCTTAACATCTTTAACCACTCATTTTCTTCTCATTTATATAATTGAGATGATAACACTGATCTGAATGAGTTGTTCTGATTAAATAAGGTAGGTCAATAAATAATATGGCACAGTGACCTATAAAAATGCCATTTAGAAAATGCAAAAATTATTGCAGTTTTTTCCTTTCATTATTATTAGCATCTTAATGATTATTATTGCCACTGTTACTACAGCAGGGTTTATATATTGTGCCTAAGAGATGGCAATCAAAAATTTCAAGTTAATAAAATAAAAAGAAATATTTATTAAATGAATGAATAAAGAACTCACAGCAATTGAAAACATAATCAAGTGTATTTTCATTGATCATTACTGCCTATAAAATGTCTTATTTTCTTAATTTAATTAGAATCTATATATTTGCTTATCAAATGTACTATTAGTGAATGGACTGCATTTTAGACTACTGAGAATTTAAGAATATAGTACTAATCCAAATGATTACTAACTACTGATAAAACACATTTTTTTTTCCAAAATACTTTGCTCATTGTACATTGTGAAATTAATTAGTTATGGCTTATTCTCTTCAATTTGCATGTTCATTCTCCTGGTAAAAGGCTCAAGATAAGAGGTGGCCAGGAATGCATTTGTAATCTAAAATTTGTTTTATTTAATTTTTAATTGGTGCATATTTATTATACAGAATTGTGGGTTTTAATATGATATGTTCATACATACTTTAAAACAAAATATGATCAATTTCACTCCCCAATACCTTACTCGCCCTCCCCTCCTCCCTACCTCAGTCCTTCTTTCTCCATCTTAATGATCTTGTATATTTACAGTGTTCTTTTTTTTTCCTGTTATGAAATTTCTTTTAAATTGTTTATATCTTTAAACCTGTTTTATGGAATTATGTGTATTTATTATCAGTTTGCTTTTTATTGTAAATTGACAAAGATAATGTGAAGATGAAACCTGATTTCTTGAAAATAGAGTACATGGATGCCATCCTTCCTCATTGTCCTGGGCTCAACCTTATGTGTGATGGGCACTTGCATCAAACACCCAACAAGCAGTCGCCATGGGTACAGAGGCAGGCCATTGGTCTTCTGAAGAAGGTTCTATCTGAAATTAACATTCCTTCACATAAGTAATTGTAGGCAATATAATTTAAAAAATACACTACTAATAATCACATTTTGATTAAAAAAACAGAGAAAAGAATAAAATGCTTTCAAATCATCCAACAGTGCTGGGGCTATAGCTCAGTAAATAAATAAAATAAAGGCATGCTGTCCATCTAGAACTACAAAAGTAAATAAATAAATAGCAAAAAAAAAAGAAAGAAAAAAAGAAACCCACAGTGAATTCTTACACTATCATTCATTCTGAGTAATAGTCTTCAAAGATACAAATATCACAAAAAAGCCATTGCATTTTATATTTTAATATTTTATTAGGAAAATATTTAAACCAAAACACTAACTGAAATGAAGATATATTTAGAAGTAAATATTCAGCAAATGATGAGAAATTAGATTATCACTAGAATTTGATTTTTATGTCTCATTTCTAGCAACATTAAATTCCATCTTGAAGTATAGGCTCTTTTAGAATAGAAAAAAATTGATTTGGTCTTGGGTGTGTCCACTGAGACTCATTATCATTCTCTCTATGTACAATTAGGCATGTAGTCACACAAATTTGTACAAGAAAAAAAGAGAATAAATGTATGTATTATAAGGGCAGAAGCTAGGGGGTCTTAATATATCCTGAATTTATTTTGAGGATTTGAAGTGTTAAGAGTTGACATTAAATACACAGTGATTGGAAATATTTCTCAGGTTTTAGAAGATTTTTCTATATAGCCCTTTCTGAGGAAGTATTTATAATTTGTCAAATTATATTTTGTATCATAAAAATTTACCTTTAAGCTAGGGTTCTTTTATTAAGTTCTAAATAGAGAGGAGTGAATTGTTAATTATAACAGTGCATTTTCAATAAAATATTAAACTAAATGTATAAATATAAAGATGTTTGTTAATCACAGATCCTGTCTGAATAAAATATGCCTGAAATATTTCATTTTATTTTGAATAACAGTGAACTCATCAACATATAATTTTAGTTCATTTGTTTAGCACATTTTCAAGTGTTTCAAATAAAATTGATAGTTCCTTTTTTATTTCTTCTTTTAACTGTATTTTGTTTTATTTTTCTAAAACTTAAAATTTTTCTAAAACTTTCTTCAGAATGAACATAAATGACCATTAAAGGCCACTTACTCTGTGGGAAGCGAGGTGGATTGTCATTGATGTCTGTCAGTGTGATGTTCACTGTGGTGGTCCCAGACAAACCTCCCATCTGGCCACCCATGTCTTTGGCTTGGATGACCACCTGGTATTGTTCTCTGTTTTCTTTGTTCATATTTGGTAAAGCAGTTCTGATGATACCTGAAGAAAATACAAATACTTTCATTATTCTAACTGGATTTTCAGTTATTATTTGATTCAGCTCACAAGTAGTATTTTTAGACTAGTGAACTTTTAAAAGATATTCTTTTGATATTGATTTCTATTAATTGTAAAAATAATTCCATATAAATATTTTCTGGCAGTTCCCAGTGTATTCTAGAGTCATCTGAATCCATGTATAAAAACATGAAAACAATTACATTTCCATTAGCATATTTGATATTTTAACATTGAGTTTTGTCATCTTTAATTGTGGCATCCTCAGACTTTCCTGAGTATTAATGCTTTGTTCTCATTCTCCCCTCTCTGTACTAATAATGATCACAAAGATGGTTAAATGAACGAACACCGATTCATTATTCCTGACCTGTTTCCTGCTCCACAGAGAAATAGGGCTGCCCTTGAAGTATGCTGTAAATGACTCTGGCGCTGTTCCCATAGGAAGGATCATCGGCATCTGTAGCTGTGACTTGCACCACAGAAGTACCTGAAGTATCCAAACTCAGCTTAGTTCTGCACAGTACCAGAAGGAGGAGCAAAAGCACTCGTTTTCATTGAAGACTTCATTGATGTTTGTCTTTATTAATGACCTCTTAATAAAACTTTTACATATAATTTGGATGATAATCAATTATGTGTGTGTGTGTGTGTGTGTGTGTGTGTATGTGTGTGTGTGTATTTCATGAACTACTAAAATAAAGTTCATATTTATAAGGGTTTTATACTAAGATGATAAAGTATAAATATTTGATTTTTATATTTATATAGTGTTATTGCAGTTCAACTTTAAGTTCAACTGCATAATCTATATTTAATCAACAGTATTTTATGTATAAAATAGATAATGCTGCAGTTTTTCAAATGTTAACAAATATGATCATTTTTCAAATTCTCAGTTTTGATATTTAAATTTATTTTTATATAATAGATTTGTTTTTATAAAGGCATATCTAAGCACAAAGTAATAAGTCTGTTCTCTTCCTCACCCCTGCACTAATTAACTCTAAAATAATTAACATCTGATCTAGAATACATCTTTATGAATATATTAAATTCTAAACTTAGAAACAATCTAAGATGATCCTAATTTTCATGAACTACTAAAATCTAATAAAGTTCATCATATTTATAAGGGCTTTAGAGTTAGGTGATTGTCCCAAGCCCTTGGAATTTAGTAAGTAAACATTAAATAACAATCCAGACCAAATCTTTTGAGAATTGCAGTTTAAAACATTACTATTTAAATTGTTACATGTAAAAAAAAAAGTTATCATAGCGGTCACATCAGTTTAAAAAATGTACATACATTTGAAAAGTGTGTATTTGTATTAAATTCAAATGTGTGTCTCTCTAAAAATATTATCTGAATTTCTTGGTGCATTTAATTCTTTGTCATCCTCTATCTAATTAAAAATGACAGTATTAGCATTAGTCTCCTACAAATATGTTTATTTTTATTTAAATTGAAAAAGTAAACTCCACTTTCTTGAATTTTACCCTTTTCATGACTTCTGTTTTATAAGTTTCAAAATTCAACCTTGTAATTCTCTACCAGCAAATGATTAATTGTGTGTTTTCAACTGGAGGTTTATTTCAATTTGAGATTCATATCAGCAGGTTTAAATATATTGTATATTTTTATATACATGTATATTTTATATATACAAATACATATATGTATGTGTATGTATACATATATGTGTTATAATAAATGAGAATCTTAATACATAATAAGAAATAAATCAGTAATTGAATTCCATCATTTGGTATATATAGATAAGCTAAATAAACTCTTTTGGTAATTTGTAACTAATACACATAGCTAAAATTCTATATTGCATTAATAGTAATATTTTTCTTGTGTGTATGTGGTACTGTAATTAAACCCAAGGCCTCGTGAATGCTAGCCAAATGGTCTTCCACTGTGCCATAAACCCCAATCTTTCTATTTATTTGAGACAGGTTCTCAGTAAGCTACTCAGGCTGGCCTCAGGATTAGAATTCTCTTGCCTCCACCTCTCCAGTGACTGGCTTTACATGTGTGAACCACTGCAACAGGCAATACTATTCTTAAAATCATTGACCACCTATATCTGCAGGTTCTTTATTTTAGGACTCAATTTTCCTAGGTTCAAAAATATTTTTTAAAAATGTACATCTACTGAATATGAGTAGAAGTTTTTCCTGTAATAGTCTCTATCCAATGTAGCATAGCTACTATTTCTATAGCATTTTCATTGCAGTAGGTATTATAAATAATCTAGAAATGATTTAAAATACATATGTGGATGGGTATTCATTGTATGCAAATACTGTGCGATTTTATATGAGGAAATTGAGCATCCAAGAATTTCAGTATCTGTGGGCAGCCCTGAACTAGCCTTTGTGGAAAGAAAGAGATGACTATAATTATATCCTAGGACAGAATTTTACAAAACTGTTAAACAAATCCATGTGACATAAAATTAATATTTTCACATTTTTCTTTTGAAAGTCAATTTTTAATTAATTTTTAAAAGAAGATCTATCATATATATATATATATATATATATATATATATATATATATATATAAAAGATTTACAAATTCACAAGCACTGTGAAATGAATTAATTTCTTTTTTCCTTAATTCCTAAGAAAAATAATGTTAAACATATAGTCTTAATAAGGAATATAAAAAAATATTTTCAGTTAATTTATCCTAATATTTTAAGTATTTCTTGAAATTTTTCATGTTTTAAATATCTTCATAATGCTGTAAATAAACTTACCTACAACAGACATTTCAGGAACACTAGCTGTGTAAATTTCTTCTGGAAATGTTGGTTCATTGTCATCGATATCATGGATTTTTATCACAAATTCAGATTCTGGCTCCACTGGCCGCAGAGTTCTTCTGTTAATTGCTTGCGCACGTAGAGTGTAAAAGGCCATTTCCTCCCTATCAATTCTTCTTGTGGCATGAATATCACCTGTTTTTTCATCAATAATAAAAAGAGTTCCAGCTCCATCTCCAGATAAAATATATTTGAGTGATCCATCTCCTTTATCTTGGTCTGAATGAAGCTATGGGAAATAAAAATGAGCATATCCATGATAACGTTTAAAGGCGAATAATGCTGAAAGAATTCAAAGAAGGTCCTTCAAATCCTATCACAAAATAATGGGGTCAGTAATCTTACTTCTGGAAATGAGAGTTGAATAGGTTTGATAACACTCATTTATATGCTTTAAGCACCAGGAATAGTCTTTTATGTATCATTGTGATTTTTTTATAAATGGTAAAAAGTAATAAAATGAACCAAATCCCTTCTTCCCTTTACTTGGTAAATAACCATTTTCATGGGCAAATAAATCTGATTGAGACAGCAACCATCAGTCTTGATGTGTTGTTGTAAACAGTTCTCTCAATCTTTTGCTGTATGGAAAAGTCTTTAACTCTCATATTTTGCAGGAATTTCACCTCCTACAAACTTATTATTAGTCATTGTATTTCTATCGGGGAATTAGAAATATTTTAGGATTTGTAAGATAGACAAAGCTGAAAAGCATAGTGTATACTTTAGGAAAAATATACACCATTTTTGGTTCAAACAAAAGACAGAGACTACCTCATAAATGTTTGTAGGTCTCATAGCACAAGTTCAGATAGCAATCTACAAAAAACACACAATGTATATGTCGTAAGTCAAATTAAAAATTATTTGATACTTATTACTGAAAAAAATAGGAAACTATAAAATAAAAAATGTTCTGGCTTCTTGCCTTATCAAAACTATCTTCTTAAAATCCTTAAATGGCAAGACAATGCAGGGCAAGTCTTTTTCTTTCTTCCTTGCTTGTGTCCAAAGAAAACCACACTCAATCTTTCAAAATTAATTCACATCAAAGAGCTTTGCATGCATCCACATGGACATCCCATTCCAGTACCATCACAGTGAGTACAAATGCAAACCCAGGAATCTGTGTGTCATGGGAAAGTTCCGTATATTCTGCCTTTCACCAGATACCCACCTATAAGGTCAGCCCTCAGACTTATGGATACAGGTATCAGTGAGTAAATTTGGTCTTAAGAAGACTTGGAGAAGAGATACCCATAGAACCTAAAGGAAGCCCAAGGATGTTTGAGCAGGTAGTAATGTGTCCCTCATGCATTGTGGATTATAAAAATGGATATGGATTCTAGTGAGTGTATCTCTTGCCTTCCACTGGATTTGTGTCCTTAAGGAAAGAGGTTGGCCATAGGAAGCACGAAGTTTGGCTTTGAAAACCACAAGGATTGTAAGGTTTTCTTCACTTGTAGCACACAACCAGTAAACATTTTTATGTTAGGATTACAGTTTTATTATTTGAAACAAAATATTACACTTCAAATTTTTATTATTTGCCTTAAGATATATTTAATAAATAAATTGTAGATTTTTCTTAATTTCTAATATTAGCACTATCAACAAAAGTAGTTTGATTTTTAATGATTATCAGTAATTTGTATTTACCTATCAATTCTTGATATAAATATTTTTTATTGATAAAAATATTTTTATTTCTCTTATTTCAGTATTGATAACTCATTATTACAAATATAATGCAAGACAGAAAACCCAAAAGGCATATTCACTTTAGAGACAAAGATAAAGAAATTAGAGAACAAAATTTTAAATACATTTTTAGCTATTCATAAACAGTAAGGTAGGGGTGGAAAACTCAGGAAATATCTACTTTTAACTGAAAAGCTCTTAGAAGTAACATATGATTGTGTTGTCCAGGGAACCACTCTCAAAAAGTCACAAGATTGATGCTTTTTAGTAAATGAAAATGCACATAGTTGCTGGGAAACTTTCCAATTATATGCATGTACCACACAGTGGCAATTTTCCATATGGCAGATCTAGGCATTGCACATTTCTTTCTGCCTGGGAATCAAAATAATTCAAGAAAAGAGCATTGATAATATCAATATCCATCATTTGAACAGATGACTTTATGGTTTGCAATAGACAGTTCTGACTTTTTTTATTCATTCAGTAATTTGAATGGATAAATATTTGTTTATTATCAGAAGAGTCAGGTACAACTAAATGAAATCAAAAATTTCATTATAGTTCAATGAAAGATTCAAACAAAGTGTGGATGGATATTCACAGGACAGCTACCAAACTAGCCTACAGGAATAATGGAGGGTTTGTTAAGTATACACAACCAAACTACCCAATTAAGAATAAGAAGACATTTGAACTAGGAAAAGTTTTCCATTTTACAAATTTTACATCTTAGAACAGAGGATGAATATAGAACATAGATTTTGGTCAAGGATATAAAGCAAGATATGAAACTGATTAAAATCAGTTCAACTATTCTAATCAATAAAACATATTTATAAAGCTGCTCATATGGTGAGATATTAATTTCTATAATGCTGAATTTTAGAATATAAATCACAGCAGGATTTTTACCTATACTTATATTATACTACAGAGAGTAAAAATTAGATCCTATAATTGGATCACATACTGTGAGAGTTTCCATTGGATTAGAAAATTGTACATGTAGCAGGGAATCAAAGAGATGAGGATTGTAAGTCAGACTGTGACATTAAAAATTGGAAAATGAAGGATGTCTACTTTCTCCAACAGAAATATAACTAAGAGAATAAAATAGGTATAATTCTAACCATCTCATTAGTTTTCTCTATGTATTTGTGTTTTATTGTTAAGAAACTATAGACAATAATTTTTTGAACTATACAATATTGAAGTAATGATAATTTGTATTTAAAGAAAACTTTGCTTACAGAGGGCCACAAGTAAACTCTATTATATTAGTTAAGAGTAATAAATAAATAAATATATTTTTTAAAAAAAGAGTAAAAAATGAAGCTGGATGTTGTGATGCACGGCTGTAATCCCAGCTACCAGGGAAGTTAAGGCAGGAAGATTTGCAATTTGAGACCACCTTTAACAACTTAGTCAGACACTGTCTCAAAATAAAAATTAAAAAGGGCTGGGGATGTAAATCACTGAAGAGTGTCCCTGCATTAAATTTTAAGTACTGCAAAAAAAAAAGAAAAGACAGTAAGCAAAGGAATTTTTTAAAAAAAAGAAACAAAGAAAAGAAAAAGAAAAACAAATGTTGGAACTGAGCACGTAGCTCAGTGGTAGAGCTTTTGGCTAGCATGTCATGTGTGAGGCACTGGGTTCAAATATCAGCACCACCTAAAAATAAATAAATAAAATAAATGTATTGTGTCCATTTACAACTAAAAACAAACAAAAAGAAAACAAAGATTAAAATGTCCTTATTTACTGTCTTGATATTAACCTCTGTTTAATGATAGAAGGGTTTTTAAAAAATTGAGAAATGTATAAGTAAAAAACTAAAATTGATATCTGTCATACTAAATGAGTCAGAGAGATGAATTCCTATACTCTTGAGATTGGAGAAAATGCCTCTTCCCAAAGATAAAACCCATGGTTGTTAAAGGCAGCTCCTTGCAGGGACACAGAATGCTGATGCTTTCCTAGCAGATACAGGAAGAGACAAATGGGCAATCCTTCTCCTCTATTTTTACATATCTCCTTAGTTTTCCAATCATCTTTTCTGAGCAGACTCTATTCACATGTGCACTGGCATTGTTTCCTTCCATCATTCTGTGTATATGTGATACATTTTATTTCTTGTTCTGCCTCATTTACTAAGTTCAGACAATAATTAATTATTATGACTGTAACCCTCTAATTACTCTTCCTTTTTTTATTTGGATATGAGACGTCAGTGCTTGAATTTGTTAAACATTTAATTGAATAAGATCACTTATTATTGTTGCAGAGAAGAGGCATCAATGGAACATGCGTTAAAAAACTTATTGCATCTACTTACAGAGAAATAACTTTTATAAGAACTTGTCTTGTGCTATTTTATTATATGAGACTAAGTTTTCTTTAAACAGGAAAAAATATTAGATTATTATGGCTTTAGTTTCTCACTAACACCTGTTTAAGAAGAAATTTATGTTAATACTGACCTTTTCTTTCCTTGAGGAAAGCCTATTAAAAATTCACAACCTGCTGTGTTACTTGTAAATTCACAAGCAGATAAAGGACATGGCAAGATACATGACAACTAATGAAAATAGAACAACTGGTACTGCACTGCACATTTAAAAGTCATCTTCCTATGTCTTAACTTTATTCAGATATGTTTAATTATAACATCATTATGTTTGTTTATATTTACTAGTTGTAATATTTAAAACTAAGAAATCCATTTATATTAAAGAATTATTTGAAATATAAATGATTAATAAATGCCTGGTAATTTGAAATGTAGCACATTTCTGATATTTTTTATAACATTTCTAATAAAGCAGTTATTTGAGATATTTCCATAAAATAAATCTTATAAGCTAAAAGGAACTCTGGATTACCTAGCTTAGGAACTAGAGAGTCAATTGTTTATTACATGGAAGTTAAATCAAGAGTAAACTCCAGGATGGGTTCATGCTGGAGGATCCTTGTTTCACAGTGTTCAGTCTGCTATAATCAGCTCCACAGACACATAGTTTCTATACAACAGGAATTTACATTCACAGTTCTGGAGGCTGGAAAGTCCAAGAACAATGTGTCAGCAGATTCAGGGTCTGCTGACACCTTCTCTTCCGTACCTTCTGGCTGTGCCCTCCATGGCAGAAGGAACCAGGGGTCTGCCTGAGGCTTCTTTTATAAGGGCACTGTACCCATCTTATTCCTGAAGGCTCTTCCACCTGCACATCCTAACCACCACCCAAAGGCCCATCTAATACCATCACCTTGGAGGATAGGGATTCAAAATGTGAATTTAGGGTGAAACATATATTCAGACCATAGCAAATCTTTTACCTCTTGATAGCAGTTCATTTTTTTTCTGTTCATTCATAAAATAAGGAAATATCACTAAAACAATAAAAGGATCTATCTTCAGAGCACATAGAAGTTTAAAATGTTACTGAAAGAATCTATAAAGGCTTTTACCTCATTTTTCCACTTTTGGCTAGAAAAAATATTGAAAACATTTGAAAGTGAAAATAAATACCAAGCCAGTCATAGTGGCACATGTCAGGGGTTTAGGAGGCTGTGGCAGGAGGATCACAGGTTCAAAGCCAGCCTAATCAGTTTAGAGATGCTGTAAGCAACCTGGTTAAACCCTGTATCAATAATAAAAGGGGATGAGGATATGGCACAGTGATTAAGTGCCTTTGGGTTCAATTCTTGGTAGGAAAGAAAATAAAGAAAAGAAAAGAAGAGAGAGAGAGAGAGAGAGAGAGAGAGAGAGAGAAAGAGAGAGTGAGAGGTGGGGGCAGTGAGGGAGGAAGGGAGGGAGAGGGATAAGGAAAGGAAAAGAAAAAAAATACTAGTACTTCCTGTAAAAGTCAGATGACTAGTTCTGAGAAACTTCTTATATTGTTTATATTGTGAGATTCTTTCTTATTCAGAATATTAAGACCATTTTAGATATTGGTAATTGTTAGTATTTGACTCCAGTCCAAAATCTGAGAGATAATTGTATAGATAAGTAGAATCACATTTGTAGTGTTTATAGTTCTCTGAAAGATGAATTTTGATAAAAGAATCAAGAGAACTATAACATACATTCTCTGAATTTAACAATTTTGGTTCATTTTCATGTTCATTGTTGTAAAAATATCAGATATTGTTGAATAGTTTCTGACATACAACGAGCATTTTATGATTGATTTTCTTTCAAATAGCTTAGATATTTTATTGTTGCTGAAAAGAAATCCAGAATGTAGCAGATATCCTTTGCGATTCTGGTGGTATCAACATTAACATACTGCTCTTACTGGTCCAGTGAATTATATCTCATGAAAAATAAGGCAATGACTCAAATAACCAAATTCAATAAAATATACCAGTGAAGGTAGCCTAGCATCAGAAATCAGCTGAGAGCACATTAATGCCAGCAAACACAATCTGGTCAGAAATAAATAAATAGTTAATCTTTTTGGGGGATGGGGAAGTAAAATATGGACAGGGTGGTTGGCCTTGCAATTATGAGCCCCTGACTGATGACCCTAATCTGGATGGTCGAGGAAGTTTGGGAGTTCTTTCTGAAGCCATTATGAATTCCTCAAGACTCTTCAAGAAATCAGTTTTCATATCAGTGAGTGCTGTACAATTCTAGAAGGTACCACCTTTTAGAAAATCAGTTAACTAGCCAGGGATGATGGTGCATACCTGTAATCCCAGCAACTTGGGAGGATGAAGAAGGAGTTATCACAAGTTCAAAGTCAGCCTTAGCAACTTAGGGAGGCTCTAAGCAACTTAGCAAGACCTTGTCTCAAAATAAAAAAAAAAATAAAAGGGCTGGGATGTGGCTCAGTGGTTAAATAAAACTGTGGTAAATCCCCAGTACCAAAGAAAAGAAAGTTTAGTAAACTTACATCTTGAAGCATATCAATTAGGGTTTTTTTTCCTAGTACAGAAAAACAGCAAGAAAACATCAAAAGCATTGATTTTTTTTTCATTGACATACTTTTATAGGCATTATCTACTTCAGAGGCCCACAATGAAAGAGAAAAAAACAAAACAAAACACCATTCTATATGGCAAGAACATCAGTGTCATGTATAATATACAGTAGACATATTATTTCTAACTTGGGAGATTATCCTTTGTAAATAGAGTTACAAAGGAAATATTTTAGAGAAAGTTTATATTATTTAATAAGTTAGTATCTTCCTTCTTATAGTTTTGAAAATGAGCAAATTATGCAAACTATTCCTTTGTGGTCCAAAAAAAAAAAATGGTGGTCATTGATACCTTATTTTCCCAAAGTTTAGAAAAGTCTTAACAATTGTGGATTTACAATACATACATAAAATATGTATATATTCAAATATCTATGAATTTTTTTTGTGTGTGGGGGGGGTACTGGGGAATTAACCCAGAGGCACTTTACAACTGAGCTGCAAGCCCAGACATTTTTTTTTTTTGAGACAGGAGCTCACTAAATTATCCAAGGCCTTGTTAAGTTGCTGAGGCTGTCCTCAAACCTGCAATCCTCCTGTCTCAGCCTCCCAAGACACTGGGATTACAGATGTGTGTCACCATGCCTGACTTCATTTTTTATTAATTATGTGAAAAGAGATTGAAGAATAATTAGTAAAGGAAGATCATGTCAATTCTGTGAACTGTGAAAGCAACTGAGAATATTTGTGTCCACCTCTTCACCAAAAAAAAATGTGTGATAACAGACGCTATAAAAGGAAAGTGAGGGCTAGGAATAAATACCAATGGAAGGAGTTTATTTAAATATTTCTTGAACTGAAATGTGCTACACCAAATTGAAGATAATGGTGAAAATTCTGCACGTGGTGTTTTATGATTTCAAGAGAATTTAAGACTTGGCTACAAAGGGTGATTTGAAGGGGTTGCTAAGCCCATAGAGGTCCTTTGTCTAGGGAGGAGAACTAGAAAGAGGAGTTTGGATGTTTATATTCATATGTTTAAAATAATTATTAATATGAGAATTGTTTTAAGATGCAATAAATGTTATTGTATAAAAAAAACTTAATTATATGTATGTGGTATGTATGTGTGAAAAATACAAAAACAATACTGAATGCAGTATCTGATAGATGCACAGATCCTCTGAAATATAGGGCATTAGGTTAAAACGGAAAAACTTATTCTAGGTTAACTTTCTGTGTTTTCCTAATCAAAAGAATAGAGAGATCAAGATATGAGGCTGTCATCAATAAAGCAGGCTGCTTCTCTGGCTGAGACATCTGCACCTTTATCAGATAGAAAGACAAGTTCCCCAGAACTACTAGATGTCATGTGTCCATAACTTCTCCATTTATCCATTGTGCAAAATTCTTACTCCGCCTTCAAGGTCATAACTGTGATCCTACATAAATTGATTTTTAAAGTACATTTAAAACTTGTGTCTCTTTCCTTCTGCCTGAATTATAATTTTAGTATATAAATGTATAAATTCTCTATATTTTATTCATAACTACATATATAAATTATCTGTATACATATATGTATATAAATACGTGTATAAACTTTCAAAACACATGTGACAATTTTGAAATATTATTTCTGTAAGTCATCCTGAAAGAAAACATGTATTTATTTTTAGGACAGGAACCAAGCCTTTTATTCTTTTGGACTCTTAATAATAAATACAGTATAGAGTACATCATTAACTATTACTAGAAGGAAATGAACATGGCAGTCAAATGCCACTATAAGGGCCCATTTTGTGTAGGGTTCATTGGTTAGTTTGTTTTTTGTACTGTGGCTTGAACTCCAAGGTGCTTTACCCTTGAGCTATATCATCAGTCCTTTTAAATTTTATTTGGAAGCAGCATCTTACTAGGTTGCTTAGTTAGGATCATGCTAAATGTCTGAGGCTGGCCTTGACTTCTCCTGCCTCAGCTTCAGGTGCCACTGGGATTACAGGTGTGCACAAATACACCTAGCCCATTTCTTAAAAATCCTCAATATTTTGGATGAGTGGAAAAGTTAAAGTTAGATGATGAAAAGTGGGGATCAACAACTGCTTAAGAAAATCTTATTATTCATATTGAAGAATATTGAGGTTATAAGTTAAGACAGGAGCTCAAATCAACTATGAATATTAATCAATGGGAATATGATGCATACATGGATTACCAAGAAACATATTTAATTTTTGTAGGAATAAGAATGCAAATATAGGGTTGGGAATATAGCTCAGTTGATAGAGTGCTTGCCTTGAATGAATAAGTCCCTTGGTTCAATCCCCAGCACCACCAAAAAAAAAAAAAAAAAAGAATGCAAATCTAGCCAGGTGTAGTGGTTCACAACTGTAGTAATCCCAGTAGCTTGTGAGGCTGAGGCAGAAAGATTCAGAGTTCAAAGCCAGCCTCAACAAAAACAAGGTGCAAAGCAACTGAGAGAAACCCTGTCTCTAAACAAAATACAAAAATAGGGCTCTGGATGTTGATCAGTGATTGATTGCCCCTGAGTTCAATCCTCAGATGCCACTCCCCACCCCAAAAGGATGCAAATTTAAATTTTCTCTGAATTTGTCAGGGTATCATACACCTCTCTAATTTATCTTAAGAACAGCATTACTCAGGTTAGTAATAGCAGGCTCACTTTCCCATTGGTGGCATGTACAATAATCAGATTGATTAAGAAACAATCCTATTGCTATGGCCCCATTACTGTATATACAACAAGAACCAGAACGTGAGAGGAGAAATGTGTGCAGAGGTAACTAATGACCAGAAACAGTTTTCTCCCCTGAAAAACTGGCCATTCTTGCTATAAGTTTGAAGTGAAGACCTGTGGTTGACCAAAGAAGAGGGTATTTCTGGGAATTAGAGACCCAGAGCTCACATAGCATCAAAGGGCAAACACTGTTGAAGCAAGGGACTTCAAGCACATTATCATTCTTCAGCAAAAGACTTAAGATGTGTTGAATTATGAGTCTGGAGGGAGGCTTAAGAATAAGGCTGAAAGCTTCAGAAAGCAGAACACAACTGTCCATATTGCTAGAGACTAATGGCTATTAGGTTCAAAACAAAAAAAAAATCATATAAAAGTAGGAAATAGGTGAGAGTGGAGAGTCCTCCAAGGAATGGTAAATTGAACTGACGATTTATATGTTTTTCTCTAAAGGCATTCAATCTCAGTGCTTCTTAAAGTTTAAAAATACAGACCTGGTCCTTTGGCGAACGTGCACTGCCAGGAAGAGAAAGCAGGAGATACATTCTTCATGCAAAGCTGAAAGGCAAAACAGACAGCCGATCTACTTTTGGAGAATTTGTCAATCATTGATGAAAATGTGAGAGAGAGAGAGAGAGAGAGAGAGAGAGAGAGAGAGAGAGAGAGAGAGAGAAATTGGTTCATGCAATTGTGGGAACAGGCAATTTTGAGATCTGTAAGGAAGGATGGAAGTTTTAAAATTCTAGTAAGACTTGATGTTGAAATCTCAAGTCAAAAACCCATATGACAGAGTAGCAAGATGAAAACTCAAGCTTCATTTCTGTTAGAATCTTGAGAAGTCTTCTTTGGGATCCCTCTGTCTTTGATTTTAAGCCCTTTAACTAATTGGATGAGTCCCAGACACATTGTGGAGGTTAATCTATATATGTAATATTTACTGATTAAAATTGTTAATCCTATTTAAAAATATCTTAACAGCAATAGTAAGACAAATATTTGACCACACAATTGGGCACCCTATCTTTATCAAGATGGCACACAAAATTAATGATCACAGGTGATAAGCAAATAATATGAGAAAAACCTTCCCAGTAATAGTACTAACACTTGTCCTAAAACAAGTGCATCATTTTCATCCTCTGAACAAATCATGGCTCTCCAATTCAGTTAACTGTGATTATCAAACTACTCATTCAACCAAAAACCTAGGCTGGGGACCTAGACCAGTTGGTAGAGCACTTGTCTCAAATGCACAAAGCCTTGGGTGGGTTCCATCCCAGCATCGCCCCCTTCTCCCCCCCAAAAAAGTCTAAGCAAAGTGAAATCCTAGGAGTCACTGACTCTTCCCCCTTGCTCTACCCTTTTATTCCATAAGTAAAACCCTTCTGGCTTCAAGATATATCTTCAGTTGCTTCTCATAATCTCTACTGTTGCTATTTGAATGCCAGTCTCCATAGTTTGCCACTGAAGCTCTTGAAGCTGGTCACTCCACTTCTATTTTTGTCCTTCCAGGATTACTCTCTACCTTCTAGCCAAAGAGATCATCTTTCAGTGTAAAACAGTGCATGCCACTACTTTGCTCAAAATCCATGAGTGGATTCCCCATGTACTTAGAACTTTATCTAAAGCCCATAACTTAATTTATAATTAATTATAAGTAACTTAAAATTATTTATAATTAATTCATAATGATGTAGCCTCTGCCTGTCACTTTGACTTCATACTCCTTTCAACCAACTATACTCAAACTGGCCTGTTTCTTGAATATACCCTTGCTATTTTTATGAATGAGATCACCCCTTCACTTATTTTTTTGTACACTATTCAATTTTCCTCTGTTGTGCATTCATATCTTTCTTCCCTCTCTGTTCTTCTTGATCTGCTTGACATATTCTCAATTTTAAGGGTTTCTTTATACATTCTGATATGACAATTTATAGTTATGTCATTAGAAATGACTTCTTCAAGTTTGAGATTTTTATTTTATCATTGACAATAGTTTCCTTTGTCCTAGGGAAATGTTTAATTTTAATATAGTCAAATTTATCAATCATTCATTATATGATTATTATTCTCTGTATCTCTTTAAAGAAATATTTTTCTAACTCAAAATCATATATTTTGAGCCATAAAATTCTCTCTTTTAATATTTTATAAGTTTTCCTTTTGACATTGGATTCACTTTTACCATCTGAATGTGTGTGTGGATGTATGTCTATGATGCTATACATATCACAAAGGCCTATTTGTATTTCTAATCAGCATTCAAAAAAGATTGTTCTTAAGCCATTAATTCTTAACTGTAACTAGATCATCAATGTATTTTTGTCTGTTTTAGATCCTTCCATTTTGCTCCATTTGTCCATTGGCACTGCTGTGGTTTGAATGTGTCTCCCCTTACACTCCAATAAGCATTTGGTGAGAGCTGAATCACCAGTGCAGCAGTCTTGGCATATGAGGACAATGAGGGAAGGTTAGGCCATTAGAGCTCTGCCTTAATGAGAAAGTTAATGCTGTTGTTACAAGAGTGGCTTCCTTATCATGGAAATAGGTTTAAATAAAATGACAAGTTTGGTCCTCTCTTGCTTTCTCATCCTCTCATCTTCCACTATGAGATAATGCAGCAAAATTGTTCTTGTCAGATGCCAACTGTTTGTCACTGACCTTGGCATTCTCCAGATACGTGAGAAATATTTTTTTTTCCTTACTCAGTTTCTGGTATTTTGATAAAGCAGCACAAAACAAACTAAATTATGACAGGCATGATTATTTCATTAAAAACACTCTCAATTTGTTGTAATAATTATTGATATCTGTTCAAATAAATAATAATTTCTATCTATTTTTTAAAAATGTCTTGGCATTCTTGGTTTATACCATATAGATTTTTTAATTAGTATGTAACATTCTGATATAATAGCAAAACAATCACTATAGAATAATAGAATTATTGCTTACAATTACACTCAACCACAGGCTTTTCTATAACTGCCTATGTTTTTGCCTAGACACTGAGGTCAACCAGGTTTCATCTTTTTCAAGACACATCCCCCAGAGTCTGCTGATATAATCCAAAAGGGAATTTATGAGATTCAAACTGTGTTTATCTCTGTCACCCTGTGATAGTTCTTCACCAGTGCCCTGTGTCTTTCCAACTCCAGTATGTTATACCCTTATTTTTTTTTTTCATTTCGATGTGATAAATACTGAGTATATGTGCACTTATTCTCTTTGGCAGAAAGAGAAGCCTGGATATTGTTTTTCTTGAATGGTCAACTTCTTTATCTTCATTTTCACATTACAGTAAAAAAAAAAATAAGCTATAGTTACCAGGCGCATAGGCGCATGCCTGTACTCCCAGTGGCTCAGGAGGCTGAGACGGAAAGATCGCAAGTTCAAAGCCAGCCTCAACAAAAGCAAGGCACTAAGAACCGAGTGAGAACCTGTCTCTAAACAAAATACAAAATAGGGCTGGGGATGTGGTTCAGTGGTTGAGTGCCCCTGAGATCAATCCCCTGTACCAAAAAAAAAAAAAAGTTATACTTATTCTCACTTCTGATCTTTTGTATAAAACTCATGGGTTTATTTCCTTCTAAAAGTTTGCAGAAATTTTTGTTTATCCAGATTTCCGAAAGTTTATAGTATTAAAACTGCAACACACTCACCAAGTCCTTTCAGTCAGCAGCCTCATACCATTCAGTTATGGGACATTCTAATAAAAATTTTTATTAGTGCCCCTCTCCTCCATTTTAACATTCAACATTTTTGGACATCCTATTTATTCAGACATCAATCCTCATCATTTTTCCTTTAATTCCATTATCCCTTAGCTTCTATTTTTTTCTTTGTCTTCATGTTTTATTCCCTTGACTGTGTTTGTTACATTTCTCTCCAAGTCATATATTGAGAATTTTATTTCCAAAGGCATATTCTTCACCTATGATACTTCATTTTTAATTACATATATAATGCACAGTAATTTCCATAGGGGTATCCAACAATCTTTTCATCATATAACCTCTTTTAGTAACTTATCACTCCCTAATCAAGAGAAAGTATTTTATATCCTTTCTATGGTTTCCACATCAAGAACACAATTCCTCTCCCCCTGAATCTCTTGTAATGAACAGAATATACCTAAGGGGAAGCTTCAAGACTTCTCATGCTGGATGAGAAAATATGGAGAACCTTTTGCCTTGTGAACTGGGTTTCTTGCACTATTGCACTGAGCAGTTATTATGTGATTATTTGAGTTGCTCTGATGTCAGCATGCTATGAGGAGCACCAACTAGCTCTTACTGAATCCATATAAGGACAGGGAGCAAAAGCAAGAATGAAGGGGAGAAAAAGAAAAAGAGTTAGGTACCCAGTTATCTGTCAGATACTCCAGCTGCTGGCCACTCACGGAGTGCACCTTCATGAAAAACTCAGGTTGAATCGTCCAGTCAAGTTCTTACATTTGTCCTGAATCATAGGCATCATGACAGCTACTTAAATTACTATTGTTGTGCTAAATCATTAAAATTAGTGGGGTTAGTCAACAAATATATATAGTACTTACATTGAATATTTTCATACATGTGGAATTGACCTTTTAATTTTTTTGCATATTCTCTAATTCCTTCAAATTATTTTTTCCCCATTTGTTTCCTTTCTTTGGATTTTTGAAATGGTTTTTCTTTAAAAATTTTGGTTGATAGTTTCACTAAGGTAAACAAAGCAATGTTCAAAATTTTATCTTATAAAATTTTAGAAATTATTCCAATTTATTCTTTTCTTTCTTCTCATTTTGTGTACTGAGTATTTTACTTCTTTTTTTTAAGTATTACACATTTTTTAAACGTTCTATTGTTGTTGTATATTTTTTAAAGATTAGGTTCAACAGTAGGTAGTCACACTTACTATATCACCTCCAGGGAAATATATGATTGCCTATTTTATTTATGTCATTAGTAGATTTGGAAAGCTGGGGAGATAGGGATGCAAACCCAATCAATACAGTTGATGACTGTGGAGAAAGTAAATTCAATAAACATTGAGTTCAAATTAAAGGTGAAAATAATGCCACTTCAGCCTCAGCATTCTTCTGTAGTGCATTTCTGCTGAAATGATGGGGGTGACTAGCATGGTGACCCTGTATTAATTCCCAATAAATTCTTCATAATTTTTTTGTCTGGTATCATATGTTCCTTGTGCTTCTAATGTATACTTATATTATTTTCTTCTTTTGTAAATAAGAAAGAAAGAGTTAAGAGTAATTAGGCAACCATGTTAAAACATACCCTTTTGAGAAAAAATAATGCAATTGTTCTAAGTTAAATTGAATTGTAGTGTATAATTAAAAAATAACTGTGATTTGATTTACAGTAATAAATAATATATAACTGTATGTTCATTTTTATATTTCACTGTTGAAACTCCAAAACCTATAAAGTATAGTTATTCTACATATTAGTCCCACAAGGTCGTTTTATAAGAATTAATTAAATCAACATTATAGTCTAAGTTCCATCCTTCCTGAAAAATTCATTACATGTCCTTTTACCACTAATGATCAGACAAAATTTTTGATTGAACTAACCATTATGTGTAATTTCTTGGAAGTTTTTGAAAAAAATTTAGTGACTAGAAAATTACAAGAATTAATACAATTTAATTAAATATTTAATATAACCATTAAAAATTAGCCCCTGTCTTTATTAATACTGCCATTATGTAAGAAAGAAAAATTAATTGAGCATAATTTATTTATAACACTGTGGTAAAACATATTCACTTAAACACTAGAGTTGTTCAGAAATATTTTTACCTATACTACCAATCAATTGAAATAATTCAAACCAAATAATTAAATTATGTTCTGAAGATTATTTTCATAGTTTTTATTTAAAAAATAATGAGAAAATGAATTTGAAGATATTCTTCTTTTCAAGATTTCCTAAACAATATCACTTCATCTGCCTAAATTCTATGAAAGATGGCTTTCTATTGTTATACCATATTCTGCAACTTTGATCAAAAGTAAAAAGATTATTAAAATTCATTGCTTTTTATTTTGCATTTACTTCCAATTCTTTAGACTTTTTTATTTACATCTGACATTACTATAAAATTTTCTAGTTGAAATTTTCTGGGTTTTATTTCCATTACTTATAGTTTACTTTTTTTGCCAGTTAAGAAAGTGTTATTGTTTTTCTTTATTGTCATGCTCTTAATTTAAATAATCATCGTTCTTTCCTACTGATTACATTTTTCTATGTTTTTAGTAAAACAGAACCAATTGCTAGCTAAAAAAAGAGTTCAATGCATTTCCATATAATTTCATGTATAATTTGATTGGCGATTCCCAGCCCCTTGCACATAAAAATAAAGACAACACACACCATTAAAATTCCATAGCTTAATTTCATTTTCAGCTCAATTGTTTGCTTGTATCCTTTAGTCATAGTCAAGGGAACAAAAATGATATGAATTCATAGTGCTTATTTCTAGTCATTGAAAAAAAGGCCTGATGTTAACAATAAGTATCTCTGTCTAATATGAGAACAAATAATTCCTTTAGCATCTGTGACAATCAATGCTGTTCCAATGAAATCCTCCCTGATTAATTTAACAATTATTTAAAAATTGGTATAGTCACTTAACAAAATAAGATGAATGGAATGGATTAAAGATGGAAGTAATGGTGCATATATATCAGTTATCTCAAGCAAGAATTAAATTTAATTGTTTTAGCCCCTTTGAGTTATCATCCCAACAATTTTATATTCTGCATAAAACTTTTAACAGCCCCCAGAATTAAAGTTTTTTGAAATTAGAGAAAAAGGAAAAACGTAAAATGTTTTTTGTGTCTGTTATAAATTTATGTGACAGTAAGTAAAATAGGAATAGGAAAAATGAAAAAGATGAACTCTATTTTTAAATTGAGTTTAACAGAGTAAGTACAGTGTGCACCAAAGATCATTTAAATGCTGAAAACTTGTAAAACTCTAAGTAGTGTTAAAATTTATTTATATTTCTGGGCAAACTTTCTGTAATTAAGGGCATTTAATGCAATCACTATATTTCTCATTTCAGGATGTTTGTCTATAAAAAATTAATAGTCCATTCTTACAAACTACAATCAAGATTCTCAATTTTCTAGGATATTCATAAACTTAAATATTTTCAATCTCTCATTTAGGATAAGAAGCAATCCCATGAATAAAAAGGATTTATAAGATATTAAAATAATAATATCTATTAGAATAAAAATTATTAAAGATAATTATTACATTAGTTACTAGAATTAGTTATTTTAGAAAACAAGATTTATTTAGATGACCATACTTTTTTTACTACACTCTGTTAAACTGTCAAAGGACAAGGATGTATGTATATACTGGAAAGGCAAAAATTTCATTACCCACCTAATGCAAATCAAAAATGTCAGAGTTAAGAAAAGGAGATGTATGACTAAAAATCAAAGATAAAAAGAAACACAGAAGGTCAGGTAAACACACACACACCCATATGTATATAATAATGAAGAATAACATCTATCTAGATTATTACAATGTATATTAAGTCTTGATCAACTGAAACATTAGCTAGGTAAGAATCAGCATATTTCACCTTGTGAAGTCTTACTGTCATTTCACATTGACTGCCACTATGAATTCTTGCATCTAAAGTCAAAACTTTAATGTTGGTTGGGGTTGTGGCTCAGTAGTAGAGCGTTTGCCTCCCATGTGTGAAGCACTGGGTTCAATTCTCAGCAACACATATAAATAAATGAATAAAATAAAGGTTTAACAACAACTAAAAAAACAACAATTAAAAAAGACTTAAATGTGCTTCATAAGCCAGATTATTTTCACAAGAGTCTTATCCAATCTCATTCAGCATACTACTTTTAATTTTTTTATATATTCAGTGACTTTAAAAATCTTATTCTTAAACTCAAACATTTTCCTTGGGTAATGTAATGGTGGTGGGTGGATGTGTAGTTTGAATTATTTATTTTAATGTATCTTTTCAGTAGTATATAATTCTTTTCAAAATATGCACTATATTTTGTGTATTTTAAATTAGCACACACAGATAAATATGCTGTTCAAAAATAAGTACCATAGGAATTAATACGATGCTAACATTTTACTCTTCTAGCAAATGAATCATCCCACCTTTCGTTTTTAGACAACATGCCACAGCCAATTTTAGCCATGTTGAAATTTTAGCATGTTAAAATTTAATACTTATTTCTGACATTAAATCTGTGCAAGCAATGTATATCTAGACACACGGAGAAACATTCTAAATTAATTATCTTTGTTTCTATAAAATAAAAATGTAGTTACAATATGTGTAAGATGAACTTAGATCAATATTCATCAACAGCACTTTGTTCAGACAGTGTATTATTGCACTCATTCACATGGAAGGACCCATTTCATCTTGAGAAATCTTTATTTGAAAAGAAAATTCAAAAGTTTTCTGACCACTTGAAAATATTTCAGGAAAGAGAAAAATAGGCTATTCCAATACAGTGAAGTTTTGGTTAAAATATTATTATCCAAAGTAGTCAGGCTCAGCCCATGCCTATGATCACATGGATTGGGGAGGCTGAAGAAGGAGATTTCCTAGGTTGAAGCTAGCCTGTGTAACTTAGTGAGACCCTGTCTCAAATAAAACAAAAGAGCACGGGACATAGCTCAGTAGTAAAGTACCCCCTGGTTCAATCACTAGTACCACCCCCCCAAAAAAAAAAATGAATAATTACCCAAAACATGCATTTTTGCAAGGCAATAAAAAGTGGTATTAGTAACTGATAACTGTGTTATAAAAAAAAGTGCTTTCCGAATTTATACTTTAAAATCTAAGTCTAGTTATCATAAGAAAGAAATGTTGAAGTCTAGTTACCCTATTCAATAAACGGTAAATGAGCATTTTCATTTGGAAATGTTTAACTGATTAAAGTTCCAAATAAAATCAGTTTATTACACAGGCCAGATTCCAGTTGCTATGTATTTCTACTGGCTAGAAAAAAAATTAAATGTGTGGTCATACTTTCTGTACTTCAATGTGGTACTCTTTAATATTTGCTACTTTTATACCACTGCTTTTGAGTAACATCAGTTTTCAGTATTTCATCTCTAAATCTGTGAATATCTCAATATTTTTGTCTTGCCTTTAACTTTAAAAACTTTAGGTAACATGTCTTTAGCTTTTTTGATTAAATCAAAATGAACTAATGATATTTTGTTCAGAAATATTTCCAGTTCCTTGCATGTGTGTATGTTTTTCAATATTCTATCCATTTTCTTCAGTTTGCATATTTCTGGCATATTAAAGATGCTGGCAGGAAAAATATGCTTGGAAGAAAATCAACCACCAACATAGTACATGCCCAACATATAATTATCACTAATGCTGCCACTTCCAATTCTGACTATGTTTTTAGATTCTTTTTTTCATTTATATAACTAAAATTGCATTTAATTAAATATTCTGTTTGATAATAATTATTGTATTTTCTCATGGAAGTTTTAATAGGGCTGCACATTTGGGTAGGGCTTGATAAATTCTAAAGAGTTTGTATATTGATCACCTAATTTTGATTTCTGGAATTATGATTTCATAAATGGATACCATTATTTCATTTATAAACATGGAAACTGAGACTCTGAAAGATTAGGTCATGTTTTCAAGAAATTCCATGCTGAAGTTAAAACTCCAGGGTTTTTTTCCCCCTATGAATGTCTGTCTGTACATTTTTTGAGTAAAACAATTTCAGTCTGAGAAATTGTTACTGATAGATTTTTGTACTCAATCAGAACCCTGCCCATAAAACAAAACAAAATAATGCAGTAACTCTGTGATGCTTTGCATATAAGTATTAATATACTCTTACACTATAGAGGCATATATAATCCAAGTTTCTAAATTATGTAGTTTTTGATTTGATTCCTAGCTGTGTTGTTTATTAACTAAATGGCTAGATATGATAACTGACTTTAATAAGTTAGTTTCCTCCTGTGGAATGACAATATCTATCTTGCAATAGTGTTGAGAAGATTTAAACACAGCACTCAAATAGTAACTGGCACAGATGAAGGGAACAGAATGTGGTCCCTGGTATTATTTTAATTATGTTATAAAATATCACATATTTTATTTTTAAGTATAATGCTCAAATATCAATGTGTATTATACATAGAAAAAAATGTGAATGGTACAGCATATGTATGAGGTTTGAAAGCAGTAATATCTAGGAGATTAACAGAAATTTCATATAATGTATTAATTACTGCAGAAACATGCTTGGTATGAATTTTAAATTATTTCATAATCAAGATAAATTAAAAAATTAAAAACAATACTATGAGGATATGACTATACATATTTCTAACTGTGTTATGGTTAAACTATTCTGGACTTAATTCAAAGGTCATTTTCCTTGTGATTAGCTCAAAATGACCCATCATTTGTGACCCATTTGCATTAATCCATTTTCTTATCACTCTCTGTAGTAACTCCACAAGTCTCCTCCAAACTTCAGAAGTACTCAATTTTCCACAGTTAGGTGAACATTAAAGACTATGCCTATGCTCTTAAAGAAAATGTCCCTGTAGTGTATAAGAACAGATGCCATAAAATGATTAAAAAATACCACATTTTAAGATTAAATGTATATTATTTGGAATCATGAAAATTAAAATAACACAAAAAGACAGCATAAAGCAATATTAAAATCAGATCATTTCCAAGACATTCTGAAAAAGCTAAAGCTTGGAGAAAAACCACAATTTTATAAAGGAGTCATGAGACAATGATCCCAGGAATTAATTAGAGATAGCAATTCGTAATGTTAGATAAGGTCATCCCCTATTTCTATTCCAATGTGGATCATGCAAAGAAACTAAAATTATAAAGCAAAAATCAAATGGTCCTGGTCTAACATATCTGAATCTTTCTAAGTAGAGCCAATAATATATATATATATATATATATATATATATATATATATATATATATATATATATATATATACACACACACACACACACACACACACACACACACACACATTAGCACCAGTACTAATCCAATGTTATAAGAAGAGGAAATGGGAAACAGAAACCCAGAAGAGATCATGTGAGGACATGACAAAAACTAGCTACCTGTACGCCAATGAGAGATCACAGAAAAAAAACAATCCTTCTGACAGACATCCTGATCTTGGACTTGTGGCCATCAAAACTGGGAGAAACAAAGTTCTGTTCTTTAAGCCTCCCCGTCTGTTGTATTTTGTTATGGCAGCCCTAGAAAACTCACACAATGAGAACACAATTCTCTATAAAATGCTCTGACCCAGGAAAGATGCTACATGCAAATACAACCTTAGGGAATTTTTGATGGCTTTGTCTATCTCAAGTCATCTCATCTCAGTTACTGAAAAAAATGCATTCATAATATGCATCAATAGTTTTATCCAATCCGAACTCCTCCATAATACCAATCATAATGCACTCTTAAACACATTTTCCTTTGCTAGAGAAATCATCAAGATCTGGTGCCATTCTCTGTCATTTCAACTTTAATATTTCCAGGACCATATGCTACAAACCATATCCTGGGGCTCCGGTGTAAATGGAAAACTTAAAATACCAATGCTTTCCTCAAAATTTCTTCACAAAGTGATATTTTGGCATTCTTTTTTGATTTTTTTTAGTTGTTGATAGACTTTTATTTTATTTATTTATATGCAGTGCTGAGAGTCGAATTCAGTGCCTCATGCCAGACAACAGAGCTACTGCTGAGCCCCAGGCCTAGCCCCAGCCCCTTTTTGGTATTCTTATAATTATGATCAATCTAAAGTCAAAGTTTCACTACTGTAGGTCTCTGAAGACACCATGAAGCTTAGAAGTTTTACAGATGATCAGAAGGTGATGCATGAAAGCAATCACCTTCTGATCATCTGTAAAACTTCTAATAATCATTTGAAAATCAAAAGAAGCTTTACCTCCTCCATGAAGTATTTTGAAAAACATTTTCACCCCTAATATTGACTGGCTCGCAATGCTGTAATTATTTACAAAAGCGTCTGTCTCCTTCATTAGACTATAATGTTCTGATACCAGGATTTGTACTCATATTTGAACTGCAAATTTGCCCTTGCAGAGCCCCCAGTATATGATATTTGTAAATGTATACTGAATAAAGGAATGCCACCAGTAAATCCATGTGCTATAAATCAGTTATTACTATGGGTCACTCCTGGAACTGTAACTAAATAATCAGTGCTCCCCAAAAATTTGAATGAATCTCACAGACAATACATTTGCACATATGAATATGTAACAATGGGGCTGGGGTAGAACACTTGCAAGTGTGAGGTGCTGGGTTTGATCCTTAGCACCACATATAAATAAGTAAATTAAATAAAGGTATTGTGTCCATCTACAACTAATTTTTAAAATGTAACAATGAATTTTAATGTTGTATAAAACCATAATATACCAATAAAAATTAAAAAAAAAACTAAAAGAAACTAGGATATTATATTTGATAAAAAGAAGAGAAAGATTAATGAAAACTTAGAAAAAAGAGAAAAAAAAAGAAAATACAATACATAGAAGTTAAAACAATATGCTTACCAATCTATATTCACAAATTTTATATAACCATGATAAATGCAAATTATCATTTCATAATTTGAAAACACTGCTCTTTAGATACTGATTTACAAAATTTAAATAGAGATACATAATCATTCAGTCTGATGGTAATTAACTTCTATATAGCTTATGTTTTTCATTCTTTATTTTTGTCATCTATGTTAATATCATTTTGGAAGAGGACCACCTTTTGTCCCAGTTATCCCACTCCTTGTTATATACCCAATGGATTTCAAATTAGTATACAATAGTGAAACAGCCACATCAAGTTTTATAACAGCACAATTCACAATTGCTAAGCTATGGAACCATCGTAAGTGTCCTTCAAATGATGAATGGATAAATAAATTACGTTATATATAAAAAATGAAATATTACTCATCCATTAAAAAAAGAATGACTTTGTGATATTTTTCAGTAAATGGATAGATCTGGAAACTGTCATGCTAATGAAATAAGCCAGTCTCAAAAAACTAAAGGCTGAATGTTCTCTCTGATATGTGGATGCTAAACCCAACAAGGTCAGGAAGGGGAAGAATAGAAGTAAAGGGGATTAGACAAAGGGGAAGGAAGGGAAAGGAAAAGGATAGGAATAAGAAAGACGGTACAATGTATCTGATATAACTTTCTTATGTACATATATAAATATACTACAGTGAAACTCCATGTTATGTACAACTATAAGAATAGGATCCTAATTAGAATAAGTTACACTCCATGTGTATATGTTAAAATACACTCTATGTGTGTATCTAAAAAAGAACAAATAAAAAAGGAAAAAATGGCAGAAGTAATGATGTTTTTAATTTAATCTTATCCAAATGCTCCATTTGATTCATGACCAAACCAGAAACCCAAGAAATTAAATGATTTTCCCATTTCCATACATATAATTGGTGGCAGAGAATGGCATTCAAGAGTGTCATTATATAACTCACAAAAAAAAGTATCTGCAAGGGTGTTGAATTTGTATATTTATAATCAATTTTAAAACATGAGTTTGCATTTATTCTATAAAGATTTCTGTAGTTAACATCATATATGATTTTGGAAGACAAAAGGGGTTTCCTCCACACTCAAAATCAAAGCCAAAAGACAGACTCATCCATCTCACCATTTTCTTTAACACAGTTCCCCAAATACTCATACTTTCAATGAGTACATACAAATATATTAGCAAGCGTACTAACTGAAAATGAAAAAAAAAAAAGAAAATCTTTTAAAAGATATTTGAAAGTCAAAATAATAGGATGTTGGAATGAAGTAGGAACACATTTTATCCTAAACGATTTGACTCTCAAATAACCTGCCCATTTAGTTGGTATGTTTGTTTAGGATATTTGAGTCTGGAACTGTTTGTCAGTATTCCTTAATGAAGATTTAGACAATCATAGTAATTACAGATGAGCTGAACTTCAAGATCTGCCTCGATTTAGTTTTCGTGTTTCCTTATATTTAAATATGGGGTAGGCATTTTGGTGGGATTATCACAAAAGTGGTACTATGTTCTTTTTTCACCTTGATAATGAGCACTAAATATCATTTTCTGTTTTTACATATTGTATTCATTTTGTTCAACATAAATCTTCTCTACTGGAAAGTTTTGTGTCTTCCCCTTGTAATTAATACATATTTTCATAAGAAACAACAATGTAAGCATTGTACTTCTTATTTTTTTATTGCATCAATGAATCAATAATTTATATCTTCATGAGTTGTTTCTTATCTTCTTCAATGGGTTATGATTCATGACTAATATTATTTATTTTGATGTTCAAACATTATAGAGTTGCTTTTAAGTACAAGTTGCCTTCATTCTTTGACAATCTATTTGCTTTCTGATAAAACATGAATGAGATTTGTATAAACCCTGATCTTCTTGTGGACTCATCCTCAAATATCAAGCTACTAGAGACACTCTCATTAAATAGAACTAAGGTTTATTTTTGTGTACATATACCATACATGGGTATTATGTATATGTTTGTATATATATGTACATATGTTAAAATGAATTCATTCTAGTGCCTCTAATTGTTGTTCAATAACACAGTTTTATTCATTTCCTTACTTCTGTAACAGAAAGAATATTTGCTGAAATGATCCTCACATAGTGTATTTACTTTTTAATTAGTCCTTCTTTCTATAACAAATCTCCCCTCTCTGCCACCATCATCACTCAGGTGACCGCATCTACCTCCCTGCTTCAGTACCTCATACTGAGCCCCCTGTGCATGAATTCCCTCCTCATTCTGCTAACTCTTACTCTCACACTGCCACTGCACTGTGCATATGACCATCTTCTTCCACATCTTACTGTGCCTATAGCAATCCGACTCTCTAAACTATAACTTCATCCATCTCTGAGATGCTACATCTGACTGCCATCTCTAAAAATGACTACTTACTCAGATTTGGTTCTGAAAACTTATTCTATAGAATGGAGGTTCTTTGAGCCCTGAAAATGTCTAGCTTAATTTGCCCTTAATATACTTAAAAATGTAACACTCGGGAAAGAAAGGAGAAGAGGAAAGAAGGGATTGTGGAATTATTCAGACAACACGATTACCTATGTAGAAAAAAATATATATGTATAAAATTTTAAAGATTATAGATAATTGAATCAAGGTCACATTTTTGCAAGGTGAAACAAAAAATAATTATATATTCCCATGAACTAGTATCATATACTTGAAAATTGTCTCTAAACCATAGAACCTTTTACCATAGCACTAATACCACAAAATACTTTGGGAAACTCTATTGAGATACATATAAGATCCTTACACTAAAATCTAAAAAATATTGTTAAATGAAATTCTAAATAGATGGAAACATATAATCTGTTCAGTGATTTGAAAACTCCATGTTAAGATATGGTGTGGACTTAACTTGTATTCACCCGGCAAAAGTTTATGTTGACACCCTAGCTGCATTTGGAGATGGGCCCTCTGAGGAAATGATGAAGGTCAAATGAGACCATAAGAGTGAGACCCTGAC
This sequence comes from Callospermophilus lateralis, assembly GCF_048772815.1. Classification (NCBI taxonomy): domain Eukaryota; kingdom Metazoa; phylum Chordata; class Mammalia; order Rodentia; family Sciuridae; genus Callospermophilus; species Callospermophilus lateralis. Next base: position 820,211 of record NW_027516477.1, read on the forward strand.
CCTAAGGATTTATGTCATTATAAGCAGAGACACTTTTATTTTTCTCTCTTTTTTCCAGTTCCACACCATTTTATCCATTCACTCACAAGAAAGAAAAGACACGTTAAGTATTTGTTAGCAAGTCAGGAAGACAGCCTTCAATAGAAACCAACCTTGCATACCTATGTCTAAGACTTCTAGCCTTCAGAACAATGAGAAAATAAATTTCTGTGTTTTTAAATAACTTAATCCATGATAGTTTCATTTTAGGAGTCCAAGCATGGTACCTGAATATGCTAGTTCTCTCCAACCTCACTTACAAATAAAACCTCAATAATATAAAAATAATATCCCTGAATGTTTTTTATATATATTTAAAATTTATATGAAATTGCAAAGAACATAGAATTAAAAAAAACTTAGGGGAAAATTACATTTGGTGTACTTACTGGATTTTAAAACTTGGTTTGAAGCTATAGTAATCAGGGTAATGTTATATTGGCATAACAATCTATAAATAAATCAATGAACCAGAATTTATCACTCATAATTAGACCCCAGTGTACATGGTCAATGGATTTGTGACTGATGCATGACAACATCTCAATATGAACAGAAAAGATTTTTTTTCACAAATTATGCTAGAACAGCTAACTATATAGAAAAAAATATTCATATATTATACACAAAAATATTCAAATATTTATTTGGGATATATATAAAACTGTAAATTTGCTTAGAAGCAAATATAGGTAATTAAAGATTTGTAAGATAACGCCCCAAAAGACAAAAATGCACCAATCATAAAAAGTACAAAAATTATACACTGGACTTCATTGAAATGTAAACCTTTCCCTTGAACATAAAGAAAATGAATATGCCAGTGAAAGATTAAAGGAAAAGCCACTAACAATAACTTTACATCTGACACAGAATAAGCAAATTTCTCTGACTCCATGGTAAATTTCCTGCAACATAGCACAATATTTGCCCTGACCTTGGAAATACATTGTACAAAATAATATATACAATTGGTCATTAAGCCATTTTCTTGGGCCATATTTGGTATTTTGAACATCTTTAGTTATAAGGAAAATGAAAATTAAACAACATTGAAATATCAATACACACCTCTTGGATCAACTCAATCTGAAATCCAAAAAAACACCAGTGAATTCTCTGCTTCCTGATGGCCATGTCCTGAGCTACTTTCCTCTACCATGCGCTTCCACCATGATATTCTGCCTCATCTCAGGCCAAGAGTAAGTCAGTTGTCTATAGATTGAGACCTCTGAAGCTGAGATTTCAGCAATAGTGTCTTCCTATGTCCTGTCTCTTCTTTTGGATCAAGGCAAGAGCACATGCTCAGGAGAGGAAATCCTGCTGCAGACATACCTTCATTCCTGAGTTCATTGTTGCAACTGTTCAGTGTCCACATTATGAAATCATCTAAGTGTCCATCAGTGGATGAGCAGATGAAGGAAATGTACATATGCACAATGGATTATTATTTAGACATAAAAAAGACAAAATACTGTCATTTGTGATAACGTGGGTGAAAATAGAAAATTTCAAGTTTAGTGAAAGAAGTCAGGGACAGGAAGACTAAATACTACACTATCCCACTCATGTGGAAGATTTTCAAAAAGCAGATCTCATAGAAAAAGAGAGTATAAACGTGGATGTGTAACCAATGTGAATCTGCAATCTGCATACGTGGTAAAAATGGGAGTTAATAACCCACTTGAATCAAATGTATGAAATATGATATGTCAAGAGCATTGCAATGTTTTGGACAACCAATAAAAAAAGAAAAAGAAAAAGAGAGTAGAATAGTAGTCACTAGAGGTAGAGGAAGGCTGGAGGCAAATGAGAAAGGGAAGAGTTTGATCAAGAGATACAAAGTTACAAGTGCAGAAATAATTTCTGATACTCTATTGCAGAGTACAGTGGCTGTACTTAACAATAAGAGGTTATGTAATACAAGTAGGAGAGAAGATTTCAAATGTTTTCTCACAAAGAAATGATAAATGTACAAGCTGACAGATACGCTGAAGCCCCTGATTTGATCAATATATAATGGATACATGTTCAGATGCTCTATATTGAAACCCATAAGTTTGTACAATTATTATATGTCAATTAAAAATTAAAAGCATTTAAAAATTTTAAAAGTCAGTGAAATTCATTGCATTAAGCCATAGGCATTCTCATACATTAATAAAGATCATGTAAAATTTTATATTCATCTATTTCAGAAAATTAGAATGTTCTCATTAAGGTAATTATATACCTTGTCCAAGATGCAAAATTTGACTTCTAGTAATTTGGGGATAAAGGAAAATATATAGACACAAAAGGACATAAAATTCACATCAATGGAGTTGGGATAATACAGTACAGTTGCTCTCCACAATAAATAGAAATGACCACTGACAAATGTAATAGATATCCTCAAAATATGATGATAAGAAGAAAAAGCCATATAAGAAATAGTAGGTGCTTCTTAAGTCCTTTGATAGAAAATTATAAAGAAATTATATTAATTTTTTGACTTTTTAATTTTGATTTGATAAAATTTTACTGTATACACTGGTAATGTATATGCAAATTTGGAACAACTATAACTTTTAAAATTTGTTCTAATTATCTATACATGATAGTGGAGTGCAATTTTTGAGAGCAATACTTCTCATTCCTCTAGCTGTACATGGAAGAAGTCACGCCAGTAGTGTAAATATACATGTATGTAGGGTAATAATGTCTGCCTCATCAACCATCCTTCCCATCCCTAACACTCCACCCTTTCTCTCACTCCCCTCTGCATAATCCAAAGTTTTTTAATTCTTCCTATCCCCCCCAACTATGGATCAGTATCCACTCATCCGAGAAAACATTTCACCTTTGGTGTTTGGGGATTGGCTTATTTCACATAGCATTACATTCTCTAGCTCTATACATTTACTTACAAATGCCATAATTTCATTCTTCTTTAAGGCTGAGTACTTTATTGTACTTTTCTTTATCCATTTACCTATTGAAGGGCATCTAGGTTGGTTACACAGTTTAGCTATTGTGAACTGGGCTGCTATAAACATTGATGTGGCTATGTCACTGTATTGTACTGATTTAAAGTCATTAGGGTATAAAGGAATGATTGGAATAGCTGGGTCAAATGGTGGTTCCCTCCTTCCCAGTTTTCTGGGGAATCTCCATACTGCTTTCCAGAGTGGTTGCACCAATTTGCACTACCACCAGCAATGTATGAATGTACCTTTTCCCCTGACATCCTCACTAATTCTTATTATTGCTTGTATACTTGATAATTGTCATTCTGATTGTAGTGAGATGAAATTCTAGAGCAGTTTTGATTTGCACTTCTTTAATCACTAGAGATAATAAACATTTTTTCATGTGTTTGTTGATAAATTGTATGTCTTCTTATTTGAAGTGTCTGTTCATTTTCTTAGCCCATTTATTGATTGTTTTTCTTTTTTTGGTGTTAAATTTTTGAGTTCTTTATATATCCTGGATATTACTGATCTCTCTGATGTTCTTTTGGTAAAAATTTGCTCCCATTCTGTAGGCTTTCTCTTCAAATTATTCTGAGAAGTAACTTTCTGAATCAATCCCATTTATTGATTCTTAATTTTACTTCTTGTGCATTAGAAGTATTGTTAAGGAAGTCAGGTCATAAGCCAAAATAGTGCAGATTTGGGCTTACTTCTTCTTTTATTGGGCACAGAGTCTTTGTTACAGTGCCTACGTCTTTGATCCACTCTGAGTTGATTTTTGTGCAGCGTGAGAGATAGAGGTTTATTTTCATTTTTGTATTTTCAGATTCCCAGTTTTACCAGCACTATTGGTTAAATAGGCTCTTTTCTAGAATGTATGTTTTTGGCACCTTTGTCCAGTATCAGACAACTATATTTATGTGTTTGTCTCTGCATCTTCTATTTTGTACCACTGGTCTACAGATCTATTTTGGTGCCAATACCATGCCACTTTTGTTACCATACTACTATACTATGTAGTATAATTTAAGGTCTGGTATTGTAATGCTTCCTGCTTCACTCTTTTTGATAAGAATTACTTTGGCTATTCTGGGTCTCTCATTTTTCCAAATCAATTTCATGATTGCTTTTTCTAGTTCTAGGAAGAATGTCATTGGGATTTTAATAAGAATTGCATTAAACTGTACCCTTGATGAAAACAGATACAAAAATTCTCAATAAAATTCTGGCTAATTGCACACAAAAACATATTAAAAGATAGTGAACCATGGTCAAGTGGGGTTTATCCCAGAGATGCAAGATTGATGCAACATATGGAAATCAATAAACATAATTCATCACATCAGTAAACTTAAAGATAACAATCATATGATCATTTCAATAGACGCAGAAAAATATTTTGACAAACTACACCATGACTTCATGTTCAAACCACTAGAATATCTAAAGATAGTACAAATGTACCTCTACATTGTAGAAGCTTTTTATGCTAAACTCAAGGCCAACAACGTTCTAAATGGAGAAAAATTGAAAGCATTCCCTGTAAAAACTGGAATAAGTCAGGGATGTCCTCTTTCATCACTTGTATTCAACATATTCCTTGAAACTCTAGCCAGAGCAATCAGACAGATGAAAGAAATTAAAAGGATACAAAAAGGAAAAGAAGAACTCAAACTAGCACTATTTGCCGACAACAATATTCTATATTTAGAAGATTCAAAAAAACTCCACCAGAAAACCTCTAGAATAAATGAATTCATACAAGTGGCAGGTTATAAAATCAACACCCACATATCAAATGCATTTCTATACATAAGTTATGAAGCCACTGCCAGAGAAATTAGGAAAACTACCCATTGAAAACAGCCTCAAAAAAATTAAAATAGTTGGGAATCAATCTTACAAAAGAGGTGAAAGACCTCTACAATTCTAACTACAGAACACTAAAGAAAGAAATTGAAGAAGATCTTAGAAAATGGAAAGATTTCTAATTCTCTTGGATAGACAGAATTAATATTGTGAAAATGACCATACTGCCAAAATTGTTTTATAGATTTAATGCAATTCCTATTAGAATATTGATTTATGTCAAGAGAAATCAGAGAAATTATCATGGAGATAGGACAAGTGCAGGGAAATTACAATGTAATTTAAATTAAAATGTTCTATATCTTCATATGATAACAACAGTATATGCATTTTTCAAAACTTATATGCAGCTATACTCAAAATCACTGTATTTTGCTACAGAAAACCAAACTGCTCATGAGGATTATAGGTAAAGTTTAAATAAGCCAACAAGTCATAGCCCTGTCCTGTTATTGTGTGGAGACTTTTTTTTCTTTCTTTTTTTAGTAGTGTTCATATATAATTAAATAATGTATTTTTATTGCAATGTTTATTATTTTATATTCTTATATTTCTTTCTGTATTGTGTTGCAGAAATGGTATATATGTTAACATACCTATATAGATTGATAATATATAATCTATTAATTTATTACAAAAGATGTCAAAGTATCATAGGTATATAATGTATTTTTGTGGTGTCTCAATTTTATGGGGTGGTCTCAATTTGTGGTGTCTCAATTTTAATCTCACCCCAAAACCTTTCAAAGTTAAATTGTTTTCCCATAATCAGTTCAAGAGCAGCAGGGCAGTCAGTTGAACAAAACCTCATGATCTACACTCCAGAAAAATATCTAGGAGATATTGCCATAACTAAATTTTTACTTTTATATTTTAAGACAAGCAGCTTTGAAACTGTTTCAAGGTAAGGTCGTTACAAAGATAAGAAAAAACATAACAGAAATCAGAGGGCAATTATTAATATAGTGTTATATTGCCACCAAAAAGAAATGTTGGGCATAAAGAACGTTCTTAAATCACATTATTTTAAAAAGATAAAAATAATGGAATTTTAAATAAGGACTCAATTAAAAACTGATCTAAGCACTTCAACACATGTTTCTCCAAAGAATACATTCCAAGACAAATAAATACATGAAAAAATAGAAAGCATCATTAGTCATTAGAAAAATGCACAATTGAACCACAAAGAGGTCTTCCTTCATGCCCAGTTAGGATGGTGGTTTTCAACAGTGGAGAAAAACAAAAACAAAACTAGTGTTGGTGAGGATGTAGTGAAACGGAACCCCATGTACACTGCTGCTGGAAATGAAGAATAGTACAAATACTGTCCTAAAGAGCATGATTGTTCTGCAGGAAATTCTAAGTGGAACGGACTTATAACCTAGCACTTCCATTTTCAGGTGTGTATACAGAGACATGAAAGCAGGGACTTCAACAGTTATTTGTATTCCAATGTTCAGAGCAGCATATTTCAGATTTGACAAAAGGAAGAAATCATCCAAATGTTCGTCTTCACAGGAATGAATAAACAAAATATAGTGTACATGCAAAATTGATATTATTCAATCTTTAAAAAGAATAGAATTCTGAGACCTGATACAAGGTGAAAAATCCATGAGAGAAATACAGTAAGTAAAACAGTAGAGACATAATAAGACAAATAATGTATCATTCCTTTACATAAAAGAACAAATATTGTATCATTCCTTTATACTTCATATAGAGGTAACCAGAATAGCCAAATTAATAGACTAAAAATAGCATACTGATTGCAAGAAGATGGGCAGGGCAATATTTGGAATTATGGTTTAATGGGAAAAACTTCCTCTGAGAAGGGTGAAAATGTTATGGAGATGGACATTGATATTTGTACAAGTCTGTGAATCTAATTGATCTCACTAAATTGCACACTTATAAACGGTTAAAATGGTGGATCATTATATTTTACAATTAAAATAAAAGAATTGTAGGAATTTTATCAGTGTACTAATTTCAGTAAATTTCAAATGTGATGGCTTTTTTCTGAATAATAAAATACATACTATATATGTATTCCTCATTAAGATATATCAAAAATAACTTTTGTCAAAAAATATGTTGCCCCAAAAATCATTAATTTGTGCAAAATTGTTATTTAAAATTGCTTCATTCTTTTCACTCAAATAATTTATGCTTCTCAAAATTTTAGAAGGCTTGATATACTTATATCAAACATATACATATTTTTCTTTAAATTTTTATTATTTATTAGGACATTCATTGTCATCACTGTGCATATTTAAATGAACAAATGAATGTTTTATATAAGATTTATTTTCGTCTGAAATTGTTACAGTTTCCTGTCCCATCTGGGAATATTCTCTTAGCAATATTAATTTTTAGAAGCTTTTACATAAAATTTTAATACTAATGAATTATTTCTATTAATTGAAAACTATAGGCCAATATATGCATTGGGAATTTATGCAGAGTTGATAGTTCCACTTTTGCCTTGAAGGACTGAATCTTGCTCTGGCTGTGTAAAATCACTTTAAAATATTCTGTTGGTTTCAGAAAATAGGTAACCATCTCAGATGGCACCTACATTCAGAGTCTGACAGATGTGGAATTGTGAAGTACTGCCTTCAATTCCTTCGCTCTGTGCCTGATTCTGTTCTTTACCTCTCCCTTCCATAGGTGTCTATAGCAAGACACTTCTTAATGGATATTCCAAAAGGCTTCATTGTAAGATGCAACATGTATACAATGTAATTGTTATTTGATTACTGCAAAGAATGTGTACTAGTAAAATGTTCTCTACCTTTCTGTCTAGTCAGATGTCATTTTTAAAAAGTCTCTGTAGAATATATAAAAAATGCTTATGATAATTTGTTGTTTCCTACTTTTAACCTTCTTTGCTCAACCTCATTTACATTTTTGCACTTAGTAGTAAGGTCTTTTGTGAATGATTTGAAATCATTTTTTCCTTTTTTCAAAGGAATTTACATGATGGCTAAACTGATGATCATATGTAGTGTGAAAGTTTTATTGCCTCTGAATTTCAAATCTTATTGGCTTATTATTTTAATAAGACTTGTCTCTGATGTTTAAGATTTAATCCAAATGAAGAAGAAAAATGGTGTGCATTAACTCATCACTTTGCTTGAAGGTTTCACATTACTTAAAATGGAGTTTTGTATCAGTAAAAATGCAGTTGAAGAGATTTAGGCCAAACAATTCTCTTTCACATTATTATGGAATTCATCATAATTGGCATATTTGCAGTTAGTTGTGAACTGTATACACATGAAGTAAATATATTAATAATTGATAGGCTGCAGTGAATTCTAACCATTAGATTCACAATGAGTCCTGAATATTGTAAAGATGAAGGGAAATAATTTTTAAGAATTTTGGCAGAAAAACAGGATATAAATAATAGGAACAGCTTCAATTAAGCCAAGTAGAGACTGATTAATACTAAAAGCCACAGCGCTCAGGAGTGTGGTAAGCCATTGTTGTAGATTGTGGCCGCCATTAGAAGATGGCGCCGGCTTCCACTGTGGCCTGTGGTAAACAAATTCTTTTGTGGAGAGTTGACACGCTATCCCTTGCCACCCTATAAGAAAGATCCACGTGGTGGCTTAAGATTGGTACGTGGGAGGCTTTATTAGGCTGTGCTTGGGCGCTCGGGAGTAGAGGGGGGTCACTAAAAGATACTTTAATCAAGGCCTGAATAAACTGCTGAAAAAAGATTCCTGAGTTGCGTCTTCCTTGCGGGCAAGGGGTCGTGACACAGGAGTAAGAAAATGCCTCAGAGAAAGGAATAGTTGATGAGTCATATGACAGGAAAATAAATTAGTTTATATCAGAAGCCAAGAAAGCATTACTCATCTTGAGTCAAGGTCAGTGTAAGAACAATGAGTGAATTCAGAAGAGGTTCCAATGTGGCCTTAAGATCTGTACTAAAGATACTGGTTATACCAGAGCAGCAACAAGTCAGGAAGTGTATATAGAAGGTTTACTGAGTATTTTTAATATGCCAGGAAAAATGTAACATAGGCCCCAAAGTAGATTCAATTCTAACATTAGTTCTATAAAATAAATTAAAGATGATATTATATGGTGCTGGGCTACAAGTCTTTTACAAATAATGATCTGGAGACAGAAGGCCTATAGTGTCCTCCAATTTCTGTGATATAAAAGTACCCTATGGCATTAGCTAACATAAAAACATTCTGAAAAATTAAGAAAGTATTCTCATGAGCTGACTCAAGCAGAGCATTGCTATGTATATTTCACAAGTGATCATTCTTATAGATCATAAAGCCACAAAAGGTGAACTCAATTTCATTTAAAATACTTTATTATTCAAAGATCCATAATTTTATACAATCATAGTCTTCATGACAAAACCAGAAGATGTCCCTGAAAAAAACTTGTCTTTATGGCTATGGTAAAAATCAATATTATATTGAAATTCACACTGGACATGAAATAACAGATGAAGCTTCAAAGGGTTTGAGAAACTGAAAGACCAGGTATGTGTAATGAAGTCAACCATTCTCTAGGTGTCCTCTATGGTACCTTTGAAACATTCGTTATTAGTTCCTATATGGAGAATGTCCAAAGTTTCCCCACAAACTACAAATTAAACCATCATTCCTTATTCTCTAACAAATTAAAATCAGGTCACCAAAAAGATTTCTGCATGCCTATGTTCGTTGTAGCACTATTTGCAATACGTTAGATGTGAAATAAACCTAAGTGCCTTTCAAGAGATAAAGGGGTATAAAAAATGTGATATATGTGCAATAGAATATGATACATGCAGAAACAATAATGAAATCCTGTCATTTGATAAAAAATGAATGAAACTGGAGGATATTATGTTAGTTGAAATAAGTCAGACACACAAAGACAAATGCAATATATTGTTTTATATATGGAAGCTAAAAATAAATTGACCTGAGTTTAACAGTGTTTACTAGAGGACTGGAAGACTGAGCATGGTAGATAAAGGCAGTCTAGATTTGGCTAGTGTATATTATGTGCATGTGTTGAAATATCACACTGAACTCCATTAAATGTGTAATTAGGGCTAGGGTTATAGCTGAGTGGTAGAGTGCTTGCCTAGTATGTGTGAAGCTCTGGGTTCAATCCTTAGCACCACATAAAAATAAATAAATTAAATGAATAGATTTAAAAAATATAATTAATACATATAAATAATTGAAATAAAATTTAAAAATAATGATATGTAGTGAGTTTCCCACTTTATCTTCTTTAAAACACCTTGAATAAATTTGAGAGATTAAGCAGAAGTAATATCAGTTCCCTTATTAAAGAAACTATGTGATACCCTAAGGTTATGCACATGATGTGAATTTTTAATTATCAGGGAGAAAAAGGAGAAAGATGGATAAATAGAGCTGAGAAACTAACAAAAAGCTGGCAGAGTTCAATTAGACCAAATATAGTTGACCATTGAACAATATGGGTTTTAAATGAGCAGGACCACATGCATGTGGGTTTTTCTTTGGGAGAGTTGCAACAACTTGAAAGAACCAACACAAACACTATGCAACCTAGAAATATTGAAAAAAATAAGATAAAATTAGATGTAACATGAATGTATAAGTTACATGTAGAAAATAGTCTATCATTCCTATCATAAAACACGAGTCTACTATATAAATTTTAATTTATCAAAATTTATGCATGCAAAGATATTCTGTAGATGGGCCATTGATAGTTTAGATAATAACAAACAAATGTACAGATGCGGATTAAATCATGACTCTTACAATGTACTATTACAATAATGTGGTAGCTACCTATAATACCTTTGTGAGTTCATATTGCAAGCATTCCCTTAAAATGCCTTGTGATGCTAATCATCTGCATGAACAGTTCAGTTCATGTGTATCAGAGTAAAAAGTGATCTCTCATATTTGTCTTATATTTTTCACCTTATTATAGAATGTATATATCATAAAATATGTGGTGAATGACTTTATATTATCAGTAATGCTTCCCCATAACAACAGGCTAATAGTTGTTAACTTTTGGGTTAATCAAAAGTTACACATGGATCTACTTTTTCCTCTATTATTTGGCACAGGGTCTCTAGACTTACTAAGTTCTTGATATGCTTTGAGTTGAGTTTTGTGCATGATGAGAGATAGAAGTTTATTTTCATATTGCTGCATATTGATTTCCAGTTCTGCCAGCACCATTTATTGCCAATACCATTCCGTTTTTGTTACTCTAGCTTTGTAGTATAGTTTGAGGTCTGTATTGTGATGCCTCCTGCTTTACTCATCTTGCTAAGGATTTCTTTGTCTATTCTGGGTCTCTTATTTTTCCAAATGAATTTCATGATTGCTTTTTCTATTTTTATAATGAATGACATTGGGATTTTAATTGGAATCACATTGACTCTGTATAGTGCTTTGGGTAGTATGGCCATTTTGACAATATAAGTGTTCCCTTTCCAAGAGCATGGGAGATGTTTCCATCTTCTAAGATTTTCTTTAATTTCTTTATTTAGTGTTCTGTAGTTTTCATTGTACAGGTCTTTTTACCTCTTTTGTTAAGTTTATTTCCAAGTATTTTATTTTTATTTTTATTTTGAGGCTATTGTGAATGGGGTAGTATTCCTAATTTTTCTTTCAGTGGATTAAATACCGATGTATACAAATGCATTTGATTTATGAATAATGATTTTATATCCTGCTACTTTGATGAATTCATTAATTCAAGAAGTTTTCTGGTGGAGTTTTTTTGGATCCACTAAGTATAGAATCATGTCATCAACAAATAATGATAGTTTGAGTTCATGTTTTCCTATATATCCCTTTAATTTGTTTTGTCTGTCTAATTATTCTGGCTAGAGTTTCAAGAATTGTGTTGAATAGAAGTGGTGGAAGAGGAAATCCCTGTCTTGCTCCAGTGTTTAGAGGGAATGTTTCCAATTTTTCACCATTTAGAATGATATTGGCCTTGGGTTTAGCATAGACATCTTTTACAATATTGAGGTATGTTCCTACTATTTCTAGTTTTTCGAGTTTTTTGAACATGAACGGATGCTGTATTTTTTCAAATGATTCATCTGCATCAATTGGTGTAATCATATGATTCTTTTTTATTATAATTAATTTTTATTGTTGGTTGTTCAAAACGTTACATAGTTCTTGATATATCATATTTCATACTTTGATTCAAGTGGGATATGAACTCCCATTTTTACCCCGTATACAGATTGCAGAATCACATCAGTTACACATCCATTGATTTACATATTGCCATACTACTGTCTGTTGTATTCTGCTGCCTTTCCTATCCTCTATCTTCCCCCCTCCCCACTCCCCTCCCCTCTTCTCTCTCTACCCCCTCTACTGTAATTCATTTCTCTCCCTTATATATTTTTTTCCTTTCCCCTCACTTCCTCTTGTATATAATTTTGTATACCCCTGAGGGTCTCCTTCCATTTCCATGCAATTTCCCTTCTCTCTCCCTTTCCCTCCCACCTCTCATCCCTGTTTAATGTTAGTCTTCTTCTCATGCTCTTCGTCCCTACTCTTACTCTCCTTATATCAAAGAAGACATTTGGCATTTGTTTTTAAGGGATTGGCTAGCTTCACATAGCATTGTCTGCTCTAATGCCATCCATTTCCCTGCAAATTCTATGATTTTATCGTTTTTTAATGCAGAGTAATACTCCATTGTGTATAAATGCCACATTTTCTTTATCCATTCGTCTATTGAAGGGCATCTAGGTTGGTTCCACAGTCTTGCTATTGTGAATTGTGCTGCTATGAACATGGATGTAGCAGTGTCTCTATAGTATGCTCTTTTTTGGTCTTTAGGGAATAGATCAAGAAGGGGAATAGCTGGGTCAAAGGGTGGTTCCATTCCCAGCTTTCCAAGAATTCTCCATACTGCTTTCCAAAACAGCCGCACCAATTTGCAGTCCCACCAGCAATGTACAAGTGAACCCTTTTCCCCACATCCTCGCCAGCACTTGTTGTTGTTTGACTTCCTAATGGCTGCCAATCTTACTGGAGTGAGATGGTATCTTAGGGTGGTTTTGATTTGCATTTCTCTGACTGCTAGAGATGGTGAGCATTTTTTCATGTACTTGTTGATTGATTGTATGTCCTCCTCTGAGAAATGTCTGTTCAGGTCTTTGGCCCATTTGTTGATTGGGTTATTTGTTATCTTATTGTCTAATTTTTTGAGTTCTTTGTATATTCTGGATATTAGGGCTCTGTCTGAAGTGTGAGGAGTAAAGATTTGTTCCCAAGATGTAGGATCCCTATTTACCTCTTTTATTGTTTCTTTTGCTGAGAAAAAACTTTTTAGTTTGAGTAAGTCCCATTTGTTGATTCTAGTTATTAACTGTTGTGCTATGGGTGTCCTATTGAGGAATTTGGAGCCCAACCCCACCGTATGTAGATCGTAGCCAACTTTTTCTTCTATCAGATGCCGTGTCTCTGATTTGATATCAAGTTCCTTGATCCACTTTGAGTTAACTTTTGTGCATGGCGAGAGAAAGGGATTCAGTTTCATTTTGTTGAATATGGATTTCCAGTATTCCCAGCACCATTTGTTGAAGATGCTATTCTTCCTCCATTGCATGCTTTTAGCCCCTTTATCAAATATAAGATAGTTGTAGTTTTGTGGATTGGTTTCTGTGTCCTCTATTCTGTACCATTGGTCCACCACCTGTTTTGGTACCAGTACCATGCTGTTTTTGTTACTATTGCTCTGTAGTATAGTTTGAAGTCTGGTATCGCTATACCACCTGATTCACATTTCCTGCTTAGCATTGTTTTTGCTATTCTGGGTCTTTTATTTTTCCATATGAATTTCATGGTTGATTTCTCTATTTCTACAAGAAATGCCGATGGGATTTTGATTGGCATTGCATTAAACTTATAGAGAACATTTGGTAATATCGCCATTTTGATGATATTAGTTCTACCTATCCATGAACAGGGTATATTTTTCCATCTTCTAAGATCTTCTTCTATTTATCTCTTTAGGGTTCTGTAGTTTTCATTGTATAAGTCTTTAACCTCTTTTGTTAGGTTGATTCCCAAGTATTTTATTTTTTGTCTACAGCCATACCACCCTGAACGCGCCCGATCTCGTCTGATCATGTGATTCTTAAAAAGCAGACCCAAATCTTCATCATGTCGATTTAGGTCCCGACTTCCTTAACAAGACTCCTATAGCACAAGAATTAAAATCAAGAATTAATGAATGGGACAGGCTCAAACTAAAAAGCTTCTTCTCAGCAAAAGAAACAATCAATGAGGTAAAAAGAGAGCCTATATTTTGGGAGCAAATTTTTTCTCACACACATCAGATAGAACACTAATCTCCAGGATATATAAAGAATGCAAAAATCTTAACACCAAAATACTAACAACTCAATCAATAAATGGGCCAAGGAATTGTACAGATACTTCTCAAAAGTGGATATACAATCAATAAATAAATGGGCCAAGGATTTGAACAGACACTTCTCAAAAGAGGGCATACAATCAATCAACAAATATATAAAAAAATGTTCATCATCTTTAGCAACTAGAAAAATGCAAATCAAAACTACTCGAAGATTTCAACTCATGACAGTCAGAATGGCAAGAATACAGACAACAATAAATGTTGGTGAGGATGTGGGGAAAAAGACACCCTTTCATATTGCTGGTGGGACTGCAAATTGGTGCAACCGATCTGGAAAGTAGTATGATGATTAGAAAACATGCAATGGAACCATCATTTGACCCATCTATCTCACTCCTCCGTCTATACCCAAAGGACTTAAAATCAGCATACTGTAGTAATGCAGCCACAACAATGTTCATAGCAGCTGAATTCACAATTAGTAAACTGTGGAAGCAACCTAGATGCCATTCAATAGGTAAATAGATAAAGAAACGGATGGTATATATACACAATGAAATATTACTCAGCAATAAAATCACGGCATTTGCAGGTAAATGGATTGAGTTGGAAAATATTATGCTAAGTGAAGCAAGCCAATCAAACACACACACACACACACACACACACACACACACACACACACACACAAAGGCTGAAATGGGGTAAAGGGAGGCATGGGAAAAATGACACAACTTTGCTTGGGCAAAGGGGAGTGAGGTTGGGGAGGGGGCAGAAAAGATGGTGGAATAAAATGGACATCAATACCTTATGTACATATAAGACTGCATGTACATAGGGTGTGGTGCTACATCATGTACAATCAGAGAAATAAAAAGTTGTGCTACAACTGTGTACTATGAATTAAAAAACATTTTGTTGTTATATATTCCTAGTTAAAATAAATTTTAAACATATAAAAAGGTTACACATGGATTTTCAACTGCACATATTGTTTCCAAACTTTCACATTGCTTAAGGATTGAGTAAAATTGGTATTAAAGGGCAAGAAAAAAATCAGCACCATCTTATTTAGAAGAAAATGAATAGTGATGTTAACTGATGGCAGAAGCATAGGAGATCAGTTTTGGCACAAGAATTTTAGGATAAAATGAATCAAAGAGAAGACTTTATTTGCAGGAAGTTATACATGTATGAGACTGAGAGATTAGACTCATTCTACATTTTGAACATCCCTAGAAACACCAATTTTAATGAATGTAAAGAAATAACAGCCAATGTATACAAGTTTCATGTCTGACATCATATTCACATATAAAGAGAAAATTCCTACATTCTTGCATGTTTCACAACATGTGTATACTACTACCACCATAAGACTTATTTGAATCAATAATGAGGGGGAAAAACAGCTAAGATTCTGTAAAATTTACTAGAAGAAGAAAAAGGATGGGCAGAAGAACATGATAGAAAGGCATACAAATCAATAAGTAAGTAAATAAATAAATACCACCAGAAAACTATGAAGAAAATTGGTTTCTTTGAAAAAAGACTATATTAATTGATGCAAAAATTGATAGAAGATATTTTACTAAATACGACAACAAAGAGAGCTCAGGAAAAAATGTGAAGAGTTAAACAGTGACAAAAACATAAATACATTAGAACAAGTTTTAAAAATACAGAAATTGCTCTGAATATAGTTGATAAAAGAACATTTTAGACCAAAAATATATGTGAAACATTTAGAAAGATAGACTCAGATAATTTATATTTCATGCATGTATGATTATGTCAATGAATCCCAATATTAAGTACAACTATAATGAAATAATAAAAACATCAAAAACAAAAATATGTAGAAACAAAATAATGAAGAGAGTTAGCTCCAAGAAGTGAATGAGAAAAATAAAGAAAAAAAACTTAGAAAAGGGAAACAAATAAATAATTTGACTTCATGAAAATAGTCCAGTGTGTTTAACAATATATGCAAATGATCAAAATACAACATATACTGAAAATATGTTTTTAGTTCCTATCAAATTCTTAGAGACATTCTACCACTTTCAGATATGAGCAAAGAAATTATTTTGGAAAATAATTATGGTAAAAAATCTGGAGAGAATAGAAAACAATAGATCCATAAAAATAAAAAAGAAGACATATGAGTAATAAACAAATATATAAAAAATTTCAACATGTCTAGCAATTAGAGAAATTGAAAACTACACTGATATTTTATCTTACTCCTATCAGAATGGCAAGAATATAAATAACACATGTCGACAAGGATGGGGGGAAATGGTACATTCATACATTGTTAATGGGACTGCAATTTTTTTCTACCCCTCTGAAAAGCAATATGGAGATTCCTCAAAAAAAAATAGGAATGGAACCATCATTTGACCCATTTATCCCGCCCTTTAGCATCTATCCCAAAGGACTTAAAATCAGCATAGTACTGTGACAGCCACATTAATGTTTATAGCAGTACAATTCACAATAGCTAAGCTATGGAACCAACCTGTATGCCCATCAACAGAAGAATATATAAAGATATTGTGGTATATATACACAATGGAATATTACTCAGCCATAATGAAGAATGAGATTATGGCATTTGCCAGTAAATAACTGGAATGGGAAACTGTCATGTTATGTGAAATAAGCCAATCCCCAAAAACTAAAGGTCAAATATCTTTGCTTATATGTGGAAGGTAAACCACAATAAAGGTAGGGTGGAGAAGAGAATTTCAGTTGATTAGACAAAGGAGAATGAAAGGAATGGAGGGGGAATAGGAATAGGAAAGACAATAGAATAGATCTAACATAATTTGGCTATCACACCAATCCACAAGAATGGGGTTCTAATTAGAATTAGATATTTTCAATGGTTGTATAATTTGGCAAAATGGATCATACTGTCATATATAACTGAAAAGAATCAATAAAAAAGGCGGTTGATAAATGTCCAATTATTAAACAGTTAAAAACAGATAATTAACCTATATAAATGTAATAAAAGCAGAAAAATAAAGGAAAGAAGATGTATAAGTAACCACATGTAAAGTAACAATATTGCTACTATGAAGCTATGGCCACAGTCTGGCTCTCACCAATAGCTCTAGAAGATTTAAACATGTAAGTTAAATAGAAAACCTTAAGGCTAACGCTTAAAAGCAGTAGAAAAAAAATAAAATTTTTTAAAAAAGGCAAGTGGTAAAGTGGTGTTCAATATGAGAGGCAGACCATCTACTAACTTTTCAGAAACAAGAATTCAATAATACCAAAAGAGAGAGAAATAGCTGTCATTTTCAAATTCTATACCCACAAAAATCAATATTTTCACATGAAGTCCAAGATCTCTTCAAATTCAGTATTATCATTAATAGCAAATATACTAAAGAAAATTCTTATTTCCTAACAAAGACAAGTGATTTCCTACTGAATATGAGATGTAAGAAGCAGTCATGATGAGAATAAAAAAAAATGTGTGACTTTAAACAGATGAGGAACGCACAAGACAATGAGAATTGCAATAATGTGATCTGTGTCACATTAACAACAGCATCCGTGTAACACTAAAGCTGGATTAAAGTTGGATATTGATAAACTAATTTTGTACAATGTTTTTTGTAAGTTAAACCATAAATAGCCAATAGATACTAAACTCATTCTAGCTAAAATAAGTTAGTGAATGGGTAGCATAGAAAACTAAGTGAAAAAATCTTCAATTTAAAAGAGAATTTGTTTTTTAACCTCTTTGTTTGAGTTGGGTAATTTCTATTGCTTTATCTTCACCTTCCTGATTCTTTATATCTGCAATAGCTAACCTAATCATATTTATACCTTCTGTATCTTCCATTATATACATCTTACTTTACAACTAAAAAGGATTGAATTATGTACCTTTTGTATATTCAATGGCCCCAATTATTATTTTATTAGAAGGAATACATGCATTGTATTTTCATATCCTTGCTAATTATAACATGTTTAATTTCTGGGTTAATTTCAATTGATTGGCTTATCTGTTTATTAGTGTTAACTTTCCTGCTTCTTTGCACAACTTATAATTTTATCATTCATTTCACAGAAGAATTCATTTTAGGATTCTGTGTATTTTTAATAGACTTTATTCTGGATATGTTTGTGTTTTGAATATTATTTTTTTTAAGATTTTTGTTTTTTTTTCTAAATGAAGAATTGTGATAATTCTTAGGTTAATTGTTTACTACTTGAGTCAAGGTATTCGTTATTAATCAATAACACATGGTTCCTTTACTTTTATTTTTTCCCTGTCTGGTTGATAAGAACATTGCTATTCTCAGCTCCCTGTGAACAGGGGACAGTGTTTTCTTCTAATGTCTGTATGTGGTTCTTCCCCTTGCCTCAGGTAGTTTTCACACATGATGAATAATTGAGGGGTGTGCTATTAATATTTATGGAGTTCTCTCACTCTATAGCTTTCTCATCTCTGGTACTCTGTCCCGAGTTATTGTGGCATGTGATCATGGGCCAATTCAGTTTTCCTGGAATCTCAAAACATGGTCATTAGCATTAGGGTCAACCCGGATTCTTCTATTTCACTTGTGTCTCAAGGCAGTGAGCTGAAAAAATTAGAGTTTTTATTCTAATTTACGTTCTATTTCTTTGGAAACACTGCTTTTATTGCCCAAAGGGAAGACACGTAAAATTTTCAAGCTTTACTTGGTGCATATTGTGATAAAATGTTTTTAAAACTTTGGTTTTCATTTATAAAAGATAGCTGAATAGTTTTAAAGCTTTGACAAATACATCTGAAAGTAGTAGAACTATTAAGGTCATTTTGATTGGTTTAAACTAGCACCAATATTTTTAAGGGCTTCACACTATCATAAAGAAAGAGGAATTTCCATAAAGTAATTTCCAAAGAAGGCACTAAACAGGTTCATTCTTTTTTTCTTTATTTGTAAAGATGGAGGTAAGAAATAGTAAATACTTTAGTTTGTAGGACCACCTTTAACCTTTACATCATGTTCTTTTCCTTTATTTCTTTGTTAAACCTAGCTTTAAAAAATGCAAAAAAATCATTGGGCATGGTGGTACACATCTCTAATCCAAGCTGCTTGATTGGCTGAAACAGGAGAATCACAAGTTCAAAGCCAGCCTCAGCAATGGGGAGGCACTCAGCAACTCAGTGAGATCCTGTCTCTAATAAAATACAAAATTGTGCTGGGGATGTGGCTCGCTGGTTGAGTGCCCCTGAGTTCAATCCCCGGCACCAAAAAAAAAAAAAAAAAAATCATTCTTAGATCACAGGCCTTCTGTATCTAGCCACTACCCACAGCATACCAAATCCTGCACACACATACACACACACACAAAAAAAATTACTAGCATGGTTACAACCAAGTTCAGTTACTTTAACAGACAATAGAAAAAGAGAAAAGAAAAAAGCAGCAAAAGCAAACAGGAAAAAAAAGAACAAGATGATAGGCTTATGTCCAAACTTACCCATAGATTAAATGAAAAATAGCTCATGTATATGAGTTAGGGATTAATTATGAGTTAGTATACTAATTATTACAGAAGAGCTTCTCTTCAAGTGAATTTTTCATAGTCATTCATACCTTTCTGAGACCATGAGGTCGACTTTGCTCTCCAAATGTCTCCTGAATCCTCATCTACAATTTTAGTCTATTGCCTTCAATATTTTATGAATTAAGATATTTAACCCTCAAAAGGACTTAATGATGACAGAATTATATTTATATTTTCAAATGTTTTTGAGATTTTGTCAAAATACAAGTTTTAAAATTTGTTCTACACCCTTAGCTTCTGATGCATCATAGGTGATCAAAGAATTACTGAATAACTATAAATAAATGAATGTAAATGAACAAACCTGAATATTTATTTAATTTACTTAGTGTAAATAATACACACTTTTAATTTTCTATCTGTTTTTTCCAGTAGTAGAGCTGTTCCTTTCTAATAATATCCCCATAAGCTTTTATTGTCTGTATATTTACTTTAAGATCTGTGCAAGCTTTATTTTGCAAGTCATCTTGATTATTTAACCATTATCCTATTGTTGGAAGTTTTAACATGTTTCATTTTATTTTTTTTATAACTAGCATTTCTGTAAAACATTCTTTTTCATTTAGGGTTAATAGCATCTATGTTTTTCAATGTGGAATTATGATATTAAAATATATAAACCTATCTAATTGTTTCACTGTGTCTGAAAATAATAATTCCTGATGTTTTAAATCAAATCATAAAGCTATTTGTCATGAGTCAGTTTCTAAATCCCCAACAATAACTTTTTACTTATTTTTTGCAATTCTATTGTTTTGAGTGATTTTTCTGTGATGACTTGCCATCAGAATTTCCTCAATTGTATCATTGTTAATTGAAATTTTATCTCCTAGATTGTTATCCAGTAGTTGCAAAAGCAACTAAATGAGGCTGACTTTTCCATACTGAGTTTTCCTGATATTTATTACATTGAAATCTCCTGATACCCTACATTATCTTTCAGTATTTAATTTATTAGGTGTTTAAATGTTTGCTTCAACCCAGAGCTATGTGCTTTCTGCATTACAACATAAGATGACTTGAATTCTGGAAAGTTTAACTTTCCTCACATCTTTCTATTTAAAATGTCTTCCTTGTGAAATGTCTTATTCCAGCACTTAGCTGGCAAATATGCAAGATAGTTCCAGAAAGTAAGAAAGTGCTCAGGGAATAAAATGATTGGCTAGACTTCCCATTGGTCAAATTTGGATCAATTTAAGCAATAAAATAAGTCACAGAGTTTATATTACAATCAAAAGCAAAAACAACAACAATAACAAATGAGTAACTAAATCAATGAATAGCGAGAAAATAAAACTCTCCTCTACAGGAAATTTTAAAATAACATTGTAAATCTACCCTTAACGGAGTTGGAGAATAACCGCCAGTGCATTCATTATTTGCTATGATCAGTGACTAGTTTCTAAAAAGCACTGTAAGGAAAGTAGTGTTTCATTGGAAACTTTACCAGAAATGAAAGTTAACATCATTAGTAATAAGTAATGTTGAAGTCATATGTCCAAGGCATGATATAATATATCAACAATGGCACTTCACCTCTGGGTTAGCCACCCAAAAGCCCAGAATCATACTGTATCCATGAGAAAAAAAAATCAGAAAAAAAAATTCAGACACATGCTGCAAAATATTTCATGTGTATATCTCAAAAATATCAAAGTAACCAAAACCAAAGAAATCTATAAAGCTTCCAGAGCTCAAAGAAGTCTAAGGATGCATGAGAACTAATGCCATTGTGGGCTCCTGGTTGGATCCTAGAAGTGAAAAAGGTTAAGAGAAGTTATGGACTCTGAGCAATGTATAGAACCGAGTTAATAAAGCATATATAGTGGGTCATTACTTACGACAAATGCACTAAGGTAATTGATATGTTAACGATATGGGAAACTGAGTGTGAGTTTTTTGTATCACTATCACAAGTGTTATACTACAATAAACATTTTAAAAAGTAAAATGATTAATATCTCTTTGGGATTCTTTTATGAGACATAATTATGCTTTTTACAATTAAAATTTAATAGATGTTTAAAGTGCTGTTTACTACAAGGAAGAAAAATAATTTAGTTATCCTTATCATTATTAGAGAAAATAAATCAATAGTTCAAATTTCCCTACAATAAAATTGTGGTGCCATAGGGTATCTTTTCTGAATTCTGACCAACATTCACGAAAAAAAAAATCCATTTTGTGCAAATTATTTAACAGAGTAGGAAATGTGGTATTACTGCCTACCTCTTTTATGTCACAAGTAGAAAGTTCATCTCTAAATCCAACAGGAAAATTTTAGAAAATTTAGAAAATTTAGAAAATTTTAGAAAATGACTGGCAGATGGGTGCCAACTACATGCCTTAAGACAGGAGTTCAGATCTTGGTAGAAGTAGAATCTGGGGAAAACAAGTATGACTGGCAACTCTTAAGGGAAGATATTTGATTGTAATTAAAGTAGATTCAGAAGTAAGAACTCGTGAAGAATTTAAAATTAAGATTGAACATTTAAGAAAAGAAAAGGAAAAAACCCTCTAGCAAACTCTAGAAAGGTGTTTTTCAATCTTAGCACTACTGACATTGACAACTGTAAACTCCTTGGAGGGTCAGTTCTGTGCATTGTGAATGGTTAGTAGTAGTCCTGGCCATTGACAGCCAGACCTAAGAATCACATGCCAAGTTGTAAAAACCTAAAATGCTTCCATACACATATAAATGTCCCAGGGGAGGCAAAATCACTCACAGTTAGAACCACTAATCTAGGGTAATTTGAGCTCATCGCATTCAGAAGGTGCAGGCAAATGAGAAAGTTCTGAAAACATGAAGTTGAGAAGAAGTGACAAAATACATGACTCATTCCTCTTTGATCATGGGAAAGTTTAGATTCAGAAAATGTAAACTAAAATAATGAAATGTCAAATGACCTGCAAGAGGTTTGTGCAAACAAAAACAGCTGTTTCCAAACTGTAACAAATGAAACATTAGGAGCAGTATTTCTATTGACTATTCAAGAGGGAGAATGATTGTTCATCTTAGGTTATAGAGTGTATAAACAGCAGAAATGCATTAAAGATGTGATGTACCTTGTGGGTGGAAGGGAATCTCAGTTAAATTATCAGTGGGAATTACAGCTTCAACTATATTCTTAATCTTTGAAATGGAAAGCAGGCATTATGGCTCCAGTCTGATAAGGCAACAATGTTTCAGGGCAAAGGGATATGATTTAAAGAAATAGTTGAACATGGTTTCTGTTTTTCAAGAATGCTCAAAAATTAGGACCTAATTCTGTATTTAGAAAAGGATATTAATGACATCTGTTAGTTCAGAATTGCTAGGAGGCCCTTTAATCTTTTATGACTCTGGATGCTGTATGATTTTAAGAGGATTGAGGGTTATTCTGATTATATAAATACACAGACATATATACATGACCATATACATATGCTCACAGTTTTATTTCCTGAAGTGAATGATTTTACTATAGTGATTCAGAGACAAATCCACGATTATATTTTTAGATTATTAATTTTTGTGGGTTTGGATTTGTCTCTATATCTGATTTTTACTAAAATCTATTTTAACATGCTTTTCATTACTTCAGACTATTGAATAAAATACAAAGTTTGTACAGTAAATAATATTAGTAATTTACTTAGAGTTGTCTGTTATTACCAAAATTGAATTCAAGAATACAAGTTTTAGTTTCATTATTTATTTTAGATTTAAAAATAGGAAGCTGAGAAATTAGAAATTATGATAAAACAGGACAACTCTTACAGGCAACAGGACTCTTTGACTAGAAACTACATATGAAAAAATCAAATTGATAAAAAGTTAAAAATTATAATGTTTCTCAAATCAAATTAGGAAATTTAAAAATAGTTAGAGGTTTGCAATACAAAGGCTACACAGTTTAAAGTATATTTCTTGAAGTTCAACTCTTGAAGACTATGCTTTCAAAGTTGAAGAAATTGGACAATACATGAAAACTTCCCCAAAATGCTATCAATTTTTGTATATAGAAAATATCTTAAAGGGCAGCATTCTTACTAACTCTTTGAAGAAAAAAGGTTTTATGATAGATACATTTTTTTTGCTTGGAAATCCATTTGATTGAATGATTTATTAGAATAGCCTTCTTAGTCATTGAAAACTCAGCAAAGAAATGTTTTAAGTTCATTATGGTTGATTTTATCTCTTTAAAAATATATATGCATATTATAGATGAAATACCTTTATTTAGTTTATATGTTTCTATGTGGTCCTGAGGATTGAACCCAGTGCCTCACACACGCTAGGTAAGTGCTCTACCACTGAGCTACAGCCCCAGTCCAACTCTATTTCTTATAACATAGTAGCTGTGGTGGTGAAATTCAGCCACTGACTTCTCTTTCTCTCTCCCTACTGCCCAATGCTCTCTTTATTTCTTTATCTCTTTTTTAAATAGATATTAAAATACACTTTACATTAGTAAAATAATAGTACTATAAAAAGTGAATGTGCATAAATGTTCACTGGTGTAATCATTCCTTTTGATTTCATAGATGAGAAAACGAAGACCAAGAGAATGCAATTAAACATTGAAAAAGAAATGTTGGCAGAAAAAAACATTATGTATGCTAGGTGTTCTGTGGCCAACTGTATGATTTTCCTGTGTTTTCCTCAACTTTAGCACTATAACCAAAAATTTTTATCTGATGAATTAAATGACTCCCAGTTGTTTGAATATTTAAAAAATGTCCTTCCTCTTTTTTTTTTTCTGGTTTTGCCATATTTGCTTTGTTTATTTCTTAGCATCACTGTCTGAGTCAGAGTGTTTTAATATACCAAGTTGAGAAGAAACTATGTTGCAGTGTCTAAGATCTTCACATAATCTATATGAAGTTAACAGAGACTTTCATGTAGCAAACATGCAAAAAATTACATATTTGGTATTGCTGATTCCCTTCAATGTGAAATTTTAAAGTAATTTACAAAATTTACTTGGAATGTCATCTCCATTTTTGTCTGCTAATCCTTCACTGCAAATACTAATTTTGGTAAAAATCAAGATTAAAAGAGACAGAAGAAAGAAAATAAGTATTTTCCCCACTAGATTATCTATCTCACAGATAACTCATATTGATTGTATTGCTAATGATCATGATTTTCTTGCTTTTTTTGGGTGCATTATAATTATACATAATGATGAAATTCATTATGACATTTGTGTATGCATATAACATACTTTGGTCAATTTTATTCCCAAGTCCCTCCCCTTTCCCTCTCTTCCCTCCCCTGATCCTTTCCTCTGCTCTAACCCTAAAGAGAGAGATAAATGTCCTTCCTCTTTGCATTCTTGTGCTCATCACACATTAAGATCACATGCTTATCTTAAAGGAAATGAAAACTTAAGGGGAAATTTCCATGGCTGTAATAAACTTATTATAAATAATATTAGTGAGAACATGGAGGATATTTTAAGTTTTCATATTTCCTGAAGAAAATATATCTTATTCTGAATTTACATTCATCATAAGGCACATTTATTAAATTATTGTATGTAAATAAGATTTTAAATTAATGAAGTCAAGATCCTTTCTCAAAATTTAAAAATTTTAAAAGGAGTTGGGGGTGGGGGTGTGGTTCAGTGGTAGAGAGTCCCTGTGTTCAATCCCCAGCTCTATTACTACTTCTATAACTACTACTACTACTAGTGATAATAATAATAATAATAATAATAATAATAATAATAATAATAATACTTAGACTGTTAAATGTTTTGCTAACTAGGGACAGAATCAAAATTAAATATTCATATTGGTACTTCCAGTCTAGCACTGCTTTGGGGATGACTTACTACCTCTTCAGTATTTATTTGATCATTCTAACCATCAGGAGGCCCCTGATAAAATCACAAACTGCAAGAGAAAGGAAACTCAAACCCAGGTTCTGTGGGGGAGAATGAAATTCTAAATTCATTTTCAAAGAACCTTCAATGTGTCACAGGTTATTATATGACCAGTGTTGGTAATTAGTATTATATTTGAGCATACTAAACATTTTCCTCAGCTGGATAATATTTATTATAGTTAGAAGTTTAAAATTATTTGAAATTTTAAACATGAGGAAATTAGGATATATAAAATTGTTTCATAATAATAGCTCCAGAATTCTGTGAATCATGTAACCATACATTTTCAACAATGTCCTTTTATTTCAGAGCCCATATATATGTCAATAGGTTGTGTTTGTGTCTTGTATATAATAGTAGTATTTATACATTAAAGTTTTCTTCCATGAGAAATTTCAAAAGCTCAAACACTATTAGTAGATTATATAGCCTTTAATTAAATGTAGTTGATGAGGTGCACACATAAAAGTTGATTGTTCTCTTATTATTTTTGCATGTTTGTTGGTAATATCAGAATAAACGGAGGTATAATATGAAAAAAAATTGGATTATATTTAAGTGACTAATGAAGAAAATAATCAAAGGCTGAGATCTGAAGTAAAATTCAATTTTCTTAATTGGAATATATACAGCAATGACGTATTATCAAAGCAAGCTTTTTAAAAATAAATTGCTGTTTCTATGATAGTTCCGCATTAATAGTCATCATAAACTTAAGTTCTTTGTTTGGATTCTCAGTGTTTTTAAAGAGTTGAATTCATTTATATGCTATGAGAGAAATCACTCCAAATCTATATTCTGAAAGAGGAATAAAATGGAGAGGAATGCTTCCTTCCATTTAAAGATGAGACCCAGGTATACTAATCATTTTTTATGATTGCATTGCTGGAAATGAGACACTTGGTAGCAAATTGTTAATAGGGAGACTTGGAGAAGTAGTATTTTCTCTGGAAAAAATATTTGCCCCCATAACTTCACTGGTGCTCCTAGAAAAGGCAGTGGCAGAATTGGATACAAATAAGAGTTCCTGTTACATCTGTGTATCATATGGTAGTATATTATATATACTACACTTTTGTAGAAAAGTGTAAACTTTTGTTCTTGTTTCAAATTAAAATTTTGTCAACGTTAGTGATTAATATGCATGTAAAAATAATTAAAATTAAATTTTTAAAATTTGAAGCGCAAAAAATAATTTACCAATTTTTGTATTATCTTTTACAATTAGATGACATTTAATAAATGCTAAGCAAAACCAATGTATTCTAACTTTAAAAAATATATAGAAATAGGAGAAAAAGAGATAGGAACAGCATTTGAAAAATGAATGTATTAATAGTCATCACAAGTTTCTTAAGGACCTCCTCATAAAAGTTCTCCATACTCTATATCTGAGTACATATGTCATCCTGTTGACAGTGTGGCTTAGACATCAAGGCTAAAATAAAGAATAAATAGAACATTGGTTAGAAATTAAACATTTGAGAATGGATTTTGTTTTATTAAACAATATTATTTTTCAATTTGTTCTATATTTTATTTTTCCATGAGTTAACTTAAGATTCGGCAAGTTTTCATATTTCTTTTGAGTTTTGCTTGTAAATCCTATGTAAATCAATCTTGTAAATTAGATAAAACTTCCCCATAGTCACCCCCATCACTAGGAAATGGTAAGGCATGAAAATTGAAATGAATGAATGAAAGTGCAAATATTATAGGAAAATCTTTATGAATGGAATAAATAAATCTGTACCTCAAAAAAACAATGTCCTTTGATGTGAAGAAAAACTACATTCCACTAAAAGCAAATAAATCCTGGTAAAAACATTAAAATGATAGTTCAGCATAGGATTTTTAAAACTACATCTAAAGGTACACAAAAATTATCTTCTAGTTATCATAAAGAACTAAAAATTGAAGAGCATACTTTCATTTTACAATAATTGTACCTATGAAGGTGGAACTTTCTACAAAAAAGGAAACTTTAATAAAATCAATTAAATAAAAATCTTTCATTCCATGTGGAATTATTATATGTCTAAATGTTGTCAAGCAGTAGCCAAATGATAAATATAAGTCTGTAAGGAGTAACTTGCTAAAAAGTTTATTTTTAAAAAATAACTGCTCAGAGAAATACAAATAGCCAACAAATATGTGAAAAAAATGTTCAACATCTCTAGCAATCAGGGAAAAGCATATCAAAAGTAGATTGAGATTTCATCTAACTTTAATCAGAATGACAATCATCAAGAATACAAATAATAAAAGCTGGTGAAGATGTGGGGAAAAATTACACATGTATTTTGGGTAGGACTGCTTATTAGTACAAACACTATGGAAAGCAATGTGCAATTTTTCAAAAGACTAGGAGTGGAATCACCATATGACCCAGCTATGCTGCTTTTCAATTTTTATCCAAAAGAACTAAAATCAGCATACTACAGTGATATAGGCATACCAATGTTTATAGCAGCACAATTCACAATAGCCAAGTTATTGAAGCAGCCCAGATGCTCAGATGCCTGTGGACAGATGAATGGATGAAGTAAACACACACACACACACACACACACAGAGAGAGAGAGAGAGAGAGAGAGAGAGAGAGAGAGAGAGAGAGAGATGGAGAGAGAGAGAAAGACTGACTCAGTTATAAAGAGCGAAATTATGGCACTTGCTGGTAAATAGATGGAACTTGAGAACATCATGCCAAGTGAAATAAGCCAGGTCCAAAGTCAATGGTCTAATGGTTTATTAGATGTTAAAACAAAATAAAGGGGAAAAGAGAGTGGTGGGACAATAGGGAAATTGTCAAAATGGAAGAGAGATTAGTGGAATGGGAAGAGTTCACTTTCTGTGAGTATGAGATAAGAGTATAAGAGTAGAAAATATCCACAATGCTTCACTCTCCAAAAATATAGAAACTGCAAAATATGATGATAGAAAGCACAGTTTGTTTGATCCAGCCATCTCCCTGCCCCCATCCCAATCTCCTCTTCATCTACCTTATGATAGAGTTTTGGAAAACTTAAAATTACATTTTCATTGTCAACTTGTGATCAGGTTGAGAGTAGAAGGTGATCCAAATCTTTTTTTTCTCAGTTGCCCTCATCATTCTTAATTATAAACTGAACTAAGCAAGGAGAAAGACATAATGCAAGACATTTAATTTGTTCTGTAGACAAGCTGAGCAAACATGATTTTGCAGTCTACATTACTTGAGGCAATGGTGGAAGCATTTGACACAACAGCATTGGAGAGGTTATTCTGGGAACTGGAAGTGCTCTTCATACAGGTCTAGTTCTTATGATTTATGTTGTGAAACATCACCTTCCAAAATTTTATTATTATTATTATTATTATTATTATTATTATTATTATTATTATTTCCTAAAGTAGCTAGAGTGCTTTCTGTTATATAAGACTGACCTGTTACTGACATTTCTACTAATTAAATATATCTCAACATTTCTTTGCTCCAGAAAATTGGAAGTGGAAAGAGAAAAGATGGAATCAGAGAAAAATAAGGTTGAAAAATTCAACTAATCAGTGATGTTTCAAAAAAATGCATTTATTTTGCAAAACAATCAAGAGAAAGAGAAAGAAATTGTGGTCTTCAATTTATTTATTTATTTTTCTTTCTCCCTTCCAGTTGTAAATCATCATGTTCTGTGCACTTAAGGTATAAAGGTTGCCGTGTGTTTTCTTGACTTTTCTAGAGTAAACCTGAATTATATTGTTTGATATTATTTTTATAATTTTTAATGTAAAAATTTTTGTTACATATGAAAAGATTTACAAGTAAATTGATTCCTATCTTCATATGAAAATAGAAAAAAATAGATTGAATATTTCTTATGTTGATTGAAAACTAAATTCGTACTCAAAAAGACTGCTTCCGTCTATACCTGAATAATAAGTGGCATATTTAAAATTTTAAAACACTGATGAAGTGAAAATAGTAAAAATTTAATTTTATATTTTCTAGTTAAGATTTATCTTTATGCTTGAGGAAGTGAATGAAATAAATACCTTTGGAATTAAATAGAATGGTAGAAAAAAAAACAAATCTCAAATCTAATGTGCTTGCAATTGCATTTAATGAGCATAAATATAATATTTTATGTTTATGTTGTATTTTAGGTTGCATTTTTAGTGCAGAGACTAGGTCTGAAAGCTAAAAGCAGCTTTTAAATCAATATTGTCATTTTGAAAAGGCATTCTAAGAATTCTTAGAAGAGTTTTAAGAAAAAGGCAGTATTTTAAAATGCATTTCCTGTTTATTCTGTTAAAAAATAGACAAACCACAAATTGTATTTTTATTTAGTCACTTTAAAAATATCATTTCATTCTTCCTACTTTCCTTCCTTTATTACTACTAAGAGCAGTTAGTTGTATGATATCTACCCAACCCAACAAATTAGCCTTGTCAGCTTCATGGACACTTTCAGAAAACACAAGATTCCTGATTCAGAGATAAAGGGGACAGGAAGCAATATGACTGTTTTAGTCAGCTTTTTCACCACTGAGACTTAAAAGACCTGACAAGAACAATTAGAGGAGAAAACTTTTATTTGGAGCTTTATGGTTTTAGCAGTCTCAGTCTATAGATATTTGACTCCATTCTTTGGGGCCCTAAGCAAGGCATAAAATCATGGCAGAAGTGTTTGGTGGAGGAAAGCAGCTCAGGACACAGCACCACGAAGCAGAGAGAGAGCTCTGCTTAGCAAGCACAGAATATATGCTCCAAAGACAAGCCCCTCCCAATAACCTACTTGCTCCAGCCACACACTACCTGCTGACAGTTACCACCAGGGGATTAATAACTCATTAGGTTGAGGCTTTCATAACCCAGTCAGTTCACATATAAACCTTTTTGCACAAACTTTTGGGGAACACCTAATAGTGAAAGCATAACAATGACCACATGTTTGGATCACCTTCTTTCCCCCGCCCCTTACCTTCTCAGAGTAATAGCTGAGATGAGCACAAGTGAACACGGTATATGCCGTGAATTTTCATCTTAGCTAAAGAACCCCAACTTAAGGAAAATTACTGTTTTTTCTTTGATTTGGCTATGAGAAAAATGTCCTCAATTTTGCTCCAAAGGGAAGCATTTTGTTTTATTGTATAATGTGTTAATCTTTACTTTGGTAGGACACTATCTCTCTCACCCAAGTTTTTCCAAATACTAATGTCCTTAAGAGATAGGCCAGAGAGAAAGGAAATCAGTAGAGAAATATGAGAGAACTAGGAAGTTGTCTCTCAAGACTATTATTTACAAATACAATGATTTCTATGTAAATTAACTTCAATCAAATGTAAGGGAGTAGCAAGTGCAGTGATGATTCATATCATTTGCCATAATACTGTGTAAGTACATATGATGTTTGTTTTAGAATGTTAGCAGAGCTGTGACTTATGTAATTTAAGTAGACCATGAACTTTAGTTACTCAGTGGAAACTATCAACCTCCTCACCACGTTTTAGGTGATGTAGGATCCAGCTGCCTCATTAACAAGTGTATTTCTCTTTTCTTGTGACTCTTTCTCATACACTCATATCATGGGACCTTTATATTTCATCCTTCTTCCAAGGAGATATTGACCATGACATGAACTAAACATAGCAAAATCAACAGTAGTGCCTGACTTATTTCACTTAGTACAGTTATCATCATGTCATCACAAATATTTCCATTTCCTTGGTTTTAAAGACTGCATAATATTCCACTGCATATTCTATCCACATTTTTAAATGCATTAATCTCTTGATGGATACATATATTGCTTTCAAATCTTATCTATTGTGTAAATAAAGCTAAAATAAATATGGATGTATTGATTTTCCTTTAACACATTGATTTTAACTCTTTGAGATATATGCCTAGCAATTAGATTGGTAGATTATATTATAATTCTATTCTTTGTTTTTTTGGGGGTGGGGGAGGGATTCCATATTATTTTAAAAATCTTTGTACCAATAGTATGTGTTTTCATATATATGTGGAACCAAAAAAGTCAATTTTATGAAAAAAAGTAGAGAAATAGTTACCAAAGACAGACCCAGGATTGGGGGGATGGGAAAGGGAATATGCTGATCAGAGAAAATGGACTCAGTAAGATAGGAGGAGTAAGTTTTGGTGACCTACTGCATTGGACAGTAGCTATAGTTCATAATAATGTATTTTAGTTTTAAAAATTTGTACAATGTTACATTTTTAAAATATTCTCACTGCAACAAAGGATAAATTGAAGTGACAGATATGTTAATTAGCCTAATGTAATCTTTCAACAATGTGTGCATAGATGAGAACATCACACAGTGCTGCAGGAATACACAGAATTTCTGTCAATTAAAAAAAAAAAAAGAAAAGCCACTGCTTTTCTTACATCATTATATTCACATCCATCACCCCAAAAACATGTGGCTAGAGAGGCTACAGATCCAACACAGCCTTGGAGGCCAAAGGTGAAAATATTGCCTAATGAGCATGTTTTTCAGAAAGGCTGTGATGTTAGCCTATCATAATAGTCTATAAAGAAAATTTAATAAAGTTACTCTAATGTAAGTACTTTCATGATTTTATTTTCTGAATTCACTTTGACCCAGCAGAAAGGTACCAAACAGGGTCATTCTTTTTATAATTTTATGTGTGCACAAGACATTAAACATGTAAAAATGTTGTTTCTTAGACAGTGCTTCTTACTCTTGAAGCTACTTCCACTATTGTAATTCAAATGTTGAGAAAAAGGGAAAGATGAATTTTGTTTTACAAAGTTATAAACTCTGATCTCTTTTTGATCCTTCCTAACCTTTTCACTCTTTTCCCCCTTTCCACTCTTTTCTAAAAGCATGTCACAGCCTTTAGACTCAGTTTGAGTTCTGGCAGAAATATCCCAGGAAGTACATGATAGCTCAGTGGAATGCCACTCAAGTTTTCCAGCTCTGAGACTTTCTGAATGTGTCCACCGGGGAACTCACCTACACCAACCACAAGTCTACCCTGTCTCTTAGGAAAACTTTGCAGAGGAGTAGATTTTCTCTCTCCATAAGCAGTTTTACGACTCATAAAGACTCATAAAAATGGCTCTCAAAATAGAGTCTAGCCACAAATAGCATTAGTTTAAAAATTCTAAGGTCTCATCTCAAACTTACTAAATCACAAACAATGGGAGTGCTGTCATTGTTTTGTTTTCAGAAGTATCAATGTGATTCTGAGAATTAAGATCAGAAAAAGTTTTTCCCACATTGCTTTAAGGCAATGAAAAAAAAGAGAAAAAAATGAATTAAGACTCATTATTTGTAAATGAGAAATTTGTTTATTCATCACTTATTTTAACAATTATATATCATATGCAGAATCATTTTAAAACATTATGCTATTTATGAGATTGTGAAGGAGCGCTATAATCATAATTCTGTCTAAATAAGAATTTAATTATCTAATGAAAGAAACAGAAATTAAGACAAAGGAAGAGGAAAAAAGAAGGAATTTCATCAAGTGGGTGATGAATGTAGAAGTAGTGACTCTCGAGGTTCCAAAATAGAGTGTTACAACTCTGATGAATGTCAGCTTTGGTTTTCATTTCAGCATCAACATTCTAGGGGAAGAATGGCAGTGAAAATTCCAGAGTTGTGATGCTCCACTCAAACAGCCTGTTGACAATACAAATGCTCTTAACTCCTTTCCTTTTTGATTTCTAATGATGATGATTGCTTATTTTCCATACAAATATCTGTCCCTTCCCCAGTTCCTCTGTCAATAATACTTGCCCTATATAATCCTCAGAGTGTGACATTATGAAAGAGAAAGAGGAGGGGGTGAGAGGACACAAAGAAAAAGGATAAATTTTATAAAATTGTATTGTAAAAATAAAATAAACCAAGAGTCTTATCCCTTATCCATAGGGAGTGCTTTAGGGGTAAATATTCCATGTAGATAAATAGGGCCACTTTTTGGTTTACTTCTGTTGTATACTTAAATTTTATAATAATTTTTCTGAACAAAGGGCTTCACATTTCCATTCAGCATTGCAACACACAATTTTGTAGCTGAACTACTTATTTACTCATAATAATGTTGAAGTAGTGTGATAGCACCTGTGGATTAGAGAGGTCTCATCACAGGTCAATGTTTGAACAGTAATCAATATTCACATTTAACAGACAAACACATTGATAAATCTGCTAGTCATTAGTAAACAAGGATGATAAATTGCACTTGACTTCTACTGAGGGGGCCTAGTTATCTGTAACATTCAATTTCTAATGTCAAGTCACTGGAAGCTTCCATTAAATCAGAATGCAAAATTTCATAATTCCTTATATTTAGTCACTCATTCCCCAATTATGTATGGAGCAGTTGAAATGTGCCTAATGTTTTACTTACTACTGGGTATCTGATGATATTCAATTGACTCACTGAGTCCTCAATTTCATGGAACTCATGCTCTGGCAAGGAAAATAATAATTTGATTGTGTAAGTAATTTTACCAATATTTATGGTGGTAAGTGTTTCAAAAGATGGTTCTATTGTAGGGACAGACAGGCAAGGCGCCAAAGATAGCAAGAAACAGCTTTATTTGGCTGCAGCCAGGTTCAGAAGGCACAACTTTTGCTGTAATCAATCAATCCTCTGAACACAGAGTTCAGGTAGTTTCAGAATTTTATACCCAGCATGTAAGGGGAGGAGCTCAGAAGTTCACAGTCGGCAGAAGTTCACATAAAAGCATTTTTTTTTGTTTCATTGTTCTTGGCAAATTAACCCTTTAAAGACAACACCTGAGAAATGGAGAGCTTCTTCTCTCCTTTCTTTCCTCTCCCTGCCAGCTATTACCATGGAGCCCAATTGGTAACTTCTCTTATCTTAAAAATGAGACACCTCTGTGAAGCCCAGCTCAAGCCCAGAGGCCGGGTTTGCACATTTCTACAAACTACTATACTGGATATGTTTGTGAAAAACTAGTAAGTGGGTGTTCAGCACCTGGATTGATGATATTTTCCCAGCCAGTGGCCAAGTAAAACAGGGCGACACAAAAGTAGGAAGTTTATCTACATTGAACTCTTTTGCAGAGACTCTTTGGCTGATAGTCCCAAAATCAGCCATGGTGAAGATTTCTGGAGAAGCCCAGGTAAGACTTTTCTGTGGAGAAAGGGGGTTCCACTACAGTTCTTGATTCTACTGCTGCTCATAAATGTCTTGATTTAACTGGGAGTTATGATAGAATTGAGTATCTGAAAAGGGGATTAGAGACATCTCCTTGATGTTCTTGATGTAGTGAGTTCTTTTTTTTTTCTTTTTTTAGTTGTAGATGGACACAATACCTTCATTGTTTATTTACTTATTTGTAAGTGATGCTGAGGATGGAACACAGTGCCTCACATGTGCTAGGCAAGTGCTCTACTACTAAGCTACAACCCCAGCCTGATGTAGTGGGGTTTTGAGTGAATTATAAGTGTGATGGAATGCCTTTTCTCCTAGGTATTTATAAATTTGTGTTTTGCCTGGTAGCACTTACAGACTACCCTTTTAATATACAATTGGCCAAGAAGATTCATTACTGCCAAAATCTGGAACCATTATAATAATGGATAGATAACTAATTTATCAGATATATTATGTATATAAATACTGTTTTGGTTATCCTATATACCTCTTACTTACATGATGTGCATAAGTGGAGTAAAGAAAAACAGACTTCAACTATTACTACCATGTGTCAAATGTCACATCCATCAAGCCCCTGGGGAAGTACTTAATCTTTGCCACCTTTTCAGCACTATAAAAATGAAATAATAACAAGAGGAAAAAAAACTGCTGAATCATTTGTTAATTGTATGGTATCAGAACATATTTCAAGAAGAACAGAAGAAAACAGATCTGTGTTGGAACAGTTTGTTTATACAGTGAGATTTGGTGATTTTTTTGTGAAGATCTGTTTTTATTATTATTTTATGCCATGATCCCTGCAACAAAGTACCTTTTGACTGTAAAAGCACCAAGATTGAACAAATATTTTGATAATAAGTATTAATAGTCAATATTCCACTGAATACAGTTTCTTAAATTAAGTATATTTGCTTAACACTTTGTGTTTCTTACTAAATCAATTACAGAGAATGGATAAAACATTTCTGGAAAATATACAGTCAAAGAGAATTTATTTATTAAAATCACTAAAGGTTTAATCATTCACTAATTAAAATATTAAATTCAAATTTAAAAACAATAAATCAAGATGTAAGGACTTATCATTTGTAATGGTTTCTATAAATTGTACTCCATGATTTGAAAAATTTTTAGGTGCACCTGTTTATCAATGTTATTTTGTAACTTGCAATCACAATATTAGAATTAAATTTTCTTTTTCCAAAATAGAAAAAAAATGATAAGTGTTAAAAGAGAGAGGGAGCACAACACTATTTATCAAAATGAGTAGTGATAAACAGAATTACAAACGGTGGGAATGACTTATGGTCTTTTGATGTTAATTCATCTCAAGTAGCAAAATAGTTGTAAAACTGCTAAATATATTTGGATAAACATAGTCACAGTATTGCAGTTATCAAAATGTATTTGAAAATTTCTAATGTGAATTTTTTTAATATAAAAGAATCTGTTTCTCCAACTTCATCCTGAGCTGCCTTTCTCTTTTGTTCATACTTCCTTTGATAAACACTTCAGATTTTATCTCTTTTTTGAGGAGTCCATGCTCATTCTAATGTTAATTAATTAATTTAGATTTGGGGATTCTGATTTGTGCACTGGGATCTAG
This sequence comes from Callospermophilus lateralis, assembly GCF_048772815.1. Taxonomy (NCBI): domain Eukaryota; kingdom Metazoa; phylum Chordata; class Mammalia; order Rodentia; family Sciuridae; genus Callospermophilus; species Callospermophilus lateralis. The sequence goes on from NW_027516477.1 coordinate 856,706, forward strand.
TGTCAAGGTGAGCATAGCAAGGAGAGCCAGGAAGGAGGTGCAGAGGGCCTAGAACATAGTGGAAGAGAACAAATTCAAATTGGAAGCCCAGTATAGGGAACTTTGCACATTTGGACTTATCCCTGTAGGACTGTAGTCCTGAGTTGGGAGGGGTCATAGTCACCATCAACAGTGGGCTCTTTCCTTTTGTAGAACATGGATAGAAAATAAGGTGAACTATACTAAAATAAAAGTTTATGATCCACTATCTCATCAATTGATCCTAAAATCCTGCATATATTTCTAAGTGCATCTACCATTATCTCTATAATCAGTATAATCTATAAGTATATTAATTAAAAAAATTCTTCTAATCTGTGTTAAAGACAATTGTACAAAAATATAAACCACTGACGAAATTTTAAAAATTAATAATGCAACTACACTCAGATCAGATTATTTAAATATTTGTTTTGAAAAATAATCAATACAGCTATGTAATATATGAACTTATTTAGTTTGACAAAATACATATTCACATGTAAATGACCATGTGGTATCATGAATGGAAATGATTGCAAGTATTAGTCATCAGGGCTTTGGAAATATTTGTCAGGATTTTTAGCATTTTATCTTTTGTGTTCACCTTAATGCTTTATGCTGTTTGGTATAGGCAAGGTTTAAGAGCCAATAGAAAGAAAGAATTAATTGTTGTTCGTATGCAATTTCTGAAAAATATTAGAGTCAAGTTAAATGATAAAAGTGAGGATAGATTTATGAATAAAAAAAGTAATGCATTCAGATGATAATTTAATTATTTAATGAGTGTTAACACTTTCTTTCCTCTTTCTTATACACTAGACTCTTGAGAGCAATCCATTTTAGAGCTAATATACTGCTGTGGTATTGAAGTAATTTTTACAAATATAAATTTCATCTGGTTGAAAACTCCCAGTAAAAAAAGTGTTCATTTGGGGGGCTGGGACTGCAGCTCAGTGGCAAAGCACTTGCCTAGCATGTGTAAAGCACTAGGTTTAATCCTTAGCATGAAACAAATAAAGTAAAGGCATGCTGTCCATCTACAACTACAAAAAATAAATTTAAAAAATTGTTGATTTGTATTTGTATTTACTTAACATATTATTACTTGAGTGGTTACAGGAGATAGGGTAACTTGCGAATAGATTGTTATAAAGAAAAATATATAACATATGTTATTTTATTACACTTACTTTAATTTTAGTCTTTTTCAAATTAAATCATACATGTCTTGAGTAATATTTACTGATTTCAATATTGAGTATAATATCCTTGGTCATAAATATTCATTTTACTTATTAAATATACTTGACTTATATATTTACTTAACAAATACTTCTTTTTAAATTTAAATTTATATTTAATTCATACATAAAAGCATTAAAAGTGAACATATTTGAGGTAACTTGTGACATTCCAATATGTTTATGTTCTGTAATGTTCCAGCCAGTTTAACCATATCAAACTTCTCAATCACGTATAATTTATTTTGGTAAATGCATTTAAAATCCAAGCCTTTTAGAATACCTACTACATTATCATCATCAATAGTCCTCATACTGTGCAACTGTACATCAGAAACAGAACCTCCTACTCCTAACTGTAAATACTAACCACTGACCAACCTTTCCTGAGCCTCTGGTAGTTAACGAACAGTCTACACTCAACTTCCGTGAGATCATCATTTCCAGACTATACATTACTCAGATCCTGTACTTGAATTTCTGTGCCTGGCTTAGCATAATGATCACAGGTTCTGTTTGAGTTATCACAAATGACAGGATTTCACATCTTTAAAGGGTTGAATTGTATACAACATGGTATTATATGTACTACCAGTGTTTTTTTATTGACTCAATTGACAAATTGTTTCCATTTCTTGACTACTGTGAATAGTGCTGCATCACTATAGGCATTCAGATGTCTCTTCTACATACTGATTTCACTTCCTTTGGATGGGCAAACAGGACGGGATTGGTAGATCATATAATAGTTCTATTCTTAATTTTTGGAGACCTTCATATTGTTTTCCATAATGGCTACACTAATTTAAATAGCCACCAAAAGTGTATGTATCAGTTAGGGTTCCCTAGAGGAACAGAATCAACAGGAAGTATAATTATAAAAAGGAACTTATTAGGTTGGCTTACACGACCAGAACCTGGATAGTTCACAATGGCCATCTGCAGACTGGAGAGCAGCAGCTGCCTCAGAACAAGAGGAATGAATGGTGATAGCCTTGTCCAACACAGGAAGCCTTCTGGAAACTCTCTAGAGAATCAGGGCAGAGGGAAAAAAAAATGAGAGTCCAATGTTCTCAGATGATAGCAGCAGTAATCAAGAACCCATTCAAGAACAATCAATGGATGTGTAACTGACGTGAGTCTGCAATCTGTATACGGGGTAAAAATGGGAGTTCATAACCCACTTGAATCAAAGTGTGAAATATGATATATCAAGAACTATGTAAAGTTTTGAACAACCAACAATAAAATTAAAATAAAAAAGAACAATGGAGCTTGCATCTTCTGCTGCTTCCTTGTCCTTCCAATTTTTATTCCATCCAAACTATCACCCTATTGGATGGTGCAACCCATGCTTAGGGAGAGTCTCCATTTCAGTTGGCTATCCCACATGCCAATCATCCCTAAACTCACTCTCATTGACACACCCAGAAGCCTCTTAATTTTTGGCATCTCCTTTGACAATTTGTATTAATCATTACAATTGTACAAGTGCCCCTTGTGGAAATATATTCTCTCAGATTTTGTTTGCCTGGAAATGTATTTATCCCTCTTCATTTCTAAATATAAATTTGATGAATATAAATTGACAGCTTAAAACTTTTTTTTATCTTTAGTGCTATGAAAATCTCATGCTGAAAATTCTTCTGAGAGATGAACTGTGACACTCCTGTGTGTTATTTCTTTTCACTTATTGCCTTGAGAATCTTTTCTTTATCTCTTACCTTTAAGGGCTTGATTATAAAACATGTTAGTATAGAACTGATTGGATTAACTCTCACTGGTAACCTTTGATCTTCCTTTAGCTGGATATTTGTATCCTTTCTAGGTTTTGGAATGTCACTGCTATTATTTCTTTAAATAAGCTTTATTGCCTTTTGGCATTCTCAACTACCTCTTCAATCCCAATAACCTGCATATTTACTGTTTTAATACTGTCAAAGGTCCTGTAAGCTTTTCTATTCCTTTCCATTCTCTTTACAATTTTTTTTCCTTTTGTGCATTTTCAAATGGCCTATCTTTGAGCACACACATTCTCTCTTCTGTTTGATGTATTCTTTATTAATTCTTCTGTTGTGTTTTTAGCTTTGCTTCAGATATTTGTTCACCTCAATAATTTATGCTAATTTGTTTTATATTTCTTTCATCTCTCTGATAATTTCCTCTGTTAAAGTGTTGAATTTTTTCACTGTTTTCTCTTCAAACTCATTAAGTTTCTTTAATTTTTTAAAAATTTTTTATCTGACAATGTTTCCATATTGGTTATCATCTGGTTAATTTCTAGCACCTTATTTTAACAGTTATGAGTGGTCAGGGTTCCTTGAAAGTTCTTCATATTTGGTGTATTATATACTCTGGTTATTGAATGATTAGCTACTTATTCCAGTCTTTTTAACTGACTCTTTTTGTGCCTATCTTTTAAGCACACTTCTTATTTTTGGAGTTCTTAGTTGCTTTATGTGTCAGCACCAGATGGCACCGAAAGTCCAGATTTGATGTGGATCAATGTGTTGTCATTGCTTCAGCACTAAAGGATAATCCAAACCCAGGTTTGTCTCAGGTCTATCTTGTTTTGTTCAGCATGAACTTGGAAAGCATCTGAAAAGAGCAAAAGAGCATATGAAAAGTTCCCCAAAGTCTGTCTTTGTGTTCAGGGTAGTCCCAAATTCCTTACCATGGTCACCATCCTTTGATTTGGCCCTGCAGGATCCTGTCTAGTTCTTAACAGAATCATGGTGGGAGGACCAGCTCTAGGCATCTGTGCCCACACATGTAGCCATAAACACTACAACACTGTCAAAACTTGAGTCCATAGTCCCTGAGATAACCATTGGGTAGTACCAAAGGCCATATTGCTATTGGCTACTGGCTGCCTACTACTGAAGAGGTCCAAGATTTCAACAACCAGCCAGACATGCTGCTGGCTTGAAGTCTTTTAGACTGGGTCTACATGCCTCTGTCGATACTGATGTTGATCCAGAGGCTCCATGTATAAACCCCAAACATAATATGGGGGCAAATAGAATTTGAACTGTGCCAAATTTCACAAGTCCAGTGCTGAGAGTCAAGACAGAATCTTGGGCTTATGACTCTGCCTTACACTCACTGAATGGAGTCTTGATCCAGACTTATTTGCCTGAGATTAGAAAGGTTTTGGTGAGGATAGTCCCTTGGCTCAAGACTGAAGCTAAAGCCTTGTGATGCCTGAATTTTACAGTCACAATAAGCCACCTAGTCTCAGGGTTGCATCCAATGGTGATGCATAACATAACACATATTGGAATAGAGGTAGTATAGATAGTCCCTTGGATACAAAAGCTGATGCTAAGTTGCAATGTGCCTGAGTTTCACAGTCCCTAGTATTAGTGCCATCCATGGGCAGATGTGCCCCAATTCCATTCCAAGGCTATCAATGGTGCAGGCCCAAACCCTCTTTGGTTCCATCATTATACAAGTCACTACTGAGTGTTAGAGCAGGTTTACAGTCTCCTCATGTAAGGTCTAGCCTGAGTATAACTTCCTTTGCTTTCTGTCTGGTTCTGTGTCTCACCTGGAAGGGGAGGCAGTCTATCGCTGAGCTCCAAGGCAAAGTGCTGTGCCCTACTCCACAGTGTGCTGGGAATATTGCACTCCTTTCTGCTTCCTGAGGTTTCAGAGGGGTGTGAGAAGGATTCCCTTAGCAACTTGGCTAACACAGTAACAGAAGCTCATTCTGTAGGTACAGGACTAGGGCAAAAGTCATGGGACTCTAGTCAGCACTGGGTTCATCATGATAGGCCCAATACTGAGTTTCAAGTTTGAAGCCTAACGTGGGTACACTCTCCTTTCCCCAAGCAGGAGGATTATATGTCTACACTGCTTGGAGTTGGAGGAAGGATGAAGTGGGACAATGTTTCCTTCTCAACACACTTTTCAACATGATTCTTACTATATGATAATTAATGAGTGTGGCCTGTCACCTGGCTTGCTTAGCTTTGTGAAGGTAGTTCGGTACATGAGTTACTATTCATTTGGTGTGTAGGGACAACAATGATTATTGCAGGGTCTTAGTCAGTTGCCATTCTGCTCTACCTCCATTCCCCCGATCTTGATTTGGGTTCCTACACACATTCTTCCTGCCCCGGACAAATATTTATATAGTGTTTCCTAGATTTCAGGTATTATTCTAAGCTGTGGGGATGGAGCAGTAAACAAAATATGCAAAGACTATTATTACAAAACATGCCTTCAATTAAAAGAGAGACAAAAAAACTAGGCAGATGGTGATAAGTCCTATAAATAAAAGAAGGATAAGGTAAGCAAAATATTAGCTTCTAAATATGTCCAAACCCTTCTCCTTAAAACTTGTGAATATAATCACATACATAACAAAAGTGGCTTTGCAGATGTGATTAAGTTGAGGATCTTGGGTTAGGGAGTTTATCCCACATGATCTTGTCAATCACAATATAATCACTTGAGTCCTTAAAAGCAAAGAACATTGCTTAGCTCAGAAATAGAAGTGAAAACAGAAAAGAACTAGTTGTATGAGAGCAAGAAAAGAGTTTGACCCACTGATGCCAGGTTCAAAGATGGAGGATTAAAATAATGTGGTCATTCTTTAAGAACTGGGTAAACATGGAGATAAATTCTTCCTAGAGCCCCCCTCAAAAGGAAACCAGTGCTACTGACACTGTTATTATCTGGGTAGTACTTATGGCCCATGGAACTGTTGATCATAATTTGTATTGCTTATGCCACCAAATTTAAAATATTTGTGAGAGCAGAATAAGAAAAAAATACCAGAGATCATAGAGATTGGAAATTATGTTTCTTTTTATAAATTTGGTCAGGCCTGGAGTGGTCGCCCACACTTTTAATCCCAGCAGCCAGAGAGGCTGAGGTGTGGGTATCATAAAGTTTGCCAATTTGGTGAAGCCCGAAGCAACTCAGTGAGACTCTGATTCTAAAGAAAACATATTTTTAAAAAAAGTCTGGGGATGTGGCTCAGTGGTCAAGTACCTCTGGGTTCAATTCTTGGTGCAAGTAAAATAAAATAAAATAAAATGAAGTTACAAAGCCTGCTGTCTATACACCCAGGGAAAGTGCTCTGGGCAGAGGGAAGAGTAAGTGCAAGCATCTTGAGGCAGAAAAATTCTTAATCCTTAATACTTTGAGGCATAGCAAGGAGACCACAGTGACTCAAAATCAGTAAATCTGAGTCAGATGATAAGGTTGTAAGGTGAATGTTGTGGTCAAAGTGCCAGACATAATAGGACCTGTTATGTCATGTCATTTTATTCTGACTGAGATAGGGAGATCCTGGTGATTTGGGGAAGAGGAAAAACATCATTTCATTTAAATTTGGAATTTCTGTTACCTAGTGGCAACCACATCATAGAAAGAACAGGAGTAAGGGAGGTCAAATTCTGGTACCAACCAAGAGCTTTGTCCAACTAGAATATAATGGGCTCTTGAGTAAGTTGAAGAGAAATACTTAGATTTGGGGGATGCACTTGGAATTAAATATGATAGGATTTGATAATGAATTAATTATTAGTGTTAGGAGAATAATGAGATGAGAAATGACTCCAGCTGCAAAATGTAGTTGTGTTACTGAGATGAGAACTAAGGAACAATGGGTCAGGGATAGCTAAACTATTTGCAAATTTGTTTTATGATTTTAAATATTTCTCATTTTTCCACACCTCACATATGCTGCATTTATCTTTCTTATACTTTCCCTTCAATATCACATATGGATATTATTATTAGCATTAATTAAAAAATTTCAAATGAATACTTTAGAAGAGACCATCAGTATTTTTATGCCTGAATCACTGCTATGCTGCTCACTCAGAAGTTCCTATTTCACTGTTTGCTACTTAACTACCTTGCAAACTACACATTTTTCACTCGAGAAGTTTCTAGCCAATGCTTCTTTGAGCTAAAACTTAATTTGAAAATCTAAATAAGAATGATATTTGAAGGTATATGCAAATTCATTGAGATGAGAATTTCCGCTTTTGAATTTCCTTACCAAGAGCAGTCGATTCTTATTACACACTACGTGGAAATGAGCAATTTTTTTTTTCCATTTAGGTGATAAGTTTCAAACATCAAATACAAGTTATATTTTTTTTTCATTAAATAAAAAATAGGGGTCAAGAGGTAGCGCACTCGCCTGGCATTGCATGCTTACATTTTAAGATTAAAAAGTAAATTTGAATAAAAGTAAATGTTGTTTTATTTAATTAAAATATTTATAGGAATTGCCATTTAGTTAACAAAGTAAATTTCAGTAATAAACTATCTTTGAACCCACAGGAATTATCTAAACATAGACATATATTTTAAAATTATATTTAAAATAATTAGGTTAATGTCACTTAAATGTGTATATCTCATATTTTACCAAAGCAGAGTAATATTTTAAATAATATGTAAATCCCATTAAGTCATCTTCTGAGAAAATGATTTCAATGGTTTTAACAAAATTATTTTGATTATATATTCTGTGCACTATTGCCAAATATCTGAAGTATTACCAAGAACTTAGAAAAATCTTTGTAAAAGTCTTCTTCCCTGTCTGGGTACATAAGCTCTCTACAAACAAATCAGTGTTCCTTCAAGACTCATCATGCTACTAATAATCATTTTTACTGTCATCTAGGTGAATTCTTCTAAGGACCTAGAGTGAAGATCATCATTGGTAGAAAACTATCAAGTCCGGTCAAATAGTTAATGAATATTAGTACCAATGTAGACACAACCTACTTATACACTTAATAATAAAGTTATTAAATATACTTATTAATTGTTTAAGCATAAAATTTACTTATACCAAAAATTTACTACGTTCTGTTTTACAATAAAAAGTGGAGATGACGTAAAATTTTGAAATTGAATAACAGTATTAAATAGTCTGTAAATTTGTGGAAATCATCTAACATTTATTGATGCAGAATAAGTTCTATAAATATCACTGTTTTTAAAAGAAAAAAATATGTAATGACATCAACACCCATTCTGGAGAGAGCACAAGGCTATTATATTAAGATAATAATTAAACAAATACGTAGAAAATTTTAAAAATTATAAGTATTAACCAACAGTTGTTTTCATTCTTTATCTAGTATATGACATTTAAAATAAAAACGTTCTATTTTGTTTCCCAAATATTAGGTTGATATAATAATTTAATTCTAAAAGGTAGGTTTATTTTTCTTACCAAATTGAATCGGGATATTATTAATTTTAATTAATGTCACACATTTGTTACAAGATGTTTCAGCTATAGATTAACTCACCAGGTTTTATATCTGGGTATTTATCTCTTACTTAAGTTCAAAATTTTTCTGATGTACAGCAGTCATTTGTGAAATGCTTAATTGTGTTGTTCAATGCTATTCTCTGATTATGCTTGGTAATATTTTCTTTCAATTTTTAATCTGTGACCACATAAGGTGACATTTGTAACATATTGATTGTTAATTAACTCATTGAATCATAACTTATCAGGTCTCATTGGGAACTTGGGAGTAAACTTCTACAAAATCATTGTTAAAAAATTTAGTAAACTGAGTCAGTAAAATATTATTCCTTACTCAATATCCAAATGCAGATTTTCAGCAAAATTGGGACATATGTAATAGCTGAATAATCAAGGACTCATTAATTTTTGTGCATGCTTTAACAGATTTAGAAGTACAGAGAATCCTGTTTACTTTGGTGTTTAAGGTACTTCCTTATAGGAGTTGGATGAAATAGTTAAAAATACCTGTGTATACATAAAACGCAGTTTATAGAATCCTTGGATGATTCTCCTTGTCGCAGTTTTATATATATATAGAGATGGACTATAACTTAGCATCACCACTCTAGAAAGCAGTATGGAAAAATAGAAATGATCATCACATAACCCAGCTCTCTGACTCTGTGGTATTTAATAATGAATTTCATAATTTTAAATAAATTCTGTCCTACTCCTATGAAAAGAGACTTATCCCAATAGAAAGCAACAACTGGAAGGCAAAAGGAGCTGAGCTGTAGGAGAGTCAAGGAGAGATTGAGTATGAAGTTTCACTCTCTAACTGCTAGAAGTTACATGGTAAGAATCTCACATAGTTTTTCCCATCTACATATATGAAAAAAATACAGTGAATCTCACCACCATGTACATCCATAAGATTGGACTCTAACAAGAATAAGATATATTCCAAGCTTGTATAATTGTGTCAAAATAGATTTTGCTGTAATATGTAACTAAAAAGAACCAATAAATGTAAGTAAATAAATAAATAAATAAAACATTGTAGATGTTATAGTAGAAATAAATTTTAAAAATAAAAATCATTTGGTAAGAAGTCAAATTTTATCATTTAAGACCTAGTGTAGCCATGTCTTCAAATTATGACTACACTGATGGACAAAAGGACTTTCCCCAAACATGGAAGAAAGGATAATACCAAACTTCCATGTATTCAAAATGACTTCCAGTGATCCATTATATACTAGAGCAAAAATAAACATTTCAAATAATGTTTGAGATAATCAATGATGCAAATAATCAATCCAAGTCTCTATAACATACCATTCACAATTTATAGTGAAAAGTAACTAGACTGAAGCAAAAGGAAATATCATCAATAAAAAGAAAAAGCAGGTAAAATACATTAAAATAGACACAACATAGATGCTAGAAAAAAATAAAATAGAGATGACATGATATTAGAGTTAACAGAAAACAACTTTAAAACATGTGGTATACACAAATCAAAAAAATGTCTATCAAGATATTCTGTTCTAAGTCCTGGGTTTGTGATGTAAAGAGATATCACACTAAAGATTGTTATGTAAGATTGCTTAAGAGATTTAGCAAATACAATTGAAGTTCATGTTATGGTGGTTAATTCTGTGTCCTATTGGAGAGTATTTTAGGATGAGATTAAATTTTAAATTGATTACTTGAGAAAGTTGAATTCAAAAGTAAAAAATAATAACAATAATATTAGATATTTATATAAGAAACCCATTTCTTTAAGATGATTTAGCAATCCTAATCACTTATGAAACAAAAAACAGAATATCAAAATACATTTAAACTAATAGAACTGGTATAGAAATAAAGACAGTCACTACTATAATAAGGAGCCTAAACAGACTTCTGTCAGAGGTGAGAACATAGAGACAACATCAGTAAAGATACAGTTGACCTCAACAGCACTATCACTCAACTGACTTAATTGACAATTGTATAATACTTTATCCCAAAACAGCAGGCAAATGCTCTACTTGCAAATTATGATGTATTACTACAGTTGCATAGTATTTGGTAATAAGAATTGAACTATCAAGCCATAGAAGACTTGGATGAATCTTAACTAGCTATGGATAAATGAAAGAAGCCATTTGTGATAGGGGATTAATATCTAGAATATGAATATGTGTTGTAATCTGCATGACAACTCTACGATATTCTGAAACATGGTAAATTACAGAGAAAGTAAAATAGCAGTTGTTAGGAGGAGAGTAGGTGGTACGATTGGTGGGAGGAATAGTTGAAGCATGGAGAGTGATGCTACTATATAAGATGACAGTGGTGATAAGACACTTTGCAATTGTTAAAACCCATAAAAAATTACAAGATTAAAATAAAATGTTTCTATACAGGAACTTTTAAATTTCTTTAGCAGGTCGAAGCATCTGAGAATAGGATCCATTCTATAGAATGAACAATCTAATTGTATTACCAATATATGAAACAACCTCACTGAAGGAAATAAGGATAGAAGTTCTGATTTAAGCAATTTGGAAATCAGTGGAGTCTATATGACTAAGGAGAAAATAAGTTGTGCATAAGCACTGTATTCTATTTGATACATTTATTTTCAATGGGGATAAATAATAATAAACTTGTTATTCCTCTACCTGTATACTGCAATTGAATAAATAGATATGTTGTCAATGGATTGTGAGATCTCAGTTTCTTAATGATCATGTAGGAAGTTCAAATTGAGAATGTCAATATGACTCATGTGGTAGTGGATGAGAGTAGAAAGTATCAATATTCACTCATGTTTAGCTTAATATATGTATAGAAAAATGTATATTGAAATTAGTGTGTGTGTGTGTGTGTGTATGTGTGTGTATGATGTGTGTTGGTATAGTTTGAATGTTAACTCCAAATATTATGTTGAAATTTAATTGCCATTTCAATAGTGTTGAGAAGTGGAGCGTTTAAGAGGTGATTATGTCATAAGGACTCTGTATTCAATAAATGAATGTCATCATGGGAAAAGGCTTTAAATAAAAGAATACACTTTCCCTGTTCTCTGTCTCATGAGTGATCTCCTGCCCTTCCACTATGCTATGATGTAGCCTGAGGGCTCTTGACAGATACCTTGTGGTATTCTTGGATTTTATAATGTCCAGAGCTTTAAATCAAATAAACCTCTATTGCATATAAATACACAGTTTCTAATACTCTGTTACAGTGGGAGAAAATGGACTAAGGCATGGAAATACATGATTTGGCATATACATCAACTTTCCTTGCTCTCTCTGTGAAAATGGCTTAGAAATTAGTGAATCTTTATTGTAAACAATAATACCCAACACAGAGATCTTGGTTTCCAAAACCATCTTTAAATGAAGAATTCATTGGCAAAATGCCTGATTCTAATATTGGGACAGGTAATATATTCAAAGAAGATAAATTATCCTATATAGCGAGAAAGTAAAGAAGTGCTTAGAGATAGACAAGACACATAAATCTAGTATGCATATGTGTGTATGTGTGTGTGTGTGCATATTAAAATTTGCTAAACATTATGTTATTATAAAATTGAAAACTAAAGGATCATTGAAATGCTAGTGCAAATCTGATGCAACAGCTGAAATCCAAACCACACACATTAAATGTTTGTAAAGATATGCAACTATATGAGTTCTCCTTCATTGCTGATTGGAAAGTAAAATTCCAGTCACTTTGGAAGGCAGCTTACAGTTTCTCACAGACTTAAACACAACACAGTCTTAACACATGATCTAGCAATTGTTCTTCTAGGTATTTACCCGCATGATTTGAATATTTATGTCTACACAAAAAAACTTACATGGAAATCATACAAAACTTATTTGTAACCATAACTGCCAAAATTTGAAGCAATGGAAATGTTTTTCAATAGGTGTAAGAATAAGATAATTATGGCATGCCCATACAGTTGAATACTCTGAGTTGTCAAGTCATAAAAGAGTTATGGATGAAATGTAAATACATATTGTTAGGTGAAATAAACAGTCTGAAAACATCATTTAAAATATATTTAGGAAAAGACAAAACTATAAAGACAGGAGAATAATTAATGGTTTCCGAAAATTTGATGCAAACAGAGTGAAATGCAAATAGATGGAGCATAAAAGATGTTTGGGGCAGTGAAATTATTCTGGATCAGACAATAATCACAGACACATTACATTATGTACTTTTCAGCAACCAGATAGCTGCATAACACAATGAATGGATTCTAATATATGCTATGGGCTCAGTAATAATACATCAGTACCTACTAATCAAATGTAATAGATACACAAAACTAATGCAAAATGTTAGTACATTCTATATAAAAAGCTAAAGAAGAAATATGGGAAGTCTTTGTATGAGTTGCAAAACTGCTCCAAAAGTAAAGCCTATTTGTAATATATTAATAAATAAGTCACACATACCAACTAAATACTGGGTTATGTCAAAGGAACACATGGAACCAACTGAAAGAATTCCCAGTACCCAGAGTTATATCTCGATCAACAAATTACAAAAAAAAAATTACTGTCTTATAATCCAAAGTATTAATAACATGTCTTTTAGTCCATCATGATAAGTTGTTGAACAAATAAATAATGTCAAGGAATTTTAAATAATTTGCATAGATTCTCTGCCTTCCTGGTGGTGTGCCATTTCTTTACTCCTTAAGTTTGGACTATGCATAGTGTTTCTCTTCCAAAAAAATATGTACTTACATTTCATCCATAAACTATGTGGATCTAATGAAATCTGCTCTACCTCCACATTAAAGGAAAGGATTTAATACTTGTGATACATGTCTGAGATATTTTGATACTTCTGAAATAATAATTTTAAAACTTCCCCACTGACTCAATCTAGAACTCAGAAAGTATGAGTGAATTAGATTGGTTCTTCAATTTGAGGACTCATTTTCTGAATTCTAAAATTTTGTGGTAATTTCTGCTACAATATCTCTACTCTCACTGTTCAGTCTACTAAATTCTTATCATATTTATCTTAGCACTCCCAGTTTTCTTTTAAACACACACATTGTATAGCCCTAACCTCACTATGGTGTCTGAATTCATTTAAAATATGTTATATATGTTATATCTTTCATTTCTTTAGTGTTTTTATTTTATAATATCATTTTATTCGTATTATGCTTTCTTGAGCTTGTTCACTCATTTTAAAGATTAACAATTATATATTAATGAAAACAGATATTGTGTCATTCTAATTTTAATTTCATTGGGTGTAAACTCTATATTTAGAATTTCTTTCATTGCCCATCATTCATGTGTTTCAGAATATGTACCTGTGAGTTGGGCAGGGTGTCACAATCCTGTAATCCCAGCAGCCAGGTTTGTGAGTTCAAAGCCAGAATCAGCAATTCAGCAAGGGCCTGAGTAACTTAGTGACGACCTGCCTCAAAATAATAAAAAAAAATACATATAAATAAGTTAAAAGGTCTGAGGATGTATCTCAGTGGTTAAGCATCCCTGGGTTCAATCTCTGGTACCAATCCCCCACAAAAAATGTGGCTGTGATTTATGGTAGAGGTAAATTAATTGTCCCTTTTGCATCTATGTTTCTTTGTGTTTTTCTATCTGTGTCTAGAAATCTTGGCAATGGCTTCAAGCAACCCATGTGTCTAATGCTCCAAAATTGTCTTGGGAACTTTTTCACTTATAAATATTGTATATCTATAGTTTTTTTTGTTTATTGTTTCTTTTAAGTTATACAAGACAATATAGTTTATTTTTACTTAATTTTAAAAGCATGGAAAATATTTGTTCTCATCTAATCTCTAGTACTTCCTCATCCCGTTCCTGCTCCATCTCCCTGTTTCCTTCCCTCTACTGATTTTTCTGCTGTTTACTTATAGTTATTATTTTTAATTAGTGCTTTGTGGATGTACATGATGGTGAGGTTCACTGTGGTAAATTCATAAATGTATAAAGGAAAGTTATGTCAGATTCATTCCATTGTCTTTCCCTATCCTGCTACTGCCTTCCCTTCATTCCCCTTTGTCTACTCCATTGATTCTTCTTCAATTCTTTTCTTATCCTCTCTCCACTTATTTTGAGTTAGCTTCCATATATGGAAGAAAACATTTGGATCTTTGTATATCTGTAGTTTTGATCACCACGCCCTCATGGTGGTTTGTCTCAGGCTCCACATTTCCCAAGACCCCAAATAATTAAAAGTCTCAGAAAGCCATGAGCAAACAGCTGCTGTTTCAAATTTCTTCTCAACAATAATGCTTGCTCTTGATGCCAGTTTAGAATAGGGATTCTTGTTTTGCTTTGTGCTTGAAATGGAATTATTTACCATTATTTCACATGGAATCTTTTCTCTGTTCTCTATTTTCTGCCAGCTGGAAGGTCAGAAGTTTTTAAACCTCACCCCCTTGCTCTGATTTATGCTTAAGTATTGGTGATATATTATAAAAATGTTTACCTTATAGATGAATTCAACAAGTTATCTGCTAAATCATTAAGTATTTATTGAAACTATCAGGATGTGGTGTGTGTGTGTGTATGTGTGTGTGTGTGTGTGTGTGTGTGTGTGTGTGTGTGTGTGTGTGTGTCTTTGGTAATTGTACCTAAATACACTCTTAGAGCATCATCTTGATTAACAGTAATGTGGACTACTATTATTTATCTGTTATTTACAATTATTACTGTTATAACGAAACATTATACAGTTCAAAATTCTGCCATGGTATATGTGAATAATGCTACTTTTGAAATGGATAAGAATAAAATTATATATCAAGAACGTTGTACTCTATGATATTTTTACAGAAAACTGTGTTTATTTTCCTCTGTGAAACTTATGTTGACAACATAATAACATCATTCACAAATTGATTCTATAAATAATGGTCTTAGAAAATCAGTGAACTTCAAGTTTGGCTATTCTTATAAAGTTTCTTAATAATAAGACTCAGAGAATGGCCATTTTGTCATGCATGGGATTACAAATTATTTCCACAAAATCAGATTCATAATCCAAACAAGAAAATGAAAAAAGAAAAGAAAGCTTTGGAGTATGTTCATTAATGTTCATTTGACATATTTAATTTTTAACCAGTTGAGTGATCCTTTATTAATTGAAATAAAATTTATGTACCCAGTTAAATAGACCTGTATTTTCAATGAACTATGCAAACAAGAAACCATATTAAAATATTATTGTGTAAATAGCACTATGTGTATGTGATATTACAGGAAGAAATCGTAGTTTACCTCTAGCTTGAGACATTTCATTCACATATAATGACATGATCATTGCTTTTATTTAAGTTGTATAGTAAATGCATTTTGAAATAACACAAATATGGAAGCTGGATATTTCAAAGACTCAGTGTATTTGAAAAGCATTCATTAATATTAAATGAGTGTTTCATAAGTGTTGGGTAAAGCACCCTCCTCTCATTACTTATTATATATAAAACTAGTGACATTATGCAGATAATTATTTCTAATATTTTCTCAGCTAGAAATTAGCACTAATTAAAGCAGGAGTCATATGTGTTGATTATGCTTTTTAAAATACTGTAGATAACACAAAAAACCTTAAAACCATTTATCCAATGTAGTGCTCTTATCTATGATTCTTACTAAGAGAGTGGATGTGTGATGTTTACTAGACATAATGAGACCTCTTAAAACTTGCTCTCAGTAATATTAGGAAAGATCAGATACAGTATATATTATTTTTGCCAACACTCATACACACTTTTTTTATTCTAAGTAATTAATCTTGAAGTTTTCTTCCTGTTTTTACCATTTCTATTTAATTAAATGAATTACTAATGTTCCTACTTGGGTAGCAGGCATGATCGACTTTAATCATTTTTTGCTACAAATATTATTTAATAGAGTCTTCTACAATACTGGCTGGAAGGGACAAATTACTCTGGTTTACTCTCTGTCTCTAATTTCTACAATAAATTATAAATATAAGCTTTTTATTGAAAGTGATGTAATACTCAGGTAATAAGAAATCAGTAACTTTAGGAATATTATTTATGTATAAAGAATTATAAGAATTTAATAGAGTTTGTTTTACAATTAAAATGCTTAAGTTTTCTCTTCTCTAAGATCATAAAATTTAGCAAATAACAACAAAATATATATTGTCATTGCAATTAGAACATTTACTATTCATTTATACATATATATTTCTAAATTCTTATGGAAAAATTAAATGAGTATTAACAACAGAAAAGACAGTTTAGAATGGAAGAGCAAATTGTAATACTTTGTCCTGTCTCACATAAAAACATAGATGTGATTCAAATTACAATAGTGGACCCTGTGAAAATGAGTCATCACGGATTAATGTTTACATATGTCTCCTAATATTTATGTGTTAATTCCAAGTTCAACACTTTTGGAAAGTGACACCTTATGGGAAGTATTTCAGTCATGAAGACTCTACCTCCATGAAAGATTTGATGCTATTATAAGAAGGGCTTTGTGGGAATTGGTTCTCTTTCTTCTTTGCTGCCATGTGAGAAACAGTACTCAAGACATCATTGAAAGCCAACATCTGACCCTTAACAAACACCTGATGGCATATTGATATTTGACTTTCCAGCCTTCAAAACAGTGAGTAAATGAATTTCTGTTCTATATAAATTACCTACTTCATGGCATTTTGTTACACTATTACAAAATGTACCCAACAAGAAAAGATGCAACAAATAATATAAGTTAGAAATAATCACAAATAAATAAAATAAAGACTCATTCTTAAATGAGTAGTAGTTATTAAACTGACAGTTTGTCATACAATTTTCTATTAAGCCTTACCCAGCTCAGGCTGCAAAAACAAAATGCCATAGACTGAGCAGACACAAGCAACTTGTACTTTTCATGGTTCTGGAGGGCTGGGAAGTCCAAGGTTAAGATGATGTTTCATTCAATTACAATCACCCTACTTACTATTGGTTAATGTTGTCAGTCTTCCTGTGACTACTTTATAAATTAAAATTATCACAGGAACACAGATATAGGAAACAACATAGTATATCTACTTTGATACTATGCCAGGTTGATGTCATCCACTCACATCATGGAATGTAGCCTCTGCAGATAAAAGGAAACTAGTATATATGTGGCTTTTAAAAACATCAGCCATTTAGATTATGTTACTTCATTTAAAGGAAGCTCTACTAAGGAAGTAAGCATCAATAGAGACAACATGTTATGCACATGATGGTATTTGGCAACCATGAATGCAATAAGATAGAAACAATTCAAACATTTAAACAATAGAAATATCATCCCCAAAGGGCTGGGGTTGTGGCTATGCGAGTGGTAGAGTGCTCACCTAGCATGTGCAAGGTGCTGGGTTTGATACTCAGCACCACATGAAAATAAATCAATCAATAAATTAATTAATTAATTAAAGCTATTGTGTCCAACTAAAAATAAATATTTAAAAAATTATCAACTCCAAATATTGGCTAGAATATACCTACTAAAATTAAATGTTCAAAAGCTATTTAAGGATACGCATATTTTAAACATTTTCTCTACATGTGCATTTTTTAGGGAAAAAAGATGAAAATAAGCACACAAAAAGATTTTGGCACTTTTTAATATTAATACATGTATATGATACATAATGATATAATATTTTTTTCTTTCTAACTTGTTTTGGAGATATGATCTAGGAAACAAGAGTTATTACTAGGAATGACAATATGCCAAAATGAAAATATAAATAATGAGAAGTATAAACTAAAATAATAAAATTTTATCTCCTCTCATATAATGGACATCTCAAGGCAATTGGGTTAGTCCACTGAGTCCCTAAATTAGAGCATATTTGGATGTTTCTGACAGTGTTCAGATTTTGTTTTCATCCTCTGAGATACTGAGATTCACTAGGGAAGCCTAGCATTCCAAATGTGTTAGAAAATACATAATGTGTCAACACATTGTGACTTGGGAGTGATTCTAGTAAAAGCTGTTTAAATCTATTAATAACTCAAAACTAGGTTATTCTAATAACAGAAAAGTGAGTAAATTCTAGAATTAGTATGTCTTTCTTTCTTTCATTCTTTCTTTCTTTCTTGGCTTGTGTCATATTTTATAAAATAGCAAAAATAATATAATTGTTTAAGGACATGATACTTTATGTGGAAATGTCTCCTTCTTTTGAAGGTGATTGTTTCCAAATTATACACATAACAATTTTATATATTAATATTTTTTTCCTTTATATTACCTCTTTTTTTCCCTCTCTTCTTTGTATCATTCTTTATCTCTTTTTAAATTTTTTGTTTGTTTATTTATTTATTTTTATGTAATGCTGGGGGTTGAACCCTGGTTTTCATGCATGGTAGGCAAGTAGCTATCTTCCCAGTATCTCCAAAGCATCATTCTTGGTGCTACCTTTTAAGCGACAAAGAGAAAATTATCTTGCAAAATTCATGAATGGGCATAATGTTAGTTCATGAAATTTGTTTACTGACATGTTTTTTTTTCAGTTGTAGATGGACACAATATCATTGTTTTATTTATTTATGTGGTGCTGAGGATCAAACCAGTGCCCCACACATGCAAGGCAAGCATTCAACCACTGAGCTACAACCCCAGCTCCTAACATGATGATTTTTACCACCTTTTCCCAAGTGATAGAGAAAAGAGAGAACAGAAGAAAAAGATTAGTGAATTTGACCTTACCAAAATATATCCACAGTTGGAAAATGTCCAAAGGTGCCATGAATCAGTGGGCATCTTATTTCATTCACATGTAAAATCATGAAATAGCCTCACTTCCACTACCTATGTGGACAAGTTGTACAGAAGATGTCTTTAATGTTTATCAGCATCACTAGTTATTAGTAGTCACTTTCATGGCTATTGCTTAGATCTAAAGTAATCTTGAATAATGAAAAAATAAAATTTGATTAGAAATATAAAGTATGTCTTTTTTAAAAAAAAAAAAAAACTTATTGATAGAACTCTGAAGATTCTAATCCTGGCTCATATATTGCATTGCTTCCATCTTATCAATAGACATTTTGGAGACATGACATTGAAACTTGTCTGACTGTATACTGATTATTGCAATTTCTACAGAAATGTGTGTAACTAATGTGATGTATGACAAGGTGACCCAGTGATAGTGATGATAGTGATAACAAGTGAAATGGAAATCCTAGCACAGTTGTCACCTTAATTTAGTGAGAAAAAGGAAAGCTCTGCAGGATTTTTCCCCTTGGGTAGCTTGTTTTTCACTTAGTTTGCTCTGTCATTATTATTATAAATTGAAATTAACTTATTTCCTCAATCTCATCTTTAATATGCTAAGATATGTCAAATGTGTCCAATTGCATTGAACAATTTGAACACATTCTATTTTAATCTTATTTACTATATTGATCTCATTCTACTCTTCAAACAACACATCCAAAAATATGCCATCCATTTCAGCAAATGAAACATCTGGGTGAAGGTTAATTACAAGGCTTCTAAATGAAACAACTGAAAAGAGACAATGATCATTTGAAAATAGACCCTAATAGAATATGTGCATTTTTCTTTACACCATAAGAGTTGGAATTATAAGCCACAGATGCCAGTTCCCAGTTACCCATGCCAGGTGGGGGTACATTTGCTCCTACTCTTTCCCATTGGATTCAAAAACTGCTTAATTATCCTTGATTTCTGAGGGCTGTTTTGTAGTGGGCTCTGAGATCTGAATCCTTTCTCAGATACTGAGATGGGTTCAGTTTATCTGTCTAAAGAGAGGATTTTTTTTCTCATGTACATATATATTTAAATTTCATACAGTAAGAAGAAGAGAACATTATACCCATCAAACTAAAAAGAATGTGCTGTAAGTCTGCTCGTTATAATGTGCAGGGGAGGTTGGGAGAGAGAAAAAAACTGGTACTTTTTCAGGGACAGTCTAGCTATTTGCTATTCCACAGTTGCTTCAGGAGTCTGCGGTGGCAGCTGGTAGTGCTTCTCTGATGGCCATGCTTCCAGGAAACAGCAGAGCTAAGACTTAACCTAAAACAATAAACTGAATCGTATTAACACATTACTGCCCCTCCTGCTTTATACCCATTCCTTCCCAGAAAACATCTGTCTTTCTGGTCTCTATTTTGCAAGCATAAATTCACTTTTAAAGTTCACAGCTTCCTGAGTAGTTTTCCATTCTTTACTTTAAAATGTATTTTTCACATAAGCATCTGACAACCTCTCAGCATTGTGCCTACTATTTACAGTATTCCTCACTTATTCACAGGGGATTTGGTCCAAGACCCTCAGTGGATGCCTGAAACTACTGATATTCTAAACCAATTCTCTATATACTATGCTGGTTCCTATACATACATATCAATGATCAATTTAAGTTGACAAATTAAGCACAGTAAAAAATTAACCACTTTAATGATAAAACAAGAAAACTATTTTTTAAAAAAAAAAAGTTTTATTGTGCCATTCTCACCTTTCTTGTAAGGATGTGTGAAGACTAAGTGATGAGGTGAGGGGAGGAGGCTGATGCAGGCACTGTGATGTAGCATTGGGCTATTACATCAATAGGTACTGGAACACAAGCATTGTTTTCTGTGAGTGTCAATCCAGCAACTAAGTTGGCCACTAAGTGATTAACCGGAAGATGTAGCTTATACAGTGCAGTTACACTGGACTAATGGCAAGATTCCCTTTCCAGGTAGTACAGAGTAGGTTCACATGAAAATTCACCATGCTAATCATGACATTATTCAATTTAAAACCTGTGCATAATTTATTTCCAAAGAGGATGCTACAGCATTGTTTCAGTTGAGAGTCATCTGCTCCCATACAAGGCAGTGAAGAACATGCATGACTAATAGGACCAAAAATCATTGTGGACAATGATAATGAAATAAGATAACCCCTTAGAGATATTTAGCTTTAATCATCTCTTTCAAACCCTAGAACCCATGCTGGAGTAATTCTTTTTCTTGTTGTTGCAGGATAATACTAGTCCTTTCTGTGTGCTAGTTCTGTGACAAGCATCTTGCCTCCCATTCCCACTGCATACTCACCCTGCTTTCTGTTGTTTTCAAGACACAGAGATCATCACCACTTTGTTTTCAACGTTTTTATTAAGTTATTTTAATTAAACATTTCCTTCATATGGATACATAAAATATAATCTTTTAATTCTTTTTTAAATTAAAATGTCTTTTTTTTTGTTTGGCACATGTTTGAGATGTTGCTTGTAGATATGATAGTTGGATTCTAGTCTTAAATTATCAGTAGCCTATAGATGATTTTCTGACATGTTCCATTTTTTGTTAATCAAGATGAGAAGTCTAGACCCTTGATTTTAATTATTGTTTATGGGTAATCTATTGTTATTGCCTGGAAGATTATTCTTTTTTTTTTTCAAATCATGGAACATATGTTTCTGCCAAGATGTTGCCTCTATTATTACTCTTTTAATTTCCCATGGAAAATTTAACACATTGTAGGTATACAAGAAACATTTGACCTGTGAACAACTATTTGTTGAGTGCCTGTGAGTGCTAAGTGTTCCAACAGCCAGACAGGCATCCTGGTCCCTGGATCATTAAGTCTGCAGTATAAGAAGGAGAGTGGGCAGTTAATCGTTTAATTATTACAAGGTGTACTAACTTTGAACTGTTTAGGAATTTAACACAGTTCTATATATGAAAGTAAGGAAAAGATTTATTTCAATGGATCACATGAAAGTCCTATGGCTTCCCAACTACACTTCCTATTCTGTTTAGCTGAATTTCTTCATCCACTACATGTCTGAAGCTCTTTGCTTAGTAGAAGAAAGAGTCTCAGGTGCTGTTTTCTGACTTTGTGGTCTTGTTTTCTTTTTTGTCACTGTGTATATATATACTATATAGTTGGGTAGATAGTATTAAAACACAGAAACAGCAATTTCATCTCGAAATTGAGCCAATATTTACATCAGTCTCCAGTCCTGACCAGATTTTAGGGCATGGACAAACTCAGAATGAGAAACCAGAGAGTCTTGTGTGTAGGGGTGGGGAGGAATTGGATTCTTCTGGACAAAGAAAAGAACATATTCAGTAGATTGCAATCAAGAAAGAGTGTGAAATTCAGGTAAGATATAACAAAATATTTAGCACCATAGTAATAAATGAACCTGAGTGCAGCAGGGCCAATCTCAATTAAAAGCAGGTTCATGATGCAAACTGATCTGAAAAATCATTTTTCAAGGTTCTCCAGACAAGCCTGGGGGCATGGTGTCACATGCATATAATCCCAGCATTTTGATAGGCTGAAGCAGGGAGATCCCGAGTTCAAGGTCAGCCTATGAAATTTAGTGAGACTCTGTCTCAAAATAATTTTAAAATTGGGGAGGG
The DNA here is from genome assembly GCF_048772815.1 of Callospermophilus lateralis. Classification (NCBI taxonomy): domain Eukaryota; kingdom Metazoa; phylum Chordata; class Mammalia; order Rodentia; family Sciuridae; genus Callospermophilus; species Callospermophilus lateralis. The sequence continues at coordinate 879,618 of NW_027516477.1, forward strand.
GCTGGGGGGTGTAGTTCAGGGGTTGAATGTCCCTGGCTTTCAATCCTCAGTACCAGGACTAAAAAAAGAAAAAAAGTCTCTCCAGAAAAAGTTATGATGAATTGATGTAAGAGTGACATAATAAAGAGACAGATAAACATAATTGCTGTTTTTCCAAAATACTTTTCATTTCAACCAACAATACTGAGAAAAACATATCTAAGAAATAATCTAATAGACATAATAAAGCCACTGAAATTTTTGAAAGAAAGAGAATTACTATCCTCTGAGTTTTGTTTGATTTATACCATGGCCAGCATAAAACACATTAGCCTTTGTTGAAGATTTGGTTGCTTTTTCACTTTTGTAAGAAGCTCCTTTGAAAGCTGTCAGTGGGTGTGGGTGGTTCCCAAAGACTTGCAGGGCATCTGCTGGAGTCATAACTGAGAAGATTGTCTTAAAAAAAGAAAATAAACCATTAGAACATTGGTCAGACCAAAATGGACAAAAGTTCCTGTCAAAACATAACATGGCTCTGTTTATTGATATTCTTTAGTGAAAATTGACTAGGATGAAGATCATATCCAAAATGCATTGTGAAGATTTGCGGCCTTTGGAAAAGCTAACATTTTCATGTTATTTAGAATTATCATTTGAATTAGAGTTGTAATGTTTGCAATTCAAATATTTTAATAATAAATTAATGTTAGAATCTATATATTTAAAATATGTAGTTGTCTAACAGAGTTTTGGGGTTCTCTTCTGGGCATTGAGAAGATCACTGTCATTAGCTATTGCAACACATCTAGTTGCAATGAAATGTTGTATTCTTAGAGGTAATAAAATAGCTTCAAGTTGCATGTATTTTTTACACTTATGTGTATGTAAGCACATGCCTTGCTGGGTTATGTTTCAGGTTTCTTCAATAAATAATTCAACATAATTTTTATTGTTTTATGTTTAATGTAGAATCATGAAAATAATGGATAGCTGCTACTTTCATGATTGATTAGTTGGTAGATATTTATATCTCTTAGTTTTAGTATCATTCTGCATTTTTTCAGTAGTATTGGAATCCCATTTAATTATATCTGTTTCATTTTTAAACTAATATATGCACCTTTTCAATCAAGAAGTGTTGACTATCTTAAAATAACATGAAATCATTTCAAATGTCTGTCTTCAAACACACCAAAACTTCTCAATAAGCAAAATATTCAGCAATTTGTTTTTAACTCATATTGATGTTATTTTAATCACTTGGCATTAATTTTAGGTACTATTTCTTAGCAGGTTATTTCATCTCCTACATGATTCAATACAATATTATTTTTTGTGTTTTTAACTGCAAGGTTGGTTCTATTTTAACTTTATTATTAATAGATACAGAATGATTATATTTATGAGATAAAATGTGATTTTTATGATACACGTAAGTAATATGAAAAAATAAATCATACTAATTAACATATCTATCACTTCACATTCTGATTATTTTCTGTAATAAAAATATTTAAAGTGTACTTTTAGAATTTAACAATATGCAACACATTATTATTCACTATGGTCATCATGCTGTTTTACATAGATCACTTGCACTCACTCTTTCCTCCTAAGAGAAACTATGCTCTTTGAACCAAATCTCTCCTTTACCCATCCACAACCACTCTCAGCAACTTTCCTATCCATCTTGATAGCTCCAGACTCTAATATTTATATTCGAATCTCTTCTTTTATTAAGATAGTTTCTGTTGAATTTAGACTATGGAAGATGAGAGAATTTGTCACCTGGACTTCACATTACTTTCTTCCCCTGAACTTTGAAACTTTTATCAGGTGTAACTTCAATTTTATCTTTCTTTAAAGTTTATTGTACGTCTACTCAGACCTATGTGTTCTTCTTGTACAGAGACTGTTATCCTCAAAATCTGTGCAGGGTTGCTTTTAAATTTTACTGAATTGCTGTTATCTACATTATTCCATCAGACCACTTCAGTTCTTTTCCTGTCATAGCCAACAATATTTGTTATTATAATGCATGTGATTATAATTTGTCTGGTTTGTTTCCCTTTTTTGGTGCTAGAGATCAAATCCAGGGCTCAAACTAGCAAACACTTACCCTACCACTGAGATTTCACTCTCAGTCCCTTGTCCTATGATTTTCATACAAGAATAATACTGTACCTCTATGATTAGTTCTGAAGAATTATATCCTCTTTTACTTTCTCATAATATTTACATAGGACTTATAGTATTCCTTCTCTAAATGATGCAAGTAATTTATCAGCAAAATCATGTACTGAACACCTCACACATTTTTCCTTTGTAGAAAAGTGTTTTATCATATTTTTAATTGATAAATTATTTACTCTTTAATCATTTTTAATTGATAAATGATTTACTACTTCTCTGATTTACTCTTTCCTAGAGTCAGTTTTAATATTATTTATATTATTTAAATATTATATAAATGATAATTCAAATGTTATGTAAATATTATATAAATATAATTTAATATTTTAATATCAATTTCTTCTAAGATTTGAATTTGTTGGCATTTCTTCTAACATTTCTTTTAAAAATATTATTATGTTTTGTGAAAATATCTCCTTTCCTTTTCACTTGTGATATCTTTGCAATTTTCTTTTTGACCTAGATTATTATACCTACAGACATGTTAAAACTATAATTGAGAATATTTAGCATGATTGTTTATTTATTTTATTGATTGTTTTGTATTGCATTATTTTTTGCTCATGTCTTTATTATTTCTTTTGGTCTTATTTTGTGTTTAATTTGATTTCCAAATAGTTTTCTTCACGTGCATGTTGGTTTGTAAAATGTTCTGAGCTTTAGCTCATCTTAAATAAGAACAATTCTAAAGTTAAATATTGTGTGATACAGAATTTTGGGTTTTCTTTTGTCTGCTTTTTGCACTTTAAAGATATTATCCTGTTGTCTTCTGTTCTTATAATCTATTTCTGATGAAAATAATTAGAATAAATTATTTTTTCTGATAAAATATACCTATTGTTTCTATTACTGTTCCCCTATATTTATTATGGCTTATTAGTTGATTGTCTTTTCTTTTTTCTGTACAGATATTTTCCAATATGCTAACTATAATGTTCCTAAGGACCTTAGGAAAACATCCCGCTGGTCCCAGTGGTGCACTCCTGTAATGCCAGTGGCTCAGGAGGCTGAGGCAGGAGGACCAAGAATTGAAAGTCAGACTTGGCTGCTGGGAGCCATCAGCCAAGTAGGTATGACAATTTTCTTGCCAGTGTACCCCCATGTTTCTTTAGTGGAAGGACTCATGGAAATGGGACATTTTGCAGGACATTGCATGTAAGGTGACCTTGCTCAAGGACCAGGGCGGATCCGTGTTTAGGGTGTTCCTGGTTTAGCATAATAGGAGATTAGGGTGTTCCCCCTTTAGAATAGGGCGGTTTAGCATAATAGGAGATTAGGGTGTTCCCCCTTTAGAATAGGGTGTATCCTTCTGCCTCGTTTCCTCTTGAGTTCTTAGGGTCAGACAATATATTTGGGAGACAGAAGCCCAGGAAGTGGATTTGGGCAGTGGTGGATTTGGGGCAGAGAGTGGATTTGGGCAGAGAACGTGGATTTCCCCAGAATGTGTTTGTAGACGGCCGGTGTGAGTTCGGGAATAAAGAATTGCTGCTTGAATCTACAAGCTGTGTGGAGACTCCTGATTTGTGCCCAACAAGAGACTGCAGCATCTGGTGGCCCGTACAGGGAACGCCTGAAGCTTGGGGGTAAGTGAAATTACTCGCCCCTGAAGGAGAGCGAAAGAATGGGTGAGCATTTCAAAAAACAATGTGTTCTTGTTCTAATTTATTTTGTTTTTATTTCAAGTTGCCTGTTCCTAGAACTTTCTCAGGCAAAGTGGGGAAAATGGTTGACTCAAAGTTTTAAGTTGTTTGCCTCCGAGGAAGAGAAATTGTTAGAGAAAAAAGGCACCCCAGTAAGACCAAGAACAGCTAGGGCATATGTTGATAAAATACAAAAATGTAGCCCATGGCTTTTTAAAGACGAGTTATTAAGTATATCAATGGGACCATCATGGTATCCTGTAGAAGGATTTTTCTTCAACAAAAAAGAGATGGCTAATTCTGTTTACTACATTTGTCTAAGATCTTGGTTTTTACAGACATCTGATTAATTTACAAAGCTAGAGTTTAAAATATCAACCACTAAATATGAAATCAAGTACTCTTTACTTATTAAGTCCCATTAGGTAATATATTTAAACATTATGTGTGTTTTCATAAATTGGTGAATGGAAAAAAAGTTTAATATTGCTTTGGTCTGTGTCTTTGCTAAAACAAGGTTACTAAGAGTTAAGATTCTATCAGGTGTAATTTATATACAAAGAGTATAAGAAGTTTCAGTTGGGTTTCAATTACAGTATTATAGTACCATAAAAAAAAAACATGAAAGTATTTCATCTTATTAAAGTGGAGTAATTTGTCTAAATCAGGAATTTTATAAGGGTTGTTTCAGAATGTGAATTTATAAAAAGGGTTAACAGTTAAAAAAAGAGATATTAAAAGATTGAAGATGTGAAAATATATTTTAATATAAAGGTTAAAAAATGTTTCTAGATGAGATAATCTCTGTGTGGTAAAGTAAAAAGTTGTAAAATGCCATTTTAAAAGATTTTGAGGAAACTAGACTTACTTTAAAAGTTTGAGAAAGGAAAAAGAAGAAAAAGATATTTGTACATGGCAGATTGAGACAAAGCTTCTTAATGGAGTAAAAAAGGCCTTTGGTTGAAGGGCAGCCATGTAAACTAACATTAAGCGATTTAAACAGAAAAGAGTGAAGCTGTAGGTAGTGAAAAAGTACATTTAAAAGTACAGTATAGATGATAATTGGAAGGCTTTAAAAGGTTTATTTGAGGGTGGTTAAGATGCCTTCATGACGGAGGATAAGAAAAGCAAAAAGTTAAGACAACTATAAGATACAGGTATTCAGGATAGAATTAAAACGTACTTATTAAAGGAAAAAGAGGGAATTGGAAAGGGGTATATATCCCTCAAAGATAAACTTAAAATAACCCTTTTTACTCTAAACTTTTTAAATTTGGATTCATCAGGATTTAATGCTGTGGAAAGGCATATGTATCCAAAAAATGTTCATAAGCCTAAGGTACTTTGGAAAGATATTCTAACAGGACAATGGAAAGGTCCTGACTCAGTGATTGTCTGGAGTCGGGGCTCTGTTTTTGTTTTTCCTCAGGGAGAACAGCAACCGATTTGGATTCCAAAAAGACTAACTAAAACAATTTCTACAGACCAAAAAGAAGATAATTTGACTCAAATCCATAACAGCTGATATCCAGAACTCCAGCTTGGCCATTCTTATATCTGCGACTGTGATTAACCAGGATGCTTTTTTCAATATCTATTTTATTATTGCATTTTTCCCACATCATAAGGTTCTATTTTATTTTTTGAGCTCATACAAACCTAGGTTAATGTTTTTCTGATCAGTTTTATTTTTTGACTGTGGAGTTTTTAAACATTGCAATGGAGATTTCACCTAGGTAAAGCCACAAGGCCTTTATTATTATCTTATGTGTTGTACGTTTGTTTGCACATTTGTGTTTTGTGTTGTATGTCTGTGTGTGCATATGTCCATATTTTATATATGAGGAGCGCTCATGAGAATATGGATCCAAATTATTATTTTTTTATTCACGTGATTTAAATGGCTTAATTTAAATTAGGTAAACAGCTGTTAAGGATTGTTTTTAAAGGTGGTTAACAGATCTGCTTGTTTACTAATTTAAATCAGGTAAACAGCTGTTAAGGATTGTTTTTTAAGGAGGTTAACAGATCTGTTTGTTTACTTTCACCTTTACTTTTCATTATATTTAATAATTCTTTTCAGGATAATGTCTTTTTAGCATCATTGCCAGAATTCCTATCTTCATCCCAATGAATATAACTCAACAAGTATGCTCAATCAAGGAGTCTACTTACTTTGGGAGGAAATGGACTTTGGGAGGAGACGGACATATTGATAGATTCCTCCACTTTGAACCACTTGCAGAACTTGCCTGGACTATGTAACTATCGTTTAGTGCAGCAAATTGTGGTAATGCTGGCATATATTTGCTGATGGTGCCACCAGTGATGCAATTTTTATTTCCTTGCCAGCGCACCACATGTTAATTGTGGTAATGCTGACATATCTTTGCTGATGGTGTCACCAGTGATGCAATTTTTCCAAAGAAACTGTCAATTGGCTTGGTGTCGTGGCATTTCTGTATCCTCCTCCCTTCTGCTAGTGATGGTCTAAAATTTGGGGGCCAATGGCTATATGCTGGACTGGTAGTCAGTGACGGGTATGATCCAATTGCAGTGGTATCAACCTAAGACAGGAGGCTGACGCCTAAAGGTCAGTTGCCTAAAGGTCAGTTTTCCAATGAGGGGTAAGAACCATATGTTGAATTGGACAACCTACCAGGCACGGTCCTTAAGCCACATTAACCTCACTCCCCCACTGGCACCAAGGCCAAATTTGGGGGCCAACAGAGGTGAGGCAAAGAACCTCACCCCCCCACTGGTGCATAGACCTATCCACAAGTATGGCTGTATGCTGGACCAGTAGTCAGTGATGGGTATGATCCAGTTGCAGTGGTATCAACCTAAGACAGGAGGCTGACGCCTAAAGGTCAGTTTTCCAATGACGGGTAATAACCATATGTTGAACTGGACAACCTACCAGGCACGGTCCTTAAGCCACATTACTTGTTGTTTAATTAATCAGAAGGGGGGAGATGCTGGGAGCCATCAGCCAAGTAGGTATGACAATTTTCTTGCCAGCGTACCCCCATGTTTCTTTAGTGGAAGGACTCATGGAAATAGGACATTTTGCAGGACATTGCATGTAAGGTGACCTGGCTCAAGGACCAGGGCAGATCCGTGTTTAGGGTGTTCCTGGTTTAGCATAATAGGAGATTAGAGTGTTCCCCCTTTAGAATAGGGCAGTTTAGCATAATAGGAGATTAGGGTGTTCCCCCTTTAGAATAGGGCGTATCCTGCTGCCTCATTTCCTCTTGAGTTCTTAGGGTCAGACAGTATATTTTGGGAGACAGAAGCCTAGGAAGTGGATTTGGGCAGTGGTGGATTTGGGGCAGAGAGTGGATTTGGGCAGAGAATGTGGATTTCCCCAGAACGTGTTTGTAGATGGCCGGTGTGAGTTCGGGAATAAAGAATTGCTGCTTGAATCCACAAGCTGTGTGGAGACTCCTGATTTGTGCCCAGCCAGAGACTGCGGCAATTAACCATGTGCTACTTACTACAAATATGCCTACATCAGGGGACTCAAAGATACAGCATTTTTCACTGAAGTAATAATAATCAGATGTATAGGTTATAGTCCTTATACTAGTATATTTGAAATGTGGATATACTACAAATTCAAGTGCAATTAAACATGAAGTCTGAAACAAGGTGAGATTTCCATGAAAACTTTAGTTATTGAAAGAACATCTGAATGAATTTTATTCCCTAATGATGTATGATGAGTCAGAGGGGAAAATAATTAAAAAATCACCCAATTTATATGAAACAAACTCAAAAATGTGTTTGAATTGGTCAAAAAAATTAAAGGAATTCAATGAGATGTATGGGATACTGAGGAGTTTAGATTCCAATCACCCTTGACTAACTCAAAAACATATCACAATGATAAAGCAAACAGGTCTTATTTTTCATTTTAAGTAATTTTTTTGAATTGTCCATTGAGCTCAGTGAAACTGTAACAAACATACTCACCTCATCCATTAAGTAAAAATTATATGTTAAATAAATCAGTTACTATCCATTTCAACTTTGAACTACCAAACAAAACACACTATATATTATATAAATTAGCTAATTAGGTTTCATGACTGGTGGGACATATCATCTGTATGGAGGAAAGAAACTAGAAACATATGGTAAGATGAGCATTTAATGTGTCTACTCTTTTCTATTATTTGATCATCTTAGTCTCCACAAATCCTAGATAATAAAGATTTGAGTATGATTTCCTATTACTGTCCTAATAATATTTTACAGTTTGAAGTATAAACTTTAATATTGAACATTTAAAGTAAGAAATCAATTTATAACTGGAAAGACAAGTAAATTAAGTGATTGAAAGTAACATTTGCAAAACATTAATATCTACTTTAAGAAAGTTTATTGCCTGAGTTACCTGTGACATTTAATAATATGAATATTGTGCCATTGTGAAAAATATGTTTATACAGAAGGTAGAGCTCAGATTTTGCCATTTTGAAAATGGATTTGAACTGTCTTGCTTCTAAATGAGTGCTTTTTACAATTTACTTTGTTTAAATGAGCTTTGATTTTTCTCATTTTTCAGATGTGAATAATAGTAATGTCATTTTATGTTTGATATAAGATTTTATAAGCCACTTATCATGCATATCAGTATAGGTATCTTTTATAAATCAACTACCATTGTTATTAAAATCAATATATATTCCAAATCCATTTATCTAATTAATGCAGAAATCATTTTGAATTTCCTTTTTGATTATGTCAATGTTATACTTTTGTAAGTAAGCAAATCCCTATTAATTGTGCAGGACATATGAATTAATCAAACTCTGAAATTAGAATATTTCTTGTAAAATGTTTTACCCTCCCAAAATGGAATTATGAAGCAGAAATATATTCTAAGTAATTTGTGGTTTTATTTAAAATTTTATTCAAATATCTACAATTCTTAACACTCATTGATTGAGCTAGAAGATGCTCTTGTAAATTATGATTTATAATTCTCCTGCTCCCTTTTTTTCTCTATTTAGCCTATAATTGCATTAAGTGTGCTATCAGGAAAATGCTTCCCACTGTGTATCCTTATGAAATAATTGGACCACATGGCATGTAAAAGGTTCATATTCAGACTGCTATTTTAGTTTCTTTAACAACACAAATGCACCTGTTATCAACACAATTAGAATGGGCCATATTGCAGATAATCAAAACAAATAATGAAAAATTGTTTTGCTTGATTTGGAAAATAAGGCATAATGCCTACTCAAGCATTTGCAAAGCTTTGGTAGTGGTGCTGGGTGGAATTAACATATTTAATGAAAATTGATTCTGTTTATGTACAGATGTAATGGATATGCCTGCATAATTTCTGGGCACTGACTCTGAGTTATTAATTATTATTTTATAATTCACCCAAGACAATTCAAGCCAAAGGTAGCATCTGTTTGGCACCAAGATTCTACTTAGATTTAATTTTCCAGTTCAAGATAAATTGCTACAGTGAGTCAAATAAACTAGTCAAGGTCACAAAAACAGTATTCTGCTTTGATTAGAGATATATTACCTACTGGAGCTCAGAAATTCAGTTAGAGGAGTTTACCAGCAAAATAAATTCTGCTCATATTTATAAGGATACAAAAACTGGCAAGTGGATAAAAATTGGTCTTATGTTTCTTTTTTCATTTTAATTAATGAAAAACCTTGCCTTGAATACTGCTAAAAATAATGCTCATAATTTCTATGTTGGTAGTTCTTTACAATGTTCAATTCTTTCATCATCTTTCTCACTTTTCTCGGAAAGCATTAAAATGTAATATATGTACTATCAAATTATAAACAACTCTTTAAATTAATATTTATGAGTTTGGGCTAGGGTTGGAGCTAGGTGGTAGAGCACTTGCTTAGCATGCATGACACACTGGGTTATATCCTCAAGTAAACAAAATAAAGGTATAAAAATATTTATGTGTTTTAATAACTTTATACTTGTAACTAAAATTGAAGGTAACTTTGAAATTGGTTAAAAAATCAATCCTCTAAACCACATCTCAGAATTAGAGCATTTAAAATTTTTTTTCCTGATATAATTGCCCTAGAAATTTTGATAGTGCTTTGCAGCTTAAAATGGGCTATATTACATAATTTCTTTCCAAACTATAATCAACATGTAGATTTTGTCAGAATTATTGCTTCACAGATGAAATCAAAACTAAGAGAGAGTCAGTGGAATGAGATGGACACTATTATCCTAAGAACATGAATAAAAACAGGAATGATGTGACTCTACTTTGTGTACAACCAGAGATTGAAAAACTGCCCTTTATTTTTATAATATGAATTGTAATGCATTCTGCTGTCATATGTAAGAAATTAGCATAAGTGATAATAATAGAAAACTATGAATATTATCACCATGGAAATGTAAATTTAATAAGTGGCATGAACAGAGTCAGGTGGTATGACTCTTGGAAGGTGTCTATCTTGTTCACAACCGTCCCTCTAATATTTAGTCCATCATTAATCCAGAGTCAGATTCAATTAATTTTTGGGGAAATACTTGTATTAAAATTCTATGATCTTTCCAATATACACTTCAAGCATTCTCAGGTATATAAAGGTTTTGAAAAAGAGGGAGGGAGGGAGGGAGGGAGGGAGGGAGGCAGGGAAGGAGGAAGAGAGAGAGAGAGAGAGAGAGAATATGAGTTCTCCAGGTGAATGCCATTGAATGCCTCAGAAACGTAGTAATAAAGATTATCTGTTATCCAAGAATTTATAATCCTGACCCAAATGAGTGTCCACTTCAAAGCCAAAATACTATTGGTAGGGATATTTGTTTTTCCTTAGATAATTAAATTATAGGATTAGTTAAAAATAGAAAGTATCAGCTGGACATAGTGGCACACAGCTGTAATTCCAGTGACTCAGGAGGCTAAGTCAGGTAGGTCTAAAGTTTGATTTCAGCCTGAAAAATTTAGCAAGATCTTTCCTCAAAATTAAAAAAAGGGGGGGGGCTGTGGAAATAATTCACTGGTAGAGTTTCCCAAGTTTCAATACACAGTAACAATAACAAAAACAACAAATGGAATGCATTAGCATATATTATTACAAGATAACCATATAGGCATAGCTTTATCTCTTGTTATACACAATTTTATATACTCTATATTCCACGAATATACATATTCAATGAACATTTAAATATAATCAGTGTTTAAAACAATTATAAAAGCATCTAGCTTGTAATTTTTAAAACATCTCTTTATGCATATAGCATATTTTTTAGTTTTTTTTTCAAGAAAATGATTTAAGATATCACACTGAATGATAATATATCTGAATATGCTTCAAACAGATAAAAGGTAAGAGAGTGCATTGCCTCATTGTTACTGTAGATTTAATGAAGCAGGAGACTGGATGACTCTTCATATCCACAGGACAGGATCCTATGGTAGGTTCCATCACCTGAATGCAACCATTATATCTAAGGATGAGCTTGCTTTTTCTTTTCTCTCTCTTCTGTCTTCTCCCTCCTGCCCGCCACCCCCTTCTCTCTCTCTCTAACACACGCGTGCGCGCGCACGCACACACACACACACACACACACACACCTAACTATGCTTTTTTGAAGATGGTAATTTTAATTCTAAAATCTATGTGCACAGTTCCAAACTGGTAGGACTTACTGTGAATTATTCTGTGGATCCACTTTTCTCTCAGTACTCCCAATATTATCTGATGTCCTCATCCATCTTTCTAATAGTTCTTCTATCATTTTAATTTTTTTTAATTGTAGATGGACACAATATTTATTTCTTTCCTTCTTTCCTTTCTTCTTTCTTTCTTTCTTTCTTTCTTTCTTTCTTTCTTTCTTTCTTTCTTTCTTTCTTTCTTTTTATGTGGTGCTAAAGTTCAAACCCAGGGCCTCACACCTGCAAGGCAAGCACTCTACCGCTGAACTATAGCCCCAACACCTATCTCATAGTCTCTTAACAACATGTTCCAGGAAAATTCTGATGAAATCATTAATGAAAATTAATAAGAATAAAATATTTCATAATAATGAATATGAATATAAAACACATTGCATATTAGCCCATAGTACTGAGAGGAAAAATTGGAGTTGCTAGGACTTGTGTTCAATTCACAGTGTCAATTTACAGTAATCATTCAAATAAGTATACAAGCAAATATTCTTTGACCATCAAATTTGACCAAGTATTGTCTAGTTGTTGAGTGTATAGGACTAGGCAAAATGCTGTTTTTAGAAAATTCTAGTTGGAGGATATGGAAGACAAATAATTATATAAAGGCATTTTCACATAATTATTAAATGTCATAATATTTTGATAGTTTGCTAGGGCTTCCACAATAGAGTACAATAGACTGAATGAACAACAGAGAATCATTTTCTAAAATTTCTAGAGGGTATAAGTCTAAGACCAATTTTTCAGCAGGATTAAACAATCTCAGAGGTCACATGGCTTTCAGACATCAGAATATTTTAGCAAAATGAAAGGCAAAGTCCATGTGAGAGAAGCCCACAGGACAAAGATGAAAACAGTAGAATGAGGCTGGAGTGAGGGTAGTAGTTTTGATATTCTGGAAAAATTAAGTTCATGATAAAATCTTAGATGTTATTTTATTCAGTTAGTTTTATGTCTTATGAAAAGTTTAGCAGGCATATATAAGCCAGATATTATATAATATGAGATTTTTTTTCTGAAAATACTGATGCAAAGTTAAAGATCAAATAAAAAGCATACACAAAGCAACATGCAATGGAACCTTTAATTTTTGTAAGTAAAATAAAATAGTATTCTCCTTTACAAAATGCAGTACTCCTCAGTGACATGTTGAAGGTAAGAATATGTGCCAGAAAAATGATCCAATTGATTATATATATATATATATATATATATATATATATATATATATATATATATCGCTCTTCAGTTTTCACTTTGCTTTCATTAAGTATTTTATTGGAAACATACTGTGCAGTTACAAAACTCATCCAAATGTCATGTTCATCCTCAGCAAAAATCAGACAGCCAAAGATGGAGAAATTATTGAAAAACATGTTTACACCCTGCTCTCTTATTATAGGAAATGGTTATTTGACAAAAAAAGAACTGTGACTGTGAAAAAGCACCAGAATATATTCACAGATGTAAAATAGCTTGATTACACTCTACTTCAACTGCAAGTCCAAAGACAGCTGATTCAGTGGGTGCTCATTAAATCCAGCCCCTGAAAAAGAGCTGCCAATGATTCAATTTTCTAGGGAAAGAAATCATTGAAAGGATTTTGAAATGGGTCTAAAATTTTCCCCTTTTAAATCCCAAATACTCTGAGTTCTGAATACTCACTCTGGACAACATATAGGCAAATATTTTCCTTTCTAATTTCAACATATTATAAACGTCATAAGTTTAGAAGAAATGTATCTGTTTTTCTCATTACATTGTCTACTTAATTTTATCAGGATTAAAGCATAAAGGAAATGAAATGCCTTTATAATTCTTCTATAATAGAAAGAAGTTTAGTGTTTCTTCCTAGGCAAACAAAAGTGATTTCTTCTGACCTCTCTGAAGAGTTAAAAATTTAAGTCATTTATTGAATAGATAATAATGTACATAGCACTGATAAATATAATTGATATTCCTTCAAATGCAGCATATCCTTCTAGAACATTTATCACACTAATTATAGATCTAGAGTTGGAGTAATGGTTTTACTGAATCCTATACTGAAGCACACAGTTGCAAAGAAACTCTCTAGTAGGACACACTAGAACAGTTAAAGGTTCCAGAAATACTTGGAATGCTATTTTCTGATGATTATGATCTTAGTAAGGTAAAAATATTAAAAATTCCCAACGGAATTTCAAGAATTTCATTTAAACTATTTCTTTTTTCCTTTACCATATTCATGTAATTCAAATGTTTGTATATGTTGAAGTATATACATACATTGAGGTAGAGATATATTTAAGATTAATTCAGAAAACTTTTGAAAATTTGAGATCTGCACATTAGAATTACAAATCTGAAATTTAGAGGAGAGAAAAAGGAAGTGATACTTTTTGTATTGCAAAAAGAATACCTAAGGGATATATTTGAGTAAATAATAAATCAAACTAGAAGAACACCTCTCTGAACAAACTTAAAATAATTTCTCCTGGGTAAGATATGTGTCAGTTAAAAAATGGATTATAATCATGCATAGTATCCAGGATTATGGGATTTATGCTATAAACAATATTGAATATTATAATATTCTCATAAATATTATGTGGTTTATAATCACATTGTAGTCATTAAAATAAAAAATAAAATAAGTATTATAATCAAATTATGTACTGATTTAAACATGATATTATACCTATAAATAAAACTTGATATCTTTTTTTAAAATAAAGATGTGCTAAATATTTTCATATGTACTTCTTTTTCCATGTAGTTATTATTTTATTTTGAGAAATCTCTGTTAAAGATAAAATTATTCAAATTACCCAGACATAGGTAATTTATTTGGTGAAGCTCTTATAAAATAAGATTTTGAAATCTGGAAAATATTTTCTCACTAATTATGGCAGCAGTTCTGAATTATTTAAATTTAAGTGGTTATTTGAAGGACTCTTTTCTTTCTGGCATATTATTACCCTTCCTAATGAAACATTCAATAAAAGTAACACAGCATTAAATTAAAAGGAAATTACACATGCATCATCTCATAAAGTTTAGGGAGAGCTTTCTTTTTCTTCAACTTGATCATGTATATTGAGGCTAAAATAATAAGAGTTCACAAAATATTGCACTGATGGATAGCTCCATTATATAATAAATTGTTAGATAGATTTTTCTGTAATTAACATTCTACTAAGATTTCTTTTTCCAATGACATAGGGTAAGTTTCTATATTGAATACATAATAAATCAGTGTTCTGTGTTGATGCTTACTCAGTCATCTCTGTGACCACTACCAGTGTAGAGCTGAGAGCTGGAAAACCAGGGAGTAATGCATATCTCCGGAGACTAATGCATATCTCTTCTGCTACAGGCAGAATGTCTGTGTCCTCCCAAAGTGAATGTTAAAAGCCTTACCCCCAAAGCTATGATCTAATGAGGTGAGGTCTTTTGGGGATGATTAGGTCATGAGGCTATAGCCTTCATTAATAGGATTAGTGTTCTTATAAAGTAGGCCCAGGGGAACTTATTTACACTTCCCACAATGTGAGAATGTAGCTAAAAGACAGTCTCTAAGCCAGAAAGCAGACCTTCTCTAGATACACTTGATCGTGGGTGACCTTGTCTTAAGAACATTAATCTCTGGAAATGCTTTACTCTTGTTTATTAACTGCCCACTTTACAGTATCTTGTTATATCAGCTCAAATAATTTATAAACACTTCCATTAAAATTTCATATCCCAAGTCAAGTCACATAGTTACCTTTAATGCAAATAGTGAAGGAAAGTTCCACACCACCAATGTCTAAAACAGAGCAGAGATATTTGGATAATCTTCCTATGCAATGTTGATAATTATATGCACCTCTACTTACAAAATATTTGGCTCACTCATCATCATGCTCAAAAGTATACTTAGCAATGTTTCATGGGTGATATTCTCAGACACATTACCAACCTCAGAGTGTGTGATCTTTGAAAGATGCACATAGTCTTTACATCAGGTGCAGTGATCGGCATCTACATTATGAGTTGGGATAGCATTCTACGATTGCATATTTATGAATAAAATATAAGGATATCTGTTTCACCCTTTACTGCCCTCTAAATAAAAGTTTGATAAAAATTATACAATAGGACACAATGCAGCAGAGTTACTGAGTCAGAGAAGGCATTTCTTGAGCTCTGTGTCTTAGTGGTCTCTTGATTTGTTTCAATAATTATCTGAGAGACACTTGCTAACCATTTTCCTTTACACTCTTTAATTTTATCCTCTTGGAAGTTCTTTATTTTCTATCTACACAGAGCTAATCTGCAGTAGGTACTAGAGAATAAAGCCTGCTAGTTACTAAATATTTTTCTCAATCCCGTCTTTTACTCCTAGGTGCTTTGAGTTTATAGTTATTTTTAGAGTTCAACATTCATGTATCACTTAGGTATTGTTGGTTATGTGTTTATGTGTTATGTGTTTATTTGTTTCATAATTATGTTTGTGTAATGTTTCCCATTAGTGAATTTTTTTGAAACTCCATTTCATCTTTAGGGACAATAGCCATACCTTCTCAGATAATCACCAGAATTCCATCCTGAGAATATTCCATATCTTCCTTTTTGTACTACACCTTTATATCTTTTGACTTAATGTTAGTGTCTTACACCTGCCAGATTTCCCTTGGAGATACATATTGTAGTCACTTTTGTGTGACACAAATTTTTCAAATTAAGTAACTTAATAGATGCCACCATAATTAACACAGTCATTTTAGCAATGTGCATAAAGTCCATTCTGTTGACTTTACTCCTTTATTATGAATTATTTGCTTCAAAAAACTTTGTACTTATTTTTTTGCTAAATTTTTGCAGAGACACACTTGCCTCTTCTTGATCTGTTACTCCTGAAATGTGTATGTACTCTCTTGTCCTTTTCATTCCTGCTTGTAAATGATCCTGGTATGGCTTGAATGTGAGGGAACCCTGAAAGACTCACGTATTGAAGCCTTGATGCCCAATGCACCAAGGTTCAGAGGTAGGTTTTTTGGGAGCTGATTGTATCATGAGGCCTCTGTCCTCATCAGTGCATTAATCAACTGTAAACTGAATGGACTATTGGAAATTGATAGAACATACAGGAACTTAGTTGAAGAAAGTGGGTTGTTGGTGTCATGCTCTTGGGAACCATCTGTTCCAGTCTTTAGCTTCTTCATAACTCACTCTGCTCCTGAGCTGCCATGAAGTAAGAAGCTTTCTTCTATCATGACGTTTTGACATGATGTTCTGCCTTCATTTCCTCAGCCACAAACAATGGAACCAACCATGGAGTAAACCTGAAAATTTCTCACTTCCCAGCCAACTTCATGAAGTATATCAACAGCTTTCCTATTAATGACTGTTGAAAATGATACCAAATATATGCTAATGGTTTGGAATTTACTGTTGCTGTTATTCAAAACAAAATTCCCTTATCCAACTGTTACTATATATTTTTTCTGGTGCTGTTATGGCAATATTTGACCTGTAGGTGCTGATTTCTGTCTCATAAGAGTTTTGTGGGTTAAGATATACTATGGTAACAAACCTCTCTAAGTTCCTAGGAGTTAACCCAGTAAATGTAATTCTCCAGCACACTAAATATCTAAGATTGGTGGGGTACTAGTGAGAAAAAGAAGTATCATCATGCTGGGAACATGGCTCAAGTGGTAACGGACTCTCCTGGCATGCACAGGGTGCTGGGTTCCATCCTCAGCACCACATAAAATAAAGATGTGTGTCCACCAAAAACTGAAAAATAAATATTAAAAAAATTCTCTCTCTCTCTCTCTCTCTCTCTCTCTCTCTCTCTCTCTCTCTCTCTCTCTCTCTTTTCATATGCCCTGGTTTTTTTTTCAAGTAAAAGTAGAAAGAGTGTTTATCTTTAAGATCAGGAAGTTCTGCAAAGTCTCATGACTTAATTTATTTCCTTATCCTTCATGAACTGAAGGCATACATAGAAAGATAAGAGAGTAGTCAGTTTTTTTTGCCACTGTGACCAAAATGCATCACATAAACAGCTTAGAGAAGGAAATATTTATTTTGGCTCATGGTTTTGAAAGTTTCTGTCCCTGATTGACTGACTTCATTGTTTCCGTAATTCATTGCTCAGATAAAGCAGAACATTATGGCAGAAGGGCATGGAAAACAAACAAACAACACACCAAAACCCAAAATACCTGATGAACTCATGGCAACCATAAAGTGGGGGGCAGGTAAATTTACCAGGAACAAGATATAGCTTCCAAGAACACACCCTCAGTGACCTGCTAATGGTTTCCAGAATCTGCCAGGATTTCATTCAGCTTTCAATGGATCAAATCTCTTATGATATAAGTACCTTTATGATTCACTCACTTTTCAAAAGGTCCTCTCCGTACACTGCTGCATTTGCAACCAAGCCTTCAACAAGTGAGCTTTGGAGAATTTTTCAGATCAAAGCCTTAGCAAGAATCTTATCTTACCTTGGACAGAATAGCTGATTTTATCCTCTACATAAACAAAATTGTTCTCACTTGGAGTGATAAGTAATCTTCCTTAGATGTTGGTTCTACCTCAACTAATTTCCTTGCTGGTTATAATCAAGTGGGTATATCATCTTATTTCTGAGCCCCTCTATATTTCTGCACTAGTCAGATAATTTTGATATGCCCTTTTATATCTAGGAGATTTTATTTAATGTTTAAAATACATTTTTTAAATTACCATATCTTTTCCATTCTCACAAATAGTTCTGATTTTTCTCCACTTACGATATTTGAATTGCCACTCAAAAAGTTAGAAGTTAGAGGGAAATTAAGAAATGTGAATTCAGGATAAATTTGAAAAATACTTCTGTACTTGAAGGACATTTCTTACTCCTCTTGGGATGTCTTACCATGCCCATGAAGTGAAGAAGCATTGTAAAACTTGTAAAATATGTGGTTCCCTATTGTTTCAGCTAAGGCTTAGCCAGCCTATGTCCCATACAGTTTTATTTCTTTCTACAAGGGAACAGACACAGTAGTGATTTTGTTGGAGTGGTGCATGAGGAAAATTTGATCAATGGGTACTAAATTATGGTTAGATAAAATTAAGAGTCTTCAGATTATTACTGTACAGTATGTTGAGCAAAGATAACACTTATGTAGTGTATATTTCAAATAGCTAAAAGAAAGCATTTTGAAAGTTTTCATTACAAAGTATTGATCAAGTGTTTGAGGGGATAAATGTGTTTACCCAATTAAAATATTATCTAATGTGCTCGTGTATTGAATATTATATAGTACTCATTTAATGTGAATAACTTTTATGTTTTAGTGTGTCACTTGAAATTAAAACATAAAACAACAAAATATAAAATGGTATTATTATTAATTTAGTTTGGCTCACTGTTTTAATTCGCTACCTCAAAACATAACACTCAGTATTCTCTGTCTGGTAGATTAAGAAGATAGCTTTAATTTGTATTCTTACTCATCATATGCATTTGATAACTACACTCAAATGAAATAATGAAAAGCAAAGTCATTTCAAAAATAAGCCATTTGTAGAACCCTGTCATGGCACTTATTGAATTTTGGACGCTACTAAGTGTACACATTATATATCAATATTTTATTAAAGTCTTTTGTACCACAAACCAACAAAATTGGGTACACTTTTAGATTTAGATACAATACCGAAAATTCTTTAATGTGCCAAAGAGTTATTTATGCTTTTTTTCAATGTTCTCTTTACAGATATCTGGCAAGAAGATTCAGTATCATCTACATTTATTTTATATTGTTCTAGGATTATATCCCATGCTAAAACAAATAGCTTGCAATGTTCTATATAATTTCTTATTTTACTTCATTGTTATTTCAGATTTTTCAAAAGAAAATTGTTGTCATATATGCATCATCAGTGAGGACATTGAGAGTTAAAGGCTTGTGCTTCCCCTCAGAAGTTATCTTTCCGTGGGCTTAATCATAAAGAATAGAAATAAAGAACTCACACAGCTACCCAATGTCTACCAGAAGCAAGTGGTCAACGAAATGCTACTGGAAGTTACTTTAATCACTTCTGAGAAAGTAGAAAATATCACAAACAATCCAGTCTAATCCTATTACCAGCCCAGGCACATATTTAAATCTGGAATATAATGATGCATTCTCAAACCTAAGAAATAAACACTGCACCAGTGGAGTTAGTATTGGAAATATGAGATGGCTCAGGTGATTAACATAAAATAACCACAATATAATGATCACATGTATCCTGTTTTCTAACATGCCTGTGAACTATTGTTTTTGCTTTAAATACCCACCCTTCTTGTGTCCTCAGTTATTACAGGAAAGATAATTCCAATTTGCATGAATGTTGGAGATATCTTCATTCAACATGCAAGTGCTATGTTACATGGGAAGGAAATTCATACATTTCAGCATTACAAATGAGGCTGGCATTATTGGGGGGATTTTAGAAACTATACAAATATAATGACCCATTGGTGGAGAGATTGAGCATCAGAGGATTACTGTGGAGTGAGCCAAATAGGTTCAGAGGGGGTTAGGTGCAGCAAGGACCAAAAACAGTGAGGATGACTGCTGCAGAAATGTACCCCCTATAGTGATGCAACCCCATCCTGTGAACTTCAATTCCCACTTCTTGACCTGCCAGGATAAAATGTTAGTGGGAAGACTTGAGTTAAAGTTGGGACTCAAGAATTGATCAATAGTGTTACTGCATTTCTGAACCCTAGTTAGCATAAATTTGGATTGATATCAATGAATCAAGTGCTTTATAAGCTCCTAAAGGAGCACACTTGGACATAGAAAGCCTACTCTTGGGTGCTGTCTTTCATTGCAAAATTCTGTTCCTGTTCCTCAATAAATCCTAATGTTAGACTCATTCATTCTGGTCTGTGGATTTCATTCTGCAAATTCAGAAGAAAATACCTACGAAGAAGAAGAAGAAATTGATGGTGAGCTCCTGAGGTTTGCTTCAACATTGGAGGGGTTGGCCCCCCATTAAGAGCTGAAGCACTTTTAGTTTACAGAGACTCACACCTTACCCAGAATTCACCTTACACAGAATTGAATAAACTCCAGTCTTGCCTGGTTTCAGTTTTTACCTACATAATGATAAAGGTATTTAAAATAATTTCTTTTGAAGGTGTTCTGTTTATGAACTATTGAAGAATTGAATAAACATAGGTAATTTCTCATTCTCACAGAATAATTATTCTCACAGAATAATTACCAATATGTATGAATTTATTTGAAAATGGAGAATGGGAAACCTGTAAAATCACAATGTCAACATCGAAATTAGAAAGATATCTAATATATTTTAATATTAGATGAAAAGAGTAATCTAGGGAGTTATATTTTTAGTCCAATTTGAAGAAATTATTTATCTTGAAAAAATATTCACATTTCTTAGATACCTAATATTGGCCTGTAATTACAATTTGTCAAATCAAAATATTATTAAGTTAACCTAAATGAGACTCTTTGAAGTAAGCATTATTAACTGTCCCCTTTTATACCCTTCCCTTTATAACGAAAGAAACTAATAGTTTCTTTCGATCACTCCACCAAGATAGAAGAACCACATTAATCACAGTTGGTTTGTGGCCCTGTCTAATCAGAATTAACACTGTATTGGGTTTCAGTGACATTATATGCCTATTCAATTGGTACTATTGTCACAGGACTGAAATTTTGATATTAGAATTATTATTTCTAACTTTCATAAATTTGTTTTTAAAAAAGTTGAAAATATTTTTTTTTCAAATGATAAAAAATACTTTTTCTTTTGGAGGACACTTAAATGTTAACATTGGTTTTGTTTTGAACATGTCATTCAGTAGCAATCTCTTGTTTTATATTTGATTAGTAGTATTCCTAGTTCTAGAGAGCTAAAAATATTGATGTACCCATGCATTAGGATAATGAAAAACCAAGTAGCCAGCCTACTAAATACTAGATTTTCCTTTTTCACTGTAAAACTTGTATTTTTCAGATATATAAATATGGTATCTGAGAATAGATAATGTTAATAATATTTGTGTTGAGCAATCCCCTTAGTGGTATTATTGTGGAATATGCTGTATTGAGTTTTATAATATAAGGCATATATTTATTTAATGGAAATTAATACTTGTTTATATATTTAAAGATGTCATCCCTTCACATAAAACTTTAATTCCTATTTTAGTCATTATATGTGGTGAATTTTAAAAATAAAAAGTTTGTGCATATTTTAGTCACTTGGCTTTTCCTCAGGTAGTGGCATATGTATGTGGGAGGACACTTGCTACGTAGAATACAATCAATCATACCATATTCACAGCTCAGCTTTAAGATCACATGGGAGGGACTAGAGCAAAGAGATAAGAACACTAAACAAGCAAGAAAACTTTAATTTGAAATTACTCTGCAGGTGGAGAGCAGAGTTGAATTATTTTGAGAATATGGTAGATGGCTAAAGTCTCTGAAAGAAATAGCAAGGCTGGGTATGATGGTATACACCTGAATTCCTAGTCACTGGAAAAACTGAGGCATCAAGATTGCAAGTTCCAGGGGTTAGATTTGTACCTCACTGGTGGAGTGCTTGCCTAGCATGTATGAAGCACTGGGTTCAATTCTCAACACATCATATAAATAAGTAAATTAAATAAAGGCCTATTGCGCTGGGGTTGTGGCTCAGCAGTAGAGTGCTCACCTAGCATGGGTGGGACCCAGGTTTGATTCTCAGCACCACATAAAAAAAAAATAAAGGCATTGTGTTGTGTCCATCTTAAAAAAAAAAAAAGTTCTCTCTCTCTCTCTTAAAAAATAGAAAATATAAATATAAATAAAAATAAATAAATAAATAAAGGCCTATCAACAAATATATATATATATATCCTACAGTGTATCAAGAAGTACATTGTAATAATTGAGGTAAATATGATGGTTTTTGTAAGAACAGGAAAAAAACAAACTATCCTATTTTTAACCTAGACAAGGCATTGGTAATGAGGAAATGAAAGGAGAACAGGAAAATTAATAAACATTTAATAGAGATGGTATTTATACTGCATCTCAAGGAATGAAGGATATTTGAATATGTGTATGAAAAAGATTGTTTCAAGTAGAGAAATCAGAGATGTCTCCTAGGACCTTTTCATTATGCATTATTGTTATGGCCTGGATATGAGGTGTCCCCCCAAAGCTTCTGTGTTAGTGCTGGAATTTCAAAGTATAGAATGATTTGAATATGTTAGCTGTAACTTAATTGATCCATTCTAGTTGGAAGAGACTAACTGGGTGGTAAGTGTAGGCAGCTGGAATACGGCTGGCAGAGGTGGGTCACTGAGAGTGTTCCCTAGAAGGGTTCATCTTCCCTGAAGCCCCGTCTCTCTGTTTTAGATGCCACCATGAGCTGAGTAACTTTCCTTCTCTTTGGCCTTCCTTCATGTTTTTTGCCTTTGGACACAAGATAATTATGGTGTCAGTTGACCACAGACTGAACTTTGAAACTGTGAGCCAAAGTAAACTTTTCCTTCTTTTAGCAATGGAAATCTTACTAACTCAATTATCTTTATAGCTGGAGCTATGGTGAAAAGATTAACAGGATTCTACTGTCATACAGCATAGTTAATAGGAATTGTGGCAGATGACTTCTATGCACTATCCAGCTATACTATCCAATTCCTATGCTGCACCCTGCCCTACAAAGTTTATTTTTATGGGCATCTTCTTTCTGACATCCTTGCTCTACTGCTTGCATTAGATCTGATTAACAAGAAGTCCTGAGAGGAGGAACTGTAGTATAGATGGGAAAGAAGATCAAGATATTTGTGACCCACATCCCAAACTAATTTCTCTGCACCAGGGAGACATTTTGGAGCAGATGGTCTTGCTCACCTGGCTGGCAAGGTAACCATAGCTCCTACACAGCCTGGCCTATATTGCATTTCCAGAGGCAAAAATGATCCCCATATAATTCAATGTAGGAATTCAGATATCTTCCTTGCAAAAATAAGTAAATGAATAAATACATAAACTACTAATTATTTTCATATGAATAAGATCATGCTAATTCTAATCAATAATGCTCACACACAGCCTTTTTCATTCTGAGTAAACTCAACATTTTTCCAATGGCCAATAGTAGAACCGGAGGTAGTCTTCCTTTTTATCCTCACACCCACTACAACAAGGGCAGCTACAGACCCTGCCACACAGCAATGATCACCTTGAAACTCCTTGGAGTCATATAGCTCACTGGGTTTGTTTCCCATGTCTCATGGATCACTGTTATCTGTTCCCTGATGTACAAGGTCTGACAACTGTTATTTCATGCTTTGTTCGGATTTTTAGTTTTTTCAAAGGTAGGTAAATTCATTACTTCTGACAGTTACCCACTTAATCAATTATGCAGGAAATTAAAAAAAAACTGAAGAAGAAAAAAGTTATACATTGTACAGAAGAAAATATTTTAATAGTAAAAGTATAATTTTACTAATAAAATATTTAAATCTTAATATTGAACCTCATAATATTGTGTTAGGCATTTTAGACTTTTATAACAAAATATCATTGACTGGAATCATTTAAGCAGCAGTTTAATTCTCAGAGTTGTGTAGGTTGGAGGTTCAAGATCAAAGTGCTTGCTGATTCAGATTTTGCAATCTGATCCCCAATTCTCTTCCTGGTTTGCAGATGGCACCTTCATGCTGCAACCAGATGTGCCTGAGGAGAGGGAAAGCTCTCCATAGTATGTGTTCTAATCTCATCATGAGAGCTTCAAACTCATGACTTCACCTAAACTTAACTACTTATTGAAGGCACCATCCAAAATGTCACCACACTGGGGTTAGGACATCAACATATGAGTTTTGTAGTAGGGGGAAGCATAAACATTCAGTCCACAGCAAATGAACATTCACAAAAATATAAAATTACAAAAAGAAAAAAAAAGAAAGAAATATACAGACTCAGAAATTAATAGATTGAATTCATCATAATTAGTCATAGTTATGAGAGTTTTGAACAAGTACAAATAAATATGACCAATCCGATATCATAAATCTCTGCCATTAGCAATAGATACTAAGAAAATCTGTTTGCGGTTATGAAGAAAATCTTCAGAAAGTTTTTAAAAAGCATTGTCCTACAGAATATATAAATATAAAACAATAAAAAATTCACTATTACAAGAAGTTTTTTTTTAATATCACATTCCATTATTAATCGTAGACTGAGAAAACAGAAAAAAGTTATTGGGGTTTTAGGAACAGAATGACACAAAAATTAAAATAATATATCAAAACACATGCTAATTTCTATTTTTTTTCTTTTCAGATTTCAAACATTCATGGAATTGTTTTTTATCAATCTGAGTTGATTTTTTAACTACATTTGCTATCAGAATGTACATTCTTTTGTCTTGTTTTTTTTCAAAATTTGTGGTTAGTTAACAGTCAAACTTCAAAATTTCATTCATGAGTTTTATTAATACTTTCTGAAAACTAACAATGATATTTCAAAAGGCCCAAACAAATCAACAAATATCCATAAATACAAAAACATGGTAAAAATTACCCTGTGCATCAGGTGTTGTATTTAATGAGACTTTTTATCTCTCTCCACTATACAATGTGTTTTCTTTTTCTTTTTCTTTTCTTTTTTTTTAAAGAGAGAGTGAGAGACAGAGAGAGAATTTTTTAATATTTATTTTTTAGTTTTCATGCGAACAACATCTTTGTTTGTATGTGGTGCTGAGGATCGAACCCGGGCCGCACGCATGCCAGGCAAGCGTGCTACCGCTTGAGCCACATCCCCAGCCCCACAATGTATTTTCATTGAGAAAAAAAAGTATGTTTATGTTTTTTTATATATGTTCGAAATATGTAAGAAAAAAGTGTTTCCCTGAATGGAGACTCCTCATAAAACAATTATGACTTTGTAGGTCCTTTAGATTATTTCAATTCATTTGTTTGGAGTTGATTTTCTAAAGCAATATTAACAAACTGATTTTATACTTGGACAAAACTGTAAGTATGTGATAAGTATTATATTCCTTTATTTCCTTAAAAAACAGTGGAAAATAATTATCTTGTAAGCATTACTAACTTCTTAGCTTAATTATGCTACCTTTTTTTTTATAATAGGATGATAGTATTAGCTAACCATCAGGAGGGAATGTGCTTTGAGCTGTTTTCTTCCCAGTAATTAGTAAGGTTATTGAATATCCACTAAATAAAATTGGGGAATTGGAAAAGACCACTTGGGAGAGTGTGTGCATTTAACAAGCATAGTCTTCCTATAATCACTATGCTTTAAACCTAATTAAACTCAAGAGAATCCAATTAAATGAGAATGAAACAAGGAGAGCATAAAATTATCGGAGGATGAGTTTGATACTTTAATCCAAAATTCTTTAAGTATAAACCCTATGATTAAAGTTTTAGGAAAGGGTAAATGAGCTATTTGTGAATAGCAAACTCTGAATTTCAAGTTGAATTGTGAATTCTTCTGAATAAGTTCTTTAAAAACGGGGTAAAAACAATACTGGGCTGTGTGTTTTGCTCATTTGTAGAGTACATACTTAGCATGCCTGAGGCCCTGGATTTGATCTTCAACACCACAACAAATAAAAAATAAAATAAAAGAATATTGACTTGAACACTATGATTGGTACCTTGAGTGAGAAGTCCAAAGATAGTCATACTGTTTGTCCCCTACATCAAAGCATATAATTTTTTAAAAAATATAATGTATGTATTTTTGTATTAGCTTAAAATTTATGCTCACCACATTGCAAAATATAATTTAATTTTAATGTTTATGGCATATGCTAACCAACAATTGTGTATATTTATGTATATAAATACATTCCAAAAGAAACAAATGTTAGTTTCAAAAATTACACAAATTAATATATGCATGTCAAAACATAAAACCACAGCCCCACATTGTAGTTATATATTTCTAAATGGATTAAATTATTTATTGTGAACAACTGTATTGTTAAAGCTGTTTCAAAATGATGGACCCCATCTTTGTTAGATCTAAAACTAATATACACTAAAATAAATGATCAAACTAAGTTTGCAAATGTATATGGATACTCTCTGACTGATATTCTTCATCTGCGCTATTAACTCACTCACCAGCTTCATAGAATGACCTTGAAATCAAAGGATAATTTTGCAGTATCTGTGTTTAATATGTCAGAGTGGAAATTTCATAAAACATTTTTTTTTCCTCATGGAATTCATCTTAAAAGAACGTAAAGGAAAATGAATCATTTGTTCTATAGTTAAAGAAAAGTTGAGATGTCAGTTTTCTCAAATCATAACGTAATGTTAGAAATACTAAAATTATGAGGAAAATAAAATGTGTATGTATGAATTGACTTACACTATAGAGTAGAGCAATGGCCCATGAACTGGGGGCTTCCTCTACCACAGAAAACTTAAATAATGACATTTATGGTGGAGGAAAAAAACAGATTGTTTGAAAGCACATAAAGTTTATCTTTATATTCACATTAAATGTTGCACAGTTGAGGAAAAGCACATCGGCTAAGCAAGAGACCAACCTCATTTTCAGTAAGAAACTTAAAGGTGCTGAGAATGCCACAGTTATATGCCATGATGGAGGCAGGAGTGAATATCATTGAAAGGTGGGGAAACCAGTTCTCTGCTATGTTTTAGATGTGGATTGTCTCTAAGGTATATGTGCTAAAAGCTTGGTTCCTGGTTTGGTGATGGTGTGAGACAGTACAAACTTCAAGAGATGGGGCCTACTAAAAGATAATTAAGCCATGGTAGCATTGCTCCAAGAAGATATTTATACTGATTTTGCACTGTAAATTAGCTTACACAAGAGCAAATTGTTATAAATAGAGACCTCCCCATGTGATTGGTCCTTTTTTTTATGTTTCATTTTCCTCTCCACTTCTCCAACCTGTTTTGGTGCAAAAGGAAACTTAACCCAAGGCTGAACAAATGAGGACACTTGATCTTGAAATTTCAGACTCTAAAGTTTTAAACTGAACAAATCTCTTGTCTTTCTAAATATTTAACTTCAGTTATTTTGTTATAGCCAGAGAAAATAGATACACATTATTTTTTGTTTTTGTTTTTGTTTTTAACCTCACATAAATTCTGAATATTGTAGGAAACAAGTTAGAGGATTTTTCCACAGCAAAAAAGTGTGTATAATTTTACCTGAGTGAAATATTCTGTGTTGATTTTCTTCTTGTATAATTAAAAGCTACACCCTTGTACATAAAGTTCTTGATGAAAATTTCACTCCAAAATTTACTAAATTTTTGGAAGTAGATATAAGATGGAAGTGATTTTTTTTAGTTACTGATGCTGTATAGAAATACCAATTATGAAATACAGTTGTTAAGAATGACTTTGTGGCATCCTTATGTCAGGACACTGTATCTAATCACCATCATTGTAGACATATGAATTGTTTGCACCACATGACTGATTATATATATATACATATATCATCATAAGCTCTTAAAATAACTAATCCAAAGAATCAAGGTGCCTTATTTGCATCCATACAATCTCACAGCATTTTAAGTACTTAATCTTTACAAATTCCTTCCTATTTACAAATGAGTTTTTTATAACCTGCATTGAACATAACTGATAGGATAACTGACCATTTTATATTGACAACCAGTGGTGTTCTCTCAGACTCTTCATCCCCTCCCTCAAAACATAGATTCTGGTCGGTTCTTTTATGCTTCATAATTTATTGAGAGTATAAGGCAGTGAGCTTATGCAATTTGAGTTAAAACTCCATTGCCATAGTAATAAAAAATATCTCTTATACAAAATTGAGTCAAGAGAACAAAACCACTTAGGAATTTTAAGGTAAATACCAATTAAAATAGCTGCATGTTTTGAAAGCAATTATCTCTGGAATCAGAAGAACTAATGTAGACCATTGGAAGTCTCTTTGAAACTTTCAACATTATAATTTTTAGATTATTTACCTAATATATTAGATATAATCAAAAAGGAAATAGCAGAGCTGTGTTAACAGCTCTGCTGTGTTAACAAGTGACCTAAATGTAATAGAATGCTTGATTCTTTTTAAATGCATATAGAGCATTTTGTACTTGACTCTTTATAATTAACTATTGAGCTACAACAGAATGGTAAATATCTCTACATATTATAAACACAGAAATATTATTATACGTGATTCCACTTTTGGTGTATATATAGATATAAAACATTTTATCACATTTTAATCTATCGTTATTTGACTAAAATTATATACAATTAACTCAGTAAAAATCATTGCAGTTATTGTAAACCTAGATTTAAAAATATGAATCTCACAGTGAGTTTAATAAAAAACAGAAGTCAAATGTGTGAAGCATTGAGACCTAATAAATGGCCTATTAAACATGATCTTTTTTATATTTTCCACATTGTGTGTTTGGAATTTCATACGGTTTTTTGAATTAAAAAGATCAAAATGAAAGGCTTTAATATTGAAAGGAAAGGAGCACTAGTTTATTGATTTTCATTTTAAATAAAGAACTAGAGCCTCAGAAACATCAGCCAATTCCTTTATTCCATCTTCTTTTGAGTTTTAGACTTAGTAATTGGAAAAAGCTTTTGTCTACTGGGGTCATGAGCAAAATGTATCTATTTTCTCAGAAATTTTCTAACAGGAAATTCTGTCTTTTTTTGTTAAGGTGTATGACTAGAGACTCCAAAAATATCTTTCATTTTTGAATTCAGTATGACTCAAATTACAATTGACTGAAGCTGTCCTTTGTGAACCACATTAAATATATCTCCTTTATTTACCTAAAATTTCTATGTCCTGAAACATAAAAGTGTTGTTTCAGTCCATATGCAATGCTGCTTTAAGTCAATCCATAACTTGAAAGTTACACATATGTATATTTGAAATACTTAATGACTGTGCTAATGAGTAGAATATGAAGGACTTACAAAACCACAATAATTTGGGTAATTCCTAGAAATCCAGAATACATCTTTTGGATTTTTAACGTCTCCTAATTCTCCAAGGCATTAAGTATGCCACAGCATGAAGTTGTTATTTAACAGTAGGAAAGATAAAAGTAAGCTATGTGTTTAGCTGTGAAGAAGATAAATATAATCATAGCATCTGGATGCTAGTGGGAAGGCATCATTGTGACTCCTGACTGAGGAAAATTCACCGAGTGAGTGAGTCTGGGGACACCAAATAGATTCAATTCCTGGAGAGGGGTGAACTTTGTCACCCTGGTATTGTTGATAGTTTTAGTAAAGAAAATCTTTCCACCTGAAAAATTAGATGGAAAATCTATCTGGAAGTAGCATAAAATAATGCCAGTAGCACTTTGTGTGTGTGTGTGTGTGTGTGTGTGTGTGTGTGTGTGTGTGTGTGTGTATTTTTCTTATTGGTCAAACTCTTTTTTATTATATTTATTCATGGACATAAAATACATAATAGTTTTACAAAATAAAGTAGAATATTAAAAAACACTGCTGATAAATTTTACATGGAGAAACTATTCCTACAAGTTGTTAAATGTTTTGATCTTTATGTACTTAAAATAGTTCATTAAAATAATGGTTATTAAAATGATGATAATTTTATTTTAAATTTGTCTGAAACACCATCCAAAACATTTGTAGAGGTTGGTATAAATTATCTGCTAATGGGGCATGAAGAGAAAGAATAATTACTCCTGGAGAAAATAATGTTATAAAACATATTGAAAATAAATATTTGAAGAATCTGAAAATCTCCAAAGGCAGTGCAAAATATTAAAATAATTTACTGTCAAAAGACTTATATTCTATTATGTAAGAAATATATGTTATATCTGGGATAGTCTTCATACTGGGGTTTTCCTCAGGTGAAACAGAATAGTTATCTGGTAAGGTTTCCACAGCAGAACAGCTATAGATAATTGTTATGTACTAGAAGAAAGGCAAATGAGTGTTTTCACCACAAAGAAATGATAAATGATTGAGGTCATAGCTATGCTCATGATTATTTACAGATCACGCATGTATGTGTTCATGGACTAAAATATAACATGATACCCCATTAATATGTACAACTTTTATATTTGTAAGTATTAGTTGTTTAAAAAATAAAATTAAAATATACAACCTTTAGGGGGCAGACAATAGAGTTCAGAGCAGCAAAACCATTTGTTATTAAATGGAATGTTTTGGAAGTAAGAATTACACTTTGAGATCCAAAATTTGCACATAAACTCTATGCTAATCCATTGATAAGTGCTGAATTTTTCACGTTATGTGAGATCCAAGAAGCCTGGTTAGAAATGAGACACAATTTACACACAGCTCAAGTGACAACAAACAGAAGCCTTTCTGGATTTAAATGACAAAGGGTGGTGGAGGGTTCTTAAGAAAGACCTGGAATATAGGAAAGATCCAGAAGTAAGGAAATTGTGGAAACACCGAGTCCAAGAACCTGAACATCTACCCCAATTTTTAACTTCCATTAGGTCTATTAAGACCAAGAAGTTGCAAGGAATTTCCATTAGGTCTATTAAGACCAAGAAGTTGCAAGGAACATCTCTATAAAGTGATGAATAAAAAAAAAACGTGGAGCAGTGGGGAGACAGGAGCTCTTTTATGTGACAAGGGAAGCTCACTCTGTAGACTGAGACAATTCAAGTTTACTGCCTCATACTACCACATCCCAATAATTTGAGAGTCATTGAACATAAATACAGTATCTAGTTTTCAACCAGAAAAACTACTGGACATAAAAAGATGTATATATTACTACTTATGATCAGAAAAATAAATTCACAGACAGAGATTTCATATACTTTTAGATCTTAGATTTCAGAGAATTAGCACTTATAAAATATTCAAAGAATTTAAGAAAAACATGACCTATCTGAGAGAAAAGCACAGGGGCAGAAATATTGTCTTAGCTATATTTCTTGTTGTTGTTGCTGTCAAACATTTGTACAAATTCAGTGTTTTAAAAGAACGAATAAAAAGGAGGAAAGAAAATTTAAAAAAGAAGCAATCTTAAAATCTAACATCTGAATTTGTGTTAGAGAGATGTTTGTAAAAACAAAACAAAACTACAACAAAAAATGTAAAACTGCAAGTGTATTATTTTATGGTTCTGGGGAGGAACAGTCTACAGTTAGTCTTGCTAGGCTTAATATCAAGCTGTCAGCAGAGCTGGCTCCATCCCTGTGTAATAGAAGAAATTGTTCTTTGCCTCTTTTGTTTCTAGTGTTGCTTACATCCCTGGATTCTTTGCAGCATCAATCCAGGCTCTATGATTGAGGCTAAGTTATCTTCTCCCTCTCTTATAAGGACACTGAAGATTATATTTAGAACTTGCAATTATAAACAAAAGTAACTTTCTGCCACAAATTATTAAGTAAGTCCTATTTCACATTCCTGACTGTCATATATATGTCATACATTATATTTCTAGGTTTGGGGAATTAGAACATGGACATTGTAAAGACTATCATAAATTTGTTTACATTTCTCAGGAGAAAATAGAAATAGTCACCATTTAAAATACTAGAGCTGAAAACTAACACTGTGTTTTGTTTCTTACAGAAGCTGTGGTGACTATAAGTAATATGTAGCCACTGACATCATTCTGTGTGAGCAGAGATCTGCATAAGTGATCAGCTCCAAATGTACTACTATTTTTAATAAACACAATTTTAGAGAAGCTTTATGTTTGTAACAACATTGATTGGAAAACATTTAATTTTGTACTTATAATCTGTCCTCATACACATACAAAATCCCTCTTGATCAACATCTCACCATCAGAGGGGTACATTTGTTACAACCAGAGAAACTACGTTGGTGTGTCATTATCACCCAAAGTTTATAGTTTACATTCACATTCACTGTTGGTTCTTATATCCCATGGATTTTAAGGAGTTATTGAACACATGTATGTTTCCACAAGTATAGCATCATTCATAATAGTTTCTTTGTCCTAAAACTCCGTACTCTATCATCAAATCCCTCTCCTGCCAACACTTGGAAACCATTGATCACTTTCTGTCTCCAAAGTTTTTTCTTTAGTAGAATATCATATACTTGGAATCAATATCATACACTTGCCCCCTTTAGACTGGCTTTTATTTACACTTAGTAGTTTGCATTTAAGTTTCTTCTGTGGCATTTCATGGCTTTTTAGCTCATTTCTTTGCAGGAATGAATAATATCCCAATGTCCAGATGCACCAAAGTTCATTTATTAATTAACATACTGCAAAGACATCTTGGTTACTTCAGAGGTTTGTCAATTAAGAATTAAAGTGTCATAAGCATTGCTCTGCAGGTTCTTTTATGGAAATTATTTTTCAACTAATTTGGCACATATCAGGAAGCCCAATTCCTTCTTTGAATTGTAAGATCATGATTGGTTTTCTAAGAAACTGACAAACTATCTTCCAATGTAACTATAACATTGTTCAGTGCCACCAGAAATTAGTGACCGCTCCTTTGGCTCCATATTTTTGCTCAAATGCTGTTTAGGTATTTTGGACTTTTGTCATTATTAGTTATGTCTGAATAAATTCTTTTAAAGTCTTGAACTTCTGAGTTTTTATATCTGCTCTGTGATATAAGCTGGAGAAAATTACTGAGCTGAATTCTCTTCAGCTGCATGAGTTCAGGCTCAAAATATACTCCTTATATTGCCTGGAAGTTCTACCACATATTTGTTAATCTTGCTTTCAAACTCTCCAAGACCTTTGTTTCTTTCCCAGTATAACTATTTTTTTTGCTCCTGCATTTCTTCACCAACTCATCATACTTTACCTCTCTCAAATCTCCAAAAATCCCCAAAGGAAGGTGTGCAGTTTACCCTACCAAAGTGTCAGGGTTCACACCTCTGGATTTGAAAATTTTGAGACTTTTGTAATTAAAAAAAAAATCACTTTCTTTTTCTGCTATTGTTTCTAAGTTCTAAATCATTTATCTTGATATATGTGTTGTCTAAAGCACAATAGCATGAAATGTATGTTTTCAAAATAATAAATACATAAATATAAAAAAATTCAAACACAGTAAAACACTCCAGCTATCACCCTATGGCTGTGTTTCTGAATTTCAAATAATTAATATTCTCCTTATCTAGCTTTTGTTTCTCACTCAGGTTTTCTCAACTCTTCTGAGTTTTTAAAATTACTTTTACTGGGACTGGGTATATGGCTTACGTGGTAATGCGCTTGCCTAGCATATGCGGGGTGCTAGGTTCGATCCTCAGCACCACATAAAATAAAAATAAAGATGTTGTGTCCACCAAAACCTGAAAAATAAATATTTTAAAAAATTCTCTCTCTCTCTCTCTCTCTCTCTCTCTCTCTCTCTCTCTCTCTCTCTCTCTTTCTCTTAAAAAAATTACTAACAAAAATTTGTACTTGATTCCATATGAGTCATGTTATTCTCTGGGTTTAGCTGAGAATTCTATCCTGGTTCTAGTTATGTGTTTCTGAATATTTCTTCTCAATTTTGTGTGTTCCCTAATAATGATTTGCAATTATTATGATTCCCAGGCCTCAAACAAGGACTGCATCACATTTGTCTACATTTTTTCTTTTTATTTCACTTCATCAGTTTTCATAATTTTTATATTATCCGCATGTTGATGGTTTTTGTTTAATTGATATCTCATACTGAATCTCACTTCTCTTTATGCCAAATGGTTCACATTGATTTGCTATTTCCTGAATACATTAAATTTAATATATCCAGAATTATACTTCTTGTTTTTAATAACTAAACTTGTACTTCATCACTTTTTTTTTCCATTTCAGCAAATGTCATCACCATCCACACAGTTGCTCAAGTAGAAATATTTGGCTGAAGAGCTCTGTGCCGGGTGTTTTGCATATCTCATTATTTTTTACAGAAAACAACCTCACATATTAGATATCATCAGTCTCATTTGAAAAAATAGTAGTTCTAGGAAGGCCTTAGAACTTTTCAAAAATCACTTAAACTTGACCCCAAGGTACATATCTTTCTCCATGCTATTTCCCATAAATATGTATAACTTCAAAGTAACAGGTTTTAAAAGATATGTGAGTCACATTGTGAAAGTTGTTTTCTCTTTAAGTGAGGCATCTGTGTATCTGGGCATTTATTTCAGTGATGATTCCATTGTTTAAAATACATTAAGCATCCTATTACATTTGACCATGTTTAGTACTTTTTTTTATGGATATAAATGCTAGAAAATATATTCATTAAGAATTTCTCTGCTATAAGGAAAAGCTAAAAGTAACGCTAAATGAAACAAATGTGAGTAAGCAAATGTAATTATGGAGTTTTCTTTAAAAATGCTATAAAAACAAAAATGAGATGCAGATTAAACCATTAAAATCTTTGCTTATCAGTATGTATTTTGCATTCAGTTGTGATTTCCATCAATGTTGTGAGTCCAAGAGGATTGTGAGTATTCTGTTGTAGCTCCTTTGCTTAAGTAATTTACTAATCACCTTTTAGAACTGTTGAATCTGATAGTTTATGAGCCATAAAAATTATTCATAACCTTGTATTCATTTTTCACACTTGATTAGAAATTTATATATTCTAAGTTATAAAGAAAACCCCTATAAATAGTCATGTATTTTATCTATCTATTGAGGTAATGAACTGTGTATTCAACCGGGCAAAATACACTCAACTGAGGATAGGAAACTACTTGGTCTTAATTCATAATTTAGGTCACATAAAGTACTAGCTATTTACCATTCTATGTACCAAGAGGTTGAAGGAGGATTTCAGTCTTCTTGTGGGGTTTTTAATCACTTTTTCTTCTACCTATAGACTAGAATTTTAAGAAAAAGAAATTTTATATGTTCTTAGGAAGCTGTACTTTCTGCTTTGGGAAATGCTGTCTGATCTATCTAAAAAAAAGGAAGAGGAAATGTAAATCTTTGTTTTTAAATACAATGTGCCTTTGAGGAGTCATGAGCTACCCCTAACAGTGGCAGCAATGCTAACATAGGAACTCTCTTTATTGAAGGCTTGCTCTGTTCTGGCCCTTCTGCACTGCCTAGAACTCACCCTCTCCATTCTCTATGCCCAACACTTTCCCATAATTCCTTCTACCCCCTTTCTATGCCAAAGTGAGAATCAAAAAGGGCCAAGAAAATTTCCCACAAATCTATAGCTAAAAAACGGGGAAGAAACAGACCAAATCTGGCTGTCTGCAAATTCAAGAAAAAAGAAAGTAAAATATTCTTAATTTGGTTAAATCTGTAATCCCCCAATTTCTTCATTATACAAAACTTTTTTTGTCCTCAATAATTCATATCAACACCTCCTATAGCTAGTATTGTGTGGAATGTTTTTTTCAGAAGTGAAAAGTACTTTCACCTTGCTCATTTTGAATATAAATCAACTTTAGTTGGGCTGAACCAGGTTCCCTGTCCACGGTCTTAGAGGAAGTAAAAGCAAGAAAAGCACTGCCGCATTCCAAAGCACAAAAGATGTGTGCAAGATTCATTTTTCACATTCTTAGTTTTCTGATCATCCATTGAATTCTTTTTCACTATATCACAACTCTTTCTTAAAAGAAATGCCAGTACAAAAGAACATTAATTTAAAGAGTTTTAACACAATAAAAAGGAAATTTCCATTTGTGATCCTATGATACCCCATAGTGTTACCTTTGCAGGTCCTTTTGATGAGTCTTACTGCCACATTACTTACTTGTTGTTGTTATTTTGTGATATTGCTCAAGGTACCCTCAAACTTCTGGGTTCCAGAAATCCTCCTGCCTCAGCCTTGCAGTAGTTAGGATTATAGGTACCTATGATCACACCTAATATCCTTTATATTGGATGTTATGAGATGGACACTATTTTCCTTTTTTTCATAGAAGAGAAGAATCAGGCTAAATATATATCATTTGTCCAAAGAAATAATTTGTAAGTGAAATTTGTCTTCATTTTAAAGCAGATTTGTCTAAGGTCATACTCAGGAATCTGAAAAATAAAGACGTAGAAAATGGATTTGAGAGTAGACTTGAAAGAAAAAAGAAATACATAATTCCTTAAATAAATTATTTCCTATTTTTTAAGATTAAAAACATCAAAACAAATTAATAGCACTACAGATACAGCAGATACAGAGAAGTGCAAGAACTGTTAACAGAGAGGACACTGGCCATTCTATGTTCTATTCATGAGGCTTTGCAGTCTTAGAATAGAGTCGAGTAAATTTAAGTAGGTGAATAATAATATTTTAAAGTGTATGAAAATGCTTATTTACAGTTTCCTTTAGCCATGGAAAAAGAACTCAGCAGCAGTAAGTGGATCTATCTAATTTATATTTCACCAATTCTAAGACTAGTGTACAGGATTTAATTGTTATGAAAAGAATTCTTTCTTTTTGTCTAGAATTTTCTTGTGCATGGTGATGTTTCTTTTGTTAACTAATAAATAAGTATTTCAGTAATACTTGAGTAACACAAGAACAATACAGAAATTCTTAAATAATACTAAAATAATTTCAAAATTTCTATCTTTATATTTTTGTGTATTGGTTATTAATTGTGTTCCCTGGTGCTAAAGAATACTTATTCTGCTACCCTTTAAAATGAGGCGGGTAACTATGTATAGCACTATTGTTATAGATGTCAAAACCATCATAATAGGTGAGAAATAGGACCAATTATGATTAGAACAAGAGCAAGTTAGGACTTACAGACAAGGAGCAGGCAGAGTAAAGTGGTGGAAAAAATTTCTAAAAGAAAAGGTAAAGGGTCAAGGGATTCTTGATAAATTTACCTAGCAAGGTTCTTGTTAAAGGAACACCAGAAGGACTAGAAACAAAGGTGAGAGATGAGGAGTCTGGTCAATCCTTGAGGATGATCAGATATGAGGGATGGGAACATTCCTCCTAAACTCTGAGGGACTCTTCCTCAATCTGGATTTTGCAGAGTTCAAAAAGAATGGGACCAAGGTAAGACATCAAGAAAAGTGCTCAGGAGAGCCTAACTAAAATTAAAAAATTTTAAAATTAAAATTAAAAAAGGAAAGTGTTTTTGTCAATTGAATTTTGATATTTAACAATACTGTCATTAAAGAAAAATACGTTTCTAGGGTAGGGAAATTTAGAGTTTTCGTGCTATTCTTAGACTTGTAAGATCTGGTTACCGGTCATCCACTTATAAGCTAGTTATTGTTTCTTTATTTTGATTTGATTTCAAACCAAAGAAAGATTCAGTCTTTCTAGAAAACTTAAAGTGACTCACAGAACTCCACATTACAAATTGCACCGTGAAGGGACATGGCAAACTATTTCAACTAGTTTCCATTAAAGAGTCAATCAGTGAACTTAAATTTCCTAAAAAGAAATGAAATTTATATCTTACAAATTATTTTTATATAGCATTAACTATAAATTCACTGTTTGGCAACTAAGAGAAACATAATTCACAATAATGTTATATATTATACAGAGGTAATTAGATTACCAAAAATATGGAGGCTAAATATTTGTAGAAAATAACAACATATGTTATATGACTTAATTGATACCAAAGTAACCTATTAAAATGACAATTAAATTTGGCTAGAATTAAAAATAAATATAACTGATTTGTGTGGGCCAATGTAGATATAACCATAAGTTAAAGGGATAGAAGTAAGAAGTGATAGGGAATATAGGCAATGTATTATGTTCAGTAAATATTTGATTGAAACAAGGAAGGCATAGGTAATAAACTAAATTATTTGATTGATAGAAGGTTATCCAATTTTAAAAGGCATAAATGATAAAGAAGAAAATTTGGAGTACAATTATTTTGTGATGCTATTTTCTTGTGCTTCTCCAATTTATTTATATTTGAGACCACAATATTTGTGGAGACATATTTCGGTTCCATAAAAATGGGGTTGGTGAGCACTTAAAACAATGTTCAACTTTCTCACTCATTGTAAATGACCAGGAAGAATAGTGTTCTTTGGATCTTCAAGTAATTAATAATTTATATTATATTTAGAATTTGACAAATACAGTATTTTAGATATTATATTGTCTTATTGGTTTTGACATAAATTTTTACTCTTCACACACAGAAACACACACATGCTCTTTTTCTGACATTTAAATCATACTATGTTGTTTGCTGTCATGGAATTGAAATAGTTATGCTGTTAATGCTGTAATTTAATAGTGCATTAATTAATGAATTTCCCTGTGTCAAAAATAGAATGCAATCCATAATCATATCAGTTGTTTGGAAAATGCTTAAGGGTAGATCTGGATAACCTTGAAAGGAAAAAAAATATTTTCATACAATCTAAAAGGCATGCATTCTACAAAAAATTCACATTATGTACCACAATCTATAAGCTTAATTTTTTAAAAAAACAATCAGTGCATTTTGCACATTTATTTCAATATTTAATGAGGATGAATGTGTTAGAAATAGTAAAAATAATGTGTTATCCTCCAAAGATGAAAGCATTTTCATTAAAATTTGGAAATGTACATTTCTTTGATAGAATAAATGAGCTGTGCAAACACTTTTCTACAAAACCAGCAAGATCCCTGTACATGTTTGATTTTCAATCATAAGGTGTAAAAATTCTAAAATAAAATTGCATTTTTACACTAAGATATATACATATTGAACATTTTTTTTTTGCAGATTGGTTCACATTAATCCCTCTATGGAATGGGTGTTATCACTGTAGGTATCAATGAAACACAACTGCTTCTGAGCTAGTAATTGTTGAAACTATCTTGGGTACATGGTGTTTTATTTTAAAATATATCATTTTCTCCATATTTTCATTTTTTTAAAAAAAGCACAAAATGTCTTTGTGTTATTTAATACTTTTATAAAATGATTTCTTGGTTCTTTAGTAAATCAGATTTAAAGACCATCCTCTCAAATATAGACTGTTTTTGTAAACTGTATTTCTAATACTATCACATGTTTCTAACTCCACTGCCACCAATAGTCTATTCTTCTATCATTAGTACAGCTGCCATAATTCCACAGAGTTATGTTCTGTTAAAACCAATGGAATCAATTCAGTGGTCTGAGGAGAGAATATTTCTCTTTTGGGGACATGAGGACTTACAGCTCCTACTTACTGATGATGCTTTGCATTACCTCATTCAGCAGACTGCAGTCTTTGAACCTAGATTTGGTTCCCATAAGATCCAGATTTCTTTGACTCAGCACTCCAAACATAGTACTCATGGAATCCTCAGGATCTATTTTTTTCCTCACTTACTATATTTTATTCCTAATATGAAACAAATATGTTGTTCTTAGATATTTCTGCTTAGATTAATATGCAAAATCACATATCATTGCTTCTTCATAGTAATTTAAGTGTCTTTCTTCTTAGAAATTTTTACAACTTGTAATATAATTGTACAATGATTTGCCTGGCTAAATTTGACTCTTTTGTTCAATACTGTGTTGCATTAGACCTACTTGTTTCTTGAACTTAGTTTTGAGATTGATAACAATGAATATATCTTTAAACAAAAATATTAGTGAAAGTCCTTTATTCAATGTCTATCTTGTGTCAAAAAGATGTTTTATCAGCAAATGCAATTATATTTTACTATAAAATAATCATAATCATGTTCTATTTATCTATTTTGTTTATAGTTAGAAATTTTAATATATCTTTAGATTAGATATTGATCTTATTTATCAACTCATTTGAAATATGTGTCTCATAGAGAATAAACAATTAGTGTGTAATTCATAAATTTTATTGTGGATGAAGAAGATAGTTGAACTAAATTCATGAAGTCAGATTTGCTGGATTACTGGAATGTACGAGTGGCTAAGAAATAATAAGAAATAGTATGAATCAATTGGGAAATTTTTATGAAATAATTTTTGTTGTATTTATTGATATGAAGGAAAGGCTTTTGTGACAAATTAGAATTTGTGAAGAACCATGACTTAAGTGTAGATGTGGAACATGTAACTCTCTAGGGAAGAGTGCAGAAAAAAGGAAATTCCAATCTCGGGAAAGTCCTGAGATTGGACTGTGATAGAAAAAATTAGGGAGATAATGTCGCTAATAGAGTAATAAGTAATTTTCTATGAAAAAAAATTGTTGTTTTAAAAATTTAATATAGAAATTCCCTTAAAACTAAGTTACAGACCCTTATTCTCATTTTCCAAATTTGATTTTCACTACTCGTAAAAACAAGCTGCAACACTGGTGGTGGGTCTGCAAATTAGTGCAGCCAATATGGAAAGCAGTATGAAGATTTCTTGGAAAATTGGGAATGGAACCACCATGTGACCCACCTATCTGTCTCCTCAGTCTATACCCTAAGGACTTAAAAACAGCATACTACAGGGACACAGCCACATCAATATTTATAGCAACACAATTCACAATAGCTAAACTGTGGAACCAACCTTGGTGCCCTTCAATAGAAGAATGGATTAAAAAATGTGGCATATATACACAAAGAATTATTACTCAGCAATAAAAGAGAATAAATCATGGCATTTGCAGGTAAATGGATGGAGTTAGAGAAGATAATGCTAAGTGAAGTTAGCCAATCCCCAAAACCAAATGCTGAATGTTTTCTTTGATATAAGGAGGCTGATTCATAGTGGGGTAGGGAGTGGGAGCATGAGAGGAATAGGCAACTCTAGATAGGGCAGAGGGGTTAGAGGGGAAGGGAGGGGGCATGGGGTTATTAATGATGGTAAAATGTGATGATCATTATTATCCAAAGTACAGGTATGAAGAAACGAATTGCTGTGAATATACTGTGTATACACCCAGATGTATGAAAAAAATGTGCTCTATAAATGTAATAAGAATTGTAATGCATTCTGTTATCATATGTAAATAAAAATAAAAGAAAAAATAAAAGAAACAAACTGCAATTGTGATAGAAGCTCTTTATTCAGCAGTTAGTGAGACACCATTAACAGACCTAATGAATTTTTCTGTGTGATGATGTGAATGCCTTATTCATTTGTAGAATGTTTGTTAAACATCTAAGTTGACATAGTAAAATTTGTTCTATGACTAATTTTAATGAGTGTTATTATACTTTTTTTTTACCTTTCATTTATATGCACTTAATTGTACTTGATCTGACAAAAATATTTTAAGCTGTCTACGTTACACATTTTCCTTCTTTAATGTGTGGTTCAAACATTTGGAATCAAAGACAAATAAACTTCAGTTTCTCTCTCTTCGTTTCTATTTTTTTAATTTATTTTTTATTTACCAATATCAGATAACAGAATAAAAACTAAATTGGAATATTTATTTGAGGAAATGATATGATTTGCACAGTTGACAAATTTGATTTAGGAAACAGCAAATTTTAAAATGAAATAATGCTTATTTGATGTTT
This sequence comes from Callospermophilus lateralis, assembly GCF_048772815.1. Classification (NCBI taxonomy): domain Eukaryota; kingdom Metazoa; phylum Chordata; class Mammalia; order Rodentia; family Sciuridae; genus Callospermophilus; species Callospermophilus lateralis. The sequence goes on from NW_027516477.1 coordinate 921,499, forward strand.
ATTCTTTTTTTGAGAGAGAGAGAGAATTTTTTAATGTTTATTTTTTAGTTTTTGGAGTACACAACATCTTTATTTTTATTTGTATGTGGTGCTGAGGATCAAACCCAGTGTCCCATGCATACCAGGTGAGCACACTACTGCTTGAGCCACATCCCCAGCCCAGATGTTTATTCTTTAGTACCAAAATAATTACCTATACAGATTATAAATCACTTTGGAAAATGATTTGAGAGTTTCTTGTGAACTTGAATATATACTTACCATACCAGGCAATGATATAACTCCAAAATATTTGCCAAATTCCCCCTAAAATTTGTATATAGATACCTATTATACTATATCATTTGCGGTCCCTTCAACTGGTACATTAACTAATCAGATTTTGCTTCAGCTATGCAATGGAATTCTATTCAATAATACACATGAATTAACTCCTTAGGCACACAAGACAAAGATGACTCTCAAAAGAATTATTCTAGAAAAAAAATGTAGCCAGACAGAAAATGACACTTAATGTATGATTTTATTTCTATGAATTTCTTACAAAAAAATATAGATGGGCTGGGTATGTGGCTCAAGTGGTAACGTGCTAGCCTGGCATTCACAGGGCACTGGGTTCGATTCTCAACACAACATAAAAATAAAAAAAGATGTTTTGTCCACCAAAAACTAAAAAATAAATATTAAGAACTTCTCTTTCTCTCTCTCTCTCAAAAAAAATTAGAGACAAAAAATATGGTGCAAACAGTATAAAAATGTTAACAAATATGTCAAAGTAGAAAATAACATAGTAAATTGCTATTAAAGCAGGTTGTTGTTTTTGTTTGTTTGTTTGTTTTTACTTAGACAGAAGTTGTATTACATTTCTCAAGCTTGCTCACATTTGTTCTGTTCCTGTTTTTTAATTGTACCTAATGAACTGAGTGTTTTGAAGATGTGTGGGCTTTCCAGGCTTGGTGTATCTTCATGCTCATTCTTCTGCCATCTCAGTGGAGATAATAGGGTGACTCTGGAAGTTAAAGGTATTGTAGTCACATGTTGGAAAAAACTTTATGTTTATATATGTAGGACACAAAAACTCTTTATTATGACACAGCTTATTTGATAAATGATTTTTTAAAAAGTTTAGTCTAACCCTGAGTGGCTCACTCACTGCCTTACAATTAAAATCATTTTTAATTCAGGTACTGTAATTTGCAGGTGTGAAACATTATTTAGGAAATATTTCTCTATATTACTAGGAACAATATATCACTAGATAATCCTTTAACTTTTGTTAAGGAAATATTTTTTAGAACTTTATTTTATTTATTATACAGTACTAAGAATTGAACCCAGTGCCTCACACATGCTAGGCAAATGATCTACCACTGAGCTATAATCCCAGCCCTAGACAATCCTTTAAACTGCTGAACTCAGAAGATATTTTCAATCTGAGTATTTTCTCTACTCCAATACTATTTATCTCACTCAACAATTTATCCAATGCATAAATTATATGAAATTGCCCTTATCTATCTCTTATTGACTAATTATTATGACAATATCACATGACCCTCTTGTATACAATATCACATGACCCTCTTGTATGATGTCTATTGTGTCTAAGCTGTGTTTGTATATGCTGTTTTAGTTACATAAAATATATTCTCCAAGCTATTTGTTGTTTTTTGTTTCAAGAACACTGATGACTTAGCTATCAGTGATAATTTAGCTATAACTGCTCAGATTAAATGTTATAAAATCCCTTCTTTATAATAGTGGATCTTTATTATACAAACTTATCTTTTAATTCCAATTTTGACATGCATTAAGCCTTATTTTTCCTCATATTTTACAAAAACTGCTGGTACATCTCAGTAAATGATAGAAGAACTAAATTATTTTCCACAAAGAAACATAAGTCTATATTTTTCTTTTCCTTTCCTTTTTTATTTTTATTTTTTTTTAGATAAGATTTTACTATGTTGTCCAATTTGGTCTTGAACTGATTCTCTACCAATTACATTTCACCTAAGTCATAGCTTTCTTCTTATTGAAATATATTACTTAAAATTATTAAAAATAAAGAAAAACCTCAAGATTGATATTTTCTACAGAGAAAAACTTAAAAATGATATATAAAGATGAAATATACAAATATTATTTCCAAGAAAGCTTTGTCCCAATTGAATTACCTATATTCTGGAACTATGAATGATAAGCATTCTTTCAGAAAGAGAAAAAAAATCAAGAGAAAATTTTAGACTGTCTGCATAGTTATGATAAGCTAATTGCAATCTTTTATCTGTGCTTATTTGATACAAAAATCAACAAATCATACATATTAAAATTGTGAATAGATTGTTAGCCGAAATCATAGCAAACATTTTATTGATTTGAGATTATTGGCCTATTGGTTGATCAATCATAAAGAAACCAACAAACAGATTAAGCCATAGAGTGTTTGATTTTAGGGTATCAAGATTTATAATTACTCTTTAAATAACAGTATGATCTCATAGAATACTTTTAGATAATTTCAAGCTCGCTTACAGGAAGTTCAGGACAGGTTCAGGGATGCCCTTGCTGATTCTGCTCTTCCTTTCATTTCTAGTTCTCAGAACTGTAGAAGGTGCTGGGAATGCTATTTCCTAAAATAAGCTGGAAGGATCCATAATAGCCAGGGTCTTTCCTATCCCTCTAAGACAGTATCCTGCTATGCTTTAACACAGTGAACCAAGTTTAGTCAAGTGTGTAATACAGTGTAGTGCCTAGTGTTCCTCAGGTTCAGTGACATGTGACATGTGCAGACTAGACTCCATCCTCCCCAGGCAGCTCTCTTCAGTCTTGGTAGCATGGCTTCTCCTGAGTCCTAGGCTTCTGCATGTCGTCACTACCTATCTGTAATCACTGTAGCAGTTCTTTATCTTACTGTGTTATACAACTGTTCTTCCATAGTGGAATCATGCAGATCATAGAATAAATGGCACATGTAGCCTCTTCCCAGCAAGAATGAACATCAAAATAAAGTGATGTCAGCATGGAAGTCATGAATAATGTGATACATTAAAATGTATTTTTGGAATACTACAATAATTTAGGCAGCAATTAAATCATGCAGAGGTTGTTTCTGTGCATTAATTGTCTAGTCAAGTCCTAGCACACTCCTTTCAGATGTTACAGATACTTGAGACAATTTTCAAATAAGACAATTTCTCTAGGACAAGGTAAAAATACTCAGGGTATTGAATCAGTGAATTTAGAAAGGTTAGGCCAGCAGTAATCATTCCATAAAGGGAGTAGAGACACATTTCGACGTGAGCATTGGAGTCAGTGTCCTTTTCAGCTTCCAAATTTTCTTTGACAATTCTGTATTTGGTACTCTTCCTGATGCACCTGGTGTCCTTTAGGTGTGATTCAGCAGTTGGTGACACTTGACTAAAATGACGAATATGATGAAGGAGTATCAGCAACAGGTGCTGGTAAGCAAATGCAGGCTTAATTTACAAATGTGGAAGACAATCTAAATTTCCTATTTCATACTGCCATACCGTTTTTTTGTGATATTTTTATCAACAACCCAATAGAGATTTATATTATCTTGCTTGTTTTTTGCTGGAAATATTTTCATTGAAGTTTTAAACTTTTGTAATTTTAGTGTTAATAACTTTAATTTACAGAAGAGGTTACAACTCAGTGGATTCTGATGATTTTTCCAAAGTTATAGAATTAATAGCAGTAAAATCAGTATTTGACAAGAAAGTAATGTTGAGGTAGGAGAGGTGGTGTGCTGTTTTAAGAATACGGTAAGTTTTTTTCCTCTGGTTACAGTGGTTGCTTTCATACACACTTTAAGAGCAAGAACAAAGACAAGTTATTTTGTGGGTTCTATATACACTCGCAATTGAGTATAGCAATGACACAGGGAAGATAACAGAGCCAAGAAGGATGTAGTATATGTTGTATATATTACAACCACAAAATAATTCTGAGGGATTGCTCCAGAACATGACATAGAACATGTGCCTTTAATGAATATTAACCACGAGAAATGGAAGTCACACATCAAGTAATCCCATAGCCATTAAGCAAACCTGAAGTGTGGTCTTCCAAAGAGATGCCATGTTTCCATAATTTCTAGGTCCCCATGTAGGCACAGCATGGGTCCCAGCAAGTTAGGGATAGCCTACAATTAAATATGTAATACTGACTATTGTAATATGTGACTAGAAATCCTAAAATACAGTCTCAGTCATCTTAACTACTTACATAGACAAGGGGATTTACACAGCAAACATTTTCTCACAGTTCTCTGAAGGTTGAGAAGGTCAAGATCAAGGTGCTGGTAGATTTAATTCCAAGTCAAGGCTCTTTGCTTGGCTTGAAGATAGCTACCTGTCGGAGACCAGCTCCAACAGGGGGTCTCAGGAGACGAACCGATGGTGAGGAGTCGGCGAAAGAGGGGTGGAGAAACAACACAGACACCAAAGTGCAGGTGTTGATCCCAATCTTTACTTGTGAACTTGATCATATATACTTTTCATTTTGGCAGGCTCACAGTACTTTGTGGTTACAAAACAGGAATCATTATTCAAAGAAACAAAATATTACCTAGCTACAATCAGAATAGAAGAATGTATCTTGGCTTATGCATAAGCAAACATTTGTACTTTCAGTTCGTGTTTTGCTTTGAGCTGTTTCTGCTTAGTTAACTTTTAATAATAATTACAAATGTCCCAAACTATTGGCCTATACCTTGACTATTCTTTCTTGACTTACTGACTGGAACCGGTGCCATGGTTATGGCAAGTGGTTGACTTGTTATTAATTTTAATCAAACAAGAGTAAGAGCACAAACCATTGTGCACAGGAACAAGAACAAGTTGCCCAGTACTAAGCACTAATCTGTCTTCTTAACATTAATTTCTCTTCTCTAGATTTTAATTTAATTTCTCAAAAACTTCCTTGACAGGAATACAGGGAGTTTTTCATTAGACATTAACAATTTACACTCCACAGCTGAATCATTGCATTTAGAGCAAACAGATCCATTCTTTAGAAGTAGTTGCATTAATTGGGAAAGTCATGTTTTTTCCTTCATACTTAATGGTCATATGAGAAGTCACAAGTATACTTATTAAAGGAATACAAAAACAAATTAGCCCATTCCCAGAAACATACTGCGCTCCTCCAGAGGATGGAGGCCTTGCGCCATCCACCTCAGTAGGGCCTTGCCATTGCCTGAGTCAGGGGAGGGGCACAGCAGCTACCTTTCCCCTTTATTCATACATGGTAGAGAGAGCTCTGTATTCTCTTCCTACTCTTGAAAAGACTCTAATCTCATTGGGGGAACTCTATTTTTATGACATCCCAAAAGTTTCATCATGGGATCTGGGAGGGCCTCAAATATTTATCCTTAAATATAGATCCATATAATTATATATTTAATACTGACAGATCTGCCCACAATACATACTGCACATAGACACTCTGTGACCTTGATACTGTTTGTATCCACATAACAAGATGAATGTCATGACAGCTGGAAATATTTAGAAGTTTCCTCAAGGTCATGTAAACCAGAAGTGGTGAACTTCAGCTTATACATGTGTATTGCAAGTTTGAGTTTTTTTTTTCCCCCCTTTCAATGCTTTATTTATTTTTATTTTTTTTAAATTAATTTTTATTGTAGGTTGTTCAAAACATTACATAGTTCTTGATATATCATATTTCACACTTTGATTCAAGTGGGATATGAGCTTCCATTTTTACCCCATATACAGATTGCAGAATCACATCAGTTGCACAACCATTGATTTTCATATTGCCATTCTGGTGTCTGTTGTATTCTGCTGCCTTTCCTATCCTCTACTATTTCCCCTCCCCCCTCCCCTCCCCTCTTCTCTCTCTACCCCCTCTACTGTAATTCATTTATCCCCCTTATATTTTTCCTCCTTTCCCCTAAGTTTGAGTTTTAATCTCTTTTATAACAATTCTTCAAAGAGATTAACAAAATATTATAAAATGATTTTGTTAGTATTGAAGGTTATTATATAGATTAAAAAATAATAATGTAATAATGTAAAATGATTAGGTAATATATTTTTCAGAGAATTTTTCTTTTTGGTGCTCAAGTTCAAAGTGTTTCTATAAATTTTGAGAAAGTCCAATTTAATGCAATTCGGTAAATTATATAACCATAATGCATTACAGGATTTGTAAGTATTAATACTGCAGGGTGCAGGCTATTGAGGTCACTAAGGAAACTTAGTCAACCAAACTATATACCTGGCCTGATGTCATTTTTTGATAGCACATACAAAATGAATACAGAAGAGCAGAGCTGGCATGTGAATCTATGTATATACAGAAAGATTCACTAGCAACCCTAGAGATGTGGGCATAACAGATAAGAGCAATAGTTTTAAAATATAAAATAAAACTTTATTATAATTTCAGCAGAGTAATTATAAGCTGTATAATCTTAAGCAAATCTTATTCTTTTGCCTTTAGTTTTTTAAATTGCATTTTGTAAATTCTTTTCAGCAAACATTTGTTGAGGATCTAATATGACCCTGTCATCTTGCTTTATTTTATAGTTACAAACATGAGCTAGACAGGGATGTGAAGGAACAGCATGTGAAGGAACACAGATAATGTTAGATAATAAGCAGATTAAAATGGAGTGATGAAAATACAGGCCATGATGAAAATAAAAATAAATCATGCTATTAGGAGGGATCTAAGACCCTGTGTTAGGAGTTTAGGGAAGGGATCACTCAGTGAAAGGGATTCAAAGTGAATGAGAGACTAAGCCATTCATGATAAACATGTAAGGGTAAAGCAAAGGTGATAAGATACACAGCAGAGTTGAGCACTGTGGGCTGAAGGGAAAAGGGAAGACCAATGTGGCTAAATCACTTTAAGCAAAGAGTAGATGGGGTTGTAAAATCAGTCAGGAAGCTGACTTTGCATTGTCAAGAGATACACAATTCAAAATAAAGTGCTTCAATTTCATGCTGGGTAAAATAAAAAGTTCATGATGATTTTGAAGAAGGTGAGAGCATAGTATAATTTTCTGTTATCTCTTATATATTTATATCTATTCATCATCTATCTGTTTAAATCAGGGCTCACTTTTGATAGAATGGGAGAAATGGAAATGGGTGTGAATAAGTAGATTTGGAAATTATTTGAGGTAAAATGAATAGGAATGAATTATATTTCCTTAACATTGCAAGGAAAATGAAAAAAAAAAGACAAATGGAGAAAGAAGAAAAAAGGGAGGGAAGGAATAGAGAAATAAAGGAAACAAAGGAGGGAGGAAATAAAGGAAGAACAAAAAGAAAAAAATGTGTTTTGTGATTATCAATGAGAAGGCAAATTGGTTCCAAGTTACAAAATCTCTAAATAAATTCAGTTTATTCTGGATAATGTTATTACACAAAGAATTAAAAATACATAGAAGAAACATGGAATTGGATCACTCTATCCTGCTCAATTTCTTGATTTCTTTTTCTTTCTAGCTAAGTCTTCAGGATGCTTGGGTTTAGTCAAATTATTGTTTTGTACCAAGCAAAAATTAAGTGTGTCTATCAAAAGGAAACTATAGTTTGTTCAGCCAAATCATATGCTCATTTATATGTGTAGGTGAGAAATTTTCATATTTAAAAGGCAGATTAGATGTCTTCCCTGTCAAAACCAATCCTTAGAATAGCATGAAGAATGGTCAGTTTTGCATGGAAGACCCAGGGAAGTCTTGCTTAAAAATTGACATCTGAGATGGAATTTGAAGGAGGGAATAACTCAGTTGAACGCAATATGTATTATGGACATATTAAATACAAGGTACTCTGTTGAGGTGCTGTGAAGCATAGAGAAGGGAATAAAATATAGTTTCTTCAATTCAGGGATTTACAATCTAATGAAGGAGACCGACACATACACATAAGCCCTGTGGAAGTTTTCGTTTCATCATTATGGTAACCCTTGAGACACACTGAAATGCCTGACATTCTTAAAAGGTTTAGCCACAGCAACATATGCTGCAATGATTGAGATAAGTTAGCTAGAAAAAGAGTAACCTACGGATGATGGGTTTAGCTGTAAATTGGCATAGTATCCATTGAGTAAATAGTTATTGACTATCTGTCTGATGAGAAATTGTGAGATTCTATGGATGCACAGGTAAAACTTCAGCTCATTATAAATCAGTTAAATCCATACTCTGTTGTACCTGGAGTGTAATAAACCACAGATGATTTCATAAAAGATTTTGAGTTACTTAGTATTCACATGCCTGGTCTATTTTTTTTTCTTACACTGACTCTTGTAGTTGGTTGTAATTGTCAATTCTAAGTGCAGATGAAGAAGCCAATGTGTCAAGAATTTTAGTTACTTGCTCTGTGATGTAAGTGGAGACTGGGATTTAAAACCAGACTCCAGAGTCCACACCTACAAGAGAAAAGAGAAACAACCACTCCAATACACAGAAAATACAAAAGGGTCAGAGATGGAAAGTTTCAGCAAAGCATAGGAATAGGTGTGATGGAAATAACTGAGTGAGAAAGTTAGCAGAGAAAGAGGATGAGACAAGTGCAGTGGCACATGCCTGTAATGCCAACAGCTTGGGAGGCTGAGGAAGGAGGATTGAGCAAAGCCAGCCTCAGCAACAACAGCCAGGTGCTAAGAAACTCAGTGAGACCCTGGCTCTAAAAAAAATACAAAATTGGGCTGGAGATGTGGCTTGGTGGCTGAGTGCCCCTGAGTTAAATCTCCAGTACCCCTGCCCCGCCACCAAAAAAAAAAAAAAAAAAACAGAAAGAAAGAAAGGAAAGAAGGATGAGATTTGAGTATGGGGTTTCAATTGAAGATTTATAAATTGGAATGATTGAGTGCTCAACTGGTTTAAAATTTGGCTCTGAATGTTGGTTATTGCACAGGTGCCATTTAACTGAGGATTAGTTTTATATCCTTGAAATATCATGTTTAGTTGCTTATCTGCAATAATGTCTGGGTAATAAGATTTAAAAAAAAACACGTGTAAACAGCCATCCCAAATCTTACTTAATATCTCTTTTGCTTCCAGCACATTGTAGTTAATAGCGTGTGTGCATCCTCAGTTTCATTGTTATATCTTTGCCTCATCTGCAGCTGCTTCTGGGAAACTCTGTACCAAATCTCTTTTTAAATTCATCTCATTTTCTGTTGCCAGTGTATTATTTCAAACTGATGATATTTATATCTTAAATCACTGTTGTGGTTTAGAATATGAGATATTCCCCAAAAGCTAATGCATGAAAGTTTAGAGGTGAATTATTGCATTCTGAACCTAATCAGTGCCTTAATCCCTTGATGGGATTAATTGGGTTGTATCTTTAGTCACATAGGAAGTAAAAAGAGGAGGTGGGTCACTGGGGGAGTGCCTTTGTGGTTTATGTTTCTTCCCTGGAGAGTGCAGCTCTCTGGTTTCCTTGTTGTCATGTCCTGAGCTGCTCTTCCTCTTCCACACCCTTCCTCCTAGATGTTGTGCCTCATCTTGGGCACAGAGCAATGCAGTTGGATGTGTATGGACTAAGACTTCTGAAACCATGAACACTAAATAAAATCTTCCTCCTCTAAAATTGTTTTGTTCAGGTCTTTTCGTCTCAACATTGATAAATCTAACTAAAGTGATTACCATACTGAATTCTTAAGTGATCTTAATCTAGATTTCCCCACTTTTATTTATCTTAAAATATTAAATTAAATTTGTTTCTAAGTAATTCCCACGTTAAAACTTTAGGCATCCATTAGCCCCCAAGTCAAGTCAAATTCCTAAATTACTATTAACCCTATCTCTATGACCCTGTCCTGGCCATCTTTCCTGCTTTGACACTTTCCACTAAACTCTAGTCCTTTTATTTCCTCAAATTAACTTTCTTACCTTTAGGATTTGGCAGATGTTTCTCCACTTGAAGCATTTAGAGCAATTCCTTACCAAAATTTTTCCTTCTGCCTCAGAGAATGTACTGCATTTGCTTTCAAATTTTGGCTTCAAATATTGTCATTTTTTTGAAAAAACAATTCTTTTACCACCTACAATTAACTGGTATTTCCAAATATAAAACTGCAAATTTTGCTATTGAATAAGTTTTCTTTAAAAATATTTTTTTAGTTGTAGATGAACATGATACTTTTATTTTATTTATTTATCTTTGTATGTGGTGCTGAGTATCGAACTCAGGGTATCACATGTGTTAGGCAAGCACTCTATCAATGAGCCAAAACACCAACCACACTTAATGAATTTTCAACATAAGAGAGACTTCCTTCCTTGCTATTGAACTCCCCCTAGAGAATGTAACTGTTATACTCATTCATGCACATCACATACTAGGATATTTAAATTAATGTAAGCACATGCTATGCTGACCTTCTCTAGTGTTCGAAGACTGACATGCAGTTACTTGTATTTATGAAGTTTTGTTATAATACCAATTAGATGAGAAAATTTTGCTTTGTCCAAGTGTATTTTGTTTGTTTGTTTTAAAGGTGAAGGTAAATAATCATTTTTGTTTTCTTTTTTTTCCCCTTTGTTTTTTGGGTATTGAGGATTGAACTCAAGTGTATTCAACCACTGAGCCACCTCTCCAGACTTATTTTGTATTTTCTTTAGAGACAGTGTTTTACTGAATTGCTTAGTGCCTCCCTATTGCTGAGACTGGATTTGAACTCTTGATCCTTTTGCCTCAGCCTTCTTATATGCTGGAATTACAGGTGTGCACTTTTCTTTTCTTTCTTTCTTTCTTTTTTTTTTTTTTTTTTGGTGATACTGGGGATTGAACCCAGGGTTTGTGCATGTGAGGTGAGCACTCTACCAACTGAACTATATCCCAGCTCCATTTTTTTTTCTTTTTTTAAGTAACATGTTGTCATGCTTGTTCTTCTTTTGTCTGCATAAAGGCTTTAGCCAGCATAAGGTAACACATTTTCATACACAGAAAGACATCTTTCATTTGCGAGTCCTGGAGAAGGCCCTGATTTATTTGAGAATCTCAACATTCTAGAGAATTAGAAATGTGTACTACTGGTATGTGTAAGTTTTGATAGCCATGGAAGATTGTATAAAGGTCTTCAGACTTTATTCTTCACTTAATGGAGACTTTGTAGTTTAGGCTATTTTCTGTTGCTTTATCAGGCATGTTGTATTGCTGTTGTGAATCCCAAAGTTCACATTAAAAATAAATGTGCAAATGTTTCTAAGAAAATTGTTTAAATAAGATAAGGAGCCTTGAGCTAAGTTTTGAAGGGGTGAAAATGGGTTTACATAGCATGGGTCAAGAGAGGTCAATAAAGGCAGAGAAAGAGTTTGTTTTATTCAAATGCATAAGGGCCAGAGAATAGACTAGATGCAGGGAACTGCATATTAAATTTTTTATTGCTAATAAGGTTAACCTTTACTTTTAAAAAGACTTTAGTGCTCAAGTAAGTGTTGATTTTTTGTTTTTCTATATAATGTACATTTTTATGTGTGGCTGCAGACAATTTTATTTCCCTGCTTTCTTTTATTCGTGATATTTGCCTTATGGATAGAACTTCTCACCAACTTACTCTTAAAGAAATATATAGTACTTTAGAAAAAAAGACGACCTTTCTTTCCATTATATTCTTACATTACATATTGCATGATGATTACAGGGATAAAAAGGTGTGCACTTCCTAGTGAATATTGCTATTCTATTTCTGTCATAATTACCATCTCTATTCTCAGTCCAGGCTCTTTTACTCCCATTAGCATATCATTAATTTCCTGAAGACCTCCAAAAGAATATACAGTTCTAGGAATTACAGCCCTATTAATTATCTGAGAAATACTATGCAGATAAATACAAGCTTCTGCCATTGAGATGAATCCCCTGATTAACAATCTACTTTATTCTAATCCCTTCCATTCATTACTCAAAATTCATGGATATTCTTGAAATGTGCACAAATTCCTGGGCTCGTTTGAAAAACCATTCTGAAATGCTTTAAGACTGTTAATGTCTTTGTTTTTTTCCCATGTCTGTCAGTTTAATCTGATTGTGATGTTGTCCTCCTTTTTAAAGTTTGGTTACAACTAGTGACTAATTTCCAGGGACTTTAATTTTTCTTTTTAAGGTATTGATGAAGGAGTTATTGATCAACTCTTTCTTCCAGATCTGTGATTCTAGAGGTCAGAATATGTTTGTGAGCATATTCTTAAGAATGTCAGTGATTCTGTATCACTGAAATAAAAGACATTGTTCCATTTGGCTAGGTGGCCTATCTTTCATCAAAAGCTGCAGTAAAATTTACACAGTGTTAGTCCAAATATATTTTTGCAAAATTCAGCTGTAATTAGTGCCAAAATTGACTGCATACTTTGTGAGAGCATAGTACATCTATCTTGTTTTATTTTCTACTTGAATAATTAGTACCTTGCTGTGTCCATAAATACCATTCCCTAAATATTTGATAAATGGAGGGAAAAAATGTATATCTCTTCTTATGAAAACTTCCCTATTACTTGGTCATAAACAAATGAATCAATTGGTTTTTGTAGCAACATCAGGTTTACAGAAAAAAGTGAGTGGAAACTAAAGAGTTCTTATAAATACTGTGCTCACCCCCAATAAAAATATGTGTGTACTCACACACAGAGTACATCCCGTCATTTCTGTTATTAATCCCCTTGCTTTTGTGGCATTTTTGTTGCAATTGATAAGTGAGTATACTGATACACTGTCATAAATAAAGTCCATAGTCCAAGAATTCCCTCTTTACATCATACTTTCTACAGTTTTGACAGATTTAAAATAACATATAACCACCATTATAGTATCATACAGAATAGAAATATGCTCTAAAAAAAGAAAGAAAGAAAGAAAAAGAAAGGGAAAAGGAAAGAAAAGAAAAACCTTTCCTCATTTGTTTGTTTTTCTCTCTCCTTCTGCATCATCCTGAAATCCTGGCAACTGTGGATCATTTTACTATACAGTTTTGCCTTGTGCAATTGTCATGTAGTTGGCATTATACATGTTTTTTTCTTTGTTTTCTTTTTTTCCCCACAATGGCTTCTTTCACTTAGCAATGTGTACATAAGTTTCCTCCATGTCTTTCCTTGCCTTGATAGATATAAGTATGAAAATATTTTCCTAAGATATTTTAAGAATTTTTCAAAATTTCAGATGATTTTCCAGCTCTCAGGCTTTGAAACTTACTGCCTTCTTTGCATTGTCCTGCTATCTTTCTACGTATCTTGTATAGTTGATAGGTGTGAGGAAACAATTGCCACAAATTCATTTTATCCACTATTTATTTCATATTTTTACTAATTAACTTTTTTACTCCGAGAATCTAAATTTGTCCAATGCAGGATGTATAACTACCTCAATATTTTTGTCACAGGCTACATACTGAAAAAAATATCTAAATCTTTGTTCAATTTATTTGAAAATTCATGTCTAAAGTATATACAGTTTTTCATTTAAATTACTTATTAGCTTAATTATTTTGCTCAATGATCTAATGTAGATGGACTGTGGTTCCCTTCCTAATGTTTCTAGTTGTATTATCTTTAGCATTTCAATCAAACTCATTCTCTAGACTCTATTAGTAATTTGCTTAAGTTTCAAATTAAGTAGAGTAAAATTCTTCACCAATGGTCTCTCCACAGACAAAAGAAGCTGAGCAAATCTTCTGGTATCAAAATATTTCCATAAGATCTGAGAAAACCAGGAGAGAGACAATGGTGCTTAGGTTAGTTTTATGAAATACAAGACATTGAATAATGCATGAAAGTAAAAGTTGCCATGTCACAATTTCTCCCAATTCCAAACATTAAAGGGTGGAGAGAGACACCTGCTACTTGTGGAAGGAAAAGGAAATTAAGTTCAGGCCTTGAACTTGAAGCCCAGATTCATGCTTGCTATGGAGAAACTCAGCACTAGAAAGAACAATGCTACTCCTACCACAGGGCCAGGTCTTGCAGACTGACTGACTGAAAATTTGTTCCCCAGGAAACAAAGAGATGACCTTCAAACCCTTCCCAAATCTTTGGGAGTAGAGGAGGAGCAAAACCTCACTTGCTCAGGAGCAGAACTCAAATTTTTGCATATGTCTTTGTCTCAGAGTTATTTACCAGGTCTGCCATAGTGAGAATCAGCGCCAGATGTAAATGAAAAGTCCCACACATAGGTCAAAACACATCTCTAGACCTGTCCTGATATCAGGAGGTAATCTGCATCCTAGTGGGAGAGATTCAAGTTTTGGTCTACATCATTACCAGCTGCATCATGGGACTTGATAAACTACTGAGACTGTGCATGATTCTGAGTTATGAAATTCTGCTACAATTAAGTTTATCATCAGCCTAGGTGGCTAAAGAACTGCCTTCATCAGGGCCGGGGCTGTAGCTCAGTAGTAGAGGGCTTGCCTAGAATGTGTGAGGCACTGGGTTTAATCTTCAGTACCACATAAAAATAAATAAAGATATTTAAAACAAAACAAAACAAAAAAAAACTTCTTAAAAAAAAGAACTGCCTTCATCAAATAGTACCCTAATCTTAGCATATAAATCAAGATCTCACTCAGTGAGAGTAGGACACCAGACTAAGTTCAGAAATTTGCACTAGACCTTAGTTCCAGATGGGTTAAACCAAACACTGGGCAAATCCTAATGGATATCATAGCAAAGGCTGCTTATAGATAAATCCTCTGCAGTAACCACAGTGCCCATGAGGACATTCAGTTCCAGTGTGTTGGAACTGAATACGTTGGAACTGAATGTTCCAATGTATGGTTGCAGTGGCCTAGGGCAAAATGTCCAACATAAACGCTAGTCATCTGAACAACAATGCAGGCTTTGGTCCCACCTAACTGTTCTGCTGGCTCTGTCAGACTATGAGCATAGGGTGTGGCACAATTTTGTGGTGTTGTTGATAAATAATTGTGGTATAGGAGCCTAGTTATTGTCCTTCCATGGTGATTCAAACAAGAGATGAGTAGAATCCTATGGGTAGAAACTATGTATAAGGGATCTGGGCTTACCCTGGCTCCATGGAGTCTTGTTGAGGTGTACTGCCCTTTCTGGACACTCTCATGGTTAATTTTGAGCAACATATCAACTTTGAATTTGAGATAACTTGTGCTTACTCCACAACCTCCATGGCTAAACACTAAAAACTAGTGAGGGGTAATGGGGAATTAAAGAAGACACACAAACATTTACAAAGAGAAAGCTGGGACTAGGTGGGACACTGATATCTGATGGAGGAACAGGGACTCAGAACTAGCACAACACAATTTATTATATGGTGACTCATTATCAGGATATTAAAACTATAGAATCATTGTAACTTGGTCAAGGCTTTTGAATTTTCAAGAGGCTTCCTTGTGCACTAAAATGTTACTGAGCTAGAAATATTTTTGCAGCTATCCTACTGTTGCAGTGCTAGGAATATTCTGCTATTATCCTGCTGCACCCAAGAATCCCATTTTTTTCAGAATTTCTGTAAAGACAGGCTTAAAATTTGCAGTGCTTGCAAGATATTGTGGTTATCTTGTTATGCTCAGAATTTCTATTCTCAACAGCTATTGTCTAGCTCAAGGTCAAGACTGAAGTACTTCCAAGTCTTTGCACAGAACTCCCTTAGCTAGGGCATTACCATAACTCCTTGGCAATCTTGTCCTGCAGCTTTGCACAGAAAATTCCCAGAGCAAAGTACAGCTACAACTCTGAGGCAATCAAAGACTGTAATCCAACTCACTATTCTACACAGTCTTGAATCATCCTTTATTGCTGACACCATGACAATTTATTTAAAGCTCACAGCAAACCTGGATGTGGGTGCTATCTGATGTTGAAATAGTGAAATTGACTACAGGCTAAGAGAATATAGGCAAACTGCTAAGAATATATCTATATCTATATCTATCTATCTATTTATACACACACATACATATACATTACATTTGAGGTAAAAGAGTAAAATACACACACACACACACACACACACACACACACACACACACACACACAGATTAGGAATACTAAAATACATCCTTCATTGCCCTGGCCATATTGCATAACAATAAACATCAAGAAATTTTGGGAAAACATGACTTCACTTAAGATTTAAAATAGATTCCAGAAACTGAACAGATAGTAGTCACTATGGGATAAATCTCAAATACAGAATTTAAGATAACTGTTATAAGGAAAGTCAATGAGTATAAAGAAAACACAGAGAAATTAGCAAGTACTCTGCCAGAAACTTAATAAAGAGATTGAATCAATTCTTAAAAAATCAAACCAAAAAGAAAACCTTAAGATGAAGAATACACTCAGTCATATTAAAAACACTACTGAAGGCATCAATAGCAAGATAGATCAAACAGAATAAAGAGTCATTGAGTTCAAAGATAAGATATTGAAAAATATTCCCCCAGGAGAAAAAAAAATACATGTAGAAGAAAGAAAAAATCTCACAGGAACATAAGACTGTAGTAAATGAGTAGATTTGGGGGTTTCTGAGGTTCAAAATGACAAGAGAAGGCCAAAGAAATACAAAGCATATTCACAGATATAATAACATAAAATTTCCAAAACCTAGATAAATATCCTAGAATCCAGGCACAGGAAGAAAAAAATGTCACCAGATTTAAGTCAATCAGGTTTAACCCAGGACATTTATAATCAAACTCTAAAAAGTCAAATATAAAAAGAATATGCTCAAGGCTGGAACACCAAAAACCAAACCAAACCAACCAAACAAAATACAAGGAAACAATTCATAATGGTTTTCTAGTTGACTTGTATTGTATACATTGAATAAAAACAATATTCATAGCATTAATATGAAGAATAAAAAAGCCATTAAACACTATTAATTGTGGGGTATGATGCTGAATGCCTGTGATCCCAGCAACTTGAGAGACTGAGAAAGGAGGATTTCAAGAATAAAGCCAGTCTCAGCAATTTACTGTGGTCCTAAGCAATTAAGTGAGATCTTGTCTCAAAATAAAATATAAAAAGGTCTGGGAATGTGGCTCTGTGGTTAAGTACCTCTGGGCTCAATCCAGGAAACAAAAAATTAAATAAACAAATATAAGTTATTAACTATCTTAATATGTTATGAGATAGGCAATTGTTAATGTACGCTTTCCTTTAAAAGATTACCTAAAATAATTGGAAGTTTCAGTGTTTGACAGATTGGACCTGTTGCTTTGGATTTGGGGTGGTGCAGTACATAATGGCAAAATCTCCTGGAGAAGAAAAACTTCATATCATGGCAGAAGGAAAACACACACACACACACACACACACACACACACACACACACAAACACGCACACATACACACACCCATACACCCATACACACACACCACATTAAAGGCTGTACTCCTCCCTCCCAGACAACAACACTCCTTTTTAATTTTTAAAACTTTCAATAGTGCCATGGTAGTAGCTAAAACTTTCACTTTTACCACATGGCCCTTTGGGGAATATTTAAGATCTAAACTATAGAAACCATGTATAAAAATATAAAATGAGATATCAAAATTAAAAATGTGTGAAGAAATGGATTCAATGTATTATTTTCTTTTTAATGATTTTTTTCTCTCCTACTTTTACTATTTTTTGATAAAGTTAATTTGCTGTCATTTCTGAATAGCTTATTAAAATCAAAATGTATTTTAGTAAGCCTATTGTATCAACAAAGTAAAGACATAGTAGAAAAAAAAACATGATAGTAAAGGAATCAAAGTATTTTCTAAAGTTAATCCCTTAACCATCAAAGTTGTCTAAAATAATGTTAGAAATGAAAACTAAAGAGATTTCAAAAAAATCTAAAAAGCAAGAAAAATTTGAGGTAAAATAGTAAATATTGATCATTCTTTGAATGTAGATAGATTATATTCTCCAATAAAGTACAGAATTTTGGAATTAATTAATGAAAAAAAGACTTTACTGTATGTTGCCTACACTTTACCTATAAGGACATTAATAGCCTGAAAGTGGTATTCCAAATAAGATGATTCATTCAAATGGGATCCAAAGGAAAGCACGTGTACTTATGACTATAATAAAAAGAGTAGACTTTAAATAAAAGACAGTAGAAAAATACAAAGAAGTTTGTTATATATGATGAAAATTAAATTCTTAAAAAAGAAATAAATATGTATTTCCTCAATATCAAATCACACTAGTATATAAATCAAATATTAATATTCTTAAAAGGAGATATAGATGCCAATACATTTAATAGCAAAGGATTATTACAGAATTTATCTTTATGTAAAAAAAATCTTACTGCCTCATGTACAATTTATGTTTTTATACATCAGTTAAAATAAATTTGTTTTAAATAAAATATAATCAACAGTCTTCTTATATAACTTTGTGTCACTTTTTAAAATTTTTATTTTTGAAATAATTATATATTTACCTGTAGTTGTATGGAATCTTTCTCCACTGGTTTTATCTTACATAAGGATAAAGCAGCATCAATACCAGAAAATTAAAACTAAGTTTTAAATCTATGTATAACTCTATGTTAATTTTTCCTCTAGATAAGTTTATGGCATCACATTAACAATTAAGATACAAAACTATCCTATTATCATAAAGATTTCTCTATGCTATTTCCTCATAGTCAAAACTATCTTCACTGACTCTCACCAAGGAAATAACAAAATCTGTTTTCTATCTCTATCACTTTGTCATTTAGAAAGTCTACAGAAATTGATATGACAATCTTTTGAGATTGACCTTTTTTTTTGGTATGAGTTGTTTTTACTCAGTTTTACCTACCTTTCTTAATGAAACAACTTTAAAACTTTAATTAGGAGTTACTTAAGAATATACTTCGCTGAAAAAATTATAGAAACTAGACAGATCCAAGAAAATTTGAGATGGTCAAAAATTAAAAAAAAAAAAAAAACTAAGACAGACAAACAAACAAATAGGGACTTAAGGTAAAAGGGGAAGAATTCAATTTGCTAGTACAAATTAAAAATATATATTGTTGAATTTAATGAATAACAAAATTTTAAAAATGTAGTTCTGGACAACTGCATATAGGAGATGATAGATCATACAGATAGATCAATGAGTTCTATAAATACAGACATTTCATAATAGACAAAATTAAGCAGTGCTACAATGCTAGAATCACTACATTTTGTCAGACTTTTTTTTACTCTAACTTTTAAGCACAAATGAGGGTTGAGAAAGTAAAAACAAGTTTGGCAACATAATAAAATTTGACACTTATGATTTGTTTTCTGACAACTTTATTTAAAAGTAGGATGGTGCCAGGAATAATTATCAGTCAGGACTGCTGCCCTGTCAGACATTCAGCAAGAATCTGTCACTTCACATTTCTCTAGTTTACTTCATGCCCTAAAGCAGGCCACTAAGCTTGACTTTGTTATTTTTAAGGCAATCTTGTTAGGTTTGATATTCTAATGGGAGTAAGCACTGTCATTCAGATACTGTGAAACACAATGTCATTGTGGGAAAATTAGTGTGTGTCACTAAGATTGTCATGAATGTTTCACCCAAAATATGAGTTCCTTGTTTTGGGTTTCTCTTAAGTCTCACTGTGTGGAATATTTTTAAAATAACCATAAATAAAACTTTCACAAATTAATATTATGGTAATTTTAGTCAGTGCCATTTTTCAGATGCAAGTGTTTTCATCCTTATTAACAGAAAAAGAGTTTGCTTTTGAAGACTTAAACAAGAAAACCAATTTCTTTTCAAAGCTGCCTGTAATTAAAATTCCTATGTTCCTGTGTTGTTGAGATACCAGAATGAATGTAATGCAAATGTAAAAATAAGATGCTTTGCAGATTGGATACCTTGTTGGAACTCTCCACATTGCAAAAGCAAGGTCTCTGTTTTACAGTGATCTTTGTTGGATTTTGAAATATTTAAATAACCAAGAAATTATAAAATTGATAAGGAATTGATTTTAAGAGTAATGAAGTGAATATCAGAATTCTCAATTCTCTGTAAGAAATAGACTGTCATCAATTTTGTAACAACCCAAATTATAATTTTCTTTTCAACAAAGCCCAAGCTGTTGTGGTGTATATAGAATTAATTGTTGTCTTACATTTTGAAAATGAATATTTCAATCTATGTTTGTATTCGTGAGCTATGAGTATATAGATTTATCTGTTAAAATTTTAAAATATATTTGATGTAGACTTAAATTGTAATATTATAATGAATCCTTACAGTCTCATTAAATTATTAATCGTGTATTTAATATCCACATGTTGTTGATGAATAGGATTCCCCTAAAGAAAACAGATATGTCTATTAACTTATATACAGCCATTAACATTTTTTTCTCTGTGCTTCCACATAACTTTGGACTTCTAAAATGCAAGGTATTCTCTCTGACTGATAACTATTCAAGCTCTAATCAATTCCCCAAATTACATCTTTGAACTATAAAATCACAGTCTATGTAATCATTATTTGTATACTATGTAATCATTATAGTACATTCTGAGAAATGTCTTATTAAACAACTTTGTCCTTGTGAGAACATTGCAAAGTATACCCAGTATACTGATTTTTACTTACACAAATAAGATGGTTATAATATCACCAGGAAAGATACTTATTTTACCACCATCGTACATGTGATTTTATGGTGACTTAAACCCCATTATGTGGTGATGTATGAGTGTATTATATGTGCATTGTGTCTTTTCATTTGATATATATTCTTGTAAGAAAACAATCAAGTATAAGATCCTAAATATTTTGGCCACATCTTTCAGATAAGAAAACTAAGACACAGTGAGTTTCTATAACTTGCTGGAGGTCAATTACACTGAAATTCAAAAATAAGTACATAGTTCTAATCACCATACCAGAGACTTCAAAACTTTCTTAGTTCACAAACTTTTAATATGTTGCTGCTTGTTTTTTAAAATACCTTTCTAAGCATTTCAAATTTTATGCTTTTAATTCCAAAATCCTTTACAGGTATTTTTGTCTTAAAGTATAACTAATAGTCCATTGAAATACAAACACATGTAGGTGGAAAAAAATGCAAAGTATTTTCATAGCAATCTTTCATAACAATTATTATTTACATATGGGATATATGCTTTTGTTGCGCACTGTACAACTTAGTATCCTATTGGATACCAATATACAGTTCTACATTGATTTTTTTTTGCAGTTCCAGAAATAAAGCCCACTAATTTAATTAGTCTAAAGATTTTTTGTAAACAGTAATCAGAGAAATATATCCAACTCACAAGGCATGGCAGAGTATTTTACACTTTGAGAGAAACAAAGAAATTCTCAAAATTTATCAGCCATTATGCAAAACACAAGTGGAAGAAGTTCAAAGTATTAATATATGATTATGTTTAATACTTTGGATGATGTCATTCTAGTGTTTCAAATATTTGCAATTCAGTGATATACAACTCGTTTGTTTCAGTTACGTTTTATAATTATGTCCAAATGGATTCTACTCTCATGTACAACTAAAAAAGAGCAAATAAATAAATAATTACATAACCTAAAAAAGTATAATTCCCTAATAGTGTTATTATCTACTCTTATTTAACATATTAGAAGTTATATATTGCCTACATGTGAACAACTAATGATTGAAAATAAGATAGAATAGCCTATTTAAGATAAAACTACTATAAAATGTTTGTGGTTTTATGTGACATAATACTTGATAATTCTGAAGTGTGTCCAATATCTAATATACAACATATTGCAATATAAAATGCTAAATTATATATATTTTTTGTTCTAGAATGTGTTTTTGGATTGTAGCAGACTGGTTATAACTGGACTATATTACATATAGAACAAATTTTATTTTAAACAGAATATATATTTTTTTAAAAATAATCGTATCTCTTTTGGTTAAAACTGAAAAACATGATTGATGGATATCTCACAAATAATTTTCTTCATGTCAAGATCATTGTAATGTTTTGAGCAACTAATACATAATTAAAAAAAATATTTTCTTCAATTTACTCTTCTTTGAAGATTTATCAGTTTTCAAATATCTGAGAAAACATTTTCACACATAACTCCTCCTCACCCCACTCCTCAAAAGAATAAAGGAAAGCAAAATAAATGCCAACATTGAATTTTAGTAAACTCAAAAATGAAGATGCCCATACTAAAAAAATAGAAAAAAACAGAATAAAAATTAAAAACAATTCATTAACAGATATTTTGTAATACATTTGAAAATAAAATCTAATAATACCAATTAAGTAAAATATTGCTGAGAAAAAACAAGCATAGAGAAAAAGAAAATTTGAAGTTTTCTTCCTAAATGGGCTTAAGTATACTTCAGAAAATAATTGAGCCTGTAAAAGTTACCTGCTTTAAATGAGAAACATAAAAAAATAAGATAAAGAGAGAAATTGATTAAGCGCAGAAAACAACAAGAACAACCAAAAAACCCACGTCCTTAACAGTTGATCATGCAACTCAGATGCCCAAGAAAGAATAGACTAAAAAATTTTGATGAGAAATATAGAAAAACAGATAAAAGAACAAGTAAATTAAAATGGTGCAGGTCAAATGGTTCAGGTAATAAGGATGGCCAGTGAAAGGCAAAGAAGAACTTAACATTTTTGCTATTGAATATTTTGAAGATGAAAAATAAAACATAAAACTTAATATTTAGAACTATATTTCAAAAATTTATAGAAAACAGATGCAGAATATCTATACATCATAACAAGAAAACTAAAATAGCAATCAACTTTATCATATATTCCATTAAAACTATTGTTTTAATATATAAAGGAACAATTTTTATACCTCAAATATTGCGATCAAGCAACAAATACTCTATAAATCCACAAGTAAGGTACAAGCAAATATAGTAGCAATTTTAAAATAATAAATTATGTAAACCAAATATTTGTTTAGCCCAAACAGTCTTCAAGTTTTCAAAGTAATATCAAAGCTACTTTTTCTACACACAAATATAGAGAATTGTCATTCATGAAGATGATTGAGGAAACTGCTATTAGTTTTTACAAGGCCTACAATTATTTCTAAATTAAAAAAAAAGGAAATAGTATCAGAAAAAAAATCAGAAGACATAATTCTGTGAGTCTATATATATGTTTTTGTATATAATAGTGCACTTAGTATTGATCACTTTAGGTAATGGTTTTATCATTACTTTAATTCTTCAGGTCACATGGTGAATCCCATACAGACAAATTGTAATTATTTTACTTGAAATTTTTGTAATAAATTCAATTCCAGAATAAATTCAAATCCAAATAAAATTTCATTTCAAATGTTTGCTATTATGAGTTAACATTTTTGTTCATTGATTTGGCCTACTCAGAAGGATAATTGAAATTTGATAACAAATGGGAGGAAGAAAAGGAATAATGAGATGGAATATTAAGCTGACATTAATCATTGAATTATAACTTTGGAGATATGTACTTGCTTAAAACATAAATATTCATCTATAATTTATTTTCATAACAATTATTAGAAAATATTTCAAGGAATTTATTTGAATATGTGCACATTTTTTCCCACTTATCCACAGATAGAGACCATATGAGCTCAACATTTTATAAAAGAAATTACACTAAATACATTTCCTTTGTATTCTGAAATATATGCTAAACCCATAGAATTACAAAAAAATAAGCATTTTCAAACTAAAGTGTGTTGTAATAATATCTCAATAGCTTTTTAATCAACTTAGAAGTTAAATTTCTGAGTTACAGACCTTTCCATCTAGTAGGATTTAGGCCAATAAACCCCAGAGGAAAAGAAGTAAAAATTGTTAGCATGTGTGATTAATATTTGGGTAACAACATAAGCATATAGCAAATGGGATTTTGTTTTATATTTTGGTTGTGGGGATTGAACTCAGGGGCAGTTGACCACTGTGCCACATCTCCAGCCTTATTTTGTATTTTATTTAGAAACAAGGTCTCACTGAGATGCTTAGTATGTCACTTTTGCTGAAGCTTGCTTTGAACTCTCAATTTTCCTGCCTCAGCCTCCCAAGCTGCTGGTATTACTGGCATATGCCATCCCACTAGGCTAGAAAACAGGATCTTTATCTCCAAAATCATAGTTTATAACAATTGTACCTCAGAACAATATTAAAGTGAGATTTTTTAAAAATCCTCTTCAACAGCAGAATTTTATTCTTGATACCCAAATGATAACCTCAATATTAATCAGTCTTTAATATATAAGTATACCAGCTGGAAATCTAGTTTTTTTAAAGACCTTTATTTCTATTTTTTTGGTTCCTTTCAGTTATACATAACAGTAGAATGTATTTTGACATATTATACATGGAGGAAGTATAATTTCTCATTCTTCTTATGCTACATGATGTGGAGTTACACTGGTCATGTATTCATATATGGACATAGGAAAATTATGACTGATTCATTCTACTGTCTTTCCTACTCTTACCCTCCTCCTTTCCCTTTTTTTCCCTTTGTCTAATCTAATGAATTTCTCCCCCTCACCTCCCTGACTCCCTTCACCTTATTGAGTGTTAATAAAAACACATGTCAGAGAGAACATCCAGCCTTTGGTTTTTTGGGGACTCACTTATTTTACTTAGCATGATACTCTCCAGCTCCATCCATTTACTAGCATTTGCCATAATTTCATTCTTTTTTTTTGTCTGAGTAATAATATGTTGTTTATATATACCACATTTCCTTTATTCATCTGTTGAAGTGCACATAGGTTGATTCCATAGGTTAGCTATTGTGAATTGAGCTGGTATAAACATTCATGTGGCCATATCTCTATAGTACATTGAGAAATCTAGTTCTTAACAAATGCTTTAAAATCTTTGCTAACACTGAAGTAAGTGTGATAAAATGATTCAATGTTGAGCAACCAGTTTAAATACTGTCCTTTCATAAATGCATTCAGTAATAGTGCTTAACAAATTAAACATTTTAAGTGAAAAAATTAAACATTGAAGTCCAAGCAAAAATCATAAAAAAATAACAGATTTCAAAAAAAAGCTATTTTTAAAAATATTATATAATAAATCTAAGTTAATTCTTTTGTTACTGAAAAAGTTGATACTGTATATGAATGTATTTATCATACAATTTGTATAATTTGAACTTTTTATGACAAAGGCTTATGTAAAAATGAAGAGAGAATAATGTTTTAGATTCATGCAGGGGAGAGTACAACATTAGGTTTATGAAGGAATGCCAGACACAAAATCACACCCTTAGTAGAAATTTGTGAATACATAGCTGTATTCACCACATAGGAATATGCTCCTGCAAATGGAACAGAAACAGATTTAACACTAAATTACAACTATTCTTAGTAGGACTAATGATGAGGAAAATAGACATTTCAATATTTTGATGATTTGTTCTCTCCCCCAGCTGTACTACAGTCTGAGTACAGTGTTAAATCTTTTTGCAAAATAGCTCCCTCTTCTGTTGCAATCCATGTTCAAAAGGCCCTCTTGTGATTTATGCTGAGTACACCTGAATGAGAAAAGCTAACCCATATATTTATTTCTCTATTACTGAGCATCCATCACCCAAGCACCATACTTAACGTATGATCTTGGGATATTTACAACACAATGATATTTGCCTTTAATGTACCAGGCTCAGTCTAATAATACAGGTGTATATTTCAACGCAACCATAACAGAATTAAAAATTGAATTAACAAGGTGAAAGAGCAAGTCTCTTTGGAAAAAACAAACTTTTTTTTCAAATCCTTTTATTCTCATATTCTAGAAATTAATTTTCCAGAGTTTGAGAAAATAGAAAGCATGTTTCAGATGTAGACTCAGACATCTTTTTTCAAAAACAATAAAGTGAGAAAAAATTGAAAATATTGATATTTTTCCTATTAGATATTTTTCACTATTTTAGTTATAATTGCAGATTATGAATGGTACTTTTAAACATTTTTTATTGGTGCTTTATAATTATACATTATAATGGGAATCAGTAAGCCATGTTTGCATATGAACATAATTTGATAAATCTTATTCCCCAGAATATTCCCTGCCCCTCCTCCTTTTTTCTCTGATTCACTCTATTGATCTCCCTTCTATCATGATGACAGTGGAAAAAATGACTTCAATTAGTGCATTATAATAATAAGCATGATGCATTGTGGTTTATTCATATGTGGACATAGCACAATTTGATAGATTTGGTTCCTAATAGTTCACCATGCAGTCCTTTCCTCCTTCCTTAGGGATTCCATTCCTTTACTGTTCTGATTTCTTTCTATAAAATACATATGAAATTTTATACCAAGTAGGGAGATGTATTATTTCTTATCACTTATATTTTCACTAGTTTGTGTGTATATTCTGAGGGAAGAAAATATTCATTTTAGGGCTGGGGATGTGGCTTAAGCAGTAACAAATTGCCTGGCATGAGCGGGGCTCTGGGTTCGATCCTCAGCACCACATAAAATAAAAATAAAAATGTTGTGTCCACCGAAAACTGAAAAATAAATATTTTTAAAAATTTCCCTCTGTTCTTCTCTCTCTCTCCTCTCTGATAAATATTCATTTTATCAGATTTCAATGTAATTTTGAGAATTTCACTAAATAGTCATAGATCATTGTGATACTTCAAAAGCAGCTTTTTTTTTTTTTTTTGAATGAGGATTGAACCCAGGGATGCTTAACCACTGAGCCACATTCCCAGTCTTTTGTACTTTTTTGAGACTGGTCTCGCTAAATTGATTACATCTCACTAAATTGCTGGAACTGGGTTTGAACTTTCAATTCTCCTGCCTCAGCCTCTTGAGCCAATTGGATTAAAGCATTTTACACCATGCCTACCTCAAAATACTTTTTCTGATGCTGCTAAATCACCTCGACTAAAAATTATTTCAAAAATATGACTAGTTGTAAAACATTTGTTTGGGCACGTTATTTGTGCTGTAGAATATTTCTAGCTGTTGCCAGACTTTTGAATTTGAAAATAACAGACATGGACTTTCAGTTTTAATTCTGTCAGCTATCAGTATTAAAGGACCTACCAACTTTCACTGTGATTTTATTAATAAAAGGAAGTTTTATCAAAAAAAGTATTGGGAAAAAGATTACAAGTGACAGACTTTTAAATCAAGTCACTTTATATTTATGAAACCTATTCTAACATCTTTTTTTCCCATTTTACATCCGTCGCGAATTATTTTTTTCCACAAGTCAAAGTGATCTATTGAAGGGACATGCTAAACTCACTTAGACCAAAATAAAATGTGTTTGTTCCCCAATTTGCATTTATACAATGAAGTATGTTTTATTTCTATGGGGTGCAACATGAAAATATTCTCAATAATGAGTAAGTATGTAGGCATTATGATAACCTATCATGTCACACTTGAGTCTAGTGAGTTTTTTTTTTATTCCAACATTTAGACCCATGTCCTCAGCATCAGCATGGAAGCATAAAGTATCTTGTGAATCATTTTGTATTGTCCGACTTTCCCTAGAATGTAAGCAATATAGGAACACTCTTTTTAGTTTGCTTCTGCTTCCTTAAGGTGAAAAGCATACTTATATGTAGTAGTTTCCATTAATATTGAAGTAATTTTTTAAAAAGCAAATAAGTACTTAGAATTAGCTACCTTTCACATTACATGTCACATGTTTATTAATTTAGGTTTTTTGATCCTTTATATATGATTGAAAATAAAAGAGCACATTTCTGGCATGTCTACACATCACAGTTGGTACATTTTGGTTATGTCTTTATGTACCAAGCATATTTGAGTACCCATGGGTATTGAATAAACATCATAGCCCCAAACTAAGTTAATGCAAAAGCTTTAAACACTAGAAACATCCCCAAGAAGCTATACCTGGAGATGTTATACCTTTATGTTACATAAGAACTTTCATAAAAATCCATGCTTCAACCTACCTGGGGTACACTTTAAATAAAATTGAATGCTGTATAAAATAAAATCAACTTGTATCAGAGGTTTAAAGAGAAATGATGGTATATGCTGTAAGAGGCAAAGGAAAACAGAAATCTTTAATATCTATATTGTTGTAAGAATTTTATGGTTTATTTGAAAGAAATAGAGCCTCCTTCCAATGAAGTTAATAAAGACTATAGTTCAAGTGAATTCTCAGCAACTAGAATTGAGACAAGTGTGATATTTTTGAAACAGTTTTAAAGATGTCTGAGACAGAAGTATCAGACCAATGTGGAATAACTTTGTTTATGTAGGAGACTATTAATGTTATAAAATGGATAAAAAGAAATTTGGTTTCTTGAAGAATTAAAATGTCACCATTTTATTTGGGAGGAAAAGAAAATTAATGCAGAACTCAACTACTGAAAAAAATAGTATTAAATCATTTACAAAATTATTGTAGAGCAATGAATAAAGACTGCAATTTTTTTCAAATAAATCATATTAAACTTAGCGTAATATTTTAAAATATAAGACATGCTAGGACTGCATGCCCAGAATAGTTTTTGCCTGGTTGCTGCTTATTGCAAACAGGGTGTTAGGACCTCCTGAGCAACGTGGTCAACAAATACACTACTGTAGTGGTTCCTACTAACATTTGCTGTGGGTTTCTAATTAATAAATAGTCTAATTAAAATTTAGCTAGACACTGATTAAAGTCTCTTACATACTATTATATTATATTTTATTTTTTTCAAAGTCCTTGAAATTAGCTTCAAAACTACTACAAAAGTTGCCCAAGATTGCTAAAATGGAGATGGTTGCATTTGTCTTTCCAGAATGCCGCAGTCCAGCTGCAGCAAAATAACCGGGGGGTGAGGAACAACTTGTGGACCTTGATATCACAGGATTGGGAGCCTTATTGTAGGACAGTAGTGGTATTTATACATTCTACACAGCTTATCTTAATTTAGCATAAACTAGATACAGCAGTCAACCAATAAGGAATCTCCACACTTAATGGCTCGCTGGCATTACTTCACAAACCACTCCCCCTGGCTTTTTGCCAGGCGCCATCCAGACCCTAACATTGTTTACAGACCCTAACATTTCTCTGGCAAAATGCCAGGCACCATCCTGACTTGTTCATAGACTCTAACATTTGCCAGGTGCCATCCTGACTTGTTTACAGACTCTAACACCAGAATAATTGTTTCTGATTTGATTATTTAAATGACTGACAGAAAAATCAAACTCATTCTTGTTCAGAGAAATTTCAAAAAAAAAATTCAACAAGAAAGGTGATTTTATTTCAATTATCTAAGCAATTCAGCTCTGAGTTTATTATAAATTTACTTATTAAGGTTTGATTCAACTCTGTAAACCTAAATGACAGGATACAGTTTTCTAGATTAACTGGTATTCTCTCTAAATAACAGTATTACAAAAAGACAATAATTATAAACATAATATGAAATATCCCCTAAATAATTCCAGGAGAGCTTAACATGCACACATATACAAAATATTTTACAAATATGCAAAATTAATTAAGGCATTCAATTCAAATACTGGGAAAGGGAAAAGACAAGGGCAATTACACACATCACATACACATACATAGTTGTGTGTGTATTTAAATATTAATTTCCAATTATCAGAAACTGAAGAATTAATAGGAGAATAAGTCTTTCAATTTATGTTAGAAAGTATAAATCTGAAAAGATCAATCCTTCCATTCTAACAAAGAATAAGAGTAACATGTTTTACACAATCTTATCTATACATATTATGTTGTATGTATTATTTTTGTCCGTTAATTTTACCATCATAATGCTGAGGACTTTAATGTAAATAAATAAACTTCGAAACTTGATGTATAGATTGTAGGAGAGAGCATCAAAACTGAATGTTTCCTTAATAACCATGTGTGCCCTACTTTGAAGAGCTGAATTCTGCGAACTCAGCTGCAAGCTCTTCCATATCTATCTTTTTCCTTAAGACTTCCAGCAAATGCAGGAGCTCTGAGCACCATGAGTTGAAGGAAGAGGACTAGAGCTTAGGGAAGCCCCACCAGCAAGGAGTGGCAATTTACTTCTGCATGCCTGTAGTACCCAGATGTGGAGATGAGAAACATCTCCCCCACATACATGAACTCCTTACCACTGGCAGCAACAACCCAGGAAAGACTGGGACATGGCAGAAAACAAGAAAGAATTAGGGAATATAGCAGGATTCCAACCAGATGAAGAATTGATAACTAACTGCTGAGAGCCACAGCGGAGTCTATATGGCCCCTGGCATTTTGCCAACAGTATTGATTGACAGGCGAGGCATTACTATCCGTCTCTGCCGCTACTTTTGAGTTCTCGCACTATTTTGGAGTTCTCATGGGGATTTCCGGGGATTCCCTGAGAGTTCCCATTGGTTGGGGAAGTGCAGGAGGAGATATTTCCAGGGGAGATATTTCCGACTGGGGGTTCCTGCACCAGCCTCATGGCACTCAGGAGAATTCCCCAGGAGCTTGTGTGAGGTTTTTTCTTTCAGTTAAAAAATAAAGTTTGTTCCTGCTTCAGTGGCTTGTGATTTGTGCCCAGCCAGACTGCAGCAATTGGTGGCCCGTGTGGGGAATGTCTGAAGCTTCGGGGTAAGTGAGATTGCTTGCCCCTAAGGGAAGGCGAGAGAATGGGTGAGCATTTTAAAATACAATGTGTTCTTGTTTTGATTTGTTTTATGTTTGTTTCAAGCTGCCAATCCCTAGAATTTTCTCAGGCAGACTGGGAAAAATGGTTGGCTCAAGGTTTGAAGTTGTTCACCCCTGTGGAAGAGATAGAAATAGACCACAAATGCACATGTCAAGAAAATAGGAAAATTGATACAATGATTTTTTGTTCCATTTTTTGCTTCATTCTTTTTCGGTTTTGTTTTGTGTTATCTTATTGGGTTGCGTTATCTTTATAACATATTAGAAATTAGTAAAAAACAAACTGAAAGAGTGTTAACTAAATTGTTAGAGGTTCAGACCATGGAGAAAGACATTTTAGATCAAGCAAAAGAAAAGGTCACTCGAGCTAGTCAGACAGAGGAAGAAAATTTAAAGGAAGAAAGCTTAGAGGAGAAACAGCTATTAGGGAAAAAGCTACAACAGGAGGCTGCTACTAACACCGTTCTATCACCAGAGGGCGTAATTCAACCAACAGCTCCACCTATGGAGATAGCTGAGTGGCCCTCAACCCTGGTAGCTGATAGATGGGATCCTGAGACAGGACCTCAAAGGTTAGCATGCCCTGTACTTGAGCAGGCAGGAGGGCAGCGAATTCACCGTGCTTTAGATTTCAAAACAGTGGAGCAGTTAAAGGAGGCTGTAACAACTTATGGTCCTCAAGCACCCTTCACTGTAAGCATGGTCGAATCCATTACCAACTTGGACATGACACCAGCAGATTGGGCTAGTATGTGTAAATCTGTGCTAAATGGAGGACAATATTTGTTATGGAAGGTTGCCAATGAGGAATTTTGCAGGGAGACAGCTAGGCAAAATGCAGCAGCCAGTTACCCTCAAAGAAATCTAGAAATGTTGTTAGGAAAAGGCCCTTATGAGGGTCAACTGCATCAAATTGAATATGATCCTGGCGTATATGCACAAATTGCTGTAGATGCAGTTAGGACATGGAAAACTTTATTGGGGCATGGAGATTTACAAGGACAGTTATCTAAGGTAATACAAGGAACTAATGAACCTTACGCTGAATTTGTAGATAGGCTTATTCAAGCAGATTCTAGAATTTTTGGGGATACAGAACAAGCAATGCCATTTATAAAACAACTGGCTTATGACCAAGCAAATCGTTGCTACAGAGAGGTCATTAGACCATGGAGACATAAAGTTTTAAACACATATATTAAATTATGTAGAGACATTAATGAACAAGGACAAGTCTTGGCAGCAGTACAACAGGCTTTAGATACCAGGCCAAAACCATGATACAATTGTGAACAAACAGCACATTTTAAAAGGAGTTGCCCCATAAGAGGAGGGTTTAACAAAGCTAGGTATCAAAGGAATAGAATACCGGGTATTTGCCCACGATGCCGTAGAGGGAGACATTGGGCTAATGAATGCCGTTCTAAAACCACCATAGAGGGTACTCCATTATCAAAAAATGGACAAGGACCAGGTGTTTACCCATGATATCATGGAGAAAGGCATCGGGCTCCATTGCCAAAAAACGGACAGGGGGGCCCAATGCTCCGGGGCCCACGGCCACAAATGTACGGGGCACTGGAGGAACCCAGAAACTCCATGGAGGAACCCAGCAACAGCATCAGGGTAGTGCCCAGGACACATTATTCATCAGATTTCTCATCAGACGAACCAGAGGGAGCGCAGGATTGGACATCTGCGCCTCCACCAGAGCAGTACTAACTCCAGAGATAGGAGTTCAAATCATTCCCACAGGAGTAAAAAAACCTCTTCCCCAAGGAACAGTAGGCTTAGTGTTAGGACGCAGTTCTTCTGCTCTAAAAGGACTTATGATAAGTCCCGGGGTAATTGATCCCTATTATGAAGGTGAAATAAAAATTATAGCTAGTTCTCCAAAGGGTATATCAGTAATTTCACCAGGAGATAGAATAGCACAGTTTTTAATAATACCCAGCCTACATGATAAATTTTCCAGTAGTAGTAAAGAAAGATGTTCCAGGGGATTAGGCTCCACAGGTGTAGATTGGGCTATGCTATCTTTAAATTTAGATTCTCACCCAATGCTAAAACTAAATATTCAAGCACATGAATTTAATGGGCTACTGGATACAGGTGCAGACCTTAGCATCATATCTCGTCAAGTATGGCCAAAACATTGGCCGCTACAACAAGCCACTTAAACGCTTTGAGGCCTAGGAGTGGCAACTAATCCCCATAGAAGTGCAATGGTATTAGATTGGAAGGATCCTGAAGGATGTGAAGGAACTATACAGCCATATGTATTGGATCATTTTCCTATAAATTTATGGGGATGAGATGTCCTAGATCAATTAGGTTTGACATTAACAAATAACATCAATCCAAATGTGCCCACTATTAGGGCTAAACAAGGTTTCAGGAAAGAAAAAAGATTAGGAGAACAAGGTATAGCAGCACCAATTCAAATAGATCAAGGAATAAATTGACATGGACTGTTTTTTCAGAAGGGGTCACTGAGGCAATAAAAATTACATGGAAATCAGAAAGACCAGTATGGGTTCCTCAGTGGCCCCTGACTAAAGAAAAGATACAAGCAGCCCATGACCTGGTCAAACAACAATTAGCGGAGGGACATATACAACCTTCCATATCTCCCTATAATACTCCCATTTTTGTCATTAAAAAGAAATCTGGTAAATGGAGATTATTGCAAGATTTAAGAGCCATTAATAATGACATGGTAATTATGGGACCTGCTCAATCAGGGATTCCTCAATTGTCTGCTTTGCCAAAAACCTGATACGTTTTAGCTATAGATATTAAAGATTGTTTTTTTTTTCAATTCCAATTCATCCTGAGGATAGTCCACGTTTTGAATTTACTATCCCTGCACTGAATCATGAAGGTCCTGATCAGAGATATGAATGGAAAGTACTCCCCCAAGGGATGACTAACAGCCCAACTATGTGTCAAATTTATGTTACCAAAGCAATCCAGCCACTAAGAAATCACAATCCTGGACTACAAATATTTTACTATATGGATGATGTATTGTTAGCACACAAAGATAAAAACACATTTCTAGAATGTTATGCACACTTACAAATTTATTAAGAAATTATAATCTAGAGATAGCAATAGATAAAGTACAATTAAATTTTCCAATTAATTATTTAGGAGTTCTATTATCCTCAACCATGGTCCGTCCACCAAAAATTCAAATACGAGTAGATCAACTCAAATCACTTAACGACTTTCAAAAGTTATTGGGAGACATAAATTGGATAAGGCCTTATCTAGGCATACTAACAGGAGAGTTGGGACCTTTATTTGATATCCTAAAAGGCCCATCAGATCCAAATTCACCCTGAATATTAACGCCTGAAGCAAGAAAGGCATTAAAAATTATTGAAACATATATGGAAAATATGCATTTTGATAGAATT
Source organism: Callospermophilus lateralis (assembly GCF_048772815.1). NCBI lineage: Eukaryota > Metazoa > Chordata > Mammalia > Rodentia > Sciuridae > Callospermophilus > Callospermophilus lateralis. The sequence goes on from NW_027516477.1 coordinate 955,563, forward strand.
GATATAAGTTTGCCTTTATTATTTATTTTAATACCAACAAAAAATATTCCTACAGGAGTATTTTGGCAAGAAGGTCCATATTATGGATACATTTATCTTATTCTCCTAACACTATTCTTACTAGGTATCCTGAGGCTGTAGGACAATTAATACTCAAAGGAATACAAGCAGCAAAGGGAGTATTTGGAATTTCTCCCAATAAAATTATTACTCCATATACTATGAATCAAATTGATGAGTTAGCTAATGAGTTAAATACTTGGGCAATAATCATGTGTAAATCTAATGTTTCATTTGATAATCACTTACCATCCAACCCTTTGTTGTCTTTTTGGTCTTTGCATCCTGTAGTTTTTCCAAAAATGACAAGAAAAACCCCTATCATGAATGCTCCAAATGTATTCACTGATGGGTCAAGTAATGGTACAGCAGCAATAGTTACACCTGATCAAACTTTTACATTTTTAGTACCCAAACAATCAACTCAAAAGGTAGAGCTTAATGCAGTTTTACAAGCTTTTGTGATGTTTAAAGATTCTGTATTTAATTTATTTTCTGATAGTCATTATATAGTTAATGCTATAGTATCCCTTGAAGATGCTGGTAAGATTTCCCCTTCCTCTACTGTTTTCTCTTTGTGTTCCACTATACAAAGTCTGATATGGGACAGAAAAGATCCATTCTTTATAGGACATATCAGAGCACATACAGGATTGCCTGGAGCCCTTAGTTTGGGCAACGATATAGCAGATAGAACTACACATCATGTACATATTTTCTCTACACTAGAAGAAGCTACAAATTTTCATAAAAGGTTTCATGTCAATGGTAATACTTACAAAAATGTTTTAAAATAACTACGGAACAAGCTAGACAAATAATAATACAATGTCAAAATTGTGTGACCTTTTTACCACAAGTTAATCTTGGAGTCAATCCTAGAGGACTGATACCTAACCATATTTGGCAGATGGACGTCACACACTTGCCAGAATTTGGAAAATTAAAATATTTGGATGTTACAGTTGATACTTCTTCTGGATTTTTGATGGGCTCCCTTCATGCCGGAGAAAAAACTAAAGATGTTATAGCTCATTACTTACAAAATTTTGCCACTGTGGCATTCCAAAACAGTTAAAAACAGATAATGGTCCTGGTTATACTTCTACCTCTTTTAAACAATTTTGCTCATCATTTGGTATTTCTCATATAACAGGAATCCCATACAATCCTCAGGGACAAGGCATAGTTGAAAGAGCTCATCAAACTATTAAAATGTACTTATTAAAGCAAAAAGAGGGAATTGGAAAGGGGTATATATCCCCCAAAGATAAACTTAAAATAACCCTCTTTACTCTAAACTTTTTAAATTTGGATTCATCAGGACTTAGTGCTCGGAAAGACATATGTGTCCAAAAAATGTACATAAGCCTAAGGTGCTTCGGAAGGATATTCTAACAGGACAATGGAAAGGTCCTGACCCAGTGATTGTCTGGAATAGGGGGTCTGTTTGTGTGTTTCCACAGGGAGAACAGCAGCCGATTTGGTTTCCAGAGAGATTAACTAAGGTCCTGACCCAGTGATTGTCTGGAATAGGGGTTCTGTTTGTGTGTTTCCACAGAGAGAACAACAGCCAATTTGGATTCCAGAAAAACTAACCAAAGCAAATTCTACGGACGAAAAAAAAAAATGTGATTTGACTCAAATGCATAACAGCTGATATCCAGAGTTCCAGTTTGGCTATTCTTACATCTGCGACAGTGATTAACCAGGATGTTCTTTTCAATATTTATTTTATTATTGCCTTTTCCCACAGCATAAAGTTCTATTTTATTTTTGAGCTCATACAGACCTAGGTTAATGTTTTTCTGATCAGTTTTATTTTTTGACTGTGGAGTTTTTAAACATTGCAATGGAGATTTCACCTAGGTAAAGCTACAAGGCCTTTACTATCATCTTATGTGTTGTATGTTATGTGTGCACACTTCTGTTTTGTGTTGTATGTCTGTATGTGCGTATGTCCATATATCATATATGAGGAGCGCTCATGAATAAATGGATCCGAATTTTTTTATTCACGTGATTTTAATGGTTTAATTTGAATTGGGTAAACAGCTGTTGAAAATTGTTTTAATATGTAAACAAATAAGGAGGTTAACAGATATGTTTGTTTACTTTCACCTTTCCTTTTCATTATATATAATAATTCTGTTCAGGATAATGTAAATTGTTCAAAAAATTGTTTTCTTAGTGCCTGTTGGAATGTTACATAATTTTTTTCTTAGCATCATTGCCAGAATTCCTATCTTCATCCCAGTGCCAGTGAAGACAAAGATAAAACCAAACTACAGCTTCCTCGATAGTTATCACAACAAACTGTATAAACTGATGTATCAATGAATAATAACTCAACAAGTAATGCTCAATCAAGGAATCGATTTACTTTGGGAGGAAATGGACATATTGACAGATTCCTCTGCTTTGAACTGCTTGCAAAACTTGTCTGGACTATGTATCACTTGTATGCATTGTGAACTATCTGTTGGTGAAGTGAATTGTGGTAGTGCTGGAGTATTTTCGCTCATGGTGTCACCGGTGGTACAATTTTTCAAAGGAGCCATCAATTGGCTTAGTGTCATGGCATTTTGCATCCTCCTCCCTTCTACTAGTGATGGTCTAAAATTTGGGGGCCAACAGAGGTGAAGCAAAGAACCTCACCCCCCACAGGCACCAAGGCCAAATTTGGGGGCCAACAGAGGTGAGGCAAAGAACCTCACCCCCCACTGGTGCAAAGGCTTATCCACAAGTATGGCTATATGCTGGACCAGTAGTCAGTGACGGGTATGATCCAATTGCAGTGGTACCAACCTAAGACAGGAGGCTGACGCCTAGAGGTCAGTTCATCCGATGACGGGTAAGAACCATATGTTGAATTGGACTGCCTAACAGGCACGGTCCCTAAGCCACATTGCTTGTTGTTTAATTAAACAGAAGGGGGGAGATGCTTAGAGCCACAGCGAAGTCTGTATGGCCCCTGGCATTTTGCCAACACTATTGATTGACAGGCGAGGCATTACTATCCGCTTCTGCCGCTACTTTTGAGTTCTCGCACTATTTTGGAGTTCTCGTGGGGATTTCCGGGGATTCCCTGAGAGTTCCCATTGGTTGGGGAAGTGCAGGAGGAAATATTTCCGGGGGAGATATTTCCGGCTGGGGGTTCCTGCACCAGCCTACTGGCATTCGGGAGAATTCCCCAGGAACTTGTGTGCGGTTTTTTCTTGCAGTTAAAAAATAAAGTTTGTTCCTGCTTCAGTGGCTTGTGATTTGTGCCCAGCCAGACTGCAGCAACTAACTGGCATTACATCAAGCTCTTCACTCACAAATATCACTCAATCATCTGAATTATTAAAACTAATAATAACTTCTACTTCATCATAACTCTTATTAGCATAATTATTATCATAATTATTAACAACTCCATTAAAATTCCAACAATAGATTTCCCCAAATTATTACCTTAGACCCTCAAGTCTCAGAATATTCTTCCATAGCTATACTTTCTTTTTAGCTTTATAATTTTAATTTCATTTTATAAATTTTTACTTTATCTAAAACTAAAGCATATAATTTTATATAATAATATGGTGACAAACAAGTTTCTCACAATCTCTCATTAACTTTGTTTTTATTTATTCTTTATAGTTCTCTCCATGAACAATCATATTTCCAATATGTGCCTATTTTTCTTCCTTCTTAATTGACATAGAATTGTACATAATGTGTTGTACCAGGTGACGTTTCAATACATGTATAAACAGCGTAATGTTCAAATCAGGCCAAGTATGTGTATCATTTTTCATTATTTGTAATGAGAGAACATTCAGAATCCCTTTTCAAGGTTTTCAAAATGTTCAGCACAGTGTTGAACATTTTTGAGAGTCATCTTTGTTTACTAGATTAGTCTTATTTAAATGGCTGAGATCTTTTTTCAAACATAGGCAGAAATAGCAATAGCTTTGTGTTTTTCCTAATCTCAGAAGTAACTACAGTGTCTTTCATTGTGATGTTCAACATCAACTGTCAGTTTCTCAGTGTTCTGAATAGCTTGGGGAAATTCAATTCCATTCATTTTTTAAAAGATCAAGTATCGTACATTGATGCTATATTTGTGAATTTTTCTATCTCTATATAAATGATTTTAAAGATTTCTTTTAAAAGACAGAGTGAGAGAGAGAGACAGAGAGAGAGAGAGAATTGAGAGAGAGAGAGAGAGAGAGAGAGAGAGAGAATTTTTTTAATTTTTTTTTTTTAGTTTTCAGCGGACACAACGTCTTTGTTTGTATGTGGTACTGAGGATCGAACCCGGGCCGCACGCATGCCAGGTGAGTGCACTACTGCTTGAGCCACATCCACAGTCCAGGATTTTTTAATATATGTATTCATATTAACACACAAACACTATATATATATATATATATATATATATATATATATATATATACACAATATATATATATATATACATACACAAACAATATACACAAACACTATATACACAATATATATATATATATATATATATATATATATATATATACACAATATATATATATATATACATACACAAACAATATACACAAACACTATATACACAATATATATATATATATATATATATATATATATATATATACACAAACAATATACAATATACACAAACACTATATATATTGTGGAACATTTCGGTACTTTTTTTCCATAAATTGTCATATGTTGTTCTGGTTTTGATATAAGTAAAACATTTTCCTTATAAATTGATGTGTGATATATATTATTTTTTCCTATATTCTTAAAAAATTTATGTTAGGTTGTTTTTACTTTCTTAACATTTGACATGGTTAACAAGCAAATCCATGAATGACTACTATTTTTTTTTCATAGAAAGTTAGCTCAATACACATTTACAGTAAACTATAAACAGGATATTGTGATTTTCTGATTTTTTCTATTGCAAATAATGGAAAATTGTGACCTTTGAATAAGTTTTCAAATTGATTTAAATAAATATCTATAGACATTAAATTGTTCATATTATATATTAGCTTTTTTGATGTCCGCAGGGATTGTAAAAATTTTACTTCTTCTTTCATACCATGGAAATTTTCATTTTTTTCCCCCAGTTTTCCTTTTCTTTTATATTTAAAGATTTCCTCTATTTTTAAAATAAATAGTTGTATTTTATGTCTGGGAATGTGGCTCAGTGGCAGAGTGCTTGGCTAGCATGTGTGAGGCACTGGGTTTAATTCTCAGCATTGCATATAAATAAATAAAATAAAGGCCCCCCTTGACACTTAAAAAATTTAAATAAAGTTGTATATTGTTGATTTTTCTATGTTCTTTTATTATGCCCATATGTGTATGTATTTATACGTCTCTGTGTATATATGTATATTGTTCTAATTTTTGTTAATTTTATGGTCTATTTTTTCTTATTTTTTAACTCTAATTTGTATATGACAGCAGAATTCATTACAGTTCATATTACAAATACAGAGCTAAATTTTCCATATTTTTGGTTATATACAAAGTATTTTCACACCATTCATATCTTCATACACATACTTAGGGTAATGATGTCCATCTCATTCCACCCTCTTTTAATATTTATTTTTTAGTTATCGGCGGACACAACATCTTTTGTTTTGTGTATGTGGTGTAATTGCCTTTTGGGGGTAAGTGTTTGTTAACCCTATTGTTATATAAAGAGATGATTAAAGCTACTAATTTATGCCACCCTTGAGCTTAATAATGCCTAAAGTTTTTATTTTCCTAATCTATAGCATGGGGTGGTAGTCCCCTATATACACATCTTGAAAAAATATTAAGTGAGTAAAATGTGAGAATAAGAGAAAATGGTATTTTTATAGCAATCCAAGTTGACAAATACATCAGGCTATTGGCCAATCATAAAGAAGGAATTCCAGAAGGTATAGTAAAAGAAACATAGGGGAAGGTTGTAGAATTGAAACAGATCTGGTACACAGAGAATAACATTAAGAGGATTTTAGGTGGTAGTAAATGCACGAAGAGGTCTGGACTTCTGTGAATGATGGGAGCAACAGGCTATTGAGGCATATGAGGAGTAGTCCTAATTTTGTTTTAAAAGCAGATGAGCTTAGGTTGCAGAATTGCACTATGATCCTAACATTTAAATTTGTTAATATTTCTGAGGTTACAAGCAGTTTTTTTTTTTTTTCATTCAGAAGGCCACTGGTCAGTGGTCTAGTTATAAGAAAAGATTATGAAAATTATTTGGCAAATAATAGATTTTAAGATATTGTAAGAGGCTGTAACATGTTTAATGCTGTCAGGAAAGAGCTCAGGAAAGCAGGGTCAAAGATACAGAAGGGAGAAAGTAATCAATAACAAGTCTTCTCCAAGGGAGGGTATAGGATGGGATACTGAGCATGGGTGATAGATTTGGATTCGTCCATTCTTACAGGAAGAAGTATTCTACTAAGATGCCCCAGGATCTATTGAGAATGACTGAATCTACATTTTAGGCAGTGAATGATTGTAGCCTTCCATAAATACTAATTAAACAATGAGTTAGTGATGATGTCCTGAAGTAACATTGATTTGTGCTGGACAGTTCTGTATCTTCTTTGGTATATTTCTTGTTCATCATTTGATATGCCCTGGGATTTTTACTTCTTTTCTCTGGACCATTTTGAAAGGTACAACAGAGGTGTACAAGACTGCACATCTTGCCAATAATCGGAACACTCAAGGTAAAAAATCATGGCTCTACTCAGCCTCTTTTCAGTCTTGGAGAACAACTCTCCATGTTGTGATGATGCCAAGGAGCTAAAAGCTCCCTATGAGAGATGTCCTTAAATGCTTGAGTTCAAACACCATACTATGATGCTTCTTATAGAATATGATTGTATTTCCCCGAGCACCATTGACAAGGGAGGCTACTAATTATACTAGCCTCCACTAAAGCATTAGCCAGGTAGCATACAAGAACAAAGACAGGAAGTCAAAATCAAAAGTCCAAAAGATCATAAGGCCAAACAAAATGAATTGGGAATGGTGTTATTCTCCTAAAGTAATTGAAAACCAGAGACCCAGCAAAAAAGAAATAAATCTAGGCAGATTTCATCCCCATGTCTAAGCTCCAAAACAGAGAGTGTACAAGTCAGAGGGAATGTGTACTGAGAAATATTGTACAGGAGAAGGACAATGAAATAAATGAGGGGTTATGTTATAAAATAAGAAATAAAAATTTAAATGGTAAGGACCAGAAAAAATGATTCCATCCTATCTACAAGAATCATGCATGATGAAAGATAAAAAGAAACTCCCCAGCCAGGCACTGTGGTGCAAGCCTGCAGTCCCAGCTACTTGGGAGGCTAAGGAAGGTGGATCACGAGTTCAAGACCACCTGGGAAAAACAGCAATATCCCAACTGCAAATAAAAAGGAGGGTGAGGAGAAGGAGGACGGGAGAGGAGAAGAAGAAGAAAAAGAACAACAACTCCCCAAGAAGTCTAGGATAACCGAGCAAGACATATTCCTGCTAGGTTTAGAAGACAGAGTAGAGTGGAAGAGGTTGAGTTGAGAAGATAGGAAAGGACCTGGCATTTCCACATGAGCACAGAGTAACAGGCTATTTCCAAATGATTCCTTACATCAGTTCTGCTAGTATTCTACCAATGGTCAAGGAAAAGGTATTTATAAATTGAGGATCAGGAATGGAGCTACTATTCCACAAGACTAATTGTGTTCCTGCAATACAATAGCCGAAACATGACACATACATATAGTAAAACCTGGATGAAACTTGATTAGTGTACAAAACCAGGCACACATTTCTTTTGAACAAATATCTCCTACAAAGGATATGGAAAAAGAAGCTGACCTGAGTCAGGAAAGGGTTTCTGTATAGCTCTGAGTCTCAGAGATCCTGAGGTTGAAAATATTAGACTTGCTTCTATGAAACTGTGGAACCTGATTCACATAGTGGAAGGTGTGAAGCTGGATGGACAACTCTAGGTATTTGGGTAATTCTATAAAGTATTCCTCAACATCTGGGTGCAGTCTCACATGGCTTAAAGTCTCCCCATTAAGTTTAATCTGATTTGGCATCCAAATGCCAGTTTGGCAGTAAATCCGTTCTTAAACTCTCAGGGATTCTTCCATGCTCCCTTACATAGTCAAAGAAACAGAGTATCTTCCTTAATCCCAAAACTGATTTTTTACAAAGATCCGTTTCTAACAAAGGAAGACCTGGGTAACAGCTCCCATGGGTGTTACTGCTCCTTCTTAGTCTGTTCTTTCAACCTGCTCTTCTAATCCCAACCAAACAGAACCATCTCCAGCTATATCCTCAGGTCAGCCAGGTTCTTTGAAAGCCACCTCCTCTGCTTAGAAGTCCGTGCACCAAGCACCCCAGCTACAGCATTTAGGCCTCTGCACCAGTGTTCCCTGCCACAGTACTGGCATAATGCTGTGCTAGAACTCACATGTCACCTGCCTGTAACAATACTCACACCTCACCTTCACTCTTCCCTCTACAGTTAGAAATAACTGGAGAATCAGCTGCTTTTCTCTTTAACCTCTGAAAAGCATTTCCTTCTCTCCAAAAGAAAATGTGATTTCCTAGAAGGCCCTGAAATTTTGAGGCATAAAGAAAATAATTGTCTCCTGTCTGAGAGAATAAAAAACAACAACAACAAAAAAGTCTCAGACTTTAAAAACAAAGTCCTTTATCCCTTTTCCGAGAGTGATGTTAGAAGGAATAATCTCCATTGTCCCTTCCTTTTGGATTAGTAAACCAGCTCCTCCATACAGCCAAGAGCAAAAATGACACCTTTTTGTCTTTGACTGAAGGAGTAAAAATGTAGATAGAGCTATCTTTAGCAGGTCACCATAACAGTAGTGTAAACTCAAGAAGCTGCATTACCAGCAAGGAGAGGTGAGCTTAGACCACAGGTATGTAAAGTCCAATAGACTGCACACTTGAGTCAGGCAGCTCAAGGACCTATGAGTCTTGCATGTGTAATGAATATCGGAGAGTCTGCCCTATGAACAGAGCTATTTGAATGGAGGAACTAAGCCAGAGAGCAATCAGGGATCAGGGATCATATCATACTTCCAGGACAACAGGGCACTTAGGGAGAGGATATTGAGGTTGGCAGGTCAGTGTCCAGTTATGAGGACAAAGGAGACAGCACTGGGCAGCCGGTCTGCCTGTGCTTCAACATTACCATGCTGTGGCAACAGCAACAGGGACAGCACAAGATAGTAGACTTTGGTTGCTTCCCTTCAAAGCCACTGACATTTCCAAAGATAAGCCCTGAGATTCTCACACCCTTCTCATGTGCATGTGCGTATGCCAATACATGTGTTGCCTGCATGTGGGAGTCAGTGGGACTGAAATATCAGGGGTAAGAAATCTAAGACTGCATTGTAGGATTTCCCACAAAATCATGAAACCAAGTTACCCATTAAAATCTCCTCAGTGAGAACAAAAATCACACAAACACACACACACAAGGCACCTTGTGGATATTGTTGTACAACAGTCTTTGGTGTAAATAACATTTCTTCCATTGACAAATTGCATAATCTTGGACATTTGCCTTTCATTGTTTGACCCTCAATTTCCATAGCTACCATGGGAGATGAGATACAAGTTCCATGTGTCAGTTACAGTAATTGCATCTCACTATGAGAAATTTTACATGCTTTCTCTTCTTCTCAGGACATGTTAATTTGATGCATTGGCTGTCAATATAAGAATTTTCAGCCAAATTTGGAATTGGCTACATTCATGAATAAATGAGAATGACACTGACAAATTTGGTGTAAATTACATGAAAGGGAAACAATTAAATCAGTATTATAAATTCATACTAAGAAATACTACACAGTCAGTAAAAATAAAATATCCAATGAATTTCAATTACATGAGAAAGTGTTGACAGAATATTAGGTGAGCAAGAATACATTAAATCTAATATCATATGTAATGTAATCATGATTTTAATTTACTTGCAGTGTTGATATACACATATATGGCATTTATTAAAATCATTGCAAATGCCCACTGTCTCCTGGATGTTATCAGTTCATTCCTTTTAGATTGATTCAACTGGTTGGATCACCAGAGGACTGTTTCTTTCATTATTTACTGACGTGTTTCATCAGTAGTCTCAGGTTCTTAAGGATTGGAATTGTACTATAAATTTATATAATCATGTATAATATATAATATACATAATTATATATAATCATGTATAATGTATTATATATTATGTTGTATATAATCAATAGATGTTGATTATATACAACATCTATAACCATGTTGATGTTGTAGAACAAATGAACTAACAAATCCTCAGAGCAGAAACAAAGTTGGCAAAGTTAATCTTCCCTCAAGTGGGCCCAGTCTTAGGCCCCTACCATTGGATGACTTGAATGTCATGTCCATCATTCAAATTCCCATGCTACTTGCAACATTTCCTGGATAGGATTTAGCTGCTGTGATTCTTTTCCTTTTTACAAAGATGCTCTTATAGCTTTTTTGTTACCATAATAGTATTGTGTAGTGTAGAAGCACCTGTAAGCTGGCAATCATTCTTGAATATAAGTCCAAGAAAACAAGATGAGAAACTCAGGTTTTATTTCTTCCCAAATAACCTAGTGAAAAATCATAAAATATCAAGCATATTACACATAACATGTATATTAAATAATATTATTAAATTAATGTCACCAGAAATAATATAATATTAATAGCTTTTGGATCTAAGTGGTGACCCACAGATATACATTGTACTATTCTTTCCAGTTTTTAAGATTAAACATATCCAAGTTTGAAACATTAAATTGAAAGCAAAAAATACACAGACACGACCCCCACACATATAAGCACACATGCACATACTCAGGCACACGGGTCAGTTAGGCTACTGACAATTGCATTGTGTTTGCTTATTAACTCATTTAAAATTCATGGGTTTGCACATATTTATTGAGAGGCAACTGGGTTTAGTGAGAGCAGCATGTATTTTGAAGTCAGTCAAATAGAAGGCAAGGATGAGCTTGTCCTGTGGGACAGCTACTTGAACTCTTGGAGTTCAACATCATCCTTTCAGCATTAGAGATGCTGATCATTGTATCAATATCTGTGAATGATTATTATTATTATTATTAGTAGTAGTAGTAGTAGTAGTATTACTAAAATGTGGCAGGCATATTTTAGATCCATATTTTAAAATACTCACTTTCATATTTTGTTTCTCAAGATCTCTTAAGTGAATAAATACCATGCATTTAAGATGTCATTTGGCCATGTAGAAAATTTGTTTTCAAACACTTTAGTAAAAACACATTATTATGCATATACATAGTTATGCATGGTTATGTATATGTGCTATAAATATTTCATACTGCATACACATTATACATGCATATGTGCGTATGTTAGATAGAAATAATGTGTTTGCATATGCAGGGAGAGAGAAAGAGAGGGTTTATAAATGATCAAGCAAATTGAGTAAGATGCTAGCTGTAGATGGTGTTCAGTAGAATCTCCATCTATATGTGCTTTATGCTATTTTTCAATTCATTTGTATAAGATTAAAATCATTTCCAAATAAAACATTTTTTTAAAAAGATGCTTTGTGGCTAAGAGAGAAAGGAAAGCATTTATGCCTATAATAGTCATTTTTTCCTCAAGGTTCTTGAATAAAATATGTACAAATAGAGCTTTGTCTGAGATACAGGTGCTTCATTTTCAGAGACTGAACCCCCAGTCCTGTGTGACTCCCTTAGGGTTGTCTGCATAATACAACAAAGCCTTTGATTTAGGCTAGTCACCAGCCTGTGGCTTATAATCAACTTTTTTTCTCTCTACAAAATGACACTTAATGCAATAAAGAGTCATGGTTAGGCTGGTGGATTCTGAAGATGGATTGCTTAGGTTTGAATTCTGTCACTTAAAGGAATAATGTTGCAGATAGGGGTATAGCTAGGTAGACTATTTACCTAGTACACATAAGGCCCTTGCTTCAACCACTAAAACTGTGGGGGAAGATAAAGTACAAAAGTTATTATAAACAATGAGTTTGGGAACTTTTGCAATGGTAGGGATTGAAAATAGAACATTGCAAAAACTAAGCAAGAATTCTACTACTAAGCTACATCCCCAACCTAAGAAGTTCTTATTAGAGTATAAGTCAGATGAAGTCATCAAGGGGAAGGAAGGAACGAAGGAAGGAAGGAAGGATGGAAGGAAGGAAGGAAGGAAGATAAAGGTTGGAGGGAAGGAAGGAGGAAAGAAATAGAAAGAAAGGAGAAAATAGGTAGGAAGGAAGGAGAAAAGAGGAAGTAAGGAAGGAGAAAATAGGTAGGAAGAAAGAAAGTAACAAAGGAAGAACAGAAGGAAAGACGGAAGGAAAGAAGAAAGGTAGATCAAATGGGACAAGAGATGCTGTGTGTTTGACAGTATCATGCTTATCCTCTTGCTTACCCCAATTCTAGAAACCATAGCCAGTGTAGCTGTTTTCTACCTCCTTGGAGAATAAGTAAATGCCTAAATACAGACCTGCCCTTGGTGAAGTCTGATATCTAACTTGGGTGAGTGAGCAATAACAACAAAATTAATTGGTTTATGCTAAAGACCTCAGTATTGATTCCAGAAAATGTTTTCTGAGAATAAGTCAAATGCCTCACAGGTGACAGTAATTCCTCCTGTCACAGTATGGCAAGTCAGAGGCATAGGTAATTTCTTTGTCTTCCCATCACCATATTATGCAGGATTCTTTTTCAAAGCTAATTGTCATTTGGTTAACTTCAATGGGACAGAGTGAGAACTCAGTAACTAATAGTGACAAATGTTTAATGAAATGCAAATGTATTATGAATTCATAAAAATGCCATTTATGATGGAACCTTTGCTTTTTCACTTTTTAATGAAAGATTATAGGGTCCCTAAGTAAATATCTCCACCCAGACAATAAGAAAAGAGTGAAAAGACATCAATAGATAAACTCTATTCAGGTTACATCAGATACACATTTTAACCTCTCTAAATCAATGGTTATGAACCTATTTTTCAATAGCAGTGGATACTTCTATTGATAGTAAGTGCACTGCTATAACTACAAACATAGATGAAAGAAGTTTCCTGGTTGTGTTGGGCAGGGCCTCAAATTCTCAGAGCTCCTAAGCCAACTCCAGGTACTCAAGGCTCTGCACAGTCCAGATTAACATCTTGTTATTAGCTGAAAGATTCAAATCCAGGATTCTGTGTTATAATTTTTCTGTCTTATAATTTTTCATTCAAAGCTTCTAAAACTTCCTATTATGTCATCAAAAGTGAATTACCTATACTAGATGTTTTACATATTATCTGCTTTAATCTTCCCAAAAACCTTATTAGGTAAGTTCTATTTTACCTACCTAGTATAGGGAAAAATATCTATTTTATCTAAGTTCACCCAGAAATTATGGAACTGAGTTCTGAACCCAGTTCTGGTTCCAGACACTTAAGCTACTAAGTCAAGTGTCTGGTTCCAGACACTTAAGCTACTCAGTTTTCAAGCATCTTAAACAATTCCAAATCTGAGTAAGAGTGTGGCTTGTCTTGCTCATATATGACTCTTATCATGAAAAAAATGTATGATTTCCATTAAAATTTTTAAAGTACTGGAATGTGTTGAGAAATACAGTTTGAATGCTGGAGTTCTCAATTTGATAGCAATTTTACTGACACTAGCTATTGGTTGTCTAACCTAGGAGGGTCACTTTGTTTCCAAAAGTAATGAATCAAAAGAAAGAAAATTCCTCGCAATAATTATGTGTTCATTTAAAAAAATCAGTTTTTTTTTGTGGGGCCAGGATTGTATCTCAGTGGTACAGCACTTGCCTAGCATGTGTGAGGCACTAGGTTTAATCTCCAAAACCACATAAAAATAAAATAAAGGGCGGCGTGGTTGGCACACATGGAAGGCCGTCCCACTTGCTGTGTGGTTGGTACAGATGGAAGGTGGCACAGAATGCAGAGGCTTTGCTTGTGGGTCACCAGTCAGAGCTCTGAAAACAGCACAAGGTCACCCCAGCACCCCCCACCTCACCAAACACCCTACGCAGGAAACAGATGGAATCCATCTTGGAAAACCTTACTCATCATCTATCAGTGGGTGTGGCTACCAGTGCAGTTTTGTGGCTGACCAGACAGATTTTGGAACTATACAAGAGCAATATAAATATATAGGGGGAAAACATTAAAGCAACAGTCACACAGAGCTGGAAAGAAACATGAGCAGTATAAAAAGACAAGGAAAGAAAGGAACATAAATGATGTAGAGCAGTTCAACATTAGAAGAGGTAATATCTGCAGCAGAAGGAATGTCAGATAAAGATTTCAGGATATACATGGTTCAGATTATCTAAAGTCTCAAGAAAGACTTTAGACAGCAAATGAAGACAATAAAAGATCACCTTGACAATGGATTTATATAAACAAATCCAAGAAGCAAAAGATCAACTCTACAGGGAGATAGAGGTTATACAAAAACAAAAAAACAAAAAACAAAACACAGAAATCCTGGAAATAAAGGAAAAAATAAACCAAATTAAAAACTCAAATGAGAGTATCATCAGCAGAGTAGAACACTTAGAAGATAGAACATCAGACAACAAAGACAAAGTATATCATCACAAAGAGTGTAGACAGCACAGTGAGATTGGTAAGAAACCATGAGCACAATATCCAAGAAATGTGGGATAGCATAAAAAGACCAAATTTAAAAGTTAATGGGATATAGCAAGATATAGAGGTCCAAACCAAAAGATTGAGCAATCTGTTCACTGAAATAATATTAGAAAATTTGCCAGACATAAAGAATGAAACAGAAATCCATATCCTAGAAGCCTACAGAATGCCAAATGTGCAAAATCACAAGAGATCCACACCAAAACACATTGTAATGGAGATGCCCAACATACAGAACAAGAGAGAATTTTAAAAGTCACAAGGAAAGGAAGCAGATTACATTTAGAGGTAAACCAACTAGGTGAATGGATGATCTTCTGAAACCTAGAAGATCCTGGAACAACATATTTCAAATGCTGAAAGATAATGGGTTCCAACCAAGAATCTTGTATCCAGCAAAATTAAGCTTCGGGTTTGAAGATGAAATAAAAAATTTCCATGATAAACAAAAGTTAAAAGAATTTGCAGGTAGAAAACCAGCACTTCAAAACATCCTTGTCAAAATATTTCATGAAGAGGAAATGAAAATTAACAATGAAAACCAACAGTGGGAAGTTGTACAGTAAAGGAAAAACTAATCAAAGAGGGAAAACATATCACGTTAAATAACAAAATAAACAAATATGGCTAGAAATACAAACCATATCTCAATAGTAACCCTAAATGTTATTGGCTTAAACTCACGAATCAAAAGACATAGGTTTGTAGACTGGATTAAAAAAAAGATCCAACAATATGCTGCCTACAGGAGACTCATTTGATAGTAAAACATATACACAGACTGAAGGTGAAAGGTTGGGAAAAATCATACCACTCACATGGACATCAGAAGCAAGCAAGGGTGTCCATACACATATCAAATAAAATAGACTTCAAGCCAAAGTTAATCAAAACGGATAAAGATGGACAATACATACTGCTCTAGGGAACCATACGCCAACAAGACATAACAATCATTAATATATATATATATATGTCCCAAACAACGGTCCAGCTATGTTCATCAAAGAAACCCATCTCAAGTTCAAGAGTCAAATAAAACACAACACAAAAATCCAACACAAGTATCTCACAACTGAACAGATCTTCCAAACAAAAGTTGAATAAAGAAACTATAGAACTCAATAAGACAATTAATAAATTATACTTAATTGAAATATATAGTATATATCAACCAACATCAAGAAGATACATTTTTTCTAAGAAGCACATGGATCCTTCTCAAAAATATACCATATATTATGTCACAGGGCAACATATTATGTCATAGGAAATACAAAGAAGTAGAGATACTATCATGCATTTTATCTGATCACAATGGAATGAAATTTGAAATCAATAATAAAATAAGAAAGAAAAATTCCTACATCACATGGGGAATGAACAATATGCTTCTGAATAAACAATGGGTTACATAAGACATCAAGAAAAAAATTTTAAAAATTCTTAGAGGTAAATGAAAACTCAGACACAACATATTGATATCTCTGGGACACTATGAAAGCAATACTAAGAGGAAAATTTATTGCATAGAGTTCATTTCTTAAAAGAAGAAAAAGCCAACAAATAAATGATCTCACACTATATCTCAAAGCCAAGAAGAAAAAGCCAACAAATAAATGATCTCACACTACATCTCAAAGCCCTATAAAAAGAACAAATCAGCAGCAAATGCAGTAGAAGGCAATAAATAATTAAAATCAGAGCTGAAATCAATGAAATTGAAACAAAAGAAACAATTGAAAAAATTGACAAAACTAAAATTGGTTCTTTGAAAAAATAAATAAGATTGACAGACCCTTAGCCATGCTAATGAAGAGAAGAAGAGAGAGAACTCAAATTACTAGTATATGGGATGAAAAAGGCAATATCACAACAGACACTACAGAAATACAGAAGATAATTAGAAATTATTTTGAAACCTTATATTCTAATAAATAGAAGATAGTAAAGGCATCAATAAATCTTTAAGTTATATGATCTGCCTAGATTGAGTCAGGAAGATATACACAACTTAAACAGACCAATATCAAGCGAGCAAATAGAAGAAGCCATCAAAATATTACCAACCAAGAAAAGCCCAGGACCAGATGGATATGCAGCCGAGTTTTATAAGACCTTTCAAGAAGAACTAATTCCAATACTCTTTAATATATTTCAGGAAATAGAAAAAGGGAGTACTTCCAAATTCATTCTACAAGACCAATATCATCCTGATTCCAAAACCAGACAAAGACACCTCAAAGAAAGAAAACTTGAGACCAATATCTCTAATGAATATAGATGCAAAAAATCATTAATAAAATTCTGGCAAATCGGATACAAAAACATAACAAAAAGATTGTGCACCATGATTAAGTGGGATTCATCCCCAGGATACAAGGTTTGTTCAACATAAGGAAATCAATAAACATAATCCATCACATCAATAGGCTTAAAGATGAGAACCACATGATCATCTTGATAGATGTAGAAAAAGCATTAGACAAATACAGCAACAGCATTCCTTTATGTTCAAAATACAAGAAAAAGTAGGGATAACAGGAACTTACCTCAACATTGTAAAAGCTATCTACACTAAGCCTCAGGCCAGAATCATTCTATGCAGAGAAAAAAATGAAGTCATTCCGTCTATAATCTGGACCAAGACAGGGTTGCCCTCTTTCACCACTTCTATTTAGCATAGTTCTTGAAACACTGGTCAGAGCAATTAGACAGATAAAAGAAATTAGCACTATTTGCTGATGATATGATTCTATACCTAGAAGACCAAAAAAACTCTACCAAGAAACTTGTAGAATTAGTAAATGAATTCAGAAATGTGGCAGGACATAAAATCAACACCCATAAATCAAAAGCATTTCTGTGTATCAGTAACAAATCCTCTGAAAAAGAAATGAGAAAAACTATTCCATTCACAATATCCTCAAAAAAATAAAATAAAATAAAATACTTGGGAATCAACCTAACAAAAGAGGTGAAAGACTTTTACAATGAAAACTAGAACCCTAAAGAGAGAAACAGAAGAAGACCCTAGAAGATGGAAAGATCTACCTGCTCATGGATAGGCAGAATTAATATTATTAAAATGACCATACTACCAAAAGCACTATACAGGTTCAATGCAATTCCAATCAAAATCCCAATAGCATTCCACATAGAAATAGAAAAAGCAATCATGAAATTTATCTGGGAAAATAAGAGACCCAGAATAGCTAAAGCAATTTTAAGCAGGAGGAGTGAAACAGTTGGTATCATTATACCAGACCTTAAACTATACTACAGAGCAATAGTAACAAAAACAGCATAGTACTGGCACCAAAACAGGCTAGTACACCAAAGGTACAGAACAGAAGACACAGAAAATAATCCACAAAATTACAACTACCTTATATTAGACAAAGTTGCCAAAAGCATTCACTGAAGAAAGGATAGCATTTTCAGCAAATGGTGCTGGGAAACCTGGAAATCCATATGCAACAAAATGAATTTAAATCCATATCTCTGACCATGCACAAAAGTTAACTCAAAATGGATCAAGGATCTATGGATTAAAAAAGAGACTCTGCATCTAGTAGAAGAAAAAGTAGGCCCTAATTTCCATCACGTGGGGCTAGGCCTCAACTTCCTTTATAAGATGCCTATAGCACAAGAATTAAAACTAAGAATTAACAAATGGGATGGATTTTTCAAACTAAAAAGTTTTTTTTTTTCTCAGCAAAAGAAATAATATGTGAGGTGAATAGGGAGCCTACATCCTGCAAACAAATTTTTACCCCTAACACATCAGATAGAGGTCTAATCTCTAGGGTATATAAAGAGCTAAACAAGATAAGTACCAAAAAAATAATCTAATAAATGAATGCGCCAAGGACCTGAACAGACACTTCTCAGAAGAGGATATACAATCAATCAACAAATATATGAAAAAATAAATGCTCATCATCTCTAGCAATCATAAAATTCAAACTTCTCTAAGATACCATTTCACTCCGGTAAGAGTGGCAGCCATTATGAAGACAAACAAGAAGCGCTGGAGAGATGCAGGGAAAAAGGTACACTCATACACTGCTGATGGGACTGCAAATTGGTGTAGCCAATTTGGAAAGCAGTATGGAGATTCCTTGGAAAACTGGGAATGGAACCACCATTTGACCCAGCTATTCCTCTTCTCAGAATAAAACCTAAAAATAGCATATTACAGGGACACAGCCACATCAATGTTTATAGCAGCACAATTCAAAATTGATTAACTCTGGAGCAACCTAGATGTCCTTCAGTGGATGAATGGATTAAAAAAATATGGCATTTATTCACAATGGAATATTACTCATAAATAAAAAAAAAAGTTAATGGAATTTGCAGGGAAATGGATGGCATTAGAGAAGATTATGCTAAGTGAAGTTAGCCAATCCACAAAAATTAAATGCCAAATGTCTTCTCTGATATAAGGGGGGGAGACTCAAAATGGGTTGGAAGGGAGAGCAAGGGAGAAAGATTACCCTTAGATAGGAAATAGGGGTGGGAGGGAAAAGGAGGGAGAAGGGGAATAGCGTGGATGATGAAAGGAGATATCCATCATTATACAAAATACATGTATGAAGATGTGAATTTAGTGTCAACATGACTTATATATAATATATAATTAAATGATAAATTATTATAATGGTGTATTAAGAATTGTAATGCAGGGCTGAGGATATGGCTCAAGCAGTAACGTGCTTGCCTAGCATGTGCGGGGCACTGGGTTCGATGCTAAGCACCACAAAAAATAAAATAAAGATGTTGTGTCCACCAAAAACTGAAAAATAAATATTAAAATAATTCTCTCTCTCTCTCTCTCTCTCTCTCTCTCTCTCTCTCTCTTTCTCTCTTTAAAAAAAGAATCATTATGCAAATAAATAAATAAATAAATTTTAAAAAATAAAAATTAAAAAAATATATATTTTAATAAAAAGAGATTTCAGCACCTAGCCAACCCACAAAATTTCTCCCCCAGCTTTAATGAACTACAAAAGAAATCCCTATCTGGAGCTCTCTAGCTTGTTTAATTTGCTCCTGTTAATTTTTAGATTTTATTTCTCTTTCAACTTACAATCTCTGTTTCATTTTGTGAAGTCCAGTGTGTTCCCTGTATAAATTTTTCCATTCACTTGACAGTCAAAAGAACTGGTTTCTTCAAGGATTAAGCCAGGAAGCAGTTTTTAACTACAACAAATTGAAACATTTGCACAAGGAAGTGTTGCTTTTATAAGTGATGGAAAACTTCAAATGTGATTACAATCAACCTTTGGCTTCCTAATCTGTTCAACAATAGGCCATATGTTAAGGGCAATTTCCATGTGCAGCATGTGGGTCCCATTTTTTCATCCTTAGACATAGTTGTTTACTGTTCAGCACAGTTTATGTATTTTAATCAGACTTTTTCAGTCTCTCTTAATAAATCACTACAAAGGGAATGTATCAAAACAAGAACTATTATGCAGTACCCTTACACATTATTTTCTGCCCTAGAGTTTCACTAAGTACTGGAATTCAAAAAATAATAATAATAAAACAAAACAAAGTTATTATATCCATCTACAGCTAAAATATGTTTTAAAAATTTTTGTAGTTATAGATAGACATAACACATTCATTTTATTTATTTACCTTTATGTTGTGCTGAGTATTGATCTCAGACCCTCACATGGGCTAGGTAAGCATTCTACCACTGAGCTACAACCCCAGCCCCAAGTTATAAGTTTATTTTTTATTCTCATGTCACTTATGATCTTAATCATCCTCATTGTGACCAGTTGGGTGTCCACCTTTCTTTTCCTTCCAGATCTCTTATTAGCAGGTCATAGTCACACAAAAGAAATATGAAACCCAGACTTTGGGGATTATTCATGCTGGTTATACTCCTGTCTAAAACTCTAAAGAGTTCCCTTCATATCCCAGTGTGGATCTGTGGTTCTACAACCTTCAGTTGAACTCAGAGGCTGTTATAACACTATTTACTAGAAAGTCATTCTCTTTCCCTATAAGAAATATTAAATTATGATTAACTATAGAAGGGGCCACATTGCCAAGTGGTAATTAAATGTTAGGCTCAGTACACCATAAGATCAATAAATCTAAAAGTAATTTCTTCAGGTTTACTTCCCCAAAGTTTGTCATTGCTGTTATTGTTGTTTGTTTGTTTGTTTTACTTTCATTTCTGTAGCTCTTAATCACAGAATGATTCACAAAACTCTTCTGAGATGTGGTCTTTGACTAGACAGCTCTTAAATAAAGCACAAGGGGTAACCAAGGTGAAAGTCAAGTCCAATAAGACTAAAAGTGAAAACAATAACTTTCATGTATATGGTTCCTAGGCTGTTCAAAGCATTGCTCTGTTTCTTAGATGTTAACCTCATTTAGTCCTCACAAGTCTTGAAGTTAGCTATAATTATTTTAGAAATCTTGTAGTCCCAGATTGTTTACCTAACTCATCCAGGGTCAGTACGCTAGAATGTAATACCTTGATTCCAGCAAGGGTGAGTGGTCTCAAAGATGTTTACCTAATCAGAAAAGAGCATTTTTATATAGATTCTTTCTTATTTTGTATCTATTATTTCCTTGAGAGAATTTAGGCCATGCTATCATATCAAAGAAGGGCAAGAATCTCAACAATTTAAAATAAAATTTTAGTTTTCACTTTTATTCCTATTGAAGGTTGATTGAGAGCTCTGCTTGACAATGTGCCCATTCTAGGTACCAGGCAAAATATCAAAATTGCAGATCATTGTGCCAGAGGATAAAGACTTGTGCTCTGTGGATATGAAGGTTTATGACTACAAGTAACACCTGCTATTTTCCCAAGAAGGTCACATGATCATCCCTAACTTCAGGTGAGGTGCCCAAGGAAAGAGCAAGAAGTGGAAATACTTTGTAAAGAGTACCATTGACTCAGTTCCATTTCAAGTATAAACCACTGGTAGAAAAAAGGAAAGATATACAGGTTTATAGGCAAGCATCTTTCTGATACAATTAAGTAAAATTTAAGCAGAATTATTCTATGGGATTGCAAGGAAGCAGTTAGTGAGATAAGTTTAAATTCAACAACTGTTAAACTCAAGGCAGATCCTGCTTGCAAATAAAATGCATTTTGGTCCTGGTCCTTTGACACTTTTCACTAGCTGCCTACCAATCATAACCATGTTTGTGGGTGGTAACTTCATGCTTTCCTTGTGGTTCTGACCTGCGCACTGCACTTCTCTCCCAAATGATCACTAAGTAAATATTCATTGGGTAATTGACTTATTTGTTTACTTATTAATTCATCTACTTGTTTATGAAACATGCTTTGAGTAAGTACTTTGTCATTGACATTAGGCTATGATCTGAAGATACAAAGATAGAGAAAGCATGGATTATAGTCTCAAAGGGTTCACAGTCTACAGGGACAAAGCATAACTAATTTACCTTGCACCTACAACTTTTATGGCAATGGAGGATAGAGGAATGTTGGTAAATCCTATGGTGACAACCCAAACACTAAGTATTTTCTACTTGTCACAACTAAAACTACCTTTAAGTAGCAGTGGAATCTGTGCATCCCTCACAATTTGCTATCCAAAGTGTTTCTGAAGTTTTAGCCAATTCTTTCCATACAGAAATTCCTCAACTAGGCATATTTTCCATGTGGATTTTTTTTTTTGAGAGAGAGAGAGAGAGAGAGAGAGAGAATTTTTAATATTTGTTTATTTATTTTTAGTTTTTGGCAGACACAACATCTTTGTTTGTATGTGGTGCTGAGGATCGAACCCGGGCAGCATGCATGCCAGGCCAGCACGCTACCACTTGAGCCACATCCCCAGGCCTCATGTGGACTTTGCATCATTGTGTTTTATATGTCATATACTCCAGAGAAGAGGCAATATAGATCTTTAGGCAGAGTAGTTCACATAAATAATAGATTAGAAAGAAGTGGTGGATCTGGAAATCCAAATCCTTAGGAAGCCATTGTGACAGGCCTAGGTTGGAGAGACACAGGAGTCAACACTGGGTCTTTATCCTGTAGGGGACCTTGAGTCCCCAGGGCCACTGCTTTCTAGGAGTTATACTCCAAACATTGTCATTTTGAGGTTGGAGTTATGAATGTGAAAGCAGTCTGAGTAGGTGCTGATCTTCTTGGTGGTCTACTCTGATCTGTTGAACAACGGTAGAACCAATGTGCCCATATCCCCAAACACGCATTGTGCCAAAATAAAGAAGCCAGAAGCAAAAGAAAGGACACTGTTATCCTCTTCTCATATATAATGCTCCATTCCATACATAAGTACATGGATTTGATTTTTTTTAATTCACAAAGACAGAAAATGATAAGTACTCAGGACCAGTATGTGGTAGAGAAATGAACAATGAGGTTCATGGATATGGATGTGGTTTATGAAAGTGTTCTGAAATTTATTTTGGTGGTTTTAGAGTATATAAAGTCCTGAAGAAATAAGAAGTAGCTAAAAGTCAATAAATAGGAATATTTCTCACTCTAACTTTGAGAATATGGCTTTGACAACTATGTTGAACAATGGAGTTTCTTGCACATTTGATTTAGATAAAATTACTGTCATCATTTTTTACAAAATTCCCTTGTTTCATGGGGACTGGAGGTTATCTTTCTGATGATTAGGAAGAGAAGGGAAAGAGTGATATGTATGGTTGACAACAACTATAAATAAGAAAAAACTGAGCAATGTCTGTGACTGTGCTAAAAAATGTGCCACAGACAAAAGAAATGCAGCATATACTGGGGTAAGGAGTTCCTTATTCTTAGGATTTTCATAAGACTTGGAGAGAATTTTATTTGATGTCCCAAAAGAATGGAGAATCCCAGAATTGGTGAAAGACCTACCCATATATTTCATAAATACAATTTTTAAGTTTTAATTAACAAATATAAATTGTACAAAAGTGTTTTTATCATAAAAGATAACAAGAATGTGGGAGCAATTCACATGTCAATTAGCTCAATTTAGTCATTCCATTTACAATATATATGTATTTCAGAACATCATTTTGTATGCTGTTTTAGTCATCTATTCACTGATGTGACCAAAAGACTTATCAAAAACAGTTTTAGAGGAGAAAAGTTTATTTGGAGGTTCATGGTTTCAGGAGTCTCAGTTCATAGGAGGCTATCTTCATTCCTTAGGGTTTGAGGTAAGGCAGAACATTATGGAAGAAGAGTGGTGGCAGAGGGAAGTATCTCACATGATCAAGAAGCAGAGAGAGACTATACTCATTAGGTACAAAATATATACCCTAAAGGCATGACCCCCAGTACCACTTCCTCTAGCCACACTCTACCTGCCTTCAGTTACCACTCAGGTGATCCCACCAAGGGATTAATTTACCAGTTGAGTTAATGCTCTCATAACCCAATCATTTCTTCTCTGAATGTTCTTGCATTCTCTCACACATGAGCTTTAGAGAGAGAATTAGACACTTAATATCTAAATCATAAAATATGATAAGAACACTTAAATTCTACTCTCTCTGCAATTTTCAAATATACAGCACAATAGCATGTTCATCAAATTTTTATACACAGGGAACAGTTTGATTGGTTTCTCCAGTTATAAGGTCTTTAAAGAAGTGAACCTGTGCTACTATGAACATCCAAATACAGTGTAAAATTTCCATTATCAATGCATTCAAAATTTTCTTCCAACAATCCCTTGCTTCTTTGTGTAAATTAATCCCTGCTAACAAGATTCTTAGGCCTACCCACAGCTTTTTTATATTGTTTTAGGGATTTTAACCAGGAGACTAGAAATTCCTACAGTGTAGACAGTTAGATGGAGGGGCCTCTCTTTGCCTTTATTCTGTACATAAATCTTACTACTGTGAAGAGAATATAGACAAGAGATTGACAATAGCAGCAAAAATAGAAAGTAGCAGAGAAAACTCAGACCCAAGATGTCAGTGTCAGGAAGCAATGGAGATGGTGAATGACAATGTGAAGAAAGAGAATGCAGAGTTCTCAGGAACCCCTGCAATCTTGATGACAGGAGGCATGGTGCATGTGTGTGCACACATACGTGAACACACTGTGAGTGAATACTTGTCAGGGAGAGATGTTAAAATGACAGGTGAAGAGTCAAAATGGGAACAAAGTTTCAGCTGATTCAGAAAGTTTAATTCCTTACAAAGGTGGATGTCTTTATATAAGTAATAAAATTTAAGTTTTCAAGAGTTCTGAGATGCCCATATAATTATATTTCTAAAACACAACACTGTAAGTTGAGTTTGTTTACAAAATTGGATGTGTTTTCTATATTTATTGTCTTATTCATTGACTTGCTTCTTTATTCCTTATTTATTTGTTTATTCAAGTGAGAGTTAAGTACCTAAGAAGTGCTCCACACTGTGTGATTGATAGACAGCAGTCATGGGCCCTACCTCTGTAAAATGTAAAGAAACCAAAAATATGTTTTCCATAATTAATAGAGTACAATCATAGTAAATCCTAAGATGAAAATATAGACAATGTTATGGGAGTATATGTTATAAATATGTGATTTATTTTATGGGTTTGAAGTAGGATTTCTTATGAAACTGGTATTTAATGGAGAATCTGAAAGATAAGTAAGAATTAGGTAAGAGAAAAGGTGAGGGTGGGAGAATATTACAGACAAATGGAAACTCAGACTCAAAAGACTCCAATTCTGGATTAGTATATGGTTTTGGCTGGTGGGGTCAGAAAATACAGAAAAGATAAGCAATGTTGGTTATAATTTTGGACTCTAGAGATTCGAAGGTATGATATCATGAAGAACTTTCAAAAATGTTTATCTTAAAGTGAGTTAAAAGCTACTAAAGGAGTTTAACCAAGTGAATTACATAAAATTTTGTATTTTAAAATAGCTTCCAACAAGGAGTTAGGAGTTCATTGAAGAAAGAAAAATAATGTGAAATAGAGAAGATGATACCAAAGTTCAGGTGAGAGGTGATGGGTTTGGATAATGTGTTGTCATCAAAGGTAGAAATATGTGAACTGAGAACAGAGTTATTAGAAGTTATGTTGATAAATTTGATAACTTTTGTATGTGAAGAGATGGCATAAACATAAATTTTAAATATCACATTAATATTTGCTTTAGTAGATATTTGCTGCTTCAATCACATTACCCTTTATATCAGTAGTCAGCAAACTTTTTCTGTAGGAACTAGCTATTAAATATTTTAGGCTTTAAGGGAAACACAATTCCCCCTTCTCTACCTCCTCCATCAATTCAGTAAAAATGTAAAAAAAATAATTCTTATCTTATAGGCTCTAAAAACACAGACCATCAGCCAGAGTTGGTCTGTGGCCAAAGTCGGCCCAGCCCTGCTTTCACCTTGAAGTATTTATGATTCAATTCGAGTTTTTTGTAATACTCCATCTTATTCATATATATATATATATATATATATATATATATATATATATTTTTTTTTTTTTTTTTTTTTTTTGAGAGGGGGATTGGTTTACTCGAAGTGTCCTGGGGGAAAATGGAATTCTGCTTTTTAATTGTATTAATATATAATATTACTTTATAATATGTTTAATTTGAGTGCTTTATGTTGAAAGTAATTAAGATATCTTTATAAGAGAACATTGTATATCACAAAATTTCCTTTTTTTATTTGGAAGTTGATCAAGATCATCCAAGCAAAATATTAAAAGTTCTAGGCTTGACATGGTGGTGCATGCCTGTAATCTCACCAGCTTGGGAGGCTGAAGCAGGAGGATTATGAGTTCAAAGCCAGCTTCAGCAAAAGCAAGGCTCTAAGCAACTCAGTAAGACCCTGTCTCTAAATCAAACAGGGCTGGGGATGTGGCTCAGTCGTGGAGTGCATCTGAGTTCAATCCCCAGTGAACATCCCCCCCCCAAAAAAAAGAAAGTTCTAGGAAAGCATGTTTTTTTCATGAAATTGCTGGAAAACAAAATTATATTTTAAACTACATATTCTTAGAAGTTTGAGGTCATTGTGTACATGATAATATATAATTTTGTTGGTTTATCAGCTTCTCCATCAGAAAATCTAATAAGCCCCTTGGAATGTATTCACAGATACTTCTGTATTTGTCAACAAGACCACTGAGCAGCTTAGTCCGCTTGCCTGCCCAACTTAGTCCAGGAGGCGGCAGATGATAGAAGAAAAGGAGCCCATCCTGAGCAGAACTGGTGTTAAAATAAAACAAAAGACTTGTGCTTCTTTCTAAATTCCAAGATGAACATTCTTTGCTGTAAAAGAAGCTGTGAAAAGGCAAGACTGATGTGTATAAGTCCAGTCACCAACATATTGAAATTCGGTCTTCAAAACTAACACATGGCCTCAGCCAAAAGCCCTGAAAGACAGGTTTGAAGTACATGCTGTGAGGAGTGCTGGAAAATACCACATTTTCTGGGCACTGATGACTTTATATGTTGAAACCTGTATGTTGAAATTTACTTGCTTTAAAAAAAAAGGTTAACAAAAGTATTGAAAACTGAATCTCCCAGAGAGGATCAGGGTGGAAAGTGCAGGACAGCAGAGAGGTACTCAAATATTTAAATTAAAACACAGGAGGTACTTAAGGTGTGGGAATGAGAGTATTTCAGGACCTAAGAACCCTGAAGACTATAATTGTGTTTTCTCTTTCCCAGGAAAGACTACAATGAAAATTTACTATTGGAGTTGGCTCCATAGCTCAAGAATTAGAGCATTGGTCTTGTAAAATTTACTCTTGGAAATTTTTAACAATTCTCTGCGTGTGTGTGCATGAGTGTGTGGCATTTCCTCTCAACCCCCACTAGATACCTCAGGCTCTGAGCTTTTATCCTCATTTGTGCATCTAGTTGTATCAAGTTGCACTATATTTCTGCATTAAGAGTTATTTTTCTTTCTGCTCAAAGTATAAGATAGGCTACTGAAAGGCAGTTGGGAGATCATTATAAATGTAATCTGAATTGCTAATGATGAAAACAATAACTGAAAGCTTTAAAAATCCTAGTTGAAATGATTCATGTATTTCTTGACATGAACCTCTTAACCAGGCATTCATTGCAGACCTCAGTGCTCAGAATTCTATCAAGCTAACACATAATGTTCAGCATTTTATATGTCCTCTTGCAATTTATTTTTCTTGGGGAGAATAAAAGGCTCCTATTTTTCCCCTCTTTTTTTAAAACCTACTTGAGGCCAACTTACCAGTATGAAGACTGGAATATGAAATTCCTGGATGGGAGAAGACGTTTGAATTTCTTTGAAGTCTTTTAAAACTCAAGCTCTTGGGGGGCATTTAATTTGCAATATATATATATATATACACACACACACACACACACACACACACACACACACATATAGAGGGATATAGATAGATAGATAGATCAATAAACTGTTCTGTGTGTATATATATATTTTTTTTTTTGAGGGGGGGATTGGTTTACTGAAAGTGTCCTTGGGGAAAATGGAATTCTGCTTTTAAATTGTAGGACTGTTTTTCAGGTTGGAAGAATGATACTCCCTTCTTTAAGCAGCTGAACGTTGAGCTCTGTGGTTCCCAGGCTTCACAGCTCCTTGTGTAGGTTAAGAGAAGCCAGACTGCACAGGATGCAGGGCAGGAAAGGGGCTGGGTTTAGGAATGAAGGGTAAGATTAACACTATCATTAGTCTCTCTAAATTAAAACCACTGTGCATTCTAGAAGCAGAGGGAATGTCAATACTTTTCTATTCATTGAGGACTAAAGTGAACTGATGCAAACCAACAAGGAGAGCTGTCATTTGCCTCAAACACATGCTATAAAGACAGACAAGAGGGTCCCATGATACCCCGGTTTCCACAATGCTACCTCAGGTACTGGTCGCAAGCTATTCTGACAAGTGCGACATGATTAAGCTCTAAGGTCATTGTCCATAGAAACAATTATCCAACAGATAAACCTTGACCTCTTCCACATGCAAGGCTTCACTGGGGCATGGTGCAAAGTACATGCTGGGGTAAAATTCCCACTGTCACAGAGTTGGTAGACCAGGGGCTACTTGGACTTGGAATACTCATGATATGATGCTTTCAGAAGACATTTCATTTAGAAGTCACTGGAACTTTAATATTGGCTGAGGTCTTTAGGATTCTGTGTGTTTAAAATTATAGACCTATTAAGGGTACTGTTAATTGGTGCAGCCACTTTAGAAAATAGTACAACAGTTCTTTAAAACTTTAACTACTAGCAATTCTACTTCTGGGTGTATAGCTGAAAGCCTTCAAAAAATCAATTGAAAGAGATGCACCTATGTTCATGACCCCAGTATTTTCACAATAGCGCAAAGATGAAAGCAACTCAAGCCCTTGGATGGATAGATGGATGGATGGATCAATAAACTGATCTGCACATGCACCACATGATCTGTGAACACATACATTGAAATACTACTTGGCCTTACAAAAAACCTAGTCCCACTCTACAACATCGACTGTGGGATACCATCCTTGCACATGACTGAGATTCCTCCCCAGCTGGGTGTGAGGTGCTCAGTCACTTTTAATGTGGCAGAGCCTTCCCCACCCTTCTTGGGTTCAAAAGTTTGTCCATGTGGAGGCATGTCTCACCACTGCCCCAAAGATTCAATCATCGCACCTGACCTTGCCACACTGCCCCCCTTGACCTTCATTGGATGGGATTTTCCCCGGAATCCTTTGTTCTCCAATAAAAGCCCTCTCCCTATCAGGCTCTCTCTCTCTCTCTCTCTCTCTCTCTCTCTCCCATCTTCAGTAAAACCTGGCTACCCCCTTGGGGAGCTTGAAACTGAGGGTTTGAGGAGCCATCCAGGAGCTGGTTTGAAAATAAAATGGTGTCTGTGTCTTTAATTTAAACTCCCTGAGGATTTTGCTGCATGACCAAACCTTTCACACCATCTGCGCTGGCCACAGACTAAAATGGATGAATGTTGAAGTCACTGAGTTAAGTAAAATAAGACAGTTTCAAAAGGCCAAAGACTGCATTCAGGCAATTATACCAGGATCCTTGAGTAGTCAAGTTCATGAAGCCCAAGTAGGATGGTTGGTTGCTGGGAGCATGGAGGAGGGAAGAATGGAAGAGAGTGTCTAGTGGGTGTGGAGCTTCAGTTTCTTAAGATGAAAGCATCCTGGAGATGGATATTGGTGACAGATGCACAATAGTGTAAGTGTACTCAATGCCACTTAAACTGCACACTTAAAATGAGCAAATGATTACTTTTATGTTATGTGGATTTTACCACAACAATAACAGTTAATTGATGAATTGTGCACTTCAAGTGGGTGAATTGCATGGTATGTGATGTATTCCCCAAAGCTGTACAGTCCAAAAACTGTACACACACACACACACACACACACACACACACACACACACACACGGTCACACAAAAATCCCTGCACTTGAAACACTAAAGCTTTCACTAAAGCTGACCAAAAAAAGCTAAAATATCTAAAATATTCATAGAGGAAAAATAAATGTTATTAGTCAGAAAAATAACCAAATAAACCATCTGTAATCAGTAACTCACTTTCAACTATCTGGTAAGATGTATTAAACTATTTTATTCATTGGAAAATAAAAGCTGAATAGAAGCACTACACTGTCTATTATTACTGTTAGAAACTCATACCTGAAAATTACCTTGGGATCACAGCCACTTTATTCTAGGTGGCTCCTGAATGATAGCCCTTGAGATGTTCAGCTTTCCATCAGGGTGATTCCTTAAATAGAGAGAAAGAGAGACATGAATGCTTTTGTGCTTAATTATTGTTTTTTGAAGAAAAACCTTTAGTAAATGGGAGGGGAGACAAATTCCAGTATTAGGCATACAGAAATGAGATAAAGAATCTCTAAACAATATATTTTAAAGGAATTATTGCTATAACTCTCTATCAACTGCTGAAATAATTTCATAAGTTTTAGGTCCCATTTGTCTTACAGATTCTCCTTCATTTTTCCTTCTTTTCTTAATATTCACAGAATAATCTTTGGCATGACCTAGAATCTTCATGCAGTAGTTGGAATCAATCATAACTGTTTTCAATTCAGAAAGGAGTAATTTTTTATACTTCCTTTAAAAAAAGAGAGAGGAGAAAACAATATAACTCAAAACTATTCAGTGTTGCTTGAAATTTAAATGCAGTACTTTTTAAAAAAAGTATTCTTTTTGACATTTCAAATCCATCTCTTTAGTCTGTCAATAACAATTATTAATTTCCAGTTCAAATTCATGTTTACTTACCACACAGTTTTAATGGGACCTTTGCTAACAGCTCATTAAATATTTATGAAGATATTCAGAAAACTCTGCAGTCTCAAAATTTAAGACAACATGCATGTTAAAAAGAATTTGAAAATGATTGTCAATAAGTAAATAATATAGAAAACATACCAAAAATATATTGATTTCAGTATATAAACAACCAAATCTTGTTACTTAAACTGCATCTGCTTCTGAAAATGTGTAAGCTCTGCTCTGTAACTCCTGCAACCTGCTTCTTGACTTAGAGAACCAGAGCTGAACCCACAAGAGCGAAGTCCTCCTAGCAGTGCTTCTTCTGCCTCAGTCATACATTTAGAATCAGGGAAATAAAATCCAGGACTACAAAAGACAAAGCAATCAGATTAGAGGACAGCTTTTTCTGGAGCATATAATTTAGTTATATGAGTAAAACACAAAGTAGGAGCAGGATGGAGGTGTATTCACGAAAGTAAAAGAAAATCCTGCCTTTACCAACAAGTATTTTTACATGTTTCATCAGATCCTAAAGCAGTGAATGACCTTAAGGGAAAATAAAAGCATATTTTTTTTCAAAAAAAAAAAAAAAACTAAGGTGAAATGGATAGGATGGTCACCTACACATCAGTTCAAACTACAGGTACTGGATTTTATCTAAGTGCTAATAAAGAGTGGATCTGCTCATGTCTACAATCACTGGTGTATCAGATCTGGGTTTATTAAACCACAAGTTTTGAAAAACCATGAGGTTCAGGAAATCATACTGCAGAGCAAGAGAAAACTAACATTATCCAGACCCTGGACACTTGGGCACAGCATTCTTTTGAAAGTCCACTCCTGCAGACCTCAGAAGAAAATTTATGAGTAACTAAAACATCTAAATACAGTTCAAGATAACATAGTTACTAAAAAAGGAAAGTAGCGCAAGAAAAGACAGACAATTAAGCAATCACCAACAATACACAAAGATTCCCTTTTCTCTGCTCCCTCCCCAGCACCTCTTATTTTTCAACTTTTGGGCAGTGACCATTCTAACTACAGTGAGGTGATGGCCCATTGTGGTTTTAGTTTGCATTCTCTGATGATTAGTGACATTGAGCATCTTTTTTCATTCGACATGTACCTATTCGACATTTACAGGTCTTCTTTTGAGAAATGTCCATTTCAATCTTTTGCCCATTTTTTAAAAATATCAAGTCATGTTTTCTTGCTGTTGAGTTCTTTATATATTTTGGGTAATACACTTGTCAGATATATGGTTGGTAAATGCTTTCCCCCAATCTGTGGCTTCTCTCTTCACTTTGTTAATCATTTTCTTTGCTGTGAAGTTTTTTTTTCCATTTGATGACATTTTCTTTGGAATTATATCTGAAAGAATCATTGCCCTTATCAGTGTTATAGAACTTTTCCTCTTATATTGTCTCCCTGTGGTTTTATACTTTCTGGTACATTTATCTTTAGTCCCTCTGAAGTTGATTGTTTTACGATAATATTTGTAATATGAAACTGTAATATATCCTTATTTGAAATTTCAAAAGGAGATATATTTTGCAAATTTCCCAAATTTTTGGCAATGTGAGTCTATCTTGACTAGTGCATATTCATTATATAGCAGAATGGGTTTCCTTGTGGCATATCCATACATATGCCACCTTTGAGTTGATCAATGAATGTAATTGTTGATGAGGACCCAATTCATCCTTTTGTGTGTAGATACATAATTTTCCTAACAGCATTTATGGAAGAGATAGTCCTTCTCCCCTCTGCGTTCTTGGTACCTTTGTCAAAAAAAGACTGTAAATATGTTGGCTTTCTATTCTGTTTCATTGTTTGTTTTATGCCAGTTTTATACTATTGTGCTTTCTAGTACTTTGTAGCATATTTTGAGGCCAGGTAATGTGATGCTTCCAGCTTTGTCCTGCTTACTCAGGACTTATTTGGCTGGTCACAGTCAGTTGTTTTTCTACTTGAATTTTAAATTTATTTTCATTGTGTAAAAATTCAAATGGAATTTTGATAAAGATTGTGTTGAACTTGAAGGTTGTTTGGAGTAGTATACTTATTGTACATTAAGTCTTCCAATCCATGAATGAGGCATGTCTATTTGTTTGTGTCTTCTTCAATTTCTCTCATCAACATATTGCAGAATCAGTGTACAAGTCTCTTGCCTCCTTAGTTTATTCCTAGATAATTTATTCTTTTTGATTCTATTGTAAATGGTATTATTTTCCTTTCAGATAATTTGTTATTAGTACATAGAAATGTGACGGCTCTTTGTTTCTTTGTGTTTTAATCTTACAACTTTTCTAAATTAATGTATTAGTTCTACCAGATTTTTGTGGTGTATGTGAGTTTTTTTAATATATTTATTTTTTAGTTATAGGTGGACACAATATCTTTATTTTATTTGTTTATTTCTATGTGGTGCTGAGGATAAAACACCATGCCTCACGCATGCTGAGTGCTCTACCTCTGAGCCACAACCCCAGCCCAGAGGTTTTTTGTTCCTTTCTTTTTTAATAATTTTTTTGTACTTGTAGTGAACAAAATTCCTTTATTTTATTTGTTTACTTTTATGTGGTGCTGAGAATCGAACCCAGTGCCTTACAAATGCTAGGCAAGTGCTCTGCCACTAAACTACAGCCCCAGTCCCCAAGGGTTTTCTTTCAGGTTATATCATCCACAAACAGGATCAATTTTATCTCCTAATCAAATGTATTTTCTTCCCCAAACCCCCATTTGCTCCCACAAGGACTTCTAGTATTGTGCTGAACATGAATAGAAAAGTTAAGAGTGAGCATCCTTTGCATACTGTTTCTGATATTAGAAGAAAATCTTTCCAGTTTTCACAATTGAATATGATATTAGCTGTGGACTTGTCATATATAACCTCTAATTATGTTCTGATCCTCGTTTGTTGAAAATTCTTATCATGAAAGAATATGAACTGATTTTTCTGTAGCTATTGATAGGACCACATGACTTTTATCCTTCATTAAACCTGACAAGATGACTGTTATAAAAAAATCAAAAGACTAGCACTACTCACAGTAGCCAAGATGTCAAATAACCTAAATGTCAATCAGTGGCTAAATAGATAAAAAAAAATGTGTATACAGACATTTAGAATATTATGCCACCTTCAAAAAGAAAGGAATCCTAAAATATCTAAAAACATGTATAAACCTTGAAAACAATATATTAAGTGAAATAAGCCAGTTACAAAAGGAGAGATACTACATGATTCACTTATATGACACAACTGAAACAGTCAAATTTACAAAAGTACAGAGTAGAATAGTGGTTTTTAGGGTCTGCAGGGAGAGGTAAGTAGGGAGCTGATTTAAATAGGTATAAGGTTTCAACTGAATAAGTTCTAGAGATCTCCTCTATAACATTGTGTCTAGAGTTAACCAGCTTTTATATAAATAAAAAATCTGTTAAGAGAGTGCACCTCACGTTGCATTCTTAACAACCTTAAAAATGGGTAGGGGTGGGGTTAGACGAACATCTAGCAGACAAGGCAGTAGGTGAGAATGAGGGAGAGCATATTTACAAAACTTCAAACCAGACATAGAGTCTGGAGCACACAGAGGAAGGGTAGATAGTACATAAATGGAGAAAACTGCTGAAGTGAAGCTGGCAACATGGGGCAGTTCAGGTCTTCCAATACAATTTATAAGAAACTCCTACTATATCCTGTAAGCAGTTGGGAATCAGGATTGCTTAGCATGCATTCAACTCCCAGTAGCAGAAGCCCCAAATAAGAGAGATTTCAACATAGGGAGTTGCTCAGAAACAGGACTAGTCCAGAGTTGGATAATTTTGTGTCATGATGATGCATGTGGCTAAAGACCCAAGAGCCATCTATCTTCCCAACCTGCCATCCCCATCATGTCAGCATGTTCCCTTATGATCCAGGTGGGGCAGCAACAGTTTCCAAATACTTTGCAGAATTGGGTGAAATAACAAAATACTATATCCCAGATCTGCAGCCTCATACTTGACCTGATGTCTAGATCTTGGGATTTTGATTTTGCACCTAAAGGAGACTTTGGATCTTCAAAGCAGAAACATCCCCAACAGCTGCCTCACACCAACAAACCCATAGCAAGACAGAGAAAAATGATTTATGCAATGCCACTAGGGGTCTATGAACAATATGTAGGGCTAAATATATATGTTTGCAAATAAATAGAATTCATCACCAATAAACATTTAATGAGCATTCCTTAGGTGCTAGGCCCTATTTTTAAAATATTTAATAGTGACGGTGGCTGGCATACCATGAACCCCACAGGAAGATCCTTGCAAGGGGCCTTCCACTTAGTCCAGGGCTACTAGCCATCGTGGCAGCCACCATGGACCGCAAAGGTCAGAGGAAAGCAGGGAGCCGGCCCAGCACACGAAGAAACAGCCAAGCAGACCCAAGACAACACGTCTTCCCTGACCTAACTGATCACTAACTGGGCATGCCTCACTTTCAAGGCAGCGGGGACAGCCACTGCACTGCCGATCTTGGCTCAGCATTTGCTTCCGAGGTAGCAATGCCGCCTGGCTTCCCGGAAAACAAGAGCAAGCTGAAAAGTCTGCTGACCCAGGCTCATGCCAAGGACTCAACATGGCCCCGCATAAGGCCATGCCCCAATCGCTGTCGCACAACCTGCTGCCCAATCTGCCGCCGGTCACCTACATGCATGTCTAGGAGACAGATGGCTTCAGCCTTGGAGTATTCCTGCTGGAGAGCTGCACGTCCATCCCGCTGCACGATCACCCTGGCATGCAGGATAAGCTCAAGGTCCTCTACCGCACGTGCAAATCAGCTGTACTGACAAGTTGGAGGCGGAGAGCGGGCAGCAACCACGGTCCCTGCTGCCAGAGCAGTAGTTCAAGCCCCCACTGCAGGCCCTAGATTGGGAGGCGGTTGGCCAGGAGTGCTGGCACTTTATGGCTGAGTACATTGAAGTCAGCGGCCTCTGCATCCTGACGCCTCACAGGGCCAAGCTGCAACAGGTCTACGTGGTGGATGGACCCGTTGCCTTCCTGGACATCCTGGCCCCACCCTACAACCTGGAGGGATGGCTGTGACTGCCACTATTACCAGACCCAAGGAGGCCTCTGGCTCTGAGAATGACCTGCGCTGAGAGGTGTGGCTCCTGTAAACCCCTCAGGCTGAAGACTTCTTGTGCTAGGGAGAGCCCTATTCAGGTCTCCAGGTCTTCCCTTGAAGCAAATGGCGCCCTGGAACATTGGGCAGAAGACATGCCATACCCTTATCAGCCTGGCTGGCTGTGGCCCTGCACAAAAGCTCTCTCTCTCCCCCCTATCCTTAGTATTGGATTTACTGAAGTGAGCAGCAGCTGATTCCTCTGCAGGTTGTGAAGCAGGGGCGACTGGACTACAGACACCTGGTATGGTTTTGGGGGCAGGGTAGGAGGGAGGCTAGGTATCCTGGTACTTTCATTGCCACTGGGGATTTGATTTGTGGGAGTGGGCAAGGGACTTTGAAAGGCCTTCACCCTATAGCCATAATGAAAATATTCTTCCTTGGTAACCCATTCTGTACAGAAAATACTAAATGATTATCTTAATCCCAACCCTTTGGTAAATAGGATTTGTCTTTCACTGCTGCCATTATAACCTTTTGATCCTCATAGTTTTAACTTATTGACTGAGCATGAGCCAGTGTTTTGAAGTGTTTGTAGTTCAATTCATTGTTACAGAGGAAATTCTAAGAGTTGAGCTACTTTGAAAGTGAGCTGTCTTGTCTAATTAATTCCCTGTAAAAGTCAATCATCTTTTCAGAATTTGGGTATCACTGTAAAAACAACTGTGCATGTCAAGGACAAGATTTATTCTCTTTCTTAATCTTGCCCGGTAGCCACATCTGGTTTACCTTGGCAGGCATCTACTAAGTAATCACCTGTATATCTCAGTGACAGCTGGTCACTTAGGGCTCATCTTCCCCCAAGAATCTCCAGATCTGTGAGTTGAGCAGGTCTCTTATTGCAGATTCACCTTAAATGCAAAGACCATGTTATCCTCAAGTAACTTTTTTCCTTGTCTCAATGTACTTTAAGAGTTAATAATGTAATCCTGTGTTTTCTAACCAGAAGATTCAGAGAACCTAAATTGGTTATTCTTCCAAACAACTGAATGTAAAACACCTCTAGCCAACTGTTGAATTCCATGCCCCTTTTATTTCCAGTATCTTTCTGTAAAAGTAGGCAAATATTGTTTGGATGGCTGTTTCACATTCTCCCAGGAACTCTACTGTTTCAGAGGGCTGTGGTTCTAGCTGGGTTGCTAGAAGTGTTGCCTTAGCCTTTATCCTCAAATAATAATGTGCTGTAAATTTCTTTCATTTGATGTGGATTTCTGTAGGAAGGAGTAGAATGAAGAGGTGGAAGGAATGGTTGATCTAGCCTAAAGAAAAAAATAAATAGCTGTATTACTAGCTATTTAGGGCACCAAAACTTAGAATGAAGTATTTCCTGCTCTCAACTCTTAATATAAACAGTTGTGCTATTTCTAGATTTTTTTTGTCCTTTTTGTAGGCAGAGAAACTTTACCTTATGTGCTGGGAGCCATCAGCCAAGTAGGTATGACAAATTCCTTGCCAGCTTACTCCCATGCTGTCTAGTGGAAGGACTTCTGAAAGGTGACCTTGCTCAAGGACCAGGGCAGGATCCGTGTTTAGGGTGTTCCCCCTTTAGAATAGGGCAGTTTAGCATAATAGGAGAGTAGGGTGTTTCCCCTTTAGAATAGGGCGGTTTAGTAATAGGAGATTAGGGTGTTCCTCTTTTGGAATAGGGCGTATCCTGCTGCTGAGTTCCTCTTGAGTGCTTAGGGTCAGACAGTATATTTAGGGGAGACAGAAGCCCATGCGGAGTGGATTTAGGCAGGAGTGGATTTGGGCGGATTGGATTTGGGCAGAGAACCTGGATTCCCCCAGAACGTGTTTGTAGACGGCCGGTGTGAGTTCGGGAATAAAGAATTGCTGTTTGAATCTACAAGCTGTGTGGAGACTCGTGATTTGTGCCCAGCAAGAAGAGCACTATTTACCTCCTTTTACTATTTATAGGATTCTTTTATTTCACATAACTTTTCATAAAAATGAACTGCAGAACTAAACACATTAAAATTTGCCCAGCTGTCATGTAAGCCCTCTTGATTGACTTGGTCATGTGGCAGTAGAGTTCTAATATTCATAATAAAGTGATTTACTACTATTGTTGAAAAGTGTTGCCTCTATAAAGGAACAATATGTGCCTTTCCCTCTTGATGCACACTAGGTTACAGAGACCCAGAGTAAATAATATTTTTTTTTTTTACAATTTTTAAAATAGTATGAAAAAGCAAATTCTTGAAGAATGAATTTTTCCTCTTAAACAGAAAAGATGCCACACCACATGCCACTGAAAACATTTTGTAAATTCTGACACAGGCATAATACCATGCAATTCCTCCAGGGCTGCAAAAATTACCTTATTGTATTTTTCCTGCTAGTGTGGGTTAAAAAGCCTTGAGGGCAATCTGAAGCAGCTCTTCAGGTCTTTCAGTTTTAAATAAGTTTTAGGTATGCAAATGCTGATCTTCTTAGAAAACTTCACTAAATAAAATTTATTCCTAGGACAATAATGTGTGTAATTATCATTCACATACTCTTGTAAATTACATTGTAGCAAAAATTTGATTAATATACAAGGGTTGTTAATAGTATTGTAGTGTTGCACGCATTACAATAAAATCTGGAGTACATTAACTATAGAAACACATCCTGGAAATTGAACAGCAATAAAGAATTATGAAAGACTTAATTTCAAAAAGTATTAACATTCTCAATTATAAGGAATTTGTAAGAAAAAAGCTTAAGATACTTTTCAAAGGAATAAATTATTCCAGTCCAATATGGCAATATTATCTATATGTGGTTTAGTTTAATGAGAAAAAGGAAACTTTTGGTTCACTAATATATTCTGAGTAAATTAATGGTGAAAAATATAACATTTTAATGAAACATGACAGAGAGAATATGCTCATTACAAAGGAAATGTGGTGCAGAAAAATTCTTGCACCTCTATGCATAAACTGTTAGTCAAGACTAAGTGTGCTGTTACTGTATTTCCATATAATTCTGTAATATAGATTGATTTTGTAGGATCTGTGGTATAAAAATAATCTTTCCCTAGGAAAGACTAGTGAGCAAACAATATTAATTGCTTTTTTTCCTTTTGAATAGTAAATGCAATAATTGCTTTTTATTGATGAGAGGTATCTAAATACTTTTGAAGA
This sequence comes from Callospermophilus lateralis, assembly GCF_048772815.1. NCBI lineage: Eukaryota > Metazoa > Chordata > Mammalia > Rodentia > Sciuridae > Callospermophilus > Callospermophilus lateralis. The sequence continues at coordinate 994,899 of NW_027516477.1, forward strand.
TTTAAAATTCCCTAATCTTGGCAGTGGCTGGTTATATGAATGCAGAATATTATGTACCTACATAGGATTTTGAGTTTTTTTACTATGATTTGATGGGTTGAATTTACACTTGCTGCTTTTAATTAATGGAAATGATAGTATGTTTTATCAACAGGAGTGAGCATTTATGTCTCTCACTATGCGATGCCTTGCATCATCTTTAACTCTACAATCAAAAAGGCCATAAACAAATGTGGGCCTTTGAGTTTGACTTTTCTAACCATGAATCAAATTAAACCCTTAAAAAAAAGAAAAAAAGAAATACTGCTATTAAGGTGTATTGTTTTTAGGATAACAGGAAACAAGTACATGTACTGTCCAAAAAGCATATCACTATATAATAAATTATAAAAGTATTAGATATTATAACAATTAGTAATACATTAAATTTATAGAAATATATACACTAATACACCCAATCAACAAAGAAATAAATCACATTTTCCCTCAAGTGTACACAAAATATATTTTTAGGACAGATTGAGTGTAATGTAAAAAATTTAAGAACATTGACACTGTATATAAAGTATGTTTTTTGACTACAGTTGAATGAAACTAGAAATTAATAAAGAAAGGAAAAATGGGAAAATTTATAAGAATGTAGAAATTAAACAACATACTCCTGAACAAAAAAAATGAAGCAAATAAGAAATCAGAATGTGTAGTAGAATGTATCTTGAGAGAAATGAAAATCAAAACCCAACTCAGAAACTTAAGAGAAGTAGCAAAACCAGGAAGTTTATAGCAAATTTTGTCAGAATAAGTAAATTCAATAACTTTACAAAAACAAAGGAGAGCTTACACAGCCTACCTAACGTTACTATTATGATCTTTTTTGCAGTGCTGGTGATAGACCCGAGAGCCTCACATACTCTGGAAAATCACTCTATACTGAGCAACATACCAGAAAAGTAAGCACAAAGTCATTAAAATACAGAATAAATACAATCAAGCACTAATAAATAAAAGGGAGAATTATAAAATAATAGAAAAAAAGTCAACAATCAGTGAGAATTTATTTTCTTAGAAAGGTAAGCCAAACTAATAAAAATTACTGAGATTAAAATAAAAATCAGAAAAGAGAATACTCAAATAAATTAAATCAGAAACAAACAAGAAAACATTCTAATTGATTCCACAAGGGAAAAATCATGCAGCAGAGATTACTATGAGGTTATGGAAAATATGCAACAAAACAGATGACCTAGAAGAAAATGATAAATTTCTAAAAACATACAACTTACCAATATTGAAGTATTAAGAAATAGAACATGCCTGTAATAGGTAAGGGATCTAAATAAGAAATGGCAACTAAACACAAATCCCAAGACCAGACCAATTAACAGGTAAATTCTCCTGATTTTTTAAAATATGCCAATTCTTTAATTTAAACTCTTCTTGAAAAGTGGAAATAAGATATCACAATTAATTTTATGAGTACAGCATTATCCTGATACTAGTATTAGACAATTGTATTAAAATGATATTAAATTACAGGTTAATATCCCTGATTAAAATAGATGTGAATCTCTCAAAGAATAACAACAGCAAGTTGTCTAATAGTATATTAAAAGATCACACAAATGCTCAAATCAATAAACATGATATATCACATTTAATAAATACATGATTAAGAAAGAATCTAAATAAATGTAGAAAAAAATTTACAAAATTAGCATATTTTCATGGCAAAAAAAATCTCATAATAAACTTAGTAAGTAGGACTTCAATTCAATATAATCAAATCAATATATGAAAAGCCCACAGCTAATATTATCATCAACAATAAAAAAATATAAAGCTTTTCTTTTAATATCAGGAGCAAGACAATAAGGCCCACCTTTATCACTTTTCTTCCATATAAATCTGGTATTATGATTCAGAGAAATAGTGGATGAAAAGGAATAAAAATATCTGCATTGTAAAGAATTGAAAATATCTGTGTTTTCATATGACTTAATCTTACATGTAGATTCCTCCTAAAGAGTCTACAAATAATTTTGTCAAAATAAGTAAATCCAGTAAGTTTCCAAGATATAAAATCAACAAACAAAATTCAGTTACGTTTCATATGCTAACAATAAACTTTAAAAGCAAAAAAAAAATTAAATATCATTTACAAGAGCATCAAAAACAGTAAGATAACATAACCCATTTGAATCAAATTATGGAAGATGATATGTCATGAGCTTTGTAATATTTTGAACAACCAATAAAAAATTAATTAATTAATTAATTAAAGGTGAAAATTGTACACTGAAAACTATGAAATATAGATAAAAGAAATTAAAGCAGGTACAAAAAATAAGCATCCTGTGATTATGTGTTAAGAGTTGATATGGTTAAAATATCTCTAACACCCGAAGTAGTTTTTAAATTCAATAGTATTCTCTGCCAATGACCTTTGCTACAGACATAGCAAAGACAATATTTATTTTTACATTAATCCATGTGAAACCACAAAAGCTACAAGTAGCCAAATTAAATTTTACAGGGAATAATGTTGAAGGAGGCATCACAATTCTTGATTTCAAAATATACTACATAGTTTATTAAAATGTTATTTTCCTTACATAATGACATATGGAACATTGAAACAGAGAACTTAGAAATAAAACACACATATATGCCAAGTGAATTTCTGCAAAGTTTTCAAAAAGACACAAAGGGGAAAGGAAAATATTTGTAACAAATGCTAATAAGGAAATTGAATATACACTAGTAAAATAATAAAAGTAAATTTTTATCTTACATCATACCAAAAAACAACTCAATAGATATTAAAGACTTAAATATAATACCTGCACTGAAGGACACCAAAAATTAACCACAGTAGAAATTAGGAGCTTTTTATCAGTAACTTTTCTTGGATATGATTTCTTGGTTATAAAACCAAAACCACAGTCAACAATAACTAAAATGGAGAAGTGAAACTAAAAAGCTTCTACACAGTAGAGGAAACAATCAATACAATGAAAATGCAATTACAAACTTAAAATAACTTCAAAACACATACCCAATAAAGGATTAATATCTAAAATATATTTTAAATATTTTACAATAAGAATAACAGCCACTCAATAAAAAGATGTGCCAAGCTCTTTTTTCTCCAACCTATGCTTTTGGCGCCTTTGTCAAGAATCAAATGAATATATACATATTGGTTTTTCTGTTTGTCTTGAATTCTGGTCCATTGATTTCTGTGTACACTTTACATGATTACCATGCTTCTTATTGTTATTGTTGTTTTATGTCTCTTCAGTGTAATTTGAAATGAGTATTGGGATTCTTCCAGCATATTTTTTTTTTGCTTAAGATTTTTAGACTATTCTTGAGGATAATTTCAATTTAGATTGCTTGGGCTTCACATATTCTCATCTTTCCATAGGCTAACTTGTCCAGGCTCGCAATATTCTAAGGGTCAGTGTGAGAATTAAAGCATGGGAAGAATTGAAACAAACTTGAAACTAATATCTCATTAAGTTTCTTGAATTTTGTGGTTTAAACCTTGTCACAAGAGCAGATAGAGTGGTTATTTTCACCACAAGAAACATTATTTGACAGTCAAAAATATAACTTAACTCAAAGTTTGTTGAAAGGATATTATTAAAAAAAAAGACTTATTTGCTTAGTGGTGACATGGCTTCTTTCACTTAGCAAAATATCTTCCAAATTCATTCGTATAATTGTAAATGGCAGGGGACCTCATCAGTCATGGGCAGCCAGATGATCACGTCGCCACTGCCAGATTATGGAAAATTATGCAACAAAACAGATGACCTAGAAGAAAATGTCAAATTTTTAAAAACATACAACTTACCAATACTGAAGTATGAAGAAATATAACATGCCAGTAATAGGTAAGGGAACTAAATAAGAAATGACAACTAGTTAAAAAGACAAAGCCTGCAGCTTTGCCCCTGCCATGTTTGGCACAAGTTACTTAGTGCCCAGCAACATATTGGCCAGAACTGCAGTCCTCCCACGAATTGAAGCCAGGAGGACTGTGAGCACTCTCTAGACTCCAAACAGCAAAAGGTGTGCATCAACCCCAACTGTTACCTCTAGGGGACTCCAGGGCTGCCTCCTGCACTCTGGTCAAGACAGGGAATGCTTCCAACAGCACCGCCACCTGGGCAAGTTCTGTTGTGCCTCCCTGCAATGGAAGCAGCTCCTTCAACACAAGCCATCCTTCCATCTCCAGGGTGCTCTGTTTTCTGCTCTGCCACACTACCCACCACATGGCCTGGCCCCAATATCGCTGAGCACAGCCCCACCCTCGACTCACAGTTGCACTCAGCACATACACACAGACACAAGCACAGACTCACACACGCACAGATGCACCACAAACTGCTTCTGCAGAGTGGGTTTCCCACAGCCTAGAAGTGTCTGGCAGATGGTGAAGAAGCACATGTCTTCAATTTTTTGAGGTCCTTCCTGCTGAAGGATGCTTGGACTGCTCTGTTCCTGGCCATGCAGCTTTGTCACCATCTGAGAAGATGTCCCTGCCATCCTTTCCACATCCCAGTTCCTAGTGAGGATGTGGGGCCTCCCATAGGGATATCTTAGTGCTCACCACAGCACTCCTGTTGGCCATTGTGGATCCAGGAGGAGAGCCTCAAGTAGGGAGAGTGCCAGTGTGTTCAGCAGCTCGTTGGGTGCAACCCCAGCTCGAGTGGCATCCTGGGACCAGAGCTGGGTGGGGTAGTGCATGGGGAGGAGGCACACTGTGTCTCTCCCTGTAAGGCCATTCATGGAGGGGTGACCTGCATAGGCCTGTGGGGGGTGGGACCCTGGCTGAATAGTTCTTAGGGAACCAGGAGCAGAGTTGGGTAGGAACTCATGGGGAAGGAGGTGGTTGAGGTAGAAATGCTGTGGGATAGGAGCTTGGTAGAGTAGCGCAAGGGAGGGGACACACTGTGCCTGTCCCTGGGAGGCAATGACTGAAGGGGTGACCACGCTAAGGCTTGTGGGGGAAGGGCCCTTGCTGGAGATTTTAGGGGACCTGAGCTGGGTGGGGTAGTGCCTTAGAAGAAGGTGCACTGTGCCTGTTGCTGCTTAGCATTGCCTCCTAATATTTCTGTGCAAAGCCCTGCCCTCATGCACAGGTGCATGCATGACTCACACAAGCTTGGGCGAGCATATCGCAAACTGTTTCTGCACCATGTGTTTCCAGGTATGTAGAAGTGACCAGCAGACCATGAAGAAGCATGTTCCTTCAAGTACTGGAGATCCTTCCTGCTGGACCCTGGAGGAGAGCCTCAGGTAGGGAGGGCTTCAGTGTCCTCAGTGGTATGTGACATTTGGCCCTGGTTGGAGATGTATTGGGGAACCGAACTGGATGGGGTAGGTGCTAGGTGAGGTAGTGTGTGAGGAGGGGCCACACTTTGCCAGTTGCTGTGAAGTGGTGCCTGGAAAGGGTGCTCATACTGAGGCCTGTGGGGGCACTGCCCTGGCTGAATAGGCTTCAGGGGACTGGAGATTCAAGGTGGGGTAGGAGCTGGGTAGGGTAGTTTGTGGGGAGGGGCCTCACTGTGCTTGTACCTGTGAGGAGATGCTTGGATAGAATGCTTTGCTGAGGCCTGAGGGTGCAAAGCCTTCACTGGAGAGGTGTCAGGGCACCAGGTGCTGGAAGGGGTACTGCATGAGGAGGGCGCACACTGTGCCTTTCCCTGTGAGGCAATGCCTAGAGTGGATGCTTGTGCTGAGGCCTCTGGGGGTGAAGTCCTGACTTGACAGGCATTGGGGGGACCATAGCTGATTCGGATAGGAGCTTGTTGAAATGCTTTGAAGTTTATGTTGTCCAGTGTGTCATACTCATGCTTCATGGAAACTTGATTATCAGTTGGTTTTATCTTAAAATGGAAGATAAACTGTGTAGCTGAAATAGTCAGTTTTTAAAGGCATTTGTCTGATGTCTTCTGATGACGTTTTGCTCTGTTGAGACAGGCATTGATAATAACATGTCTTTGTAATAACACATATTTCATGTCAATTTTTTGTTCATACAACCAGTTATAGTCAGAAAAAATTGGTTTTTTTTAATTTTTTCACTTCATCATTTGTAATGTTTTCCAGTAAAAGCTGAATTTTCTGAATATTTCTCTATGTGTGTGTTTGTATACATACAAATGTATGACTATGTGTGTGCATACATATATATGTATATAATATATATATATATATATATATATATATATATATTTAGAGAGAGAGAGAAGGACAGAAAGACTATTTTTATATTAGCTAAATTAATTTGTATTTGTATGGGTACTCTGGTGTATTTTTGCTATAAAATTTGAACTTAAAAATGAAGTATCTCATATTAAATAGTTAATAAACAGAAAAATGAAATATCTGACATCAAACCAAAAAATGAAAGTTGGGAATGTATGGTCTTCTGCTACACTCATTATTCTGTAACTGAAATTTGAATATCAATATTGATCAGATAATATCAGTAACAGAGTGAGCCTGATGATGTGGGCAAGACCATCACTATGAAATTTATTTGAGAAGTTCAGATTATCAGCTGTGTTTTCCTTTTATTCTTTTAATCTTAGTTTTTTTTTACTCTTTGCAAAGTATAAACTATCACAACCTCCTTTCTCATCTATAGCTACCTAAAGAATTTGTTTAGAAAATTCATAATGTATTCTTCAATAGGTTACATGATCTTAAACGTTTGAGAAAAATGTTTTCAACTGTTTTATGTTATTTACATTTCTTTGATTTGTTCATTTTTAATTAGAACACATGTAATGGGAGATAATATCTCTATATTTTAATGTTGAAAATTTTAAAGGTCTTAATCATAGTACTTGTTTTAATACAGAGCTCTATTCATACCATAGAATAACATTAATTTGAAAAGATAGAACATAATGACAATTACACAGGATGATTGCAAGTTCAAGGGCAGCCTCAGAAACTCTGTGAGACCCTTCATCAAAAATTGTTCCAACTGTATCACTGAAATAAAATGTTGTGGATCTAGCCAGTGGTAGAGTTCCCCTGGGTTCAGTGTGCAGTGTTAGAGAAGAAATGAATAAGAATAAATGAAAAAAGAACCAATTAGTTGCTAACAGTTTTATGAAATAAACATGTATTTTCTAAGGTAACCTATTAAAGGTTTTTTTTTTTTTTTTTTTTTTTTTTTTATTTAGGTGGAACAAATAAAAGAATGAGGTTATTTTGTCCTAATAATAATATTCTAAAACTCATAGGACTTATTTTGATAATTTTTATATTACTGAAAAATTGGAATATTATTTGATTATTTATATTTCTGTGTGTTAATAACTAGTTGACAGCTAGTTATATCTAGTGTATAGTGGGCATGGTTCTGCCACCATTCTTTGATAATATCAATTATTTAATAATAATGATAACTAGTTTCCAGCTAATTATATCTACTGTATAGTGAGCATGGTTCTGCACCATTCTTTGATAATATCAATTATTTAATCATAAATATGGCTTAAGAATACTAATCTTAAGAGGCTTACTGAGGCTGTGGTATTAGTGACAAATATTGAATATGAAAATAATAAGAAGGACTTTGGAAAATGTTTATTTTTTCTCTCTCTCTGATTAATGTGGGAATCTATCTATATGTCTATCTATTTATTTAGAAACAGGTTTGATTGGATATTGAAAAGGCAACTTGATATTATTGGTTTTTATATGACAAGAGAGGAAACAGTCCCCTTGTCCTCTATGAAGGACCAGAAGATGTGTTTTCTTTCATGTCATGTCACCAAGATCTGAACCTTTTGCTATTTGGGAGTTGAGAGAATTTACTTATTTTCTTTCTGTTCCTGTTTCTCTATCTGAAAGGTAGCAATAAATATAGCAGCTCATTTTTAATATTTTCCAATAGTTTTAAATAAATGACGAGGAGACAGCTGTAGACATATGTAGACAGTGCCCAATAAAAATAGCAGCAACTCTTGCCACTGCCATTCATTTCATGGTCCTTTGATGTCATATTACAACAGTGCTGGAGGATCATGGAGATTTAATCCCTGACAGTGTCATTGATTCCCTGTGATCTAAATTGTGACAGCTAATCTTTCTGGGTTTGGTTTGTCATAAATCAGTCGGTGATGAATGGTTCATTTCCTGCACAAATGTTTGAAAAAATTTATTCATTGTCTGTACACTGTTGGGTGACATTCTTAGAATGCATTCATCTGCAGTTTTTATTTTAAGTGTTATTACTAAGAGCCTCTGGAATTGTCTTTATGACACCTATTTTCTGAAGCTTTTCCTATTATTTTCAGTTACATCAGAAATTTCCTTCTAAAAATAAATTTACTATTGTCACGTTACTTCAGATGTACCTGTAAGATAAAAATAAAAACAAATAAGAAACTAACATAATGAATCTCTTTTGTTAGTCAATAGCTAAACATACTGTAGAAGTTTCCTAATTTAGTTCTTCCAGTGATTTTTCAATAGAAGTGGTTTTAAATGCTGAGGAGACTGGCAGAAGTAAGATGAATCATGTTCTAAAAGCATCATCTTCTCTTTCTTCTTGGGACTTAATGAAGAATCTATCAGTTATTTCTGCTCCTTGAAACTTAGAACTTAACATGCTTTTATGCACTGAAAATAAATACTAAAAACAAGCAAAATGTCATGTTAAACATTTTTGTTAATAGTATAATGAAAACCCTATGTATCAGCAGACTGATATAAGTTAAAAAATTCTTTTTAATCTCTGCATCAATATTTCTGGAAATAATTTGAAAAAGTGATCTAAAGTATTTGAAAAAAAGTTATAACACTTCACTGAAATAAATAGCACTGTTATTGCTTTTGAGGAAATCAAAATATCAGGATATTGTGAATTAAAAATAATTTTTAATGTTAAGCTACAAAGGATATACTTAAATAGTTTAAATTTAATGAAAACATTTGTATAGGATGCATAAGTATGATCAAGCATAAATAATCATAATAGAGATACCTGGAAAATAAAAGTGAGTAGTTCTACCAAATATTTAACTGTATCATGATAGTATAAAACCATTATAGTGTGGACACAAGCTAGCATATCTATTATATGAGAATAACAATGAAGAATAAGAAAATTTCTATTTCTTTTGAAAATGAATTTGATAAATTAATTGTAGAACTTGAAATTTTTAGTAATAAGTTCATTTCTAGAACTCTTGACTGAAATTACATTAAAAAAGTGTGACATTTTATAATGAGCACATATATTATAAGTTAAGCAGTAGAACACATTGTGTGTTCAAGTTCTTATAGGCATGACATTAAGCACTTTGCAGCAGAAGAACAAGTTGTAGGTAAATTATTCTCAGTGACATTATCACCTGTATCTTTAGTAGAACTGCATAAGCATTTCAATAAAGTTTAGAATCAATTCACAATTAATGAAGGCTGCCAGTAATTTTTATGTAATTTTTTATCTGCCATCTTTAGAAAGTTAATTATTATATAATTTGCCTACAATAAACATAATATTAACATTTCAACTATTTTGGAGAAATATGGTTCCTGTCTCATCACAGTGAAAACTTTAATAAATTTATTATAGTCCTTAAAATATTTCTTATAAATATTGTTAATTCATTATTAATAGAGATCAATCAATCTATAAGAGTTTATACTCTTTCCCAAAAATGGCATTTTAAACAAAAATTGCATATTTATAGATACTTCCATTTTATTTTCAGATGTGCATCTATAAGAAAAGTGGATTTTTGTGAAAAGTAATTAAAATCACTTTTTGATTAGCTACAATGTATATTATACAATTTTGTAAGAACACTGTGAAGTATGTACACATTAAAAAAATTAAGCGTATATGTAAATACTTTAGTATATACATATGCACATGTATGCAACATAATGCAGTGTTTTGATGTTCTAGCACAGAAGTATTGGAATAATAAAAATTCTAATATTTATATTATTCTTTCAGATTCCATTACACTAAATTCTAAACTGGCTAGCTGAAATGGATATATTTCTCTCAATACAACATAAACTAATAGAAATAAAGAAAACTATGATTTTTAAATTAACTTAACAACTACCTGTTGTGTTAAAAGATAGTGAGGTCCTAAAATTAGAATACAAATTCACATCTGTATATATTTTCAAATGTTTGAGCTCTTTTCATTTTTGTACGAGTCCAAAATAACAATGAAAATACCTAAATCCACACCCTAACAGACCAAATCTCCACAATAACTAATTGCATACCTATTCTATCTCTGTTCCATGGTAACTCCTGGAAACGACTAGAAGTTTTTCTAGTAGTAGTAGTAATAGTAATAGTAGGTAAATGTTAGTGTTTTTAACTACCAAAAGTATGTTTTCAATTTGTATTCTCTTTATGGTTTGTTTATTATTTCTGCCCATGTGTGGTTAAGTGATATGTGAGAGGGCAGCCCTGAATGGGGCTATGTAAATTTCCTGGGAGTTACATAACAAAATACCACAAACTATGTAGCTAACAACAGGAATTTATTCTCTCAAAATTCTAGCAGTCAGAATCGGAAATCAAGGTGTGAATAAGGCTGTGCTCCTTCTAAGACTCTGGATAAAATTCATCCTTTCCTCTTCCTAGTTTTGGTGAATAACCTTTAATCCTCCTTATTTTTGTCAGCTTGCAGCTGCATCATTCCAATCTGCTTCTCTTCTCACAGGTCCCTCCCTTCCAATAATCGTATTATATATAGTCCTTCAAGCATATTGGTTAAGGGGCAACATTAATTCCCTCATCTTTACTGTGTGTGATATAACCTATTGGATTTTACCATCTTGGCCATTTTTTTAAACTCACAGATTAATTTTGTTTAAATTATAGTTTAAAATAAACAAAAGAATGACAGGTTAATTGTATGTTTTATTTTACAAGCCCAAGCACTGTTAAATACCCCATTTTATAATGTCACTTGAACATTTTTAAGTACATAGTTATTTTGTATTAAAATATGCTGGCATTTTAAATCTATAATTTTCAGGTAAGATTGAATTAATTTAAATGACATTTAAGAAAAATCCAATAATAATTCCTTTAAAATAAGATCTCAGACATTTTAATTGTGTAATAGAATAATATTAACAATTCACATTGTTGGGACAACCTACCTACCCTTTAAGAGATGAATCAATGAAGAAATTATGGTGTATATATACACAATGGAATATTACTCAGCCTTAAGGAGAATGAACATATGGCATTTGCTTGTTAATTGATGGGACTGAAGTTATCATGCTAAGTGATATGAACCAGTCTCAAAAAAACCAAAGGCCAAATGTTCTCTCGGAAATGTGGATGCTAACCCATAACCAGGGTATGGAAAGTATAGAAATTCACTGAATTGGACAAAGGAACTAAAGGGGGGTGGTGGATGGGAATAGAAAACACAGTAGAATGAATTGCACATAATTTTTCTATGTTCATATGAGCACATGACCAGTGTACCCACACAAGAATGGAATAAAAATTGGAATGGCTTGCACACCATGTATGCATAATATGTAAAAATACACCCTAAAGTCATGTGTATGTGAAAAACAAATTTAAAAAAGGAAAAAAATAATTTTATATGGGTTTTGTATTCAAAATATCATTTCATGCTGTCAGTGATGAGAAATAAAATAATGTTTTCTGATAAATAAAAATAATCTATATTTGCATATTTTCCTTTCCCAGAATGTTTATATGGTCATTTTCTTTTTTGTTATTGCCTAGCATTCTTTTGTTTCCATTTGAAAGACTCCCGATAGCAATTCCCATAAATTAGGTCTAGTGATAATTAACTCACTCACTTTTTTTCTGAAGAAAGTTGTAATTTTTTCTTAATTATTAAAGAAAAGTATTGCTAGTGCTCTCTTCTTGATTGTCAAATTATTTTTAATTTGTGTGTGTGCATCTTTTTTCTTTGAAAAATTTATATATCATCTCTGACCTAAATTTTTTCCATAATATCAGCTGATGATTTTCTGGAAGCTCCATCATATGAGATAAATCACTGTTCAGTTCTTGTGTTCAGAATTTTGTATTTTTATTTTAATTTATTTATTTATTTTAGTCACTGATAGGAACTTATTTATTTATTTATTTATTTATATGCAATACTGTAAATCAAACAGCCTTTCTGTATTTATTTATATTAGGTGCTGAGAATCAAACCCAGTGCCTCACACATACCAGGTAAGTGTGCTACTGCTGAGCCCCAGCCCCAGCCCCAGCCCATCAATAATTTTGATTTTTAAATTTTGATAGTTACAATTTGCCTTACTGTGTGTCCTTTGTGGATTCATCTTAATTATTGTTCTTTGAGCTTCTTGAATTTGGTATCCCTTTTCTTTCTCAGAATTGAAAAAAAAAAGTCTATTATTTTTTCAAATGAGTTCTCTTTCCCCTTCTCTTTCTCTTCTTTAGAGATACATGAAAAACACATATTGGTCTTTGTGATGTTGTCTCATAAGTCCCTTAGAGTTTCTTCACATTTAATTTTTTTTTTATTTTCTTTGTTTCTATCAATAATTTCAAAAAGCCTGTATTTGAATTCAATGACTCACTCTTGTGCTGGATTAAGTCTGTTACTGAACACTTCTAGTGAATTTTTTATTTCATTTATTGTTTTATTTAGCTTTTTATACTGTCATGTTGGCATTTTTACATCTTCCATGTATTTTCCTGATTTTGTGTAGTTTTCTTTTTCAATATTTTTTACTTGTAGTTGGACACAGTATCTTCATTTTATTTATATATTTTTATGTGGTGCTGAGGATTGCACCCAGGGCTTCGTGTGTGCTAGGCAAGTGCTCTACCGCTGAGCCAGAATCCCAGTCCCTTTGTGTAGTTTTATGTGTGTATTCTCTCATAACACATGTAGGTACTTTTAAGAGGGCTATTTTTCATTTCATGAAATTATCCATAGACCTTCAATGTCTTAGGATTGGTCTTTGGAGAGTTGTTTTGTTTATTTTATTTATTTGTGTTTCTATATTTCTTCATGTGTCTTGTTATTTCTGTTATAAATTTGTTGTTGTTTTTGCATTTGAAAAGACAATTATCTCTTCCAGACTTTGTGAATAAGTTTTGTATGGGGAAAAAGTTTCATAAATTAGTCAGAAATTTTGGAAGCCCCTTGAATATTTTACTGGAGTGCTTCTTTTCTGGACTTGAAATATATCCAACTAAAGTCATATGCGATCTCCAAATTTATAATCAAATTTTCTTTAAAAAGTTTAGTTAAATAGCATTTTTTTCTGAGCCCTGAAATAAGGAAATCTGATGAGCACATTTAAGGTTTTTATATTCTAAGGAGTTAGATTATAAACCAAATCTGAAATCAATAAATTATGAAAATTTGGGGAAGATAAAAGTTGAGAATCTTGGCAGGACAAGAAGAGCTTTCTGGTGCATTCCCAAAACTTCAGATCAAAGGTGAAGTTTTTGTTGATGCTTTTGTTGACATTTTATTCCTTTCATTTTTCCCCTTACCAGCTTTGCCATTTTATACCTACCCTTTCCATTTAATAGAAACTTCATTATTTATAGTTCCTCAATTATTTTTTCTTCTTCCTAACTAAAACTGTCATATAATTTAGATATTGATCATTATTTTTCTAGCATGCTGACATATCATGAAGTGGTCTTTTTGTGATTCCATGAAATAAATCACTTTCTTTTACATTTAATGTTTTCACATTCATTATTCAATGTACATAATGCACACATTTTTTTGGTTGAAGGTTTGTAAAACGTCTTGCCTGAAACCAAGAAGTAAGACACTGGATCTAGTTTCTCTAATAATAAGTGGGTTCATATTAACTGAAGTTATACTTTTTCACATCCAAATCAGCATCATAGGTTAAAAATCTGCTATATGGCACACGCTGTGGTGATAATAGATTTTAGGCTGAAGAAAATTGAGGGATTATCTCATAGATTTAAAGGTCAATAAGAATTTTATTTGAAGATTAATTTGATGCTAACATTCAATTTTTGCTTATTAAACCCCATGAAGTTAGTAGTTGGTTTTCTAATTCCTAAAAAAATTAGAATGATGCAGGGAGTAAAATTGCAAAATAAAAATTGATAATATGAACTATAATGTCTTTGTTCATTAAAGATGTATAGGACTGTGTTGATAAGCAAATCTGTTCTTTTAAATTTCTTGATGATATGTGATTTTAAGTGTACAAATACATATTTCCAACATAGAAAAACAACCTCTTTAAAATTGTGTAAAAAACACAGTAAAATCAGATCATGATCTGTTGCTTCTGGGAGAAGATAAAGATGGTCTGCTTCTACACCCTGGGAGATGGTGCATCAAGAGGTATGTGTGCTCATAATTCTTTACACTCAGTAAATAGTGTGGGAGCATTTTGTAAGCTTGTAGAGAATTTACAGAAGTAAATAACATGCCTTACTGTACCTTTTGACCAATATCACCCTGAAGAGTTGCTACAGGGTGTAATCACTCCATAATCAGTGTTTCATCACAAAGCACTATCCTTATAAAAAGGGCTACTCTGAAAATAGAAGAGAATAATTTGTTGAAACAGGAGCCTGTGGGCATGATGTAAAAGGGATTTTTTTATTTTAAAGAATTTGGAGTCATCATCAGTGATAGAGAAGACTGGCAGACTCTAGGTGTTACAGACCCAGGTCCAGGCTCCTCATCACTGGAAAACCAGTAGTCAGGAGATGTGAATAAGTGGGAAGGAAATCAGGTTTACTGAAGATCCAGCACAGTATGGGGTGTGGGGGCTATCATTCTCATAGTTCCATCTTGAGAATCACAGGGACACAAAGGGTTTTTATAGGGAAATAAAGATGGGATTGTGAAGAAGTGGGGAGAGAATGTTTCCCTTAGCAGGATTTTGGTCATCCAGGGCGTGTCTTCTTTTCTTCCTTTCTGAATGGACAATCACAATGGAGATTGACTTTCTGGGGCTAGTACCTGTACTTTTTTTGAATAGACAAATTTATTTCTGTATGTTAAAAGTCACAGAAATTTACTTGTCTTGTGTTGACATATAACTAAAGACTAAGAAGAGGCATGACACATTTTGATTTTATCTGAGGACCATTGGGTGTTCTGGGCTTTGTAAATCTAATGAAACATTATACAGCAGTTCACATCTTAATCAGTTAGCCACAGCTTTTCTCCAGAATTGAGAAACATGGGTGGAAGAGAGGGTGTGACTGTGGGGGTGCACAGGGAGGGAAGTTGAAGTAACTTCCCAGGACAGCTCCCAATGGAGATGTCCTCCCCACTGTTTTGTTTGTTTTTGGTTAATGAATCCAGAGACACTTTACCATATAAATGTACTTACATATTTTTAATTTTAAAAACATTTTTTTGCAGGGGAGAGCCTTGGAGCCTGTTCAGGGGTTCTGGGCAGAGCAGATGATGTGGAGTCTGGGTGTTTGTTGGGCGGAGCAGATTTTAGAGGTGATAGCATGCCAAGCTTAGGAACCAGGATGGGTGGGTATCTTTGGGGCTTTAGGGTGTGAGAAGCACACTTGGACTGGAATGGAGGAGAGATTTCTTTCATTAATAAGTGACTTCAAGCAGTGTCATTTGAAGTCAAGGTTCAGAACATGAGTTGCCAGTGGTAGTGTTTCCTCTGAATAAGAACTTGGAGGTTTTCAGTACAGGTCTGTATTTCACCTGATTTGTCTCAGGAGTGGTTATTTTCTTCTTCACTGGTCGTTCATCCCAGTTAAACTGAATGGTATTTAACCACTCTTTTTTATGCTAAAGATTTCCATGTCCATGCACAACTTAATGTAGCCAGAAACATTTTGTGTACTTCTTTCTTGACTTTTATTTTATTTGGTCATTTTCAAAAGTAGAGTAGCTCTGTCTAGTGGTATTTGTCAACATGGTCCCCAGTGTCTATACAGACATTTAGAAAGACCACAGTAGATGCTTTTTGAAGTGTGTGATGAGTTGACTTTGAGTCCAGATAGAATTCACAAGTGTTCAATTAAGTATTCAAAATTATTTTGAGCCTGAGGGGGACCATGACATTCTCAAGTAGGAAGAAGAAAGGATTCTTCAGTATGATATTTCAAGGAATCACTGTACAGAAAAGCATTATATGTTGAGAAAAAAATTAGCTATATATTGAGATTTGCGTGTATCTTTCCTATGTGGAAGAATCTGGAATTGTTTTTGTTTAGCTTTGATCTGTTACTACTTTAATAATGGTGAGGACCTTGCCTTTCCTTTCCTTATCTGTCTTTCTTGCTTCCAGTTTCCTTCTGTATGTAAACTTAAAAAAATCATTTGTGGAGTGAAGTTCTTATTTTCTCTGACATTCTGTTGTAAACAATGTTTACATTTTGAACAGTAGAAACTTAGATGTAACAGAGTTGTACATGTTAGTGATAGTTAAATATTAACATGGGTTATTTTCGGTCATTCTGTTCATGCTCAGTTTTAATAAATTTATTCCTGTTATCTGAATGCTTAGTAAAACATTGTAGTTGGTATTAGAGGTGTATGGACACAGCAGCATTGTTGTCTATGATACTTGGCCTGGTAGTTTTCAGGATTTGCTTGCTGGGTAGGAGAATGTTTCAAAGCCTCAAGTCAGTTAGCTGTTTTCTTGTGAAGAGTATTTCCTGATAATGTTTCACTTTAATTTCCATCTTTGTGTACGTCAGGTTGTGTTGATGGGATGGGGTGCCAAGTAGAATTGGAAGGATGGTGCTCCAACTCCAAGGGAATGACCTCTAGAAACATCAGGTCTCACACTCAAACCAAGTGTGATCTTGCAGGTACTCAAGAGAGATTCTGAGGCTGGCCATGAGTCAGTGGATGGAAGACCCTTGGAGTCCCTGCTGCAAGCTAGGTGGCCCTGGTTTGCATTTGAGCAGTAAGGCAGTGTGGGCTCTGGTTCAACATCCACTTGGCAGACATCACCACCAATGCTTGAGGATGGAAGAGAGACCCCCAGATCTGGATCATGCTTGACTTCAGGGGAATGATGAAAACTGGGGGTTAGTTGTGGCCCACATGATGGAGAAGTGTGCTCCTGAAAATTGCTACTGGGAGGACCACCTGCCATCTACATGCAACACAGGGTTTTGGCTGCCTGGAAGCCCTGGGATGTGTGCCTATGTATTAGTGAGCAGCAGGAGAGTGGGAGGCAGTGGAGCTTTCAGAAAGGGGAAGAGGTAGAATGCAGGGCCCTGTCAGGACAGGGTTAATGTTGGGGTTAGGCTAGTGTGGGTTGGGAGTGCAGGGAGGGGAAGCAGTGGGAGGCAGTGCAGGGGCTACTGGCTGAGGAGTAGCAGTTTAAGTCTGGGCATTGGCTGAGTGATCTTTGTAGAGTTTAGAGAATGCCAAGCTTGGGGACACATACCCAGTAGGGATGTCTGTCCTTAAAGATGTAGGCCCTGCACCTGGGGGTGAGGTAGGGTCACTGAAGGGTGGGGGAGTTGTTTCATGGAGACTGCTTGTGGGCATTGGTTAGAGAGGAACTTCCTTTTCTTATTAAACATATCAAAATAGCAAATATGAAATCCAGGTTCTGAAAATCATTTGGCAATGTTTTTTTTTTTTTTCCTTTCTCGATTAGAGTCTCCTTCAAACTTGTAACTTTTTCACCAATAGGTTCTAGCTGGTTGGTAGGGTGTCATTGTTTTGTATACAAATGAGTCCTATAATTTAAAACAAGCTTACATTTCCCAAAGCACTTTTTGTATCTCTTCTGGTATTTTGAAGTTTATTTTACCTTTGCCAGTAAACAGTGTCTTTCCACTGACATTTGGCATCAATTTGTGCAAGCTGAATATTCAGTAACTTTGCTGTCTGTCCCATTCAATTTGTTTTAAGGCTCACCCATCTTAAGAACTACCTTGCCACTGAAAAGTTGAATATGCAGGTGTCCTGGTGTAACTTTGTACCCCCAATCCCCAGACAACCACAGCATTTCAAGATGGAGGATCATACCTTGTTGAGACCTACATCTCCATGAGCAAAGCCTCTTTCCTGTTTTTGCATGAGGGGAAGAAGAAGCCCTCAATGCTGGCAGCTGGCTTCTGAGCTTGGACCAGGGAGGCCCAGCAATTGAGAGGGGAGATACTTCATGAGCGGGAATAGCGTCTGGACCTTTGAAGAGTCCCTGCAGTGTAGGCCTTGCATCAGTGGAAAAGCCTCCCTAAAATTTCACAGGTTGCTTCTCTGAGAGCTCAGCTGTATGTCTGAAGCAAGTGAGGTTGTGGATGCATTGATCAGCACCATGAAGTGTACCTTCTCAAAGTCACAAGGAGAAGGATAAAAAGGAAAGAACAATATCTAAGATAAGTATTGTTAAGAAACAGATGCATAGTGCTAGTCTGACTTAATCATATATTGAAGTTTGTGTTTGAGGGAACAGGAAGTTGCTCTGACAAAGGAACTAGAAGCTGTGAATGGATGGGGTCTTTGTATTTTCGGAAAAGTAGAATTATCTGTTGATTGGTCTTTGGCTAACACCATGCACACCATTTTCCAGAAACAGGCCTTATGATGATGACCCTGGTAGGTAATCACTGTGTGTGTGTGAGTATTGCATATCATGGCATCAACTGTGCTGATGGTGACATCGGCTTTCTGCTCATAAGCCATTATCCATCTGTGCTTGTTTTGGTAGCTCTATTTGGAGATTTGGAAGTTCTTGCAGCACTGCTTGCTGGTCAAGACATTATGTTGTTTGTCCTGGTGCATCAGCAGCTGATCAGAGCTGACTGTGTTCTTACATCTGTATTGGAGAACCAACCTTTGACCATAGACTTGAGGTTATTTGAGGAAAAAAGCTGTGACACACTGCAGAATTAGAACTAAACCAAAGATAGCAAAATGGATATTGATATTCTACTTGGGATAGAAATGTAAAAACCCAACAATCTACCAACAGATGGAAAAACCATGACTGAAGTGAAGAAAGTGAGGAGTTCTGGGATTCTTCTGAGAGAGTGCCAGTAGCCCTCCACGCACTGCATTCTGTACTGCTTCTGGGGACTTATGAATGAACTCTCTCCATAGCCTCAGTTGATACATGTGCAATGTACCTTTCCTCTGGCACTTAAATCATCTGCTGTTTTTTAGGACATAGACTTTTGTTTTTAATTTAGGACATCATTGAGAGAGAATTTTCAGAAGCTTCAGGGCATTTTTATTTATTCCAAAGTACATTTCATCTTGTAGCTACTGCTTTACCCTCTTACATCTTTGTAACCAGTCATGTGGCTCATCACTGTGTGAACTTCTTTCTATTTTTATGTTTTCCCTGTTTGTTCTTCATTTTTCTCTCTAGCTTTTGCATAGGAGATAAAACATTCAAAGCTTTCCATTCTGTGTCTGGATTATTTCATTGATCATGTCATTTCTTGTTCTATTTATAACTTTGCTGGATATAGCAGTCTTGGTTAGAAAGTGTCTCCTTTTGAAGCTTGGAATATTTTATTCCAACCTCCCTTGATTTTAGAGTCTGAGGTGAGAAGTTTGAACTGAGGCTTATAAACATAAGTATAATTAAATTTATACAAACAAATATAAATTTATACAAATGTGACTTAATGTTTTTCTTTTGTATCTTTTACTATTTTTGCTTATTTTCATTGTTGGGTCCTTAGATTATAATATGTCTTGAAGAGCTGCTTTTTATCTTAATCTTTTTTTTTCCTTTGGGATTCTGTGTGGATCGTGTGTGTACATGTCTATCTTATTTTTAATGTTTAAAATTTTTTCTAGTGCTATTTGACCAAAAATGTTAATTTCATTAGTCTGAATCTCTATGTTCTTCTTCATCTTTTGCCAAGATTTTCTATTTGACCTTGAGCCCAAAACAATGGTTTTTGCCAACCATGTACTGAAAGTTTTGAAAATGTGAGCAAAAATAGACTTTCCTTCTTAAAATTGTTTTCTGGTATATTAGTCATGTTAATAGATAATTATTAACAGGGAAGGAGATACTTTTTATCAAATTTGAGCTTTTGTTTTCTTTCAGTTTATTCTTTTCTAGGCTTTAAGTCTATTTTGAAGTGGAACTTAATTTTTCTCAATTTTATATATATTAAGACTTACATTTTCATTTATACCAGTTTGCTTCAATGTGAGCTTCTCTTCAAAGTAAAATTTAAAAAAATTGAATGAGACTATAAATGTGATCTCTTAGATCCTCCAGAAAATATTCTAATTTAATATGCATAAATTTAACTCAAATGATTTGGAGAGTTCTTCAGGCTGGGCTACTTGATTTGAAGAGAAGGAAAATTTAAATTAAAAGCTTCAAGTTATAAATTCATTTTAGAACCAACTTATATCCTCCTCAGCTACAATGGTGGTTATATGTTGTGATTTGTTAACCACCTGTGGGAAATTTCAATGAGATGTTCCAATTATTATCTTTCAATTATCATTTTATTATTAAGTGACATTTTTCTCAGGACAAATCATAAATATGTTTTCCACTGATATTTTGAGAGTCATAGTGTGGTAGTAGGAGCAAATGTGACTCCATTTTGTTTTATGACTTCATCCTGTAAAACAACCATGCCAAGTAGAAGAGTCATGACTGGAGCAAGATGTTCCTTTTCTTTTGCTATAGAAACCTTTAAAAACACGGAACTAACTAATGGGGCATTGTTTCTGTAACTAGGGTAACGGGGCTCTCTTTCTGTAACTGGGGTGACTGGGATAACTGTGATTGGTTAGGCTTCCCTCCACTTGATTGCACTGTCCTGCTTCTGTAACCTGGCTTGCTTGCATTGCCTAGATCCCCCGAACATCCCTTTTGCAGTTTTCAGTCTTATAAGGAGTGCCCTTGCAATTGTTCAGGGCTGATCAGGGGAACAGCTTTATGTTCTGGTCAGCCACCACCGGTGTGCTTCAATAAAGGCTTGATTTAATTACACATGAGTGGTCTGGAAGTCAGTTTATGAAACCCTGGGACGAAGCTTTAACTATAAGAATAGTCACTACACAGTTTTTAAATAACAGATATTTTTTACCACTAACTCTATTTCCTGACAGGGTAAAGTAAGTAAATGTTGCATGATTTGTATGGAAAAGTGAATAACTGTACCCAATGGGCAATATAAACATTTGATCGTGTATTTGAATCACAAATATCAAGGTACATTTCTACTGTAGATGTAATAAAATGAGATTTTGAATCACTCCTTCTTCATACTTATAAATCATTATTTTAAAAATGATTGTAGTAGAGTGAGATGATTTTAATAAAACTCTTAAAATTATATGAGCTTCTGAATTACAATTGAGTGGCATTTCCTTGTCCTCCATTAACATGACACAGAGTAAGAATTCAGTAATGAACTTTCCTATGGTTGGCAGTATGATTGATATTAGTGTAGAAATGGAGGATCTGTCCTTGAACCATAAATGTTCTTCATTAGGGAGTAAATACACATATAATTAGATACCTATAACTATAAGCTACCATACTTCTATATTATGATATGTAAGTAAGTAGTTTTATTTTGACATTATAAGACATATGGGTAAGGTTACTTTTTTGGTTTTCTATTTTTGATTCTTATTCCTTTGTTATTCAGAAAATTCTTCTTTAGCACCTACTTTGCATTTAGAACTATTTTGGATGCTGGAAAATATATAAAAGCAGTTTTATTTGGTATTTTATTTTTATTTTCAAGATTGTAAAGGATGTCTATCCCTTTCTGTTTTAGGACATGAATGTATCTGTAGAGATTTCAAAATGGGGTTAAAATAGATAAATGACCCAACCCAAAAGCACTTAAGTTAGAAAACCACAAGCCATTATATAAAGGGCATGAATCATACTGTCTTTAATTAAGTGGGTCTATGTTTAGAAGGCCAGAGGCTCATCCTGCTTATGAAGAGGTTGAGTTCTTTTGTGAGTCTTGAGTATTGTTATCTATCTATCTATGTATATATTTAGTAAAGTAATATACATATAAACAGAAATATTTATACATACATGTATATGTATGAAATATGGCTTCCAAGAGACAGAGGGACATAAAATGATTATATATATTTGTAGATTTTTAAGCTGAAACATAATCAGTGCCAAATGGCTTTTGTTTTTCTTTACACATTTTTAACTTGTGCATTATAATTGTACATAACAAGATTTTTTGTTACATATTTATATATGCACATAATTTAACAATATAATTTGGTCAATATTGCTTCCCAGCACTTCTTCCCTCCCTGTGTACCTCCCACCCCTTGGTATTTTTCTCTAATTATCTCCCTTTGATTTTCCAGAGATCATCTCCACACACCATTCTTTTTATTTTTTCTCTCTTGCTTGCACATATGAGAGAAAGCATATGATCCTTGACCTTCTGAGTTTGACTTATTTTGTTTAATATTATGGTCTTCACCCATTTTTCTGCAAATGACATAATTTCATTTTTTTATAATTGAATAAACTTTCATATTATCTCACCTATCTTTGGATTCCTAGCGTTAGTCACACAGGGAAGCTAATTTTAGTCCATCATATTGTTAATAGTATGATTGATATTGGTGTAGAAATGGAGGATCTGTCCTTGAACCATAAATGTTTTTTATCAGGGAAGAACACCTCCAATTTTAGTGTTCCTTCCATGTGCCTGCCGTGATCCTTGTGGTTGATCTTTCATCTTTGTGGTGGAGTAGTATAACTTGCTGTAAGGATGAAGGATTCTAAGCCAGAGAAGTAAACAGATGGCTGTAGAGGGAACTCCATTAGTTTGACTCCATGTTCATCACCTTTTTTCTTGAGAAGCATGGGTGCCAATTTTAAGCCAGAAAAATGTATGCATCACAGTATTTTTTAAACAATTCTATATGTAGTATAATTTCGATAAATTATTTGATTCTCCCATTTCCTCTGGATGGGAATATGTTAGAATTTTAATAAGTTTCTAATGAAATAGGTGGATTGGATCAGGTGGTTTCTAATGCTGCTTTCATATTTGATACACCTTTTAAACTTTCCCAGTTATTTTATATGTGCTTTTTTTTCCTCTGAGTACCTAAAAACTTTTTTTATTCATTCTATTTAGTTATACGTGGCAGTGGAATGCACTTTGATGCATCATACATAAAAGAGCATAACTTCTCATTCTTCTGGTTGTACATGATGTAGAATCACACTGGTCATGTAGTCATATATGCACATAGGGTGATTATGTCAGATCCATTCTGCTATTCTTCCTACCTCCACCCTTCTTCCCCTCCCTTCACTTATCTCTGCCTGATCCACAGTATCTCTGTTGTTCCCTAGGTGCTCCAAGCCTTATTGTCAATTAGCATCTAAAAATCAGTGAAAATATTTGGCCTTTGGTTCTTTGGGATTAGCTAATTTTGTTTAGCATGGTATTCTCCTGCTCCATTCATTTACCACCAAATGCCATAATTTCATTCTTCTTTAAGGCTGAGTAATATCTGGTTGCGTATGTATACCATGTTTTCTTTATTAATTCATCTGTCAAAATGCACTTAGGTAGGTTTAATAGTTTAGCTATAACATTGATGTGGCTGCATCACTGCAGTATGCTGATTTTAAGTCCTTTGGGTATAAACTGAAAAGAGGGATAACTGGGTAAATTTCAAGTTTTCTGAGGAATCTTTGTACTGCTTTCCATACTGATAATTTGGAAATTTGCCTCCCCACCAGCAAGGTATGATTGTACCATTTTCCCTACATCGTCACCAACATATATTGTTGATTGTATTCTTGATAATTGCTATTCTGACTGGAGTGAGATGAAATCTCAAGGAAGATTTGACTTGCATTTTTGTAATTACTAGAGATGAAAATTTTTTCATATATTTGTTGATTGTATTTTTTCTTCTTCACAGTGTCTGTTTAGATCCTTAGTCCATTTATTGATTGGGTCATTATTGTTGTTGTTATTATTATTATTGTTGTTGTTGTTGTTGTTGTAAAGTTTTTGAGTTCTTCATATATTCTGGAGATTAATGCTGCATCTGAGGTGCATGTGGTAAAGATTTTCTCCCTTTCAGTATGCTTTCTCTTCATATTATTGTTTTTTATGCTGAGAAGAAGTTTAAAAGCTGCTTCTTTGATTCTATCCCATTTATTTATTCTTGATTTTATGTCTTGTGCTTTATGAGTCTTGTTAAGAAAGTAAGTTCCTAAACTGGCATGATGGAGATTTGGGTCTACATTTTCTTCAGTTAGTTGCAGGGTCTCTAGGGTTCTAGTGCCTAAATCCTTGACCCACTTTGAGTTTTGTGTAGGATGAAAAGTAGAGGTTTAATTTTATTTTGCTACATGTGTATTTCTAGTTTTCCCAGCACCATATGTTGAAGATGGTATCTTTTCTCCAGTGTATATTTTGGACCCATCTTCTAGTATTAGATAACTATATTTATGTGGGTTTTTTACTGTTTATTCTGTTCTTTGCCATTGTTCTGTGTGTCTGTTTTGGTGCCAGTATCATGCTGTTTTTGTTACCATGGCTTGGTGATGTAGTTTAAGGTCTGTGGAATGTGATGCCTCCTGCATCACTTTTCTTGCTAATGACTGCTTTGGCTATTCTGGTTCTCTAATATTTCCAAATGAATTTCATGGGTGATTTTTCTAGTTCTACAAAAAAATTGGGATTTTTTATAGTAATTGCATTGAATCTGTATAGCACTTTTGGTTGCATGGTTAATTTGACAATATTAATTCTGCCTTTCAAGGAAATGGGAGATCTTTCTATCTTCTAAGGTCTTCTGTAATTTCTTTCTTCTGTGTTCTGTAGTTTTCATTGTAAAAATATTTCAAATCTTTTGTTTTATATATTCCCAAGTATTTTATTGTTTTCTGAGACTATTGTGAATGGCATAGTTTTCATAATATCTCTTTCAGTTTATTTGCCATTGATATATAGGTATGTAATTAATTAATGGGTGTTAATTACACAATAAATTTTGATGTATTTTATCCCTATTCTCATTTATTTCTGAATTTTTTTCTCCTCTGATTTTATCTGTAATCCAATCCTAATCCAGAGTTGTGTATTTTAGCCTCTAGGCATTAAATGGTTTCTGTTTATTATATTGTCTTTATCCTGTTATTTCTTTCTTTTTGATCTGATTGGGTGCAAGAAATTATCTCTATTTCTTGTATTTACCTGGTACCAAAAAATATGATTTTTTATTTTGGTCTCAGGGATTGAACTCAGAGGCACTTGCTAATTGAGCCACATCTCCAGCCCTATTTACATACAGGTTCTCACTGAATTGCTTAGCACCTTGCCGTTGCTGAGGCTGGCTTTGAATTTGCAATCCTTCTGTATTAGCTTCCCGAACCATTGGGATTACAGGAGTGCTCCACTGTGCCTGGCAATATAAACTATTTTAAAGAATGGTTATTGTTTTATGGAGAAGCAAATGAATTCATTATTGATGGATTAAATAGTCCACAGATGTCTATGCAGTCTATCTGATTAATGTTATTTATTTAGTTCTGAAGAGGCTAGGCTGGTAGGGTTTCCTTTTTTAATGGGCATTGTACAGAAAGGTCTCCCCAAACCTCAGCAGTATGAAGACAGTAAAGTGTGGTCCTCACAAGGCCTTTCATCTGCTACCACAAACTGTCTTCCATTTGTGGCTCCCTCCAATTTTCACCTCCTCAAACCCCCACCAACACCAGACCATTTTATAGTAATCTTATTCTGTTTAAAAGCATTGACAGAGGTGTTGGGTATATGGATTAGTTATAGAGTATTTTGCATGTATGAGAACCTGGGTATAGTGCTCATCTCTCTAAAAAAATGACTTACCAAATTATTATTGCCAATGAAGAAGCTTATCAAGGGAGATTGAGCAGGAATACTGGCTGGTGTGGGCCATTTGTGGAGGTCCTGACCTGAAAGCCTAGAGAAACAGAGAGGTCCTAAGTGTCTCCATGCACCTATTTATTCATTTCACAAATTTGAGTGAGTCCTGGAGGTGAAAGTGCAAGTCAGTTATGTAGGTTAGAAGAGTGTCCTATTGGAATGAAAGCCTGCACCATCCAGGCTGTGCTGGTGGGGGCAGAGCAGAAGGGAGACCAGTTCTCCTTTCACCAGAATGTATGAATTTAATACCCTATGGTGTGCTCAATATCCAGGACCTGCACACCTTGGAAGTTCAGTACCCAGGACTTCTAATTGGCAACTAAATGAAACCAAAACTTCAACTGGTTTCCCAGGTAATTATAATTTCCCTATAGGTGACTTATTTTTTTTAAAAAAAATTAATACACACAGCAGCTTTTAATGTAAACATTTTCAAAAGAATTGAAAAGTTTTCCAATACAATCTATTATCTGTTGTATCCTGAGGGCCACACAAGAACTCTGAAGTTGGAAGATGGCTCCATATTCTTTCTTCTTTTTAAAATTTTAAAACTATTTCACAATAGTATATTTAGGGGTGTGTCTTCCACCTCTAAAAATAAGATTTATCTTATTTCTCACATGCTTTACTCACTAGTTCATCAAATTCTTAAGGATAAGTCATTGTCATCTTGATCATCCAACCATCTTCATAACAACAGTTGTTGACAAGCCCTGAATTTTCTGCAAATACTTTATTAACTTTAGTTACCTTTCCACAGAGGACACTAGAGTTCACTGGCAGCTCTCATACTTTCCAAAACACAAAACACAGCATGTTTTTAAATTTTGTCACCACTTTAGGCAGACTAAACTAAAAAATGCATCTGCCAAAAGCTTTTTGCACAAAATTCCATAATTGCTGATTCCACTGTCCCAGTACCCTTTCCTGTAATTATCCATTACTCTGTATCTGTTCAAGCAGGGAGAGCAGAGCATTGGTTGACAGCATCCAGTCAGAGTAGGCTCTCAGTCACTAGGACCAAGGGAGTAGCACAAAATGGTGCCTATTCTGCACAGAGCTGCCTGCGACTGTCCTACAGTACCTTGCCCTACCCTGTTCTGAGGGGACTGGGGTATCAAAGGTAGGCACTGCTGGTGGTTTGTGCATAGGAATATTCACCATCCCAAAGTGTGAGCTCTTTCTGTGGTTATCAATTTCACAAGAAACAAAAAAATATATCAGTACATTTTTGAGTTCTATACGCAGTCTTTTAGGGTCATGATGACACTAAGAAAATGTTTGCAATGAACAAAAATTTGACATTCTGTGTATCAAAATACATTATTAACTTTCACAAATTACTTGCTTGCCAGTGGCCAAAAGATAAGTGACTGGAACAAGATAAAAAGAATACTCAAATATCTGGAAGAAGAGTAAAATGGAATTGTTAGGTAGTGGCACACACAGTTTTAAATGTTGCACAGAAGTTACCATTCAATCATCTATTTGAGGAGTATTAAACAGCTCAAGCCTTAATCAACAGCCCAATAGCACTACTCTTCATCTTCAAAGCATTGTAGCTGGAAAATTTATCTCATTTGTTAGACTTAAATTTCTTCTCTTACCAAGGACAATAAATATATTTTCTATGTTCATATGTCACCATAACTTGAGCATTGCCGCAGTCTCTGGCTGGGCACAAATCACGAGTCTCCACACAGCTTGTAGATTCAAACAGCAATTCTTTATTCCCGAACTCACACCGGCCATCTACAAACACGCTCTGGGGGAATCCACGTTCTCTGGCCAAATCCACTTCTCCCAAATCCACTCTCTGCCCAAATCCACACCACATGGGCTTCTGTTTCCCAAAATATACTGTCTGACCCTAAGAACTCAAGAGGAACTCAGCAGCAGGATACGCCCTATTCTAAAGGGGGAACAGCCTAATCTCCTATTATGCTAAACTGCCCTATTCTAAAGGGGGAACACCCTAATCTCCTATTATGCTAAACCGCCCTATTCTAAAGGGGGAACACCCTAAACACGGATCCTGCCCTGGTCCTTGAGCAAGGTCACCTTTCAGAAGTCCTTCCACTAGACAGCAAGGGAGTAAGCTGGCAAGGAATTTGTCATACCTACTTGGCTGATGGCTCCCAGCAGAGCATCTGTAAAAGAGTACTTTATTTGATTTAAATTAGAATTCCAGGGTTGGAAACATAGCTCAGTGTTAGAGCACTTCCTGCATAGCAAGGTCAAGGGTAAGGGCTCAATCCTCAGCACAACAACAGCAGCAACAACAACAACAACAACATTGTCATCATCAACAACATAATAGATTTTTAAAAGAGAGGTAGAAAAAAGGAAGCCTTCTTTTCAATTTATTATTTCTTAGAACACCTTTGCTAACATGAAGAAGAAGCATTTGTTTTCTTCTAGTACATTTCTATATAAACGTCCTATAGTGCCTTTCATCTATTGTAGATATTACTACGTATACACTTTTATATGTATATTTTATTTAACATATGCAATTATAGGTTAATAATTTTGTTTTGGTTGCATCCTGATGAAAATAGAAGAGAGCAAGTATAAAATATTATTGCTACTGCAAAAGTATTGCTTTACTTTATAAAAGTTTCACTTAAGAATACTGAAGTTCTCTACTATACTTATCTATTCTTTAATTCTATTCATTTGTACTCATAAACTGAATACTATTTTATGCTCAAAAACTGAACAGCTACTTATTTTGTATTTGACATATTCTAGTATCTCACAGAACTCTTACACAAAAACTTTCTTTATGTGACCAGTTAATTAAAACTGAAGTGATAAGATTCAATTTAAAGTAAAACAGTTCTTTCTCCTTTTCAATCAAGCATTTATGGTGGTAAGAAATTGTAAACTTCCCTTGTGAAAAATTAAGACAGTATTAAATACTGAACATTGAAAACACCTGGTTCACATATATCCTGTATATGTAAATATTGAATTAATTTAACCATACTAATTCTTTTGGATTCTTTTTTCCTTTAGGATTAAGTTACTTGGGAAAAAATAAGTAAGGATTATTTTACTTTTAGTTTGGTCTTTTATTCTTATTATTTATCCTACTTTACCCATAGTACTTTTAAGAACTGAATTTAATTTAAATATCATCCATGTGATTATAACTGCCATAAATATATTGTTTGTCTTACATTTCACTTAAGGTAAGGCACCATGGATTATGATGGTGTCTTATTTTGTGTAAGAAGAAAAAAATTAAATGCTGCCAATTATAGTTGTAATGCAGTCAGAATTATTAGTGGCATTCCAATGTCAGTGTTGTTAAAATGATAGGGAAAAAAGCATCTAAGACTCATTGAAATACATAGTTTTTAAAAGATACCTGTAAAAGTCACTATAATGCTAATAATTTAATAATTGAAATACTCTTATTTGATAAAAGCAATAGTATTGATTCCAGTAGCTACCAATTATGGAACTGTTGCTTGTTCTATGATTTTTTTAATTTGCTATTTGGATCATAAAATTCCCAGTTTAGCAGAATTTAGCTATTCTACCATTTTCTTTTAATTTATCAAGACCTAATGATATCCTTGAAGCCTGAGGAAGATAACTCTAGTGAGATGGAGGGGGATAAATAGATTTAAAATTGTTCCTTTTTCTCTTCTCAGTTCAGTTCGTGTTTTTTTTTTTTCTTTTTTTTCTGCCAGAACTGGCCTAGCAGTCTGGTAGTGAATAGCTTTTGTTACAACATGTCCTGACTGATCCCAATCCTTGAGTCTTCATGGTAACAACATTTAGATTCAATATTTACAACACTCTTTTTAGTTCAAATGCACTCATGCTTCTTTATTCAACAGTTGTTCCCAAGAAGCAGCACTCTGCTTTGACAGTTTGGCCTTTAGCTTTGGCCAACAAATATTAAGCATTCTGACCCTGTCCCCTTTTAGGAACCTTAGGTGGAATTTCCATATTACCCTCATCCTTTATGGTGCATTATCCTTTGAGGATTTTGTCTTTTCTGCCATAAAATTAAAATCATTCAAAGCTATTAGAGAGCTTTAAGTAATGTCTCTTGAAGACATCAGAGTTTTCTGTCATCTTGACTAACAGATCTGTGCCCTGAATCTTTCCATTCCTTGAAATAGGTTTCGTTTGACTGCAGGAGGCCCCTGTTGTCCAGGGTGGATGCCAACTTTTGATTGACACTTCTAATGCTTTTTATGAGTAATGAAAAATTTGCAAGCTGTTGGAATCATTGCCTACAGTTTTCAGCATTTTTCAAGTTCTACCTCAAAAGGAAGAGATTAAGCAGATATATTGAATCTAAGAGATCTAAGCCCCCTCATGACTCCTCAGTATTCATTGTGTTAAAGAGGATTTTGTGTTCCACGTCAGTTGGAGATCAACATGGAAATGTAGCTACTCTTAAAAAGGTCTGCTGATTCTGTTCAACTAGGTAGAGAAGAAATAGTAGTAGTCCAAGCCAGGTTTTGGAATTTGTTAATTTCTTGCTTTGTTTTTATTGTCTCACAGAGGGGATGATTATATTCTCTAATTGAAGGAGATATTTATAAAATAGAAGTTATAAATTAATTTCTGATTTGCTCTGAGTTATAAAGCACAAGAAGAGCCCAAATATAATGAAAATTAGGACTTGATTATTTTTAAAATAATTTTAACATTTGAATAATAGAACCTGGGAAAAATACACATTAGTTCTAGTTGAGATTATAAGTAACTTGGGATCATGAGACAGGACAATTGCTTGAACCCAGGAATTTAAGATCAGCCTGGCCATTATCATGAAATGCTATCTCAAAAACAGAACAGAACAAACATTGTTCAAATAATTTTCAAGTTAATAAAATGTTTATTGGGCATACAAATTTGAAGAGTATATGAAAAAGTTCTGATACAAGATCTAAAACATTATTAAGTATGGAATTATATTTTATCAGTGTTTTTATATGAGTATTAAAATACCAATTTTATTACTTTTTTTCAAACATAGCAACAGGAATCTAATCCTTCAATATATGAAAGCACAATCTAGAACATCAGTAAATTTCAGTCCAGGTAATATTTACAAAAATGGGTTACTCTTGGTGTTCATGCCCTGTGTAAATAAGAGTAGGAAAGTTTGATCACAAAAGAACAATGGAAAAAAAATAAATGTTCAAATTCCATTCATATTTTTCTTAATGTCTTTCTTGATCATATAGAATACAGGATAACTTAGTAATTAATTATAGGAAATTTATCATCTAAATTATATTGTTTGAAGAAATTTTATATTAATTTTGAACCTGAAATTTTATGTCTTTGCAGAAGTAAGAATAATATTTTTAAATTAGTACATTGTGTTTAATATATGGTCACATGATAGCAAATCGAACCTGTTATAAAAACAGGTGTTCTTGTCAACAATTAATATCAACTCCTATTGTGTGCCAAAATTAGTGAATTGCACAGTGTTATTTCTATGCACTCATATAAAATACTTGAATCCTGACCACTTTGCTTACTTCCATTTTTCTCCTTCCCTCTCTTTTTCATCCCCAGTTACCTTCCCTCTTTTTTAATATTCCCTCCATCATTTTGTAGTCATTCTTATTTTCTTCTCAGATTCCACATATTAGGGAAAGAATGTGATAATTTTATTTTTATTACTGATTTTTTCATGATGACATAATGACCACCCTTTCCATTCATTTTACAGATTTTTGTCTTTTTTTAACCTTTTTATTTGGGGTTTTAAATATACCATTTCCTACTATCCTGGGCCTTAAAATTTCTACTCAAAATCTAATATTTTTCTGATGTGTTTATGATTGCTTTGGCCTTTATTATGGATTTCAGTTTGCCTTTGGTAATTTTATAGACTATGATTTGGGACAGGTTCTTTTCTGGCCATGTCCACTTTGTATTCTAAAATCTTATATACCTGGATGTCCATAACTTTCACAAGACATAAGAAATAGTTTCTTTTATTCACTGAGAGAGCTTGCATTGCTTGTAGCCTGTACCTCTTCTCCACAGTGTGTACCAGTGATTCATATAAGATGAATTGTGTCTAGTGGGTTTGGAAGTTGTTTACAATCATTTTAATTGTTGTTGATATTGTCTGAATGTGATATTTCATCATCAACTTAAAGTTCTGATATTTTTTTTTCACTTGATCTAGTCTATGGGTCTGACTTCAACTGGATATTTTTATTTGAGGAATTGGGCTCTTTATTTTCAAGATTTCTAATTGATTCTTTTCCAGAATACGTACTGAATTGTTCTTTCATGCCCTGCTTCATTTTCCTTAATTTACTCAGTTTTTCTTTGCTTTATCTTTGAATTAATTCACTATTTTAACATTTTTTTAAAAATTTTTTCTGGCATTTTTGACTATTGCATTATCTTTGCAAACAGCTTCTAGAGTTATAAACTATGAAACAGTCATGCTACCTTGCTTTTTATATTTCTTAGATTTCTATATTGAAATTTGTACATCTTCAGGGATATATATCTTTTCCACATTTATGTGAGTGACTGCTTAGGAAATAGATTTCCCTGGATGATGTGTCCTGTGCTATTGGCTAAATGTATAATGTTGAATTCTTTTCCAAATGGTGTCTGTATTGTAGTTTCTTATTTCTTATCTGCGATTCATGAGTTGTGATAGTTTGCACTGTCAAGTAACAACTTTCTGTGTCAGTGTTGTGAGAGTAAAGTCATGTTGGTGGAATAGTAAATAGGGATATAGACAGTAGAGTATCTGAAATGCATTTTCTGTGGTGGTTCCTCCAAACTTGTCAATAATGTGCTGTCGGTAAATATGTCTGTAAAAATAAAGGCTTTTTATCTCTGTTCTTATTTTTAATTTTTCTCAGCACCAGGTTTTCTTTTTTCTTTTTTTATTTGTTTTAATTAGTTACACATGATAGTACAATGATCTTGACATATCATACATTTGAATCAGATGGGACATAATTTCTCATTTTTCTGAGTGTACAGGTGGCAGAATTACATTGGTTGTGCAGTCATGTATGCAATAATAATGTCTATTTTATTCTGCTGTCCTTCCATTGCCCCTTCCCCTCCCATTTCCTTCCATCACTTCTCTCTACCCAAACTAATATGGCCCAATTATTCTTTTTTCCCCCTCACATTGTTATACTTGTTTTCTGTATAACAAAGGGGGTGTCCTTCCCTCTTCCATGCAATTCCCATTCTTCCTCCCTTTCCCTCCCAGCTCTCTTCCCTATCTAGTGGTAATTTTCTTCTCATACTCTTCCTCCCTACCCAATTTTGAATCACCTCCCTTATATCAGAGAATGGCATTTGTTTATTGGGAATTGGCTAACTTCACTTAGCATAAATTGCTCTAATGCAATCCATTTCCCTGCAAATGTCATGATCTTGTTACTTTTTAGTGCTGAGTAATATTACACTGTGTATAAATACCACTTTTTTAACTTATTCTTTTTTATTATTATTAGTTGTTTAAAACATTACAAAGCTCTTGACATATCATATTTCATACATTTGATTCAAGCAGATTATGAACTCCCATTTTTACCACGTATACATGTTGCAGATTCACATCTGTTCCACATCCACTTCTTTACATACTGCCATACTAGTGTCTGTTGTATTCTGCTGCCCTTCTTATCCTCTACAATCAACCCTCCCCCCCTCTACTCCCATCTTCTCTCTCTACCCCATCTACTGTAATTCATTTCTCTCTCTTATTTTTCCCCCTTTCCCCTCACTTTTTCTTATATGTAATTTTGTATAACAATGAGGGTCTCCTTCCTTTACCGTGCAATTTCCCTTCTCTCTCTCTTTCCCTCCCCACCTCTTGACCCTGTTTAGATGTTCTTCTTCTCACATTCTTTCTCCCTATTCTGTTCTTAGTTCCTCTCCTTATATTAAAGATGACATTTGGCATTTGTTTTTTAGGAATTGGCTAGCTTCACTTAGCATTATCTGCTCTAGTGGCATCCATTTCCCTGCAAATTCCATGATTTCCTCATTTTTTAGTGCAGAGTAATTCTCCATTGTTTATAAATATCACATTTTTATCCATTCATCTATTGAAGGGCATCTGGGTTTGTTCCACAGTCTAGCTATTGTGAATTGTGCTGCTATGAACATCGATGTAGCAGTATCCCTATAGTACACTCTTTTAAGGTCTTCAGGGAATAGTCTGAGAAGGGCAATAGCTGGGTCAAATGGTGGTTCCATTCCCAGGAATCTCCATACTGCTTTCCAAATTGGCCGCACACATTTTTTTTATCCATTCATCCATTTAAGGGCACCTAGGTTGGCTCCATGGTCTAGCTATTGTAAATTGTGTTGCTATAAACATTGATGTGGCTGTGTCCCTGTAGTATGCAGTTTTTAGGTCTTTTGGGTATAGTCTGAGAAGAGGAATAGCTGGGTCAAATGGTGGTTCCTTTCTCAGTTTTCCAAGGAATCTCCATACTGCTTTCCAAGTTGGCTGCATCAATTTGCAGTCCCATCAGCAATGTATGAGTTTTTTTCCCCACCTCCTTGCCAATACTTGTTGTTGTTTGACTTCATCATTTCTGCCATTCTTACTGGAGTGAGATGGTATCTTAGAGTAGTTTTAATTTGCAATTCTCTGATTGCTAGAGATGTGAGCATTTTTTCTTCTATTTGTTGATTGATTGTATATCCTATTCTGAGAAGTGTCTGTTCAGGTCCTTGGCCTATTTGTTGGTTAGGTTATTTTGTTTTTGTTTGTTTGTTTGTTTAACTTTTTGAGTTCTTTGAATATCCTAGAGATTAGAGCTCTGTCTGATATGTGAGGGGTCAAAATTTGTTCCCAGAATGTAGGCTCCCTATTCACTTCACATATTATTTCTCTTGCTGAGAAAAAGCTTTTTAGATTGAATGCATCCCATTTGTTGATTCTTGATTTTAATTCTGGTGCTATAGGCGTCTTATTAAGGAACTTGGGGCCTAACCCCAAGTGATGGAGATTAGGACTTACTTTTTCTTCTATTAGTTGAAGATTCTCTTGTTTGATTCCTAGATCCTTCATCCATTTTAAGTTAACTTTTGTGCATGATAAGAGATGCATTTTGTTGCATATAGATTTCCAGTTCTCCTAGCACCATTTGTTGAAGATGCTATCCTTTCTCCATTGCATGCTTTTAGCACCTTTGTCTAATATAAGGTAGTTGTAACTTTGTGGGTTGGTTTCTGTGTCTTCTATTCTGTACCATTGGTCTACCAGCCTGTTTTGGTGCCAGTACCAGCTGTTTTTATTACTATAGCTCTGTAGTATAGTTTAAGTTCTGGTATAGCTATACCACCTGTTTCACTCTTCCTGCTTAGAATTGCTTTAGCTATTCTGGGTCTCTTATTTGTCCAGATCAAATTCATAATTGCTTTTTCTATTTCTGTGAGTAATGTCATTGGGATTTTGATCAGAATCATGTTGAATGTATAGAGTGCTTTTGGTATTATGGCCATTTTAAAAATGTTAATTCTGCATATCCAGGTTTTATTTTTATATTTTTTAGATATATATGACAGAAAAGTGCATTTTGTATATACATGGACTATAACTTATTATATTTAGTATCAGAGAGTACATTTGGCCTTTGGTTTTTTGGTATTGGCTTATTTCACTTAATATAATAGTCTCACGTTCCATCAATCTACCAGCAAATGCCATAAATTTCAGTCTTCTTTATGAATGAGAAATACTCTATTGTGTATATGTACTACATTTTCTTTAACCTTTCTTCTGTTGAAGGTCACCTGGGTTGTTTCCATAGCTTAACTGTTGTGAATTGTGCTGCTATTGATGTGGCTGTGTCACTTCAGTATGTTGATTTTAAGTTATTTGGTTATACATGTAGGCCCGACTCTCCATCATATTAGCCTAGGAACTGACTTCCTTAACAATACTTCTAAATTGCAACAATTAAAATAAAAAACCAACTGAGTTGATAACTGGTTGGATGGTGTTTCCATTCCAAATTTTCTGAGGAATCTCCTTACTGTTTTCCAGAGTGCTTGCACCAATTTGCTGCATCACTAGCAAATTTTGAGTTAACATTTTTCTCACATCCTCTCCAGCATTTATTGATACTTGTATTCTTGATAATTGCCATTCTTACTGGACCAAGAATGGAATATTAATGTAGTTTTAATTTGCATTTTTCTAATTTCTAGAAATGTTGAGCATTTTAAAAATGTATTTGTTGACCAATTTTATTTCCTTTTCTGTGAACTACCAGTTCAGATCCTTTGCACATTTATTGACATCTTGTGCCCACTAGGAGAGACTATAGGCCCAACTATATTGGATTATTTGTGTATGGGTGTGTGCATGTGCTTTAAAGTTTTTTGATTTTTTTTTTCATGGGGACAAGTACTGTGGATTCAACTCAGGGGCATTCAATCACTTAGACACATCCCCAGTCCATGTTTTGCATTTTATTTTATTTTATTTTTAGTTGTAGATAAACACAATTTATTTATTTATTTATTTATTTGTTTGTTTATTTATTTATTTTAATGTAATGCTGATGACCAAACTCAGGGTCTCACACATGCAAGGCAAGTTCTCTAACACTGAGCCACAGCCCAAGCACTGTTTTGCATTTTATTTAGAGACAGAGTTGCTTGGTGCCTCACCATTCCTGAAGCTAAAGCTGGCTTTGAACTCTTGATCCTCATTTTTTCGCCTCCTGAGCTGGATTTTTTAAAATTCTTTGTATATTTAGAAAACTAATGTTCTGAGATGCAGTTCATAAAGATTTTTCGACGTTTTGTAGGGTTTCTGTTCCTGTTCTTTTTAAATTTTTTTTCTGTGAGAAAGCTTTTTACTTTGTTACCTTCCCATATATTGATTCTTGATTTTATTTGTTGGAATTTAGAAGTCTTGATGAGGAAGTCAGTTCCTAAGCCAAGATGATGGAGAGTTTGGCCTATATTTTCTTCTAGTGGGTACTTTGAGTTGAGTTTTGTGCAGGGATAGGGAAAGGGGTTCAATTTGATTCTGCCACATACATATTTTCAGTTTTCTCAGGACCATTTGTTTAAGCATTGTCTTTTTCTTTCAATGTATGTTGCTGGTGCCTTTGTCTAGTTTGAGATAACAGTATTTATGTGATTTTTTTGTCTCTGTGATGTCTTTTCTGTCCCATTGGACTTTTGCCTGTTTTGGTGCCAATCCCATGCCATTTTTGTAACTCTATAGTATAATTTGAGATTGAATATTGTGATGCCTGCTGTCTCCTTCACTTTTCTCACTAAGGATCGTTTTGAATATTCTGGGCCTCTTGTTTTTCCAAGTGAATTTCATGACTGCTTTTTCTATTTCTTTGTGAAATATCATTGACATTTTAATAGGAATTGCATTAAAACTGTAGCATTTTGGTAGTATGGCAATTTTGATAACATTACTTCTTCCAATCCATGAGCATTGGAAATCTTCCATCTTCTAAAGTGTTCTTCAATTTCTTTCTTTAGTGTTTGGTAATTTTCATTATAGAGTCCTTTCACTTTTTAGATTGTTTCCCAATTTTTTAAAAATGTTTTTGAGTCTATTGTGATTTATCAGCTGAAGAACAATTTGTGTACAGGACCATAATTGATTTATGGGTGTTAATTCTATATCCTGCTACTATGCTGAGCTTGTTTATGAGTTCTAGAAGTTTTGTGGTAGTGCTGGATGCAGTGTTGCACAACTGTAATCCCAGCAGCTGGGAGGCTTAGGCAGGAGGATCACGAGTTTAAAGACAGACTAAACACCTCAATGAGAACCTGTCTATAAACAAAACACAAAATAGGGCTGGTGATGTGGCTGAATGGTTGAGTGTCCTGAGGTCAATCCCAAGTACCAAAAACTAACTAAATAAATAAAAGACACAAGTTAATGAATTTATAATCAACCTTCTAAAAATATTCAAGAAAAAAATATTTTTTGATATTACTGAAAGAGAGATTTTATTTACAAAGATATTCTTTTATGGTTTACAGTTAATTTATTTGCAGAAGACTTCCAGAAAGGAATTGAAGTTTATAGGTACGTATATTGAATATATATATGAATCTAAAATACTTTGTTCACCAATAGCATTTTTGAGCCTTGAGAAAAATACAGGTTTTCAAGATATGTAAATGTTCATTTTTTAAAAAATTTCTTGACCTTCTATAAGAGAAATAATCAATGGAATACTTCCAATAAAATAAATCTACACAACACAAATCATATAAAATTTTAAAGCTTTTGTGAAAAAGAAAAAAAAAAAAATATATATATATATATATATATATATATATATATATATATATATATATATATATATTAGTTTACTGGCAATTTTGTTTATAAAATATTTCATTCTGCAATAGATTTTAAAAAACTAAAGCATAAAAATTATCATAAATCTTTGGTAATTATAAGTTAGAAAAGCCGCTGTGACATCAATAATAAATCATGGCAAGACATGTAAAAACACTGATTGTTTTAGAAAACCAAAATTAATTCTGTTTAAAATACAGTGCAAAATAAGTACTTTTTTTTTAATTTCCTTTTTTAGTTATACATTACAGTAGAATGTATCCTCACATATCATACATTCATAAAGTATAAGTATAACTACCTATTCTTGTGGTGGTAAATTATGTGGAGTTACACTGGTTGTGTATTTATATATAAACATAAGAAAGTTATTTCTAATTTATTCTACTATTTTTAAAATATTTATTTTTTAGTTGGACACAATATCTTTATTTATATATTTTCATTTATTTATTTTTTTAGTGTGGTGCTGAGGATCAAACCCAGGGCCTCACATGTGCTAGGCGAGCACTCTACTGCTGAGCCACAACCCCAGCCTGTATTCTACTGTTTTTAATTACTTTTATATAATTCCAAAGCAGTGACAAAATAGACATAGAAGATAATAAAAGAAATAAGGAGGATAAAATATCACCATAAAAATCTATTAACTACAAATTAAGGGTTTTTTAATATTTGAAAAAAAATATAAGAAATCAACAAAAGTTGAAAAGTAAAGTAGTAAGTTCTTTTTCATCAGTAATTTAAGTTCAAATAAACTATTTTGTAAAACTAATAACAACCCAAAGTGTGACTAAAAAGATTAAACCTAAAAATATATTAACTATGTCAGATGTAATTCTACAGAAGATTCTCTTCAAATATAAGCTCACAAATATACTAAAAATAAAAGGATAAAACAAATGTTACATTCAAAATTGCAAAGATGATAATAATTATGCAAATAAGAGACAAAGTATAATATTACATAAATAATATTATATAACATAATAAGTTGGGAATCAAAAGTGAAAGTGAAATCCAAAAATTTATGAATATGAGTTTAAAGCCAGATGAGCAATTAAGTAAGGCCCTAAGCAACTTAGCTACACACTGTCACAAAGTAAAATAAAACCCAGCTGCTGGCCAGGCACGGTAACACATGCCTGTAATTCAAGCAGCTTGGAAGGCTGAGACAGCCAGATTGTGAGTTCAAAGCCAGCCACATCAAAAGCAAGATTTAAGCAACTCTAGAAGGCCATGTCTCTAAATAAAATACAAAATAGGGCTTGAGATGTAGCTCAGTGGGTGAGTGCTCCTGAAGTCAGTCCCCAGTACCCTTCCCAAAAGAATGGCTGTCAATGTGTCTCAGTGGTTAAGCATGTCTGCTATCAAAAAAAAAAAAAAAAAATAGCAGCCTATAGTACCCAAAGCAGTCTAAGAATTTCATGTAATACCAATCAAATAATCAAAATTAGTTTTGCATAAACAAAATAAGTTATTTAAAAAATTCTATAGAATATTCTGTGTACATAAATAACTACACATTTTAAAAATTTTTTAAAAATGCTTCCTGATATAAAAATGATAAAAAGCTACAATATTCAATCGACTTATGTTAACTTGGGGTTAAATGAGAAAGCCATAAGTAATAAAATTGAGATTACATCAATTAGCCCTCAACTTTATGGTCAAATGAAAAATATACTTACAGATCTATGATCATTACAACAACAATCAAGAGAGGAAATATGAAAATCCAATCAAATGTCATTTCACATGATTGCTTGAAGGCAATTTGGAAGAAACTATATTTTAAAAAACTTTACAAAGAAAAGAAATTATATAATATCTAAATTGATCAACTTTTAATATAGTATGGAAAGTGAAACAGTCATTCACACACACATACACACACACACACAAAAAAAAAAATACCAGTTAACTCTACTTATGAGAGTTGTCTACTGCAGCAAACTATACAGACCAAAAGAAATGGCATAAGGAATATGAAAGTGAAACAAAGGAGCACTTGTTTGGAGGACAAATAAACTAACTTTTTATGTGATAAAAGTTTTCTTCAAAAAAATGTTACAAAAAAATTTGAATGTACACTATTTACCAGGAAAATTAAAATATATAAAAGAGTAAGTTCAATAAAGTTATACAGTTGTGATCACAATTACAAATTTGACAAATATATAAAAGATAAACAGAATTGTGAAAATCTTTATGATACATTTAAAACGCTAAATTCTTACTTCTAGAAAAAGAACACATTCATCTATATAGAGATGATGAATATGTCATTAATTCTAGCTGTTTGGAAGGCTAAGGCATAGAAATACAATTTCAGCTTCATCCACTTAGTAAGAGGCTACTTCAAAGTAAAAGTCAAAAGGGGCTGGATATGTAGCTCAATATTATAATAACTATATATATATATATATATATATATATATATATATATATATA
Source organism: Callospermophilus lateralis (assembly GCF_048772815.1). Taxonomy (NCBI): domain Eukaryota; kingdom Metazoa; phylum Chordata; class Mammalia; order Rodentia; family Sciuridae; genus Callospermophilus; species Callospermophilus lateralis. The sequence goes on from NW_027516477.1 coordinate 1,035,584, forward strand.
TATATGCACATACATACATACATGTACACTGAAAAGCAGTTATTCAAACTGAGGGACACAAGTAAGTATATGTAGTATGTTTCACAAGGCCTTATAAATCTTGGCTGTTGTTTGTTATTTGATTTTATTGATCACATGATCTTGTGTTAGCTAAAGATTTTTCATATTAATTATTTAAAAATGGACTTTTAGTTTGCTTTTTAAATTCAGTAATGAACTCTTTAAATTTCTGGATATTTTATCCTCTTATGGTATAGTTTTCTTTTGGAAATGCTATGTGGAGCATAAATAGACATTGAAAATAATTCTGTTCTTTGGATGACTGTTACCAAATTGCCTTCTTTATTGAACATTGATTTTAGATTATTCCTAAGGGAGTGTTAATTGCTATGGACAGATGCTGTCCATTTCTAATGTATGTTGATGATTTGTTCTTAATTGGCATGGGCATAAGAAATAAAATAGCTTTTAAGGGAAAATGTTTTCTTTAATGAAGATAAGATATAGGTAGGTGGGTGAAAAAGAAAAAAAATAAATAAGCTTTAAGATTCACACATGACTAGATTGCATTTCTAGCTTTTCTAGTTGCAAAATGTGTGATCTTAGAAAAAATTCTTTTGATCAAATATGTTTCCTGATATGAAAAAGAGAATAACATATGCTTGAAATCCAGTTCAGATATTAATCATGTAATATTGATTTTAGTGCCTATTAAATGCTTCTCAGAGTGAATGACTGAAACAGCAATGACTATTATTACCATCAGTGCTACTGTTATCGTTTTAAGCCTGAAAATAGCTTTTTTCATGCTTGACCTTTAGCTGACTGTGAGTTACAATATATTACATCACACTAGGAATTATATGGAGCTTTATTCATTTAAATTTTTAACCACTTCAGATGAATTACCTCATCATAGTTACTGCCCATTGAAGAATTTTAAGTTTGAAACTTCTTCCCTTTTGGGACAAGAGGTTTCCTTTTTTAAAAAATTTTTGTATTTGTTTTTCTTTTAGACGTATAAATCATTTCCACATAGGAGTTATTTAAAATTTTAACTTTCCTTTTGAGCCCCATTTATTTTTTTTTCTTTTGTCTAAAATTTCAAGTACTTTGATTAGTGAGATTGATGGTAATGAACATCCTTGTCTTTTTCCTGATTTTGGAGAAAAATTTCTTGTTCACTATACTATTGGCTTTGGTTTTAAAATACTTGGTCTTCATTATCTTATTGTAAGTTCCTCCTATTTCTAGTTCCTCAGGGATTTGTCATGAAGGGCCATTACATTTTGTCAAAGGCTTTTCCTGCAGCTGCTGAAAGATCAGGCAGTTTTGCCCTTGATTCTATGTGTGGTGTATTAGTTTAATTGATTTGCATGTATTGAATCATTATGGAACAAAACCAACTTGACAGTGTGAATGATTATTTTGTATGTGAAACTAGAGACTCAAACCAGGAGGACAGTACCACTGAGCCACATTTCCCACCCCTTTTATTGTTCACTTTGATACAGGTCTTACAAAATTGCCCTGGCTGGCTTTCAAATTATAGTGTACCTGAAACAACTTCCTGACTTTCTGAGAATATAGACACATACCACCATGCCTGACAGTGTATGTTCTTTTTGATGTGTTGTTAAATATGGTTTGCAAATATTTTATGATAATTTTTATACTGTGTTCCTCAAAGATGTTGGTCTATAGTTTTTTCCATATTAACTTTTCCAGTCAGATAATACTTTGCAGAATTGCTTAGGAAGCATCTTTCCTTTGCTATTAAATGTAATGGGGGGATTAATATCAGTTCTTCTTTAATTATCTGTTAAAATTTAGTCATGCTTCACCTCTGGTCCTGGAGGCTTGTTATTATTTCTACAAACTAAATTCTTATAATTGAGCTATTTTTTTGTTTCTCTCTCTTTAATTCAAATTTTGTAGAAAATATCTATTGATATCTCCTAGATTTTTTCATTTTTTGTAATTAATGTCTTCAAAATAGTCTTCTAGATTTTTATATTTATTGAAATATAAATTTTCTAAATAGTCTATAGAGATTCTCTGGATTTCAATGTGTCTTTTTAAAATATTTCTGTTATTGTTTCTAGCTTTATTCATTTGTATCTTTCTATTTATTTTAGTTACCTTAGCTAAGGGTTAATGTATCTTGTTAACCTTTTAAAAAACAGCTATTTGTTTAATTATTACCAGACTATGTTTTTTATCAACTTAATAATTTGACTCATATTTGTTATTTATTTTCTTGTATTGGTTTTGTAATTTACTTACTGATGATTTTTCTTAGACTTTGGGATGCTTCATTAGATTTTTAATTTGAAATATCTCAAAATTTTAAATATAGGTAGCCATTGCTATAAGCCACCCTTATACAACTGCTTTTGCTGGATCAGGGAAGGGAAGTGGGAAGAAAAAAGAAAGGTACTTGGTAGTAAGATTGATGAAAATATGTTATGTGCGTTACTGTATATAGTATCATAAATCCCACTATTATGTATACATACAATATCTCAATAAGAAAAGAAGTACAGTTTTTTTAAGAGAGAGTGAGAGAGAGAGAGAAAGAGAGAGAGAGAGAGAGAGAATTTTTAATATTTATTTTTTAGTTCTTGGCGGACACAACATCTTTGTTTGTACGTGGTGCTGAAGATCGAACCCAGGCGAGCGCACTACAGCTTGAGCCACATCCCCAGCCCAAGAAGAACTCTTTTTAATGTATCCTATAAATTTATAGATGATGTGTTTCAATTCTAATTTGGTTCTAAGGTTTTATTTATTTATTTATTTTAAATTTTCCTTGACCTCATCATTATATATCTGCATTGTTCATTCTCCAAGTGTTCACACAGTTTCTTTAGTTTTACTTGCTGTTTACTTCATTTTCCTTATTAGCTCATTATTTCATGCATAATGTTGGGGTTTATTTTGAAATAAGTATACAATGTGATGTACATTTTTTTCCACTTTGGTCCCTTGTACTCTGTTTTTCTCTTCATCTGTTATCTTTCTTCTACTTCACTGATCTTTTTCAATTTCATATAGTTGTTTTAATTAGTGAATCATTGATATGACATAAAGGTCAAATTCAATGTGATATATTCATAAGTGTACACAGGAAAGTTTATTCAGATTCATTCTACCATTTTTCCTTTGGTTGTCCCTCTATTCCTCTCAATTTCCTTTCTCTACTCCACTGATCTCTCTTCTATTTCCATGGAACCCCCCACACACTATTTACCCTTTATTTTGTATCCAACTTTTTAATATGAGAGAACTTAGTCAACCCTTGGCTTTTTGATTTGAGTTATTTCACTTAATGGGATCTTTTCCAGTTCCATTCATGTACCAGGAAATGCCATTATTTTTTTCTTATTGAGTACTGAATAGAACTCCGCTATGTATATATTCCACATATTCTTTATCCATTAATCTTTTGATTGACACCTAGGCTTTTTTATAGCCTGTCTATTTTGAATTGTTCTGATATAAACTGTGATGTGGCTGCATCCCTATAATATTATATATATATATATATATATATATATATATATATATATATATATATATATATATATAATCATATCTGTATATATGTTCAGCAAGGACTGGGAGAGCTGTATATGTTACTAGTGTTTCAAGGAATATCTATATTATTTTTCAGGGTGACTGTACTAATTTTCAGTCCCACCAGCAATGTGTGAATGTACCTTTCTTCTGCATCCTCATCAACATTTACTATCACTTGTGCTCTTGATAATTGCCATTCAGAAGAGAATAAGATAAAATTGATTGTAGTTTTGATTTTTATTTCCCAAACTGCTAGAGATGTTGAGCTTTTTTTTCATTTTTATTGTCCATTTGCAATTCTGTTAAGAAGGATCCCTTTAGTTTTGTCCATTTATTCTGTGGGTTATTTATTTTTAAATGATGAGTTTTTAAAGTTCTTTATATATTCTGGATATTAACCTCCTATTTGAGAATCAGGTGGCAAAATCTCATATTATTTAGGCTCTATCTTTATGCTCTTATTTGTTTCGATGGTGTTTAGAATTTTTATATTTGATGTCATCCAACTTATTGATTCGTTTTTTTTTTTTTTTTTGGTAGGCTACCAGAAATTGAACTCAAGGGCACTCAACCACTAAGCCACACCCCTATTCCTATTTTTGTATTATATTCAGACACAGAGTATCACTGAGTTGCTCAGTGCCTCACTTCTGCTGAGGCTGGCTTTAAACTCACAATCCTCATGCCTCAGTCTCCCAAGCAGTTGTGTGTGACACCACACATGAATCATCTTATTGAGTCTTGGTTTTATTTCTTATGCTTTATAAGTTTTGTTAAGACAATTAGTGCTTGTCAGAATGCTGAAGTGTTCAACTTACAATTTTATCTAGCAATTACAGAGTTACTTGTGTAATTCATAAATCTTTTATATTCTCTGAGTTGATTCTGTGAAGAGTGAGAGAAAAGGATCAAGTTTTATTCTTCTTCATGTCTGCATCCAGTTTTCCTAGACATATTTGTTAAAAAAGACTATATGTGTTGTTTTCTAATAGCAATCCATTGTGATGTGATAAGGAGTAGAGTTAATTATTCTATTTTTTTTTTGTATTTACTAATACCTGCTTTGTATCCTAATATATGAACTATTATAAAGAAAGTTCCTTGTGTTGCTGAAAAGAATATTAGGTCTGCTGTTTTTCAGATGAAATAGTGTGTAGACAACTATTAAATTGGTATTATGTGAAGTAAAGGTGAGATTTAGAAACGTTATTGATGTTTTGTCCATATAACCAGCCACTGGTTACTGTGGTGTTAAACTCACTCACATTTATGATTTTTATTAGATTTACCTGTTCCTTTAGGCTGAATAGTAATTATTTTATAAAAGTTGGGTTCACTGCCATACACATGCAAATATTTATAACCATTTATCTTCTTGTTGGATTTTTCTCTTTAACACTATGTAGTGACCTTCTTTGTCACCTTTGGGTAATTGTTGCTTGAAGTCTGCTGTATCAAGTATAAAAATAACTACTACTTTTTTCTGGCTTACATTTACATGGAATAGAGTTTCATCCTTTTACTTTTATTCATAAACAGCTTTGCATGTCAGGTGTGTTTCTTGTAGATGGTATATATTTGGGTCTTTTTAATTAATTATTTCAGTCTATGTCTTTTAAGTTCATAATTAACACCATGTGAATTCAGTGTTAGGATAGTGAGGTTTGTTTCTCTCTAATATAAGATTTACACTTAATACTCAATTACTTATCTACTCTTCTAGTGCCATTTTTTTTCTATTGTACTCTCCCTTGATTTATTCTAATCTTCTTTTTGTGGATATAGAATCTCATTGTGAATCTTCTGCAATGGTAGCTTAGATGTCATAGTTTTTTTTAGTTTATTCTTGTCTTGGAAGGTCTTTATTTATGCTTTGATTCAGAAGAGTAACTTTGAACCAGATAACAATGTATACTGGCAATACTGAACTAAGACAGATGAGACTGGACACCACAGGAATTATCACAAGCAGGTTTATTGTCTGCAGACTGTCCAGCAGGGGCTTTCACCTAAAACAAATCCTCCCTCTGAATGCCAAGTCTAGATATTGTTTGAACTTTATAACCAGTGGTAGGTAGGAGGTGCTTGGAGATGTACATTTTTGCAGTGGTCTACATAAAAGTGATTTTTTGAGTTCTCAGAAGGTACCTATTGTCCCAATTCTTAGAGAGTTTGGGATTTTGCAGATTATACCATAAAAGCAGAGCATATACATTAAGTTTGTGGTTAAATTTAGTTTTTTTAGGACAGAACTGAGAAGTAGGAAATAGAGCATCTAAGTGCAGTTGAGCCCTTTTGCAGAGATCCTTGCTGATATTTTGTTAAAAAGAAAAATTGTGGTGAGAGTCTCTGGAGAAGCTTAATTAAGATGAAAATGTGGAGGAGAATGTGCTGCTACAGTGTTTTTCTTTCAGTGTTTGAAATATATTATTGCATGTTCTGCTGGCATTTAGAGTTATCCAGCTACATTACCATTTATCAATAACTTGGTGCTTCTCTCTTGAATTTGTAAAAATCTTTCGTTGCTCTGAATTTTGTCATTTTAACCCAAATATGATGTTGAGATGTTCTTTATGGCTATGTCTGTTAGGTTTTCTAAATGTTTTCTGTGCCTGGATGTCCATCTTGTTCTCATAATTAAGGAAATGTTTCTGGAGTAAGTTCACCGTAAGTTTTCTATTTCATTAGTCCTTATATACACTCCTTCCTTCAATACCTTAGTCTTCAATTGGTCATTTAAAGCTGTCCTAGAATGATTGTATATTGTTTTAAAGTCTCTCCTTTTTAGTACTATATGAAAATTCTATTTCATCTACCTTGTCTTCAATACTTAACATTCTTCCTGACATATTATACTGGTCATACTACCCATTTGGAATTTTAGTTGAATTAATAAAACTTACGATTTTTAAATTTTCTACTTTGTTATTTTTTTCTGAAACTCTATCTACAACTTATGATTTTTAGATTTTTTACTTTGTTATTTTTTTTCTGAAACTCTATATTCTTGTTGGAATATTCTTTTGAAACTTGAATTGCCTTCATTAATTTATTTTTTAGTCCTTTAATTTCTTAAATTATTTTCACAGTAGTTTGAATTCTTTGCTCAGCATATTCTCCACATCAGTGTATGTGGATTAAGTTGTTGGGGAAATAAGAACTTTGGTAGTATCCTAGTGGTTGCTCTTTCTTGTTTCCTGTTTTAATGTTCAGTGAGGTTTTTGTATACTTTCAAATAGATGCCTCTTTTCCTCTTAGATGTAGGTAATTTTGTTGGGTAGATTTCTCTATGGATATGCCCTGACAGAGGTTATGTTCTGTAATCAAAGCCCTAACTCATTGACAAAAGTTGTGGGACCACAAATACATAGCACTTTAGGAGGAAAGAATAACTACCAGTAATAGTAAAAACTTAGAAGAAAAGGAAAACACATGTTGATTTTTAAGCAAAACAGAAACTTTTAAAAAATGGTTTTTTCAACTCCAGTAAACAGTGAAGAAGTGGTAATAATGTACAATGCCCAAAATTTAGGCATTAGTGATTCTAAATTTAACACTAATATATATAGAAAAAAAGAGTGACAACAAAGAAATGTGGAAAAGAAAAATGGAGCACATATAAATGAAAAAGTAAGAAAAAAAGTACAAAGAAAGAAACAATAAAACAGTTAAATATTATGTAACTTAGAACGAGAATAACAAAAAATTTTAAAAAACTACTTACAAATGCAAGACCAAGAAAAGTATATGATTTCCCTAGCTGATATAATTCAAATGTAGACAGTTTCTTTCACATTTTCTAGTCTTAAAATTCATCATCATTTTGGGGTTTCTGGGGAACAACTTTAGTTTTACTTGTTTCTTCTCAATTCTAGCCCAGACAGGCCTAACAAGCCACTGCATCCTAGAGATATAAAACATGCAAGACAATTTAATCTGTCAAAGACAGAGACTCAGTAGTGAAAACTTTGTAAAAAAGGAACCCACTCAGTGAATTGCCAGGGAAGTGAATGTTATTGCTTTAGTTGAAGAATTGGGGGTTCTTCCTTCAAATGCCTCTGAGAATAGTAAGATGATCAGACATTGGAGATCATCTCACCTTCCTGGAGTTTCTAGCACCAACTTTTCTACCAGAAATAATTCTTACTCTCACTGTCATATAGTTCCTACAGGCACTTTTGAATGAAACTTCAGTTTCTATTCCTTGGATTGACCATGTAACCATGTCTATAGATTTCAGAGCTCATTGAATATCTGTTTCTTAGTTTGTATTATAAATAAAGCCTGACATTGTTGGGTCTTGAGAATATAAGAACATAAATTCCAGGGTTACTGATCTCCCATAAAGAAAGTCTATAAAAAGAACTCCAAGTGAAGAATTTTCCTATGTAGGTGATTATGAGTCTATTGAGAAAAATCTGCAGTGCACCTGTCCTCCATTGAAATTTCTGGAAGAATCCATCTGGCTCTTTTGCTGAAACTGTTTACTGAAATTTTAAATATTCTTTTTTTTAAGACTATAGAGGGTGTGAGCCTACCAGGGAACAGCTTCCACCTAGCCAGTTTTTCCCTGACAACTGGGGCAGTTAAATTCTTTTATGAACACTTTTGTTACTCTAAACACTTATTTCTGGGTTTTATTTGTTCATTGTCTCTCTGTAATTGCATCCCCAGTGTTTACCTCTTACCAGTGTTTGTGCAGACACACATTTGTTTTGAGTCAAATTCAGGGTGCAGTCAGTAACTACTGTATACATCTAAATACATACTTTTTACCAGAGTTTTTTAATGATTTTCCCTTGAGTGGAAATTGAGGCATACTCTGCCCTCATATATTGGTAAAATCAAGAAAGCTTTTTAAACCAACTTCATCATTTTATTAAACTAGTTTTTCTATCAGTAAAAGCTTTACCAGAAAATATGTAGATTTCTGTAAGCCCTTGTTTATCTGAATGAAACACTGAAAACACAGCTTGTTTTCTACTTGATGTGAAATAATTCAGTCTCTATAACAAAATATCTTTGTTCAACACTAAAAACTTATAATTATAATGTGTACAATGTTTATTTATGTGTAGCAACTGTGTATATGTATATTGATATATCTATATATGTATATATACAATTAAAATGAAGTAGCAGAATACAACAGTAACTAATATGGCATTATGTAAAAATGTGAATGTGTAACCCATGTGATTTTGCAATTTGTATTTGGGGTAAAAATGGGAGTTTATAACCCACTTGAATCAAATGTAAATCTTGTGATTCCTGTCTTTAAGTCTGTTTACATGGTGAATTAAAGTTATTGATTACTCTATATTTAAATCACATTGCATCCCTTGAATGAAATCCACTTCCCATCAAGTGTGAAAATGATGAAAACTACCATTTTCATGTATTTTAGTATGAAAATTTCTAGTATTTTATTAATAAATTTTTCATCTATGCTGAATAATATTTCTGAAGTTTTCTTTCCATGATGGGTTTTTGTCTGCTTTTGCTATCAATGTGATACTGGCTTCATAAAATGAGTTTGGCAAAGTTTCTTTATTTTCTATTTAATGGAATAATTTGAGGAGGGTTGATATTATTTCTTCTTTAATGGTTTGGTAGAACTAAGCTCTGAATCCATCTGGTCCAGAATTTTTCTTTATTGGAATGGTTTTGATTATTACTTCAATTTCATGACTTCAAACTGATTTTATTATGCTTTATATATCCTCATGCTTCAAACTACATAGGTCATATGACTCTAGGATTCTGTTCGTATCTTCAAAATTTTTCTAGCTCATTGAAGTAAAAATTTTCCAGACATTCTTCGAATCACCTTTGATATTCTATATTATCTGTGGTCATATTTTGTTTTCCATCTCAGATTTTAATAATTTGAGAATTTTTTCTCCTTTGGTTAATTAATCTGAGGGTTTATCATGTTTGTTTATTCTTTCAAGCAATGAGTTAATTTTTCTGATGTTTTCTATTTTTTAATCTTTATTTTGTTGCTTTGTGCTTTAACTTTAATGATAATTCTGTCTTCTACTGATTTTGTGTTTGTTTTGTTCTTCTTTTTCTAGAGATTTGAGATGTAATTTTGTATTATTTATTTGTATCTTCTAATTGCTTCAGTGTATGAGATCAGTGCTGTAAAAATTTCTCTTAAATTTTTTTATAATGGATCTCAAAAATTTTGATAAGTTGTATCATTTCTCTCATTTACCTCTAAGTTATTTTTCCTTCCCAATTCTTCTGCTATTTATAAATCACTCAAAATTATGTTGTATAGCAGTATGACAATTTCTCAAAAACTTGGAATGAAATTATCATTTGGCCAAGTTATCTCACTCCACAGTATATACCCAAAATTCTTAAAATCAGTCTACTACAGTACCACTGCCTCATCATTAAAAAATATGTATTTTTTTAGATACAGGTAGACATAATAGCTTTATTTTATGGTAATGTTGTGCTAAAGATCTAACCTAGTACCTCATTCACATTAGGCAAGCACTCTACCCCTGAGTCTCAGCCCCAGCCCACTACCTCAATACTTACAGCAGCTAAATTCACAATAGAAAAGGTATGGGAAAAAAACAAGGTTGTGTTAAAAAAATAAATGGATAACAAAAAACATGGTATAAACACATGATGAAATATTGCTCAACTATAAAGAATAATGAAATTATGGCATTTCATACATTTCAAATGTATGAAACTATAAATTATCATGCTAAGTGAGATAAACCAGTCCCCCCCACACAAAAAACAAAGACTGAATGTTCTCTCTAATATATGGATGATAACACATAACAATGAGTGGTGGAAGGAAGACTAGAAGTTTATTTAATTATACAAGTGGGAATCAAGAGAAGGAAGGGGCAATGGAATTAGGGGAAAATTTTTTCAGGTGGTATAGTGGTTTCTATTTTCATTTTGTTGATTTATAATTTTATTTGATTATGATGTGATAGAATACAAGGTATTTTATCTTTTTTTCCACATGTGGTAATATTTTCTTTATGACCTATAATGTGGGGAACCACATTGAGTTACCACACCTTCCAGTCCTGATGCACCATGGGGATCTGAAAGATCATTGTATTCTGGCACAGTAGTGCCATCACTGTTGACTTGGTGTGTTCCCCACTCAGATAGCAAGGCCAGTCTTCTTAGTAGGCATATGCCCGGAGTTGAGCTACACTCACTTATTCTTTTGTAATCCTACCCTTTTGCCCTGTCTGAGACAGAATATTCCATGGAAACTTCCTTTGTGTTTCCCCTTCTCTTGCTCTGCCTTTTTGCAAGGCCTTCCTAGCTGTCAGTCAACTTGTTTACTGTAGACATCAGGAAGCTAGGCTCAACCCCCTAAAACTTGACCCCTTATATCATTCGAATGGTTTATTCCCAATAAAAGGGTTCAGTATGTGCTCTCTCTTTCTGCAGACACTTAAGGTCAGAGGAGCCATCACAGAACCCAAAGAAAAAGTTATTTCTGTCTCTATGTGTTTATTTCACATTGCCCAGTAAACCTGGACTGACCCTGAGTATTTTAATCATGGAATGTGACAATTCGTGCCTGAACAGGGACTCCATGGTTAATTTAAGAAATTTATTGGTTTTGGAATTTCTCTACAGAAGTTGAATGCTCTTAGGATTTCAGAGTATTATGAAATGAACTCTAGAGAGTAAGTGAATTAGAAGAAAAATCAGTGACATTAAACTTTTTTTAATATTTGGGAGTATTTTATCTTTTGAAAGAAAAAAATATTTTTGCAATTCTAGAGACTCTAAATAAATGTAAAGAATTATTAAGATATTTGATGGGATATGTTGTTAAGTTCAGTACTCTCCCTTGGGAAAACACTTTTATGTACTTTTTTGAATGTTTTTATGAATCTTCATATTTTGAAATATTAAGTAAAGATTATTTGGGTTTATGTAATAAGAGTCTGCACTTGGAGATTGAGAAAAAGTGAAAGAATATTTTGTAATGAGATGTGATACAAGGATTCTTTGCCTGTAGAAAAGTGAATTTTATTTTTCAATTGTTTTTGTGAATACTCAGTTCATACTGAAGCTCTTTGCTACATTTCTGTCCTATTGGATTAGAATGGTTGTAACTCAACTGCTGTGGACAAAAGATTTTAGCTGATATTCCCTATGGGATCTTTAACTAGACCCAGTGCCAGCAGTGCTTTTAACTTTTAAACAACCTGGCTTAGGTTCCAAATGCAGACTGTCTTAAGATCTGATAGTAACACTGGCATCTGCTGTTAAAACTCACTTTTAAAGTTCCATGTGCTAAAAGGAAAAGTACAAAATACAGAAAAACACAAGCTGCAAGCACAGTTCGCAAAGACAAGGCAAGCCACTGCCTACCCATAGGATCCTTCCTGTGTGGGGGAAATGCAAACAAATCAAATAAAATGTTACTGGCTACAAAAGCTCTGGGAGTCTTTCCCTGGGCAATGAACAGGCAGCTTCATGCTATTTTCATCACCATAATAACTACCCAAAGCCTTCCCTGCAAAGTGGGATTTCTTGTCCTGCCTCCTGCATTCTTATGGGCTTTCAATAAGTCCTTCCACTGTCACTCAGAGAGGACATCTGGTCCTACCTCTAGCCAATAACCATTACTTACTGTTTAACACAGACCTGCTACTGAAACTATACATACCCTACATATAGAATGTCCACTTGTAATGCTAATAAAAGATCTATTTTAGAAAAAATCCAATTTCACAAGTTTCTATGTTGTACTTCTAAGCCTAACTTGCTCTCAAAGCTAAGTAAGTTGACTTTATTTTAATCCCTTACTAGCTTCCTTTAGAATTTTTCTTAATCCTCTCTATGGTTGTGTTACTAGATATTGTTCTATTGAAAAGATGTAACAAACATATATTTCTTTATTTTTGCTTTTAATTTTGAAGGTTATAAGAATACATTTGCTTGTCACAGGAACAAAATCTGGCAATGTTACTGTGATAATCAAGAAATCCATATTCTTATTCATGACTACATAATTACAATAAATAAATAAATGTATACACAAGGATCTTATTTTAGTTACATCACGTAACGTCACACATAAGAGTGCACTCCTAGTTAAAAACAAATTGAAATTGATCCAAATATTTTAAGAACTATGTGGTTCCATTAAGTTAATGCAATTATAAATAGTGCCCTTATCTACAGGAATGTCCAAAGACTTTAAGTATATTGTCATTAAAATATTTCTTCTTGTCAAGGTACAAAAATTTGTTTCGATTCTCAAGTTTTCAGAGATTATTCTAATAATAACCTGGACTGACCCTGAGTGTTTAGTCATGGAATGCAACACTATAATATGACCTATTTTAGAAAATGTTCCACACAATTTTGGAAAAAATTGTGAGTTCAGTTCATTGATGGATTAAATATTCTGTAGAAGTTCATAATGTTCCCATTTTTATTTATTTACTTTTAATTCTATGATCTCTTTATTAATTTTACTTTTAATTATGTATGCAGTGATAGCAGAATGCAGTTAAAATTAAATGGTGTTATAATGTGGTATATTTATGCTTAATATTGCAAACAGTTTATTTGATATATGCAAATGCTTTGTTTTTCAGGCATAAATACTTGTAATTGTTAAATCAGTTTTGTGTATTATTTCTTTAAGCAGAATAAAATGATCTTATTTGTTTCTTTGGATTAATTTGGGGTTGATGTTCTCTGTATCTAGTATGACAATACTAATTCCTGCTATTCATGATATCCTTGTAAACATTATGTTTTTTTTCTCATTCTTTCATGTTTAATCTGTGGATGACTTTTCCTGTGAGGTGATACTCTTTGAAACAGTATGTTGCTTTGTCTTGTTTTTATTCCAATCAGCCAATCTGTCTGCCTTTTCATTTATGAGTGTATACCATGTGCATCCAAAATGTCATTGTTAAAACAAGATTTTTATTTCCTGTCACTTTGATATATTTCTACCAATTAAATGAAATTCACCTTTGCTGGCTATTCTAGTAGAGTTCCTATCTTTTCTGGCTTTCGTTTTTTTTTTTTTTCTTCATGAAATGTTTTATTGAATGTTTTAAAGGGTATGCATTTCTAATTATGAATTCTTCTTAGCTTTTGTTTATCATGGAATGTTTTAATTTCCTATTTCATTTAGAATCTTCATTTTTTATGGAGATAGTTATTTAGGTTAGATAGTTATTTAGGTCCATTTCATTTCAGAGTGTTATATTGTTCCAAATTATTCTAGTTTTTAGAATCTGATTTGAGGAATCAGTTGAAATACAGATTTGTTTTCTCCAAATGCTATCTGTTGTTATTCTTTTGCAGCTTTTAAAATTCTATCCTCCTTCTGTCTGTTAGGCATTTTCATATTAATATGTCTGGAATTTGATATATTAGGATATTTTTTGTTCATATAAGTGTGCTTTCTGTGTGTGAATTTTTATTTTATTTTTTCAGGCTTATGATATTATTTTATTGGAAATATTGTGCTTTTTAAAAATTTTAGTTTGTAATTCAGAACCTTCTTCTATCCCAATGAATCTGTTGTTGAAGCATTATGGGTTCTTTGGGATTCATTTTTTTTTTCTGTTTCATATCATTTGTACATTCACTTGCAGGTATTGTTCTGACTTCTTTTAAGTGAAGAAATACTTTTTGAGCTTCTGAAGAGGCCAGTGTTTGATGAATATCAAGATAATGATATTTTAACTCAGTGTGTGACATCTGCTGATCCCAATATCAGCATCACTTTAAGAAATGTCACTGAGCCCTATTAACTGTAATCACTTCAGACCCAAGCTTTGTGATATTCAAACTTCTAAAAAAAATAAAATAAATGAAACCTTGCTGTTTTATTTTTATGTGGTTCCTCAGATTTAGATACAAATCTCCAATAAAGTTCTGGAACAGGTCACAGTTGTTATGATTAGTGAATTTATAACATTAAGTGAGGGTCAAAGATGGAAAGAAAGATTGGACAATAGGAGAAAGGAAAATAACAAAAGAAAGAAAATCAATAAAATGTTAATTTATACCAAATTATCAAAGAGAAATAGATAAATAGGTTTTATCTGAAGTAGTAGCAGATAGTGCAAGAGGTTGAGTAGGGGGGAAGAGAAGTGTGTATAAACTGGTGCCAGGAAAACAAACATAGGAAGATTGATTGCAATGAATACTTTAAAAGATTAGATGAACTACATTCAAATGAGTTGAAGGCATAATCTTGGCTATGGGGTTGACAATTATTATTCAAGTTAAGAACTTATTTATATAATCAAAGTTTACATTAGAATTGTTTATAGTATACCATGTCTAGGTGGAATAAAATCTAGTTCAATCATGTTTTGCATTTCATTGAGGTTTAGATATTTAGCAGATGTCCAATAGTCTTTGACTGTAAGTCTTTCCCAAGTTGCAAGGCCACAGCAGCTGATTCCTGAGTTGCAGTGGACCTCCTAGCAACAGCTTGTTGTTTGACAGTTCAGGACATGGCACCTTACTGCTTGAAGGGTTCAGAGTTGTCCCTTGGCTCTTTCTATTTTGTACACTATTTCAGGATGCTGGATCTTTTTGTCATAGTGAAGATCCTGGTGGCTTTCTGTGAGATCAGAAACTCTACCTGTGTATTTTCTGAGGGTGATCTCTAATGTAGAAATATTCATTTGGCCTATTACACTCTCAGAAGTATTATAGTGAAGAATCCCCAGTGGCTTAGCTGGATTCTTTATTCCCCTACCCCAGACTGAGAATGGCAGATGTTAGCTCCTTTTGTTTACTAAGCCTGATGCAAGGTCTTGCATTCATCCTTTCAGTTTCATTTATGAACACGATTCAAGCAATGCACCTCTTAAGGCTATTGTCAGCCCCTTTCTACCACACAGACCCTCTCAGTTTCATGCGGACTCTCTGTTCTTGATATAAATGTAGTATTTCTCTACTACGGTACTGCAATCCTGGAGAGATTCCTGTGCTTCCCATTATGCCTCCCTTTATGCCAGTGGCTGTTTCCTGATAAATATCATTTCATTTATCCAGGGTCAGAGCAGCTCCCCTGTTGCCTGCATTGAGCCAGTGAGCTGACTAGCTATCTTATGCACTATGCAGCACAGATCTTATGACACTTGCCTGGGTCCCAGAAGTGAGCAAGTTTGGGTATACTTTCAGGATACCAAGCTCCAACAGTCAGTTTATTCTTCTTGTTTGTGGCTATGGGAAGGAAGAGGAGTTTCAGAGATTCACAGCTAATACTGGTCCTTTTAGAAATTTTTTTTCTAACTAGACCCCTAAGTGGCATCACTGCAGGAGACTTTCCTCTAGTTCAGTTTGCAGCAGATTGGGCATGGGAAGATTCCATGATGATTTATGAGGGTGACTGGTCAGCTCAGGTCCCAAATGATGGCTGTTGACCCTGGCTTAGCTTTCCTTTTCTGGTTTGGTTATAAGTTATTTATGCTGTTTTAAAGATCATTGTGTTACCATTTCATATAAAATTGTGTCTACTTTTCCAGCAGTTTTTAAGAATGTGATTTTAAGAAAATATCTGTCCCCCAACTATCTCTTTTTCTTCACTGTTCTTTTTACCTTCTCATCTACATGATCAGGTTTGTGATTAGGACACTCTGAGTTTGTTTTCAATTCTCATAATTTATCTTTCAGTCTGTCCAAGTCTCAGACTTTATAATTGTGTCTTAGAGAATTAATACTGCCCATATTTCAATTATGCTTTTTCTTCCCTTACATTTTTTTGAGGGGGGGGGGTCAGGAAATTGAGGCTCCCTGTCTAGCTTGTTTTGCAAACTCTCAAACTGTATATTAAACATTAGTGTAACAAACTCTTTGGTGTATGGCAGAAAAAAAAGCCCTCCTGTGCAGTTATTGGGAATTAAAGATGTCTCATTTTAGTAGTTCAGGAGGCAGTAAGGAGAAACACATGTCCAAGGCCAACTTTAAAAACCTAGTAAGACCCTAAACACCCATTGAGATCCTGTCTCTTAAAAAAACTATAAAAATGGCAGGGGATATGGCTCAGTGTTTAAGAATCACTGTTTTCAATTTCTCATATACTCCCCCCCACTGAGATTATCTCCACAAACTGAATAAATAAAGTGGGAAAAACAATAAACTGCTGACTGAAAAAAATAGGCATTTGTGTTAACAGAATTAACAGAACAAATTTAAAGAAACAAATGATTAAATTTGTTTGAAGAAACAGAGACATAAGAGAAAATGAGAAGAAAAAAGAATAACCTTCAAAAGAATAGAATTTAAAATTACAGGGAAATGTGATAAGGAAAGAAAAAAATAATGAACATATCTTAGAAAATGAGATAGAATATGAAGAAAAAAAATAATGAGAAAACCCTATATGTTACTGCCTAAAAATCCAAGAACCAAAAAAAAAAAACATTGAGGTTTTTTTTGTGTGTGTTCATGTTGTTGTGGATCAGGTTGCTCAGAAAACACACCAAGTCCCAGTTTTGTTCAAATTGGAGAGTCTTTATTTAACCAGCCAGCGGGTGACTGTTACCTACAGGACCCATAACTGTCTCTGCAAGAAACAGCTTCAAGCCTGAGCATTTTACAATATTTAAAGGCAAAGACTACATCTGGGTTTATGTAGTTGTAATCAAGCAGGTACAGAAGCTGAATTGGGCAGTTCAGGACACAATTCAATGGGTACACTGGTATTTCTCAAAGGACTTTCCAGGTTGGCATAGCAGCAAGCAAGCAGAAGGGAAGCAGGTCAAAATGACCCTAGTTGAGTACAAGTTAGAGAATGGTTACTAATGTCTAGACCATCAATCTCTGACAAGGTACATTGCCAGTGAAAAGTGGAAAGCAAAGAGAACAATTTTACATTGTATAAGAACTGCTATTTTGTGTTGCCAAATATATTGTGCTAGGTAACTATTAATGAGTACAGAGGTGGGGCATTCTCATAGGAGAAGCATTTCTTACATGATTTGGATTATTAGGGTAAAAATGGAGTCTGTTTGCTTATTGCTCATATAGCCTGATCCATCACAATGTGAGTGAAATGGAGATGTTTCTGTCCAAATTGTCTCTATTTTGACACCAAATAGTCTGGGGCAGGGGGAGCAACTACAGCCTAGCTTTTCTTCATAAGTGCTCCTGTTGAAATACTCATAACCTGGTAATGAAGTATGCAAGCTAAATTTTCCTTCTCCTCTCTCCAACCCTACAATAGGGTGAGTTTAGAAAAATCTTGTTGTAGAAAAATGCACCCTTCGTACATTTTTTTTAAATTAGGTTTGTGTGTGTATTTAATGTAGGAATTGCCTGACAAATAAACCCTCTGCCTATGGAGCCTGGGGACTCCTTCACTCAGTATTTTCAGATGAGTGTGAGATTCCAAATCTCTTGGGTGGCTTCCTCATGCACTCTCTTGAGAATGACAGGGGTGGTCAGTTTGTAGAATCTGTGTTTTGTTCTGAGAATCATAGGGAATTCTTTTTCCACCTGACACTGCCCCAACCCTCTGAGACCTTTCTGCTTCTTGAATTTTCACACAGATTTTCTCCCTGTTCTCAAAGCAATGATTTGAAAAGTGTAATGTTTTCATGGGCCTTTATTCCATAAGCTGTGTAATAGGCAAAACACACCTTTTGCTGTTGAGAGTTTTTAGCACATTTCTATCAGTCTGTATTTTGGGCTCATACCATTTGAGTGAACAACCACCATGTTGTGAGAAGATTTGGATAATGAATCTTGGAGATACATGTCTATGCAGTGTGATTTGCAATCTCTAACACAAAGCCCCTATAATGGAGCCCTTCTGAAAAGTGCTTGTCATAAGAGCTCCAATGTAACCCCAAAGAAAATGCTCAGAACCACATCTGCAATAGAAGGAGCAAATAAAAAAAAAATTCCTTTACACACATAGGAAGTCGGCTCATGTGTGTGGTGCTGCATGTGCCAAATTTCTACTAGGCATATCCCTGCTTCTGTTGTCTCACAACTACAATCACCACATTGAAATAAAAAAGCCCTGTGATTTTCCATTATTTGTATAGACCACAAGATCATTCTGTAGCTTGCAAAAGCTCTCAGCACATTTGTCTCATTTTCTCTCCCATATTCAACCTTACTTATTTGGGAGGTGTATACAGACCCAGTGAATTGGCACAGTTGGGTCTTTGAAACATTAGAAAAAAGGAGACTGATTTCCAATCTCCCAGAAGGAAAGACTAAAACAATGACCTTCTATGAAGAGATCTACTGACTTGATATTGATTCTGCTGGAAAGGACCTACAGTACATTCATTCTTCCTTGAGATTTCAAGGATAATTCAAGTCTCTTCTTCGCAAAAATTGACATATTTGAATTTACAGTTCTCTACCTTTCTTTTTATTTTTTCTTTTAAATAGAATGACATACAATTATAAAATATGTTAAAAAGAGTATAATCTGTAGATTTTGTTTTATTGATTTTTTTAATTGCAAAATTGTTGTCATACAGAAAATTAGATGAAGTTTTATATAATTATATGAGCATTGAAAATAATTTTAATAAATTCAGTTCCTGGTGAATCCAATAATCCCCCTCACCTATTAACTCCTTTTTCTTTTGGTCCACAATTTTTGTCTTTCTACCATTTATTTATAATTTTTCATTTAATATATTGTACGTATACATAAAGTAGAAATTTCTTGGTGTTTTTTACATGTATTTACATAGAATACTTGGCCAATTTTATTTCATCATTCTTCCCATTTCTCATCCTCTTTCCATGCCTTTATTTTCACTCTTAAATTGCAATTATCTGTACCTTGACAAAATTATCTGTACTTTGACAAAATTTTTTCTACACTTCCCATTTTTCCCTCATGTTCTACATATGGGAGGAATTATTTGACGCTTGGTTTTCCAATTCTGGCTTATGCACCTTGGCATCCTCTTCTCCAGTTCCAGTGATTTGCCAATATTTGCCATAATTGTATTCTTCCTAATGACAGAGAAAAAACTTTTCTGCATGTAAATCACATTCTTTGTCTATTTACCTGTTGACCAACATCTGTTCTGGTTCTATAACTTGCTTATTTTGAACTGCACTGCTACAAGCATTGCTGTGGATGTGTATCACTTGTATTACAATTTTAGTTCCTTCAGACAATTATCTAGGAGTGGGATAGCTACATTATGTGGTGGCTATATTTCTGGTAGTATTGAGGCATGTCTAAACTGCTGTCCAGAGTGGAAGTCCTAATATTTAGTCTCACACACAGTGTGTGACTGTTAGTAGACCAAAACATGTCCCTTATTTTTTTTCTCAATTTACTTATAGGATTATTAAAATTCTTCATATAAGATCACCAGAGGAGATCTTCCCCTCTTGGACATAGTGCATTTTCCCCTGGCAGTGTTGCAGGACTTTTTTCTATGAATGCATTTACTATTCTAAAATCTAATGTTTCTGGGTTTAATCTGGTCCTCTGCTCTCTGTAGAGGCTCTCCAGTGTTTTCCCACTGACCGTCATATTCATGCAGAAACCAGACACCAGGAAGTAAGATCCCAGCTCTGAATTAAGTATGCATTGTATGTTTCTATGCTGCCAACTTTCGATGGGATAGCTTTTTAGTTTTTCCTTCAATGGAAACTGTTGCTTATTCTGCCCAAATTGTGGGACTGTTATAAAACATAAAATGTAAACACATTTATCCTGCCTACGTTGTCTTTTTTCTAAGTTAGATTCCTTTCAGTGAAAATTTTAGAGAAAACTCTTTAGATTTTGTAAGACTGTAATGACCAAAATGGAGCAAGTGCAACAGTGTTTTTTTCCACTCAACATCAGACAATTCAAACTCTCTTATCACCACAAGTCTCATATTTTTTAAACATTTGTTTTTTTGAGTTGTAGTTGGACATAATACCTTTAGTTTATTTTTATGTGATGCTGAGGATTAAACCCAGTGCCTCACACATGCTAAGTGAGCACTTTGCCTCTGAGCCACAAACCCAGCTCACAAGTCTCATATTTTAAATAAAAAATTGTCAGTCCAGTGTTTAAAATGTGTAATGCAATGGAATATCAATCTTGTTTCTCAAAACTCTTTAAATAAGATTTCAAAACATGTTTACTTTTGATAGGAAATGTGAATTTATTTCATTTAGGGTGTATACATATCTGTTGGTATGTTTTCAGTGTGTATCTTTTCTATGATCTCTATCCTGCTTTTACCAAACCAGGGACTATATGAAGAGAAGAGCTCAGCTTAATCAAAGTGCAATTGCTAGTTTACCTTTTGAAAAGTATTATTTTCACATTATGTACTTGTTCAAAATTCTGTTATTTGCTTTCACAAGTTATTGTGTAAAGAATGAATATTAAATCTTTTTAAAACTCATTATTGACATTAATTTTACAGAGTTTCTCTGATAATCATCTACAAATGACTCTTTATTATCTATCTGGAGATAAATGTTACAGAGCAAAAAAGTGAGTAAATGGACATGTCAAAAGTAAGAACTCTATACTATATAAAATTTATTGTGTGAAATAATGATTTTAAACATGAACACTTGTATTTTTAAATTATTGAACAAATGTACCCATTAACAAGTAGTTAGAAGAAAGAGAGAAAGATATTAGGTAGTATATCTTATTAAGACACAGATACAGGTTATATTGGAAGTGTTGCTCTTAATTCCAATTCATTCATTCTCACAGGAGATCACACTAGAACTGCAAATAAGAAAGAAAAGGGCTGGGGATGTAGTTCATTTGGTATAATGCTTGCCTTGCATGCACAAGGCCTTGGGTCCAATTCTCAGCACCACAGGAAAAAGAAAAAAGGAAGAGGAGAAAAGGGAATACATAGAATATATAATGAGAATGGTAGAGAGTACGTGGAGTAAATGTAGCAACAAGAAACAGGTATGTACAGTGAAGGCAGGGAAATTAATCACATACTAGAAGCAAAACAAAACACTGTATTCAAAATGTGAAAAGAGTTTTTGAGTTTTCAATTTAAAATTGGATGGGATGGAAGAGTAAAATTTTTCTCTGTTTCCTACTTCATCACTGTTGGAAAGAAATTGAGGAGTAAAAATGTAATCACCATGGCCAGTCATGAACAAATACAATGTAATGAATGACATAGAAATTTTTGCTACTACCCAGGACAATATATGTAGGGCAGAACAGCAAGTGGGAAAGCAGAAAATAATTTGAATGATTGTGTAGTGATCTCCATTTCAAAAGCATTTGTCTCTAACAAAGAAAATGTCTTTGAAAGACTGCTACTCCTTCTCAACCTTCACTTTTTTGACCATTATAGGGTGAGCCTGGGGCTGAACTCTTGCAAGGCAAGTTAAGGTAGAGGACTTAGAAGCAGTCTAATTACACAACAAAATTCTCAAACTTTCATAAATCATCTGTTGGGAACCCTAATTGAAATGTACATTATGATACAGCACGTCTTTGCTTCTACATATCCTAAGTGATTCCAATGATCTTGGTTTATAGAAAATATTATAAATAGACTGGGAAAAGACTTCATATAGCAAATGTAAATGCAGAGACATTTAAGCCTAGAATTCAGGATATAACCAAATCAAGTGAAAGCATACATTTTCTTTGCTTTCTGATCATGAATTTTGGCAAGAAAAAAGACTCAAAGGTAAATATATTGAATGTAAATTTTTAAAATACATTTTTTAAATTTGTGAGTTAATAGGGAGAGGAAATTATCAATACACAAAATGTAAAATGAAAAGAATGAAGACCACAGATCCAGAAGTTGCATTTGAAAAGCTTCAGGTAGAGGAAATGAGAAAGTATTGCTGTGTCCTGCACAAAGAAGAATCAGAGAGGTGTGTGCCAGCTGAAAAATTAAGTGTCTGAAATAATTAATAAGAAATAAAAGGCAAAAGACACAGGAGATATTTCAACACTGGGGTCTGGTGGGCAGATTGGACCTGATAGATTTGATCTCTAACAAAGAAAAAACCCACAAATGCTTTATTTAAAGCTAAACACACCAAAGGGATTTATTTTTAGGAAGGTTTTTTCAAGGTATACAAATTAAGCAGAAACATGGTAATTGGGCCTTATCTATTTGTATTACATCTTCTTCCTGCTCTTGACTGCTGGTAACGCAAAGGTTTTGAGTGTCCCCATATTTCTTTCACCACAAGGCAGCAGGCATCTGAAATCGAAGCTATTTGACCCATAAATCCCCTGCCAGGCATGGAATCTGCTGCATTAACTGTGGCCACCTTCAAATGGGCATGTCTTTTGGCACCATTGTACTGAGAGAAACCCAAAAAAGGAGTCTGGCTCTCCAAGGCTATGGCATTCAAAGCAATGTTTCATATGTCATTCCTGACAATAAAGAAACAAAAGAAGTTATCTAGGTAATTTTGGAGGTAATGTTGGGGAATCTGAGGGAATGCAATTTAGCTATTTTCCATTTATCTCGTTTCAAACAAAAGGAGAGACTATTACTATTTCAGAGATGATTGGAACAAGGAGGGACTGGTACAACTGGGGCAACTTGCATCCACTAGTTTCTATTCTCCTTAAGTGCCAGGCATGGCATAGTATTTGACTTTAAGATGAGTCATTCAGATGAGAAACAGCATTTAAGAATCACTGGTTATTTTTAATGACAGCTACTTTTTTCTTTTTTTCTGAGTTATATTGTCATCCTTAGACAAAAAATTTTCTGATCAGCCAGACTCTTATGAAGATATTTAAAAAAATCTGGAAAAATATATCAAAACAGCTTTATTTTTTAAAACAGTATTCTTTATAGATTTTATTCCTTGAACAGAAAATCTATTGTTCTAGTATGCATAGCAATGACTTTCAACAATAAAGTATTATTGATACCTAAAACCTGCACCCTTTTATTTCTTCCATTTTGATTATAATATCTAAATATGTTACACTTTTCATACCTGTTTCTTAGGTGGGGAACTTATCTCTTCCCATATGAGTGGACTAAGAAATTGTAAGTTGCGTAAACCTGAGGATACAAGAAAAGAAGATGCACCAGTGTCCCACATGAGCATGGCAAAACAATAACAAGTTTATTTACTTATTATTTATTTTAAAAGTGTTTATTTAAGGTGACTAGATGAAATATCTTTCTTTGTTGAGAAATAAATCTGACCTTCCTTTGGAATCTTAACTTTTACTTAAAATCTTTGGACAAATGGAAGGACAAGATACATACTTATTAAAAATGGATTGAATCATTCTCAGAGGTTTCACTTCAGATATGTGCCATTACATGTTTCCTTCAGCCCTGTCATTCAACTTACAAGGGTTCTTCATTGCTCCTCTTAAGCTGTCCCTTATTCTGCAAACTTCTTTTGTTTCCCTTTCCATGAGACACATAATATTCACAGTGTTTCTATAATACTTTTCAGTCATATGACTGTGTTTAACAAAAGCCAGCAAGAACTGAAACACATAATTGATCAAGGATAAACCATTGAACTCAGCTTCATATTGATTGAGAAAGAATGTGTGAATGGTATTGTCATATTTATCTTATGTTGATAATATATCCCATTTGTTTTTCAGTATTTCAGGATGCATATGCTTTCTCAAATATGATTAAATTTCCATGTTTATGTTTAATTTTAACTTCCTATGGAATGAAGTATGTAATATTTATTTACTAACTCCTCTGCAAGTACCATGAGCCCACTATCAAAATAAAAGTTTTCCTTCAATGTAAAGTAATAGTGAAGATAGAAGCAAGGACATTCAGATCAGGTAAATTTTACACTATAACTCTCCTGGAAAATAACTACATTAAAACAATTGAAATGCTAGTAGCCTTCCCACACATAATACTGTTTTCCCAATGTGTTAGGAGGAGTAGACCTAAAACATTAGCATTTAGAAGATTCATCAATGCTTTATAAGAATTATTTAAGGAATAATAAAAATATATTTTTTTTAAAAAATGTAAACTATATCATAGATGGTTTTACAATTAAAGCTACTGAATTAAAGTCACCACATCTATTATTTGAGAGTCTTTCCCCACCCCAAGATAAACAAAAAAGCTTAAGGTAGACCTGGGCTGTTCTACCAGATTTTTAATGGACTGATAAAAACATGTTTGCTTAAACCCAGGAGATAAGGTCAGTCTAAGAATCACACCAGAACTTTTCCCAAAATCAATTTCAATTATATTATATCATCTATTATTTTGACTAATTCCATAAAACTGTGTTGTATTTATGCACAAGTTTATTTGTTCCCTTAACAAATAATGTGGTAGTGTCTATGGTAAAAAATCATGCATTGTTTTATCATTCATACTATGTGTTACTTCTTTTCTGTCAAATATTATTATCTTTGGAAGAGAAAATCAGTTCCTGAAATTTTGACTAAGATGTGTAACTTCAAAATTACATACACTTATCTTTGAACTATTTGCTCATCTCTATACTCAAATGTTTGTTTGTTGGGTTTATTTTCATTGGTGGCTACTGAAAACAGACCTTTTGCATGCTAATCAGTGCTTCTACAATGAAGCTTTACCATAGACCTCTCTGATTCACTAGTGGCCTTGGTGAATTCAAGATTCAGGAAATTGCCTACTAAGCACCTAAATGTGTCCCTTCAACATGAGAAGATGTAAAACAACATGGTAAACATAAGCATCTTAAACAGTTACTGTACTTTATTTGCATCCCATTTGAAACCTTGTGTAACAATCAGGAGCACAGTCTCGTATTCCAAGGACCCAGCCTCATCCTCTACTCATTTAGTCAATCTTCATTCTGGTCACTGAAAATAATCTATCCTCTATATTTCTAGGAACATTTCCTTCATTCTGGCCTGCATCTCCTCCATTTTGCAGTGTTTCTTTGTCATTATTCATCTCTGTACATGCATATGCCATTCTCATTCACCCTGTCCCCAACATTTTAAATGATTTAGCTAAAATGCAAATGTGACCGTGAACCTCTCTTTAGAACACAAAACACCAATCATCTTAAATTACTAAGAATCTTTCATAGCATGAATTCTGCATAAGTCTGTATGTTTATCTCTTTTTCCCTGCCTTCATTGCCCTCACCAATTCCTATATTGTTGAAAAAGATTGAACATTTTAACACTTGACTTTCTGTTGGGCTACAGCCTTGCAAGCTTTCAGCATTTTCTGCTCTCTGTCTGGTAACCTCACTCCTTGAGTCTCTTCTCAGTGCTACCTTGAGAAAATTCACCATCCTTAGCATGCTTTTTTTCTCTATCACTTTTAATGATCTCAGTCAGTTATGGGTTCAAGTAAGTAAAAGAGTGACAACAAAATAATTTAAAAGGGTTCCTCTCAAGTCCAGGAACAAAAGGAATAGACAGGAAAAGAAATGATTTACATGTCAAGTGGTACATACCCAGGAGGACTGCTTTTCCCAGGAAAAGCAAAACAAGTTTAAGTCCAAAAAAAAAAAAAACAAAACATAATTATGGTAGGCTTAACCAAGCACATTGAGTCCTAGGAGAAGAAAAGAAAAAAAAAGGAACAGGGTGTTCATTGATAAATGTATAAAATGTTTCAGTAATTTTAGACAATGATGTGCAGGTCTTGTTGAAATGTTAATATTATTAGTAGTAGAAAACTGTAAGTTTTCTTGTTTCCATGGCAATTTTAAATTATGTTTCTGAGCAATTTTTATTTTTCTTGAGTGGATGAGTCATTGAGATATTGTATTTATTGAACCTTTATTCTCTAGTGTCTACGCAAGTGATTTGCTAAAGTTTTATATCAGGAAAAACACTCCCTAAAGAACTCAGTACTTCCTTGTGCAGAGGGCACATCTGTAATCACAGCTATTTAGAATGGCAAGAGGATGGCAAGTTTAAGACCAGTTAGAGAACTTTACAGAGACAAATCTCCAAATAAAAAAGGGCTAGGGACAGAAGTAATTATTAGAGTGTTTGTCAAAAACACTCAGATTCCTCTGTTCAATCCTAGGATCCACATATAAATAGCAATAAAATTTTTTTTAAATAATTATTTACCTAACATTAGGCATAATATAAAAGTACACTTGGGGATGTAAAATTTTATTAGTATTATATTATTTTTAAAAAATTTTAAGATGTTGTGACTCTAGCTCTTTTACATATTTTAAATCTATGCATGTCAGCAGAGCCATATTTTGACATAACATCAGCAGAAGAGCAAGAAACTTTTGTTGTCACTGAAAGTGACAAACCACAGATATGTAAACATGTAAATTTAAATTTCTGGTTTTCTATTACTTTTCTTGCTTAAAGAAGTTAAATTAGGCCAAATGAAAATATTTTTTTTTTAAATCTTTGTTTATTTTTGTAGTTGTAGAGGGACACAATACCTTTATTTTATTTATTTATTAATTTTTATATGGTGCTATGGATCAAACCCAGGGCCTTGCATGTGCTAGGTGAGCATTCTGGCACTGAGCATAATTTTTGAAATAGTTTATATTTAAGTCTAAAAAGAATAAACTGGTTATGAATCTGAAAATAACTTTAGAAATAATGTAATTTTTTATTGTAATTGAAGCAAATATTTTCTAAATATTGCTTTTCTACTATTTGTATTACATCTGTAAGTAAAGAAGTTAATATTAAATATGAGACTTAAGAATAACCAGTTGAATTTATGAACATAGAAACTGCAATGTCCACTGAATGCATTCATGCTAAATGACAGTTTTATTCATAGCTCAAAATTTTAGTTGCTTGTTACCATTCTTTCATGCTAAGTCTAAGATTCAATTCTGCCTTGATCTCAGTGTCTATATTGTTGCATATAATGGACTCAAAGCAAATACACAGTGGCCTCCTAAGGAAATTTAAACTTTTCAGAATGGAACTTTTGCTGTTAGGGTACAAAAATAACTCTCCAGTTTATTTTCATTCCATGCAGAAAATGAGTGATTATTATTCCACCTTTTTATTGCTTATTTTTAGTTAAACAATAGAACTCATTTTGACATAATTATACAAGCATGGAATATAATTTGTTCTATTTCAGTTCCCAATAATTTTCTTTTCCCTCACTTTCTGCAAACCCTGCTTTTCTTCCCTCTAATTCATTAAACTTTTCACTATTTTCTTATAGGTTTTTCTTAACTAATGTCTTGTAAATGGAAATGATTTTGATATGCACTGTAGTGTATTTTTATAGGTACATAGGAATATGTGTCAAATTTATTCCACTGTCTTACTTATGCCATACCTCCATTTTCCCTTTATTTCTTTTTTTTACTCTAC
This sequence comes from Callospermophilus lateralis, assembly GCF_048772815.1. Taxonomy (NCBI): domain Eukaryota; kingdom Metazoa; phylum Chordata; class Mammalia; order Rodentia; family Sciuridae; genus Callospermophilus; species Callospermophilus lateralis. The sequence continues at coordinate 1,063,431 of NW_027516477.1, forward strand.
TATACTCTCTTTACTTTTTTATCCCCCCATCTTGCTTTTGATTAGCTTCCACATATAAAAGAAAACACTCTACATTTGACTCTTTAAAACTGGCTTATTTCACTTAGCATGATAGTCTCCAGTTTCATCCATTTATGAGAAAATACTACAAAAATTTTTATGTCTGAGCAATACTCTATTGTGTGTATATGCCACATATTCTTTTTCCATTTATCTTTTGAAAAACACCTAGATTGCCTCCATAGTTCAGGTATTGAAAATTGTGTCACTATAAATATTGATGTGGCTGCATCACTGTAGTATGCTGATTTTAAACCTTTTGTATATAGACTGAGGAATGGGATAGCTGGATCAAATGTTAGTTTCATTCTTAGTTTCTCGAAGAATCTACGTCATTGTATCCAGAGGGGTCCCACCAATTTGAAGTTCCACAAACAAGGTATGAGTAGACCCTTTTCCCCATATCTTTGCCAACATTTATTGTTACTTGTAATCTTAAAATTTTCTATTCTGACTGAAATTAGATGAAATCTCATTCAGTGAAGTTTAATTTGTAAAATCAGTGAAGTTTAATTTGCATTTCTTTATTTATTAAAGATGTTGAATTTATTCTCATATATTTGTTCACTATACCTATTTATTTTTTTTGATAAATCTGTTTAGTCCCTTGTTCATCTATTGATTGAGTTAATTTTTGTTGTTTATGTTGAGTTGTTTTTATATCTTGGATATTTGTGTCATATCTCAGGAGCAAGTGAAAAAGTTTATTTTTTTTTTTCTTATTCCCATTGTGTAGAATATCTCTCTTCGCCTTCTTGAGTATTTCATTTGCTGTGAAGAGGCTTTTTAATTTGATGCCATCCCTATTATTATTATTATTATTATTATTATTATTATTATTATTATTTTTCTTCTTGCACTTTATAAGTCTTGGTAAGAAAATTAGTCCCTGAGCTGACATTTTGCAGTTACAGTCTTTAATTTTCTTCTAGAAGGTGCAGAGTTTCTGGTCTAGTTTCTACGTCTTTGTTCCACTTTGAGGTGAGTTTTGTGCTGGGTGGGAGATAGGGATTAAATTTCAATCTACTATATAGGGATTTCCAGTTTTCCTAGCACCATTTTCTCAAAAAGCTATCTTTTCTTCAATGTACGATTTTGGAATCTTTATCTATTATGAGACGATTATATTTATGTGGGCTTTTCTTTCACATCTTCTATTTCATTGGTCTTCCTGCATATTTTGGTTCCAGTATTTTGCTGGTTTTGTTCCTATACCTCTGTAGTATAATTTGGGGTCCAGTACTGTGATGCTTCCTACTTCACTTGTCTCACAAAGAATTGCTTTTGGTATTGTGAGCATCTTATTTTTCCAAACAAATTGTATAATTTTTATATTTTTTATATTCCTGTGAAGAACAACATTGACAATTTGGTGAGAATTGTTTTATATCTGTATAGTACTTTTGACAATATGGTCACTTTGACAACATTAACTCTGCTTATCCAAGGACAAAGATCTTTCCATCTTCTAAGGTCCACTTCAATTGCTTATTTCATGTTCTATAGTTTTTATTGTAGAGGTCCATCACATCTTTGGTTAGATTGGTTCCCAGGTATTTAATTTTATTTTTTTAAAGTATTGTGAGAAGGAGCATTTCCTTTAGTACTGTTTCTGTGGATTCATCACTGGAATATAGGAACATGATTAATTAATGAATGTTGGTTTTGTATCCTGCTATATTGATGAGCTATAGAAGTCTTCTTGTGAAGTGTTTTGCATGTTCTAAATATGGGATCATATCATTAACAAACAGACATTTTCAGTTATTATTTTTCTGTTCGTATTTTTTTTTTTTAATTTTCACCTCTTGCCTGATTCCCCTGGCTAGATTTTGAAGAACTATATTGAATACAAGTGGTGAAATTTGGCATCCTTATCTGGTTCTCTTTTTTTGGAAGAAATTCTTTCAGTTTTTCTGCATTTAGAACATTGTTGGCCTGGGTTTGTTATGCTATTGAAGCAAGTTATCCATAGCTCTACTTTTTCTCATATTTTAAATCTGAATCAGGGCTATACTTTGTCAAATGCTTTGTAGGGATCTATTGAGATATTATATTATTCTTATCTTTAAGTGTATTTAACTGGTGAGTTACAGTTATTGATTTCCATATGGTGAACTGCTGGGAGCCATCAGCCAAGTAGGTATGACAATCTCCTTGCCAGCTTACTCCCATGCTGTCTAGTGGAAGAACTTATGAAAGGTGACCTTGCTCAAGGACCAGGGCGGTTTAGCATAATAGGAGATTAGGGTGTTCCCCCTTTAGAATAGGGCAGTTTAGCATAATAGGAGATTAGGGTGTTCCCCCTTTAGAATAGGGCGTATCCTGCTGCTGAGTTCCTCTTGAGTTCTTAGGGTCAGACAATATATTTGGGAGACAGAAGCCCAGGAGTAGTGGATTTGGGCAGAGTGTGGATTTGGGCAGAGAACGTGGATTCCCCCAGAACGTGTTTGTAGACAGCCGGTGTGAGTTCGGGAATAAAGAATTGCTGTTTGAATCTACAAGCTGTGTGGAGACTCGTGATTTGTGCCCAGCCAGAGACTGCAGCAGTGAACCAACTTTTTATCCCTTGGGTAAAACCCACTTCAAGGTGTACTCTTTTTAGCAAGTTTTAGAATGTGATTTGCTAATATTTTACTAAAAATATTTACATCTTGGCTTATCAGGAATATAGTTGTGGAGGCTGGGGCTATAGTTCAGCTTGTAGAGTGATTGTCTCACATGCATAAGCCCTTATGTTCAATTCCCAGCACCACAGGAAAAAAAAAACAATTAAAAAAACTATTATTGGTGTGATGTTCTCTTTTTTGGTGTAACTTGATCTGCTTTTGGTGTTAATGTGATCTTGCCTACAGAAAATGAATTTGACAGAGTTTCCTCATTTTCTATTTCATGGAATGATTTGAGAAGTGTTGGTGTTAGTTCTTCTTTAATGATTTACTAGGGCTCAGTCAAGAATCATCTGTTCCTGGACTTATCTTTGTTGGAATGGTTTTTAACACTACTTTAATTTCAAACTTGAAATTAATTTGTTTATACTTTCTATATCCTATAATTCAATTTAGGAATATCATATGTCTTTTGGAATCTCAGTATCTTCAAGATTTTCAAGCTTATTGAAGTATAAATATTCCAAATAATTACTGATATTTCCTTTTGTTTCAGTAGTGTCAGTTGTTATATTTCCTCTTTCAGCTCAAATTTTAATAACTTCAGATTTTCACCTTTTATTTTTGGTAGTGTGGCTAAAGGTTTATAATTTTTTTTCATACCCAGACACACCTCAGGCCTCTCAAAAATGTAAGTTCTTTTAATTCCCCTGTCCTTCCACTGGTGCTCATGGAAGAACTTCTTTGGCTGGTGCTTCTGGCTTGACCATGGTAGTTACTGTGCTGCTGGGAATTTCTTCATTATTTTATAATATCCAACCTCCTGAGTCCCTGATCTGCTTTGAATGTCTAGTTTTAAATTTCAGTACAGCTTCCATTGTTTTTCTTTTAACTCACCTTGCTAAGAAGCTGTTTGTCTGCTTTCTTGGTTACACTACGTGTAGTAGTCAAGAAAGTGACTTCCTCTATTCTGCCATCTTGAAAATCTTTTATCAGTTGTATTCTTGATAATTACCAGTCTGATCAGAGTGAGATAGAATCTTCGTGTATTTTTAATTTGCATTTCTCTAATTGCTAGAAATGTTGAACATTTGTTTTAATTGTTTTCTACCATTTGTTTATCTTCTTCTCTAAAGTGCCTGTTTATTCCCTTCATCACTTTATTGATAGGGTTATTTGATTTTTTTGTTTGTTTGTTTGATTGTGTTTTGGCGTTAAGTTTTTTTTTCAGTTGTTTATAATTTTGGAGATTAATGCTCTATCTGAGGTGCCATTGACAAATAATTTCTTTCATTCTGTAGCCTCTCTGTTCACATTCTGGATGGTTTCCTTTGCTGCAAAAATACGACCTAATTTATTGACTCTTGATTTTACTTCTTGTGCTTTGAGAGTCTTGTTGTGAAATTTAGTTCCTAAGCCACCGTGATGGAGAGTTGAGCCTGTCTTGTCTTATAATAGGCCTAGAGTCTTTTTTCTAATGTCTAGGTCTTTGATCCACTGTGTGTTGAGTTTTGAGCAGAGTGAGAAATAGGGGTTAAATTCCTCCTACTACATAAGGGTTTTTAGTTTTCTCAGCACCATTATGCTTGCGCGCACACACACACACACACACACATACACACACACACATGGGTTTCTCTCTGTGTCTTCTTTGGTGTTCTGAAAAGTTATTTTTATACATTGGCAAGTTAATTAATCACTCACTCTGCTTTTTTAATCTTCTGTAATTCAATTTTTTTCAATTCTTAACTTTTTTTGTACCAGGAAACTCAACCACTGAGATTCATTCCCAGCCATTTATTTTTTTATTAATTTATTAGTCAATAATAATAGTAAATGAATCAAGGTCTCACTGAATTACTAAGGCTTGCTTTAAAACTGCAAAACTCCTACTTCAGTCTCTTAAGCCACTGGGATTACAGGCATGTACTACTGCAACTGGCAATTCTGACATTCTTTAAATTGCAATTTTCTTTTACTCTCATAGATCCAGTTTTTTTAATTAGTTTTTGGAACTCTTGGGAATTCATGTTTCTATAAGCTCAGAAGTTTATATCTAGGTTATCTTCATTGAAACATTTTCACCATATAAATATAAAGGTTATTCTTTAATTTCAGAGGAAATTACAAAATATCATTTTATTGCGTGGTATCAAAATGTATCCTTACTTTTACTTAGGTTTCTACCAGCGATGGGACAGAGCACAACCTATTGCATAAATATCACAGGGCAAAGGATGAAATCTCTATAAGAAGTCTGGAAATTGATACAATAAAATATAAGAACTAGGAAAAGAAATGTCTTGATACTACTGAAATTTTTAACAGAAAAGAATTGTTACCTTCCAAGGACACACAAATTGAATGAGAAAACACTAATAGAAACATTCCAGAATAATGAATAGTTGGGTATTTTTAAAGCTGAGAGCACAGTGCAAAATTTTACACTGGAGAATTAAAAGCAAAATGCAGAAAGATCAGAAATAGATGTAAATCACACTCTGCCTGACTGGCTGTGGCTCTACACCATCACAATAAAAGTCAGACACATAAATAAATAAATAAATAAATAAATAAATAAATAAATAATCTAGAACTTGCTTTCCAGAGAGCAGAGATAAGGACTTTAGTTCATATGAAGAAAATAATATTGATGTATCTAACCTAAATGTTTGTAATGAGATTCCTTCCCAATGGGTTACAAAGTCTGAAATAAAAATGAGTGAGCTAGAAAATGTGTCAGACAAGAGGTACTCTGAGAGGTTCTTTAATTTGGCAATAGAAGTTCTGTACTTTGGCTACAGAACAGGTAAACAGACACGTAAAACAGACACATAAAACAGACACTTAAAACAAAAACAGTACCAACTGAATGGGATGAAAAACAGGTATCCATAGGAACAAAGAAAAAGGAATGAGCACCTCAGAAAGCAGGAAGCTTTTAGAGAGAAGATTTCTAAACAAAAAAGTGAAACTACATTGCTTGAAGATCAGTTGCATGACTACCACAAAAAAAAAGTTGACAATAAAAAAGAGTTATTGTTGCAAGGGGGCAAAATTGCAACATATGCAGTCAAGGGGAGAAATAAAGAATGTTCACGTGCTTCTACCCCTTTCAATGCTTTATTCACTTAAATTACTCAATACAGTTTCACTATATAGGTTCTTAATCAAGAAAATGACCATCTGTAATGCTAGGCACTGCAATAGATATAATCAATTCACAGCAAACAATTCTAGATTAATTGTTAGCACTGCGAAACACACCTAATCATGATAGGCTAATGACAGACTTTCCCTCAGCATGCTAAGTTCAAAAGTCACACGAAAAGTCTTAATCCTTAGGCTTTATATCCAGCAGATGCACACTCACTTAGACCACAGTTACCAGATCCAGAACCAAGGTAGGCTTTTCCTGGCATAGAGTGGACGATCAGTTGAGGAGAGGGTTGTAAGGAGAAGTTGCTGCTCTCACCAAGATTCAGAAGAGGCAGTAGAGTTTGAGAGTGGTGAGGATCATGCAGAAGCTCAGAAAGCAATGACAAGTGATGGGATATAACGTTCTCATTAGGGTCTCCAGCTCAAGTGTATCCTTGTTTTGGCTGGCTGAATCCCTGTTCATTTGCTCTATTATTTATAGTAAATTTGGGTGCTTTTGACCATCTTCTCAATTCTAATCAGCTACCATCTGATTTCTTAGTGACATCATTTACCCTGGGGTCAGAAACATCTGGTCTGGTGTTCTCCACTCTGATCTTCTCACCTTTTTCTCTTATCAGGCTAGGACAGCCTGCCAGGGAATTCACTCTGTTTCTAAGGGTGAGGGTGTTGGGGTTTTTACACCCCCCCCCCGTTTCCTCATGACCTGCGGGAGAGATGGGGAAAGCACACCCCAACCAGGAGGAGCAAAGAAAGGAGAGGTTCCACCAACCACTCGCACCCAGCCCTCCCTAGCCGGAGGACAATCAGACGCATCAGGGAGACCAGACAAAGCTGGAGCTCATTTATTGAGAAAACACACAGCTAATATAATGTACAGGAGCCAATCAGGGTAAAGATCAGCAGGGTGGGGAGAATTTACATCTATATCCATCCTACAGGCAGTAATGGGAGACACAAGATGTCCGATATGTCCATGAGGGCAGAAGGGTTCTAAGCCTATCCTAGAGGTGGTCTGATTCTTCATCACAACCCATGGCAATACCTTCTGGCTAATCGCTAGGTGCTCTCTTAGCCACATGTGACCCCAAGCCTGGGAAGCAGGTAGCAGCCCGCAAGTTAAGTTTCCTCTTTTCTGATGCAACATGCCCCACTTTACATCAAGTCCTACATGAGGGGAAATAACTTGTTTGTGGCTATCCTGAAGGGCTCTGTGGGTATTCCAGTGAAACTGCAGGTTTCAAACTGGAGTTTTTAAAGTGGATTTGCTTTGGTTCAGGCCTAAGGCCATCTTCACAGCCTCTCTCCAGGTAGCTTGGCTATGGGGTGCTGGTAAGAAAAAAAAATTAATTACTCTTGTCCCTCATATATTCTTACCACTGGACATTGCTGCCTTAGGTGATTGATTTCAAGTTCAATGTTCAATCAGTTTCTTCAGAACAGGAGAGGGCAGGAATGTTTATATGATATTTTACAGTATTGTCATTTCCATTCATGAGTAATATACAGACATATATAGTCCACAAATTGAAAAGGCCTTATATGCAAGATTAAATGCCAGTGTTCTCTTAGCTGAACTTGGTCACAAGACTACAAGAAATACCTTTTTTTTCATTACCTGCAGCCTGAGGCACTGGATTTCAACACCAAGCACCTCAACCAATCAATCAATAAATAGATATAAATAAATCAATAAAAGTTTCAGCCAAGAACCTGTCATTCTGACCTCATTCTTTTCAGCATTTGATGTAACCTCCTTTCACTAAACAGACGACTCAGTAGGCTCAGCCTGAGAGGGTGAAGATATAGGCTCTGTCCACTCAAGAGTAGTTAAGTCAAATCCAGTGCATGGGCTGTGATGAGGGACAGACTGTGACCATTTGGTATATTTTTTGTCTCTGGAGGCTACCAGCATTGGTATTCATCATTAGGTCCCTCTTTTATGTTCAGTAGATCTAGTTTTCTCTGCTGTGCAGATGCTGGAAGATCTACTGAGAGAAAATTGGGCACCTCAAAAACCAGTAAGTGGTGAGTGTGCAGTGGCATCCTGAGACAGTGGGGTTAGGCTCCTTGAAATTAGGTTTATTGACTATAGTGGGGCCTGACAATTGGGAACAGGAATCCTTGTGGTAGTCTCTAGAGTCTGCAGGCCTAGGTCCTCCTCTGGGCCAAGCCAATCCTGAGTCCTTACTGGCCAGTCAAGTTTGATTGTCTTTATGTTTGGTTTTATCATTCACTCATATCAAATACTTTTCTTGATATTGTTGCATTTGTATAGACCCTTTTATTACACTTAAAAACAATGGTTTGTACATTTATATAAACTTATCGATGAAATTTTCTGTATTGTGGTTTCTTGGTCTTTAAATTATTGTAGTGTTATAGTTCTATAATATACATTAATGTCAGGTAGTGAGTGCTGCTTATTTTTATCTTAAGATCAGAGTCCATGGCTAATTTTATATTTATGTAATCTTCCAGCAGAATTTTAGAATTTTTGCTTTGTTCTCTGCTTCAATTAAAAGTAAAGCATTTTTAAATTTTAAAGGAGTATTATTATTAATTAGCTTGGTCAAAATGGTCAACTTTATGAGTTTTTTCATCTATACATGGGTTGTGTAACTCAGTCTTTTATGTGCTTCTATGTATTATTTTCTCAAATTCCACACATTTCCTTTTTAAACATGCTTACCAATGAAATACAACATTCACGTGACATATATAAAAAACTTACATGGTGAGATAGACTATTTTTCCCACTGGATTAAATGTGAACAAAAAAAAATGTGTCTTCTTCTTGAAACCATTACTTCCCACAGTTTAATATTTATCTCTTCCTAAATGTACATCCTTTTTGTTTCAACTCTTTAAATAAATACTGCTGTATTCTTATCTATACATGTGCCATATTTTTTTTCTGGTGGGGGTGTATCAGATATCTTCAATAGCAAAATAGATTGCACAAATGGATAGAAGCAGCTCAAATTCCATCTTTCCTTCATGATAATGAATTCATTTAACAGGTTTATCTATAGTCTTTAATTAGGGGGATATTATGTGATTTTATTTTACATAAACTAATTCTTAATGACGTTGAGTTTTTTATGATTACTGAACTCTTAGATATCTAATACAAGTTTCTTGTATGCATTTTCTTTGCAATCCCCCCCCCAAACACAGAGGTTGTTTAATTAGATGTGAGGAAATTGCTTTCTTTCATTCTATCAACTTGCACCCCTTAATGGTATTTGATGAACAAAAGTTTGATTTTAATATTATAATATTATGAATCTAAAATATTTTGTGTTACTTTGAAAAGAAATTACTAAATTTTGGTTTTGTTGTTCTTTTTCCCCTTTTGTAATATTGGAAATTTAAACCAGGATTTCCTACTACTAAGCTACATCCTCACCCTTTTTTACCCTTTATAAATTTTATTTTGAGAAAGGGTTTTGCTCATTTGCTGTGATCACTCGATTAATTATGATTCTCCTGCCTCAGCCTCCAGAGTACTGGATATTCAGTTTTGCACTACCACATTTATCTTATTCCTCTCCCTCTTTATTACATTATATTTTGAATGCTTTGTTTTCTTTCATATTTTAGTATTACTTATTCATAATTTATATATTCAATATTTATTATATGAAAGTGAATTGTTATGTGATATAAATGATGGTACAATACCATTATGGAAGGGGTCAGGGATTAAATCCAGGGGTGCTTAGCCACTGGGCCACACTATCAGCTACTTTTTGTATTTTATTTAGAGAGAGGTTCTCCCTGAATAGCTTAAGGCCTCATTCTTGAGGCTGGCATGAAACTATTTTTTAATGCTTTATATTTTATTTTATATTTTAATATCATTTATTAATAATTTTTATATTCAGTTCTTAGTATGTGAAAATGAGGCATTATATAGCTAGTGAAGAGTACAATTGCATATTTATTGCCACACAGATGTTTCTTTATTCCAACATCTTTTTTTTGGAAAGAATGCCATTTTTCTTTCCTGCATTGCAATCTCTATGATTTATGATCATCTAAATAGCAAGGGACTCATTAAGAGTTTTATCTTGAGTTCCACAGTTTATGCATTTTATTTTGAGGGATTAACTGGTTGTCACAAATCACAGCATCAGTTGTTGGTTTCATCATGGTGCTTTGTTCAGTGGTAGACTTCATGTACACCAATGCCTATAGCAAATAACTTGGGTGTGTATTAGTCTGAGTGTAATGGCAAGTCGAGATTCTTGTCATTACACTAAGTTGTTTGAAAAATGGCAGAATCATCTTCATATAAACTTTACAGAATGTATTCCCATCAAGTGAAACATCATGCTATATATACATAAATGTTTCATTATATAATATATAATTTACATGATTTTTAATTTCAAATTTTCCAGTGCTCTTTCAATTTTATTTGCTTTTTTAAAACTCCAACATTGACACTGATGATTCTTTATGTGGTATGTCCTTTTCCAGTATTTGCTAAATTTGCTCTTTTGCATAGAATTTTCTTTCTCTTATATTTATAATATACATTTTCCAAACTATTAAGATAAATGATTTGCTAATAATTTCTTAGTTATTTCATGGATTACTAATTTAGGTATACGTTTCTTTTTTAATCTCATCTTTAGATGTATCCCACTCTTTTACATCCTAATGGAGGTTTAATTGGCACATATTAACCTGTACACTTCTTAGGAATATACTTTTATCTTTTGACATATGTTCATACCTAAGAAACCAGAACCACAATAAAAAATATCATATACATTACTACAAAGTATTCCATAGCATATTTTTACATCTCTCTTTTTTGACCTTTCTCACAATCTTTTACATAATAAATTTGATCTTATTGAGACCCTCAAGAACAGGACATTGAAATTATATAGATTCTTGAATTAACACAAAGATGAATACCAGTATCTATTTGTTGCCTACATGAAGAAACAGAACATTAATGGTGCCCTGACAACCTCTTCGTGTTCTTCTCCTCTTACTACTCCTCCATAATCCTCAATGGTAAGTACTATTATTTTCCATCTAATACTATTAAAGCATTTAAAAAAGCAAGCAATAAAAGAAGTTTGGCTCCCTCTTGACTCAATAATTTCAAAAGCCCCCTTCTCATCCTCCTCTTCCACTTGGTCATTTTTCTCTTTCTAGCTTAACTTTCCTCCTATTATTCTTATTCTTAAGGTCCTTGGCAGTAAGTAGACCACTGCCTCATGATCTTTTCTGATGTGGAGCTTGGGCCATGTTTTGACTGATGTGAAAAATGGGGCCCAGTATTCTTATTGAAAAGTCCTGCACTGTAGAGTGTGGTGGCATTTGAAGGAAATTTTCCAAGTGGTAATTTTGCAATGTTAGTGACCAGTTTTTTCTAGGGGTAGAATTAATGGTTCATGGTGTATGCCTGAGTAGATAGCTCCACACTGTTCCAATGTGTACCTACCATTTACCTTGCCAAGCAGGCTTGGCAATTTCTGTCAATTAACATCTCTGAGACCATTAATTTTTTTTTGTGAATGTATGTTTTTTCTACCATTCTGGTGAGTATAAAATAGTCTCTGTTGGCTTAAATTTTAACTTCTTTAAATAGTATAGCTTTATACTCACATATTTATTTATTTACATATTTATTTGTCATTTGACTCTTTTCTCTTTTTGGTATCTTTTTAAAAAAAAATTCTAATCTGTGTTATACTCAACTCGGACATTTTTTCTCCCCCAAAATGTATAGGACTTCATATATTATGCACTATAAGCACTTTATTATAAAAGTTTACTAGAATATCTTCAAATCTAGCTCTTACCTTTGGACCTTGGAGACACACTTAAAATGACAAAAGTAGAATTTTTTTTTTAACTAAGGATTAAAATCAGGGGCACTTGACTACTGAGCACATCCAGAGCTCTATTTTGTATTTTATTTAGAGACAGGTTTTCACTGAGTTGCTCTGTTCCTCACCAATTTTTAGGCTGGCTTTGAATTCATGATCCTCATATCTCAGTGTCCCAAATTTTTGGGATTATAGGCAGGTGCTAATATGACTGACACAAAATTAAGGTTCACAGAGGCAAAGCCCTAGAAATTTACAGAGTGGAATCTGGGAAAGTATAAAGTAACTAAATCAAATATCTGTAATGCATATGAACCCCCAGAGATTTTAGTTAAAACCAGGGCCCACACACACCATGATTTTATTATCAGGGACATGCCCATAGGATGAAAATGATAGTAGTTGGGGTGATCTAGTATACATGCATTGGGGAAAGTTTTCCATATAGCCCATAGTGCTATCTGAACATGGCTTTATCCTTTGCTCTGCTTCAAAGTTTGGCTATGTCCAATGAGCATATTTAGGACTGGTGATCTCTATATTTTCTATGTATTTTGGAGGTAGTGTTCTAAGCAGCTCTCTTTTCATTCCATGATTTTATACAGTTGGATAAAGATAAAATTTAGGTTTTTTATATCTGTCTCTTGAACTGCTTCAGTTTGCAGGCCCAGGATGCCCTTCCTTTCTTCCTTTTATTGTCCTTGGAGCTGCATTTTCTGAAATTCTGGCAATTACTGTGAGCAATAACAAAATCACTGGGTATCTGCCATGTCCTGTGCTCGGAGTCTAGACTATGTCAGTTTTAAAGGTAGGTGTTTTTGTACCATCGTGTAATCTTGTGTTATTTTTTTGTTGTCAGAAACAGCAATAGCTTGGTCACAAAAGTTCTTTAATCTGAAGTACTAAGCTTTGTTGGAATAGAAACTACGTGTTATGGCCTAAAGAACTTTGCCCTCTTTGCTTTAACTACTTCTCATGATTTATACCCTAATAAAACATTCTAAAGCTAAATATGACTTTCTCTATTTGTAATGAACAGTTCTGAACTATATAAGGGGAAATTTGATGCTGACATAAATGTGTTAATAATGATATTTTTATTTTTTTAGATGGATGGGTTACTTTCTTGATTCTATCCTACTACATTGAAAGCAGAAAGTTTTGCTGGTTAGTGTGTCTATCATCTCTTGTGCCTGGAAATGTGTGCTTTTGGCAGCTTATTTTTTTATTCTGAAACATAGGCAACAGATGGCTGAAAATTTCACCAATATTTTTGTCATTGTCAAAGTAATGGGCATTAAGATTTGCATCTGTCACTTACGTCCTCAATTATGTCATTTTTCCAAATCAGATAAACATATTTTTTAAAGTAGATATTTTGAAAGTATGGATTCATTAAGAACTATTTGTAGCTACAAGTGTGCTCAGAAAAGTAAGAAGATTAAATCGATCAATTGTTTATGTACATAAGAAAATATATATTCAAATTGAAATTAAAAACACCTCTAGTGACAATCATAAAGAAAACAAAATACATAGGATAATTTTGAGAAAGTTCTGAAAAGTTGAAAATTGAAAATTAGAACACATGGCTTGCCTCTAGAATATCTAGCAACATCTCTAAGCCCACCCTTCCTTTTTTTGGATGGCTTTACCTTTATAAAAAGACGACAGAAATTGTGTTGTATCACTGTGGCACTGAGGATTTGGCCTATGTATGTTTTACCAGTGAGCTATATCACCAGCCCTTTTTATTATTATTATTTTAGATGAGGTCTTGATAAGTTATTGAGATTATACTCAAAGTTGTGATACTCTTGACTCAGCCTCCCAAGTAACTGGGATTACATCTGTGTGCCACCACCCTAGAAGGGTTTATATTCTTGATTTTAAATTGTTATAGTTGGATAAAGATAAAATTTAGAATTACAAATGTGTAGTACTTTCACCATTTTGTGAGAGAATATGGAGGACACAGAGAGAGGATACAGCTCTCTACATCTTAGGAAGTGGAACACCAATTATTGATTCACCTGCAAATTATTCAGCATTTAAAGGTTTCCAAATGTTTGAGAGACATGGATGCAAGGGCTGTGAGAAAAGGCAATGAGGTATTTAAAAGTGTAAAGAAGAAGACTCTAAGAAAATCAGTGCTTAGGTACCAGGGTATAAAGAATAGAGTCCCTGAGGATTAAATGTAGAATTGTAGAAGACATTTAAGAATATAAACAATGCAGTGGATGCATTTTTAAAAAGATTTCTATGGATAGGACTTGGACAAATGTTCTAAGTCTCACATACCACCCACATATCTGCAAACATTATGCTCCTTCCATCTCACCTTCATTCTACCACACAAGCCCACACCAATTCTCCTTAATATTCACCTTCCTTGAAGAGAAACATGTGTGCTGGTGATATTCTGGGGATCACCTTAGGAAGAATACCTAGTCTGTTGTCGAAAGCAGATTGAAATGAAAAAGTTTGGGGCCATCTTTTTCTTTGCGTCTGTTTCTTGTGCATGCATTTGTGCACAAATACAAGTAACTGAAGTTTTCAATTATAGATATAATGGATTATGTAAACTTGGGAGTATTGAGCCAAATAATGGTAACCCTGAAGATATACATGTTCAGAAAGTGTATGGATCATACATTTCCTATCACACTGATGTTTTACTTCATTGTTTACACCAGAGAAGTTTTTCTGTGTAATGTAGCATAATCTACTGAACACAGCAAAATGAGTTTGTGTGTGACAGGCACAAAGAGAATTAACATATTGATATCTTGTTTACTAATAAATTTAAAGTAACATAAGCTTTTTTATCTTTTTACTTGCTTATTTTCAGTTTGATACAATTAGGCAAAAGAATAGATTCCTATATTAATTTGTTGCTGTTTTTATTTCTTTTGTTATATAAATTTAAGTTGTATAACTGGGCTTAGCAATATATATATATATATATATATATATATATATATATATATGTGTGTGTGTGTGTGTGTGTGTGTGTATAAAGAGAAAAATCAATTATTTAGCTGAACAACTTAATATATCTTACAGAAAGTGTATAATGTAGTTATAATGGAGTACCCAGACATGAATAAAATTAAAATTGCATAATGTAAAGGAAAATATATGGGATTGTATGATGTGATACTAAGTTTCACAAAATGAAAGACACAAAAATAATTACATCTCTTATATATGATAACTAAAATAAAATTTTGTGAAAACAGAATATTGATTACTATATCTAGGGAGACTTCTGAGACATCAAGAATGGAATAAGAACATATGGATGTTAGTAATATCTGTAAATGTATGTATTAAAATATTGCACTGAGTCCCATTAGTTTGTACACTTGATGTGTTAATAAAATTCATCATCTCACATAATTACTTCACTCTGTATTAGGAAAACTAAAATTCTACTGTCTTTGGGATTCTCAGAATGTTGTGTAATACTCTTAAGTGTAATATTTTAATACACACCATTATTTTTTATGCATTCATCTTATGTTTTCTTTTTTTTTATTTTGTATGTTTGTTTGTTTGGGTAGGGGTTTAATACACAGAATATACATTGTATTTTTTTCTGTGTCTTGATAATTTGACTTAGCATGAGTTTTTCCATCTTTATCTATATTATTTCAAATAAATAAATAATAAAGTTTGAATTCAGGATTTCATTTTAACTAAGGTATATCCTCAGTAAATTTTAATATTCATTTTTAAGACAGCATCTTGCTAAACTACTGAGAGTGGCCTTGAAAAAATTGCCATAATTTCCACTACAATATTCTTATTTGAAAATCCAGGTGAGGTGTCCAGCCTCAGCATCTTATTGACATCCTCTGGAGCATAGAAGATCCTGTCTCAAGAGAATTTTTTTAAGAAAACAAGAAGTTATACCTGTTTATATATTTGTATGTATATATACAAGTATGTATATATATTTATATATATTTGTATGTATATATACAAGTATGTATATATATTTATATATATAAACATATATCAAACTTATGGATTTACTTATTCATGTGTAAATATATGAGGTAATTATATTTGTTCGATATTATTTATATTGTATATATACTGAGTTTTTTGTATTCAGGGTTTTAAAAATTTAATACAACAAAGACAAATATTTTTAATACTTTAATTAATTTATTTATTTTTGTGTGGTGCTGAGGTTTGAACCCAGGGCCTCTCTTATACTAGGCAAGCACTCTATCAGTGAGCTACAACCCCAGACCCCACAATATCTTTTTATTTTTATTTGTTTATTTTTTATGTGGTGCTCAGGATCAATCCCAGTGCCTCACATGTGTGAGGTTAACACTTTATCACTAAGCCACAGCCTGAGCCCCAGCTTGTTTTTTTTCTTTATAATGGAAATTTTGTTTTCATGAAATGACTATTGTGGAGAGTATTGTAGTCAATTTAGGAGTGTAGATCTTCCTAAAGGTAAATTTCATTTCCTTTCATTATTGTAATGATTACTTTGGTTCATCAACCTGAGCAGATTGAGATATTCCTAGAAAATTGACACAGAATACATCTGGGTGTGTCTGAGTATGTTTCCAGATAGTTGGGTCAGAAAGCAGTGGTGATGAGATATCATGAATGTACATAGGACCATCCAGTAGATACCATTTGAATAAATGCAGAGGGGAAAACTGGCTTGTGCTCCAATCTTCTTAAATGAGTTTTTTCCTCTGGTGGTGTCACCTGTGGACATCTGACATCAGATTCTTTAGTGTTTGAATGTGCACTTGGTCCATTGTCTCTACAGGTGTCTTTTAAGCCTTCTCTCTTGTATCATAGCTGCTTCATTGACTTCCTTGGTTAATGAGGCTTCCAATTTCTTGGCCTGGGCTGTTATGAGTTCCCCTGTTTTTGAATACTATAGGCAATAGTTTTGGGGGATATTCATCTCATGATCATTTGAGTTGATCTATTAAGTTTCCTTCTCTGCGCACATATGCTTTTATATATTCTATTAATTCTGAATTTTTGAGGATCTGTATAAAACAGGCATATGCTCAGAAAAATATCTGAGTCATATGATATTTTTGTTTTAATTGTTTAAAAAAACCCATATTTTTTCATAATGTCAGTAATAATTTATATTTCAAGCAAGAGTGTCCAAGTGTTTTCTGAAATAAAATTTTATTTGCAATAACATCAAAACAATAAAAGGTTATCTGCCCGTTGTATCACATGCTATATTCCCAGCTACTTGAGAAGTTAATTTAAGAGAATCTCTTGAGCCCATTTGTTTAAGATGAGCATGTGCAACATAGAGAGAGATCCATCTAAAATATAATAAAATGTTTAAGAGTAAATTTAATGAAACAAGTGAAAAAGTTACATGATAAAAATTTAAATTTTTTTTAAATAATAAAGATCTGCAGAAATGTTAAAAAATCTCATGTTCATGGATTGGGAAGTCAAATATTGTTAAGATGACAAATATCAACTTAATAACATAAAATGCCAATGGAATCACTATCTGGATCTCAGATGGTTTCTTTATGTAAATTAAAATCTACTTCAAAATTCAGATGGAATAACAAGGGCCCCCAAATAACTAAAACAATCTTGAAAGAAAACAAATAAATAAATAAAAAAACTAAAACGTATAACAACAACAACAACAAAATCCTTGGAGAGTTTATGCTTTTTCTTTATTCCAAACTTGCTATAAATTCTCAGTAATCAATACAGTATGGGGGCTGGGGATGTGGCTCAAGTGGTAGCATGCTTGCCTTGCATGCGTGCAGCTTGGGTTCGATCCTCAGCACCACATACAAACAAAGATGTTGTGTCAACTGAAAACTAAAAAATAAATATTAAAAAATTCTCTCTCTCTCTCTCTCTCTCTCTCTCTCTCTCTCTCTCATTAAAAAATACAATATGGTAGGGGCAGAAAGAAAGATGTGTGGAATGAAAAAATAGAGCTTAGTATCTACAAATTTACCTCTTGGCAAATTAATATGAATGAATAGCTGTTAAACAAGTGGTGCAAGACTATTAGATATCTACATGCAAATAATTAACTTGGAACTCCATTCCATTCCAAAATGGATTAAAGGCATAAATGTAAGAAATAATATTAGAAAACTCAAAAGAAATATAAACTCAATTTCAGAGGATCTGGGGACAGAGGTAGTCAGTGATTCCTGATCTATCCATAACACCCAAATAAGTCAGTGAAGAAAGAACTAATCTGAGAGTTGAGTGACAAAACCAATAGGAGATGTCATTTGCTTGGAAATATGGCAAGACATGAGTGAATTGAAAGTTAATTAGGAAGAATCCTAAGTATGACATGTGGTTGGTGGTTTGGGCTCTGGAGGCAGATATGGGTTTGAATTTCTAATCATGCCATTTAAGAGCACTATGGTCTTGGAAAAGTCACATAAATTGTTGACCCTCAGTTTCCTGGTTGGTAGAGTGGTGATGATAATAATATGTACTATATAGAATAAAAATTAAGTGGGGATATATAAAAGGCTTATTGCACTGGAAGATACATTCAGTGACACATTCCAGTATGTGTTCAATATAATTATTTCTGGTTATAAAGGTTGATCCTTTATTTCGTAATATCTCTTGCCCCTCTTTGTTGATTTAATGCCTCTATGTTCCTTGAATTTTTGTGTTTTGTTCTCAGCATGTAGCAAGATGTCTTGCACTCTTGCACTCTCAAAGAACTCAGATTATTTTTACTTAATCAGTAAATCAGTCAGCCAGCCATTATACAATTCAGTTTTGTAAAAAACTGAAATTTGAAGAATGTCATACTAAAATATGCAGAAAAAAAAGTTAGGTATAAATGAAAAAAATATTGTCTAGACAATGTGTATAGCTATCAAATTTGTGCTTTAATATGGATGTACACTAAAAGTAAAAAAGAAAAATTAACATTTTTAAGGTACAAGTATTATGAGTGATTTTAAATAGTGCTACTACTCTATAACTCTCTCAGAACACTTAATGTGTGACTTTCATCATAAAAGGGGCACTGTTACCTATTTCAAACATGGATCACATACAGGCTTGTTGAGTCATTGGTTAGCTCCTTGATTATAATATTCAAAACCCAGTATTGATCTTCAAGTTTGAAGAGAAAAAACATGCTTCTATCATTGCCATGTATTATTTTGTCATATACTACCCAGTCATGGAAAATAGTTCATTTTATTTATTTATTTTTTATTTTACAATTTCCTTATAAAACTGAGAGAATAAAAGAAAAATAGCCTCATAAAATTAACATGAATGCATTTATTTCCACATTACAAATTAATACTTATTTAAGGTAATTTGATATCTTATGGTTTGCTAAATTAAATAATTTTAATAGAGTATAATTAAAACATTTGTATATGAGATATTATATGTACATATGTGTATATATATACATTATGTGCATATATGTGTGTTTATGAGTGTATGTGTATATATATGTGTGTGTGTGTGTGTGTGTGTGTGTGTGTGTGTTATGAATATTATGCTAGGAATTCTTCAAAGGTTAAAAAGCAGGATCAGAAAGCTTTAGAAGAGTCAATCTGTGCCAACAAAATGAATGAAGCTCAACTAGAACAAGAGAAATGACCATTGGGCCCTGTTCACAGTGGACAGAAACCACATGTCAGAGGATATTCTGTGATCTCCCACCAACTGAATTTCCTCATCCCCCAAATGAGTAATTTACAGTCAACTTTTCTAAGTACATAAACGGTAAATTATGGGGTTATATCTTATTCATCTCTATATTCTCAGAGCTAGGCTCATTGTTGCATTAAAAACAAAACAAACAAAACAATACAACCTTTCATTAGATGTGTGTGGTGGCACACAATTGTAATTCCACCAGCTCTGTGGACTGAGGCAGGAGGATTACAAGTTCAAAGTAAGCCTAAGCAATTTAGCAAGATCCTAAGAAACTCAGTGCAACCCTATATCTAAGAATATATATATAAAGGGCTGAGATGTGGCTCAGTGGTTAAACATCCCTAGGTTCAATACCCATGAAATCTGACCCCTTACCTCATTTGAATGGTTTCTCTCCAATGAAAGTGTTCAGCACGGGCTCTTCACTCTATTTTCCCACAGAACCCTAAAGTCAGAGGAGCCATCATAAGACCCAAATAATAAGGAATTTTTCTCTATCTCTCTTTGATTATTTCATGCCAGTCAAGTTCATTTGGAGTGACCTTAAGTGTTTAGTCATGGGATGTGATAATTACACTGGTTGTGATTCATCTATGCACATCAAAAAGTTACTTTCAATTAATTTTCCATTTTAAGTGCTTTTCGTATAATGCCAATGTAATGACAAAGTAGATATAGAAGACAAAAACAGAAATAGAGAAGAATCAAAATATCACAATAAAAATCTTTGAATCACAAATCAAGATACATTATTAAACAGTAGACAAAAGTATAATGATCAACAAAAACTTGCAAAGTTACAGTAGTAGTTTGTTTCTCATCAGTAATTTAAATAGAAATAAACTATTATGAAACACTAATCAGAACCCAAACATGATGATAAAGATTAAATGTAAAAATATGTTAATTATGGCAGATTTAATCTAAAGAAGATTCTCTTTAGATTTAATGTCACAAATAGACTAAAAAACTAACAGATGAATGAAATATTCAAAATCACAAAGATGGTAATAATTATATAAAAATAATCAAAGAAAATAGAATTTTATATAAAGATAAATATTGCCAGTCACTGGAATACAATAGTAGTAAATATCTGGTTAACTCAAATCATATTTTTCAAATACAAAAAGCAAACACTAAAATAACACCACTGAAAGCAAAAAAAAGTAATAGTAGAAGACATTCATCCCCAATTAATGCAAATGAACAAAATAGCATTAGAATAGTACTCAGGAATTAGAACACTTCAAAAACTATTATCAACCAATTACAGTTAAAGAAGCAATTTTCTCAATAGTATAGGAAATATCTCAAGTAGACCAAGTTAAAAGTGCAAAACGAATGATAGTAGTTATTAAAAATATTAAAATTGCTTTCTAACAATGTAATTAGTTAGAAATCAAAAGTGGATGTGATTACCAAAAATTCATCAATATGAGTTCAAAGCCAGTTACAGTAATTTAGCAAAGCCCTAAGCAAATTAGAAAGAAGCAGTCTCAAAATAAATTATAACAAGGATTGTAGAGCAGGGACAGTAGTAAACACCTGTAATCTCAGCTCTGTGATAGGCTGAGAGAGGAAGATTGGGAGTTCAATGGCAGTCTAAGCAAAACTGATGTGCTAAGCAACTCTAAATTAGACAATGTCTCTAAGCTAAATTCAAAATAACCTTTGGAATGTTGTTCTGAGAGCAGGTGATCCCGAGGTCAATTTCCAGTACCCCAAAAAATAAGGGCTATGGATGTGACTCAGCTGATACAAAAACAAACAAACAAACAAACAAAAACACCCCAAAGCAATCTAAGAATTCCATGTAATGCCAAACAAATGTTCAATATTATTTTTGCATAAGTGAAATAAGTTATTTTAAAAATTCTGTGTAGTATCCATGGTACATAAATAAGTAAACATATTAAAATTTTTTTAAAAAGTTTTCTCATATACAAATAATACATAATCTTATTAACACAAATTTAGATGAGGAAGCTATACATAACAAAACTGAGAGTACATAAATTAGTCCTCACATTGATGGTCAATTAAAAATATATTTACAGATCTATGATTATTACAACAATATTCAATAATGATAAATGTGAAAATCCAATCAAATGTTCTTTCACATGAGTACATGAAGGCAATTTTGAATGGGATATGAAAAGTTTTCAAAATGAGCTGGGTATGGTGGCACATACCTGAAATCTCAGCAACTCGGGGAGCTGAGATAGGAAGATCATGAGTGTAAAACCAGCCTCAACAATGGTGAGGCATTAAGCAATTCAGTGGGACCCTGTCTCTAAATAAGATACAAAACAGGGGTGGAGATGTGGCTCAGTGTAAGAGTGTCCCTGAGTTTATTCCTTGGTGCCAAAAAAAAGTTTTCAAACTTTATAAAAATAAGAAATTATGTAGTACCTTCAATTATTAACCTTTAGGATAGTATGCTAAGTGAAATGAGTCATTCACAAAAAGACAAATACCGAGATCCAACATGGCGGCGGGCACGGAGAGATCAAGTCTCTGACCTCTTCAGCTGCGCAGGCATAGGAAGTTTTAAACCTTCAAAATGCTGTTTGCTCAGGATCACTAGGCAATGCTGAGCTGATGTGGATTTGGGGCAAACAGTCTGTGCCTCTCAGAACACACACAGAGCCAGATTGGCTGAATTAAACAGGGTCAAGAGTGGGGAGGAAAAGATAGAGAGAAGGGAAATTGCATGGTAAAGGAAGGAGACCCTCATTGTTATACAAAATTACATATAAGAAGAAGTGAGGAAAAAAGGGGAAAAAAACAAGATAGAGAAACTAATTACACTAGATGGAGTAGAGAGAGAAGATGGGAGGAGAGGGGAGGGGAGGGGGAATAGTAGAGGATAGGAATGGAAGCAGAATACAACAGACACTAGTATGGCAGTATGTAAAAAAGTGGATGTGGAACTGATGTGAATCTGCAATATGTATATGGGGTAAAAATGGGAGTTCATAATCCGCTTGAATCAAATGTATGAAATATGATATGTCAAGAGCTTTGTAAAGTTTTGAACAACTAATAATAAAAAAAGAAATTATCCAGAAAAAAAAGAAAGAAGAAAAAACTCTGTAATTCTTAAGTATTACTTTTAAGCCTAAGGGACACATGACAGGAAAAAATAAGTACATATCTTAATACGTTAACTCTGTAATTATTTAGATGAAGTAAATTAATATGGCCATTTATCTTATTTTGTATAATGATCTAAAAAAAGAAATAAAACAATTTAATCCCCCCCCCAAAAAAAGAGACAAATACCATGAGATTCTACTTATGAGAAATAGAGAAAAACATACAGGCCAAAAAGAATAGAATCAAGAATGGAAAGGTGAGAGAAGAATGAGCACTTGTGTGGGAGAGAGAGGAATTTTGCTTTTATGTGATTCAAACTTTCTAGAAATATAGTATAAAAGAATATAAATCAATACTACTTAACAGTATATTTATAATATATAAGACAGTAAGTTATTCTACTTATTTGTTTTTAAGTGGTAATAAATATCAAACCCACTGCCTCACATATGTAACACAAGCCCTCAGTCATTGCGCTACAGCCCCAGCCTTAGAAATCTTTCTTTTAACCACATTTATGAGCTATACTTTTATACCCACTAGGAATAGGCATTTTGAATCACTGTTATTCATTACATGGCAAAAATATTTCACAGAAAATCCAGTTTAAGCATTCATAAAAAGCTCTGATGAGAAAACCTAAATGAATAAATATTTGAATTACATTAAAGAATTTATTCTTTGACTAAAATATTATGATAGTTAAACTAGAGATATTCAGAAATATGCACAGATTTTTTTAGGGAGCCCCCAAGATCAACAGATGTCTGTCAGATTATGTAAATTATCAGAGATGTTAGGGAGTATTTTGTTGATTTGAATGTACAGAGATCACTGGAGAACAATAAGTAGCATAAAGAATTGGGAAGCATGGCAAACATAGGTCAGGGTATGCTCTTTAATGAAAGCAAAATAAAGAAACCTAAGTTTAGAAACACGGTTTCTGTTGGATTTTAGCTTGTTAACATTTTAAAATGAGACTTCCTTGTTGACATTTGGATGTCTTATTTGTATTCTTTGCTTCATGGACTTCTAATCGCATAGATATATGGCTACTGTCACTTTTGTCTTCAAATTCCAAGGTCATTGCTTTGGGGAAGGAAAAATGACTAAGGATAACTTAAAGACAAGAAGACACATTTGCTGGAAAATGGACTATGGCTCGTTTTTTTTTTTTTATGTTTTATGAAACTACTGATGTTTCTTAATGCTGACCTCATTAGGAAACAAAAAAGAGGAGGTATCATAGAGGATTCTTGACAATTATTTTTCCAATTTTAATTTTTTATCTATCTATCTATCTATCTATCTATCTATCTATCTATCTATCTATCTATTTATCTACCTATTGAGAGAACCACTAAAATGCTTTGGAACCATTTTCAATCTCCAGATTGTCAACACTACTTTGAAAGGATACATTAAACAAATTAAGAAATTAAATATCAGTAGTGAATTAAGAATTTTGAAGCACATTTATGCTCACCAACAAAGAAAAGGTTTCTATAGATCTCTAACATCACATCTCCATATAAAATCTGCTGAACAGAATCAAGGCATTTCCATTCCTCTTCAGAGAAATCAATGGCCATATTCCTGAATGTCACTGGTTCCTGAAATAAAAAATAAAGAAGTAAATAAATAAATATCATATCAACCATAAGATCATCGACCAATTTTTTTCATTTGACAGAAGTTGTGATGAGAGTTAGAAGAGTAGACTCTCAGTGAAGAAATGGCCTCATTCATTAAAACAAATTTTTTTGTGGTGCTAGGGATTATAAGCACATTACCAACTGAACTACATTCCCAGGCCCAATAATTAGTAATAAGCAGTGAAATTGGTGAATAAATTTGGTATAGTAAAACCCAGAGAGCAGCACATGTGAAGAAAAACACTGAGGTAAAAAAGTAATAAAAATTTCCAATACAATCCTAATGGATAGGTAACAGTTGCAATAAGTTAATCAATATTCAGAAGAAGTACCACCAAACAATTCAATGACATTTTAGGTATACATTTCAAAATTATAAGTAATAACAAGACTCATAGGGCAGTGGTCACTTCTGTGTGTATAAAGACATGAGATTGGAGATACACACCAAATTTCCAAGAGCCCTCATATTTTTTGAATGGTAATCTTTAAAGTTGTCTATATTCTCATTATTTATTTAATTATACCATATAACAGGTATTTTATTTAAAAAAAATTTAACTTCTTCAGACCACAACACCACAACTCACTTTTCAAAAAATAAAATAAATATTTTAACAATCAGACTATTATAAAACCCTTAGGTACTAGGAAAAACTTGAAATTATATTGCAAAGAGTGATAAAAAAGAAAAAAAATGATAAGGCAAATTAAGTGAATAGATTGTTAACCCCACAGTTCCTGAAACATCAGATTAAACATTCCCAGATTTGTAGAACAACTCTGATTCTGAAATGTATCTGCACATGGCTATTTTTGAAGACACAAGTGAGAAAATACTAAGCCAGAAAAGAAAATAAAAACAATTCTAAAATGTACTTACACCATAAAGACCTCTCTAAAAGTGTGGAAGTACTCCCTTTTTCAGCATCTCAATTTTCACTAGTGAACAAACACATACATAGAGTTATTTTAAGGTTCTGATCTTTGAGGTCTTCTTTCTGGAACAGCTATTTATTTATTTATTTATTTATTTATTTACTTACTTACTTACTTACTTACTTACTTACTTAAAATTGGGAATTTAACCCAGGGTAACTCTACTACTGAGCCAAATAACCAGAATATTTATTTATTTGT
Organism: Callospermophilus lateralis; assembly: GCF_048772815.1. Lineage (NCBI taxonomy): Eukaryota > Metazoa > Chordata > Mammalia > Rodentia > Sciuridae > Callospermophilus > Callospermophilus lateralis. Next base: position 1,088,709 of record NW_027516477.1, read on the forward strand.
TTGTTTGTTTTAAATTTTAAGACAGGGACTCATCAAGTTGCTTAGGACCTTTCTAAATTACTTAGATTAGCCTCAAATTTGCCATCTTCCTGCCTCATTTTCCCACATCACTGGGATTACAGATGTGTGCAACCACACTTGATTATGCAACTGCTTTTGATATTAAATGTGCACATTTTCATAACAATCAATGTTGCAAAAAATAGTTGATCTATAATTCAATTCTGATACCCTTTAATACGATGACACAACTTTGGGGTTTACTTCCATAGAATTCACTTACTTGAAGTGCCAGTTGCAAGCCTCAGAATAACATCTGTATTTATGAACAGTTTCCAATAAATTGGGGGGTTCTCTGCAATTTCACACTGAAGTTACATCACCTGATAGAACTACTTCTGAAACAAAAAAAGCACACTTTATTTATGTATGCCAGATTTTTATGAAATACATAAATCAGGGATGTGACAATAGAAAACAAGCATAGAATATAAAAAACATCCAAAGAATATGAGGCATTACATAGGTCATTTTAGAAAATTGCTGGTTGAAGATATTATCTCCAATTTTTATGTCCCACTATAGCAGTAAAAAGTTCCCTTCTCATTGAGTTAGAAGATCTTCTCTATTTAAATATCGTGATTCAGATACCCACTCTGCATATTCCCATTTTTCCATTAAAAATATTCAGTTGAATGCTTTTACATTCAGTGTTCAGAACAAAATATTTGTGACAAAATGGAGCTTATGTCTTGCCCCTATGAACCATTGAGCCATCTCATTTTAGACACAATAACATACACTTTTTTTTTTTGCTTAAAACTACTAAGTATTGATTGGTTTCAAGGTAAAGGATTCTTTCATTTGGAATTTTTATTTATTTTTGTGATACTGGGGCATTCTACAACTGAGATGCATCCCTAATACTTGTAATATATTTATACTTTTGACACAGATTCTCACTAAGTTGCTCCTGCTACTGAACGTTCTACCTCAACCTCCAAGTAGTTGTGATTACTGGCATGTTCTAATATGCCCAGCAAGATATGAATTCTCTACTTTCTTTAATCCATTCCCCTTACACCTTCGTTATTCACTTTTCTCTCTAAAAACAAGCCCTTAACAGTCTAACATTTGAGATGCATCCATATCTTATATTTGATTATTTTCCAGTATTGCAATATATATTTAGGAAAAAAGGAGACACTTATAACCCATATCTGAATTATTCTAATTTGACAGTCTAGAAATAGCTCCACAATGATGAAAATTAGAGCCACCAATAGAATTAAGAACTTAACCATTAATGATGTTCTTTTATAGAATAAATAATTGATTTTAGTTTGAATATAATTTTATTCTGAAATCTGCCTGTATATTTTCTCTTTGGAAATATTCTTTATCTTTCAAATATTAGTGATAAATTACACTTCATAGATGGTGAGAATGTTAGACTAAAATGAAACATTCTTTTTCCACCATCATTTTTGTTTAAATATCCAGTGATCACCCCAACCTTGTTGTCTTCCAATCTGCATGTAGCAAGTTTTCCCGTAGATACTTCTGAACAAACACACTAGGATTTTTTCATGATTATTTGATATAGTTTATTCTCCTTTTAAATTATGAAACCTTGATCATCTATCTTCCCTAGATGGGTGAGAGGAAAGAAGATATATATCATCTTTGCCTTTCTCTTCAGTTGCAGAATCAATGTGGCTGACTAACAAAGTGTTTCTGGGCATCTGAACCTAACATTTGGGAAAATGATATTAATGTTCCAATATATGCTGTATTTAGATGAAACCTGTACAGGATATTTCTGTAGTCTATAGAATAGCTAGCTAGTCCAACAAGGTGCTCCATTCTCCAAATTCAAGCTGCTCTTTAGGAATTGATAATTATACATGGGCTGGTATTTTCTAGGTAATTAAGAAACCATGGCAGCTGTGAGCATGTTGGGTCAGCAATGACCAGTCAAAGATGTGGCAGATACTGAAAAGACATCACAGTCTAAAGTTTATAATAGTCCCTAAACTTGCTGTCTATTGCTTACAAAGACAAATAAAAAAGAGATTCAAAGATTTTTTTTTTATTACCAAGGATTGAACTCAGGAGTTTTCAATCCCTGAGTAATTTTCCTCCATTTTAATTTTATTCTCAAACTTGTGATCCTCCTATGCCAGCCAACTAAAATGCTGAGATTTTGGACATACATCTTTACAACTGGCATTAGGTACCAGTACTTTTGATAGAACTTCACATTATAAATCTCATTTCCTCTCATGTGGAAGTACACACACATACACAAACACACACACACACACACAAACACACACACACACACACACATTTTTAAATTCTATCAAAAACTCAGATAAAAATGAATTAAAATGCTATGTTATTTGAAATGTATGACAGGGAAGCATCTTTCATAATATAGTAAATTAGCTGAGAAAAAATGGCATTTCGGAAAATAATGCTTACCATACATTTGGAAAATGCACTAAAAATATTGGAAACACCTGGGAAGGACAGAGAAATAAAAACAACATGGTCCACAGCTACTTCCAAATATGAATTATTTATATCAATCAAAATTCTCATGTCATGACACTATCTTTAATGTCCACTCTAAAATAGGGGAATAAACAAAACAAAACAAAACACCAAGACAATTTGAGCTCAGCCCACAGGGCCCAAGATTGATAGGATCTTTGTTAAATTCCTTTTCAGACATAGCTTTCTATATGCAAGAAGACCTAGATATGAAAGAGTAAATAAGTATTTAATGTTGAATATAATATTATGTCAATTATCATTGACAATAATATCAATGACAGATTCACAATTGCAAATGATTCAGTAAGGGTTTGTTTGTTTGTTTGATTGGTTCTAGAGATACACTCCAGTGATACATCACTGAGATATATCCCCAGCCATTTTCAAAATTTATTTTTTCTCGGGTTCTCACTAAGTCACTGAGGCAGGCCCAACGCTGGTGATCTACTTGCTTTAGTCTCCTGTGTCACCAATATTACAGGTATGCAACAACACACCTTGTTCACATTTAGGAATTTCTTAAGATGCAGCTAGATTTTGGAAAAAGTAAAAAATCTTCTGCAGCACCAAAGTTCAATAGACATAAAATGAGAAATATGTGTGTAACTAAACTTTTAGAAATCATAAGTAAAATGGATGAAATAAATCATAATAATTTATAAATAAATTACTATAATTGTTATAATTTTTACCAAAAATAATTTGTAACATAATAATTTGAATGTTATTAAAATGTTATTATGTAAAAATGTAATATGATTATAATTTGTAAGAATATTATTTAATTTTTAATGAAATGTATCCAAAATGTTATTGTTCTAATATAGGAACATCAAATATTGTTAATTAATTGTATTTATTTTTTATTAAACTTTCAAATCTCACACTGTTTTTTACTCCAAATATTTCTCAATACATATTGGCCACATTCCAACAACTCATTACTCACATGTGGCAAATGGTTGCCACATTGCAACTATATATATGAGGATTCTGATTCCCTGGACTGCATGATATTGAATGACTGAAACCATCCTTTTCAACCAGAGATAATAAAACATGTCTTTCTTACCAATATTCCATGTAAATATAAATAAAACATGTCTTTCTTACCAATTGAAACAAATGAGAAAGAAATGATTTTTATTATAAACAAGAGGGTGCTATAATATGAAAGTGCCCAAAGGCAAGCCATACTTCCCAACTGCTACCTGGCAAGGTCAGTTGATCTTTCAGATATTAACAATTAACAAAGGATGATGCTAACCCAGAGAAAATGACTCTCATATAATCAAATCTGTCTATATCTTGACACCATATTTTTTGTGAAGGAAAATATTTTTCTATCTATCTATCTATCTATCTATCAATCTATCTATCTATCTATCTATACATGCCGCTGGGCCTTCACCCTAGTGATCTGGCTATGGTTGTCTGGTTCATACTTTGTAGTGGAGTATGCTGTGAATTATAGGACTAATAACATTTTTATGTCTACATGGATTTCTGCATAGCTCAAAATCATTTAATAGTATTTTCAACATTAAATCAACAAAAATATAATCACTTCTGCTTGTATGCCTTCTTCTATTCGGTTAACTTGAAATCACCATGTTTTGAATTTTGGCATCCTGTTTGCATTAGATGTATTTGTTGATTAGCTATCAAGTATTACAAACTTCCCCCAAACTGATTAATTAATTATTAAAATGATCAGTTTAAAAGTGCCCTATTTAGACTGGATTTAGCTGCATTATTCTAATTTCAGCAGAAATCCTTCAAGCACATGCTCAGCTATTTGACATGGTAACATTGTTTCTGGAAAAGAGATGGCTGTCCAATGTGGTCTTTTAATTCTCATCCACATGATCTCTTCTCCTTCACAAGCCTAATATGAGCTTCTTCACCTTGATATGGTGGGGTGTACAAAGACAAAAACAGAAAGCATTCAATACATTTCAGACCAAGGCATAATACCTATACATTTTCATAATCACTATATTCTACTAGCAGTAGTGTATAAGCCACTTTTTATTTACGTCATGGCAAACACATTCTGCCTGTTAATAATAATAATAATAATAATAGAAGATCATTGCAATGGCCTGGACACAGAAAAATAAATAAATAAGTGATTAACAATAATTTTACAATTTATATATTTTTTTCTTTCAGATGACACGTGTCTGACTATTATAATTCATAAAATTTTACCAAACTACAGAGGCAAATCAGGTTTGGGCTCAGAATCTCTATTGCCTGCCTCAAATTCTCAAAAAAAATGGTTGGCCACTACAATCATGCATTTTTTTCTAGGAATTTAAGAAACTGAAGAATGAGATCTCTGCAATAGAAACACAATTCTTTTAGCTATATATCCCTTCACAACTTTTTACTATTAAAATATTTTTAAGAGAACACTCAAGTGTTTTGTTTTTTGTTTTTGTTTTGTTTTATTGCTTGTTTGCTTAAATAGGAAATTAATTGAGTAAATAGACTCAGGATATGTTTAAAAAATGAAGGCTAAATGATTTTTAAAAATTTCTCATGGCATAATAGTAAAAATATGCATAACACACAGTATATCTGCATATTCTTTCATTTATTCATTAATTTATTTTTGGTATTTGTAGTCTACTTATGATTTTCAACTTAAACCTAGACATTTTTTTGAACACAGTATCTTTATTTTATTTATTTATTTTTTATGTGGTGCTGAGGATTGAACCCAGTGCCTCCAACATGCTAGGCAAAGCACTCTTCCAATGAGCCACAACCCCAGCCCCAAGATCATCAGTTCTTTGTGTTTTTTTGGTTTTTGTTTTTTGATCTTAGATTAGCACTTTCTATTATTAGTTGTTCAAAACATTACAAAGCTCTTGACATATCATATTTTATACATTTGATTCAAGCAGATTATGAACTCCCATTTTTACCCCATATACATATTGCAGATTCACATCGGTTCCACATCCACTTTTAATGAAACAGTTTCTTAACATGAAATGAGAATAAGATAGATATAATGAGAAGACATTTCCTCCACCAACAGTTTGTCTGAAAACCTGAGTAAATAAAAAATCATCCTTTTATTTTCTTCTCAACATGGCAAAACTGTTTTCCATAAACTCCCAACAGAAAGGCTAAAGTGTACAGATCCACTCAGCACCATATAAATGTAAAATAAAGATGTTGTGTCCACCTAAAACTAAAAATTAAATATTAAAAATTTTGAAAATTAATTATCATGTGTTACAAAACTAAAAACCACTGCTTTACATAAACATCTTATGATAAATGAGTTGCAAAGACACATAAGGTATGTGCTTTGACATTGGCCATTTAGAATTTTTTTCACAACTATGAAAAGTACCTGTGGTAATCATCTAAAAAACAAAAAAATCTTATTTTGAATTAAAGTTCTGGAGATTCTTGTCTGTAAGTGATTGGTATTACATCTTTATGCTTGAGGTGTACGAGCACATTATGGCAGGAGCACATGGAAACAGAAAATTAAAATAAGCACCGGGTATCAAAAATTCATATGAAGTACATACTGTACAATGAAATAAACAATTCTCATTATGCCTTACCTTGTAAAGATTTCACTGAATACAACACCTGGATGACCAAGCATTTAATACATGGACCATTACAGAATATTTATCCAAACCAGAGCATCTGCATTGTATCATTGATATGATTTGGATAAAATAATCTTTGATAGGCATTTATAACCATTCAACTCAGTTAAATTTTTTGAGAATACATCAGGTACTGGGCAGAGCTCTAAGTTCCTTGTTCATGAATAACAGACTTGAAACAAAGAATATAATTAGAGAAACTTATTACAGGAAATGTTTTAAGCAATGTGTTGTGGTGCATGCCGTTAATCCTGGCAATGAAGGAGTCTGATACAGCTTGATTGCAAGTTCAATGACAGGCCTGGTAATATAATAAAATGCTGTTTTATATATATATATATATATATATATATATATATATATATATGTGTGTGTGTGTGTGTGTGTGTGTGTGTCTGTGAGTGTGTGTGTGTGTGTGTGTGTGTCTGTGAGTGTGTGTGTGTGTGTGTGTGTGTGTGTGTGTGTAATTTCCATGGTAAATTGATACTTGCTTCCATCCCCAGGATTGAGAAAAAATAAAATAAATAAAAATTAATGTTTACCAAGTTGTGCCTAAAGTGAAAAAATCTTTATGTCCAAGTGTTAGAACATAGATGAATGCCTGAGAATATTAAAATCCAAAGTGAACTAATTTGAGATTTTAACCAAATCACTAATTGTTGCTAGTATTCTGAATACATATTTCACAAATATAATTTTTAAAATTTACATTGAAGTACAATGCACATATAAAAACACACAAAGCATATCTGTAAAGGTTCAGAAATTATCCAAAAGTGAACATAATTTGAATCAGCCTTGCTTAGGACAGACTAAATCATTTTCTCTATCTATGATCACCAAAAGCATAGAGGTTATTAACAAATAGCATGAAAATGCTTCAATATAAAAATATAAAATGTATATAAATTAAGTGAATATTAAACCAGTCATCCAGATTCAATATCTGCTTATTACATGCGATTTTTACTTTTTCTACACTTCTAACCATACTGCTATATAGGCCAACCTCCCCTGCTGATTATTCCTTTTTTGGTTAGGTCATATATACGTCTGTTGTATGTCACAGATATTAATTATACAGTTTTGACAAATAGAATGATAAAAACTTTCAGTGCTTTTAAGCACTGAATATTGATATCATTCCAAGAAAATTATTTTCTTTTACATGCAACATTTTTGTTCCCAGAGGGATGTATATAGATCCATAATTTTATTTTGCCTGACTTTATGCAATATGATTTTAAATACCTCTGCTGAACTATACAGTATCTGAGAGAGTCAGTAAGCATGTGTGTGTCAGTAATGTGTTTCTTTTTATTGACGACTGCTTTGTATTTTAAGGGTGTACTACAAATTGTTCATTTCAACATTCAGGAACATTTGAGTTATTTCCTATTTTGGACTATGAAAACTACGGGGACCATCAATATTCATAAACAAATAACTATTCCACTCATCTTATTCTTTCCCAGTATTTCAATGACACAATATTCCACTTTTACTAGTTGCTTTGAAGATTATAATTTTTATCTTGTCATATCTATTTAATTAATGTAAATATTATATGAGTTTACTAAATATGAAATAAAAAACATATCACAGACTATTTATTTTCTTGTATCCCTTTTGCAACTACTATAAATATTTATCTACACATTGTAGACTTTCAAATACCTGTATCATTTTTGTAAAATAATCATAGATTTTCATAAAACAAAGAGGAAAAATTAATAATTATAGGATTGCTAATATATGCCAGCCATAGTGGTATATACATATAATTCCAGTAACTTTGGAGGATAAAGCAGGTGGACCACAAGCATAAATAAATACTCCCTCTGCTACTAAGCAAGGCTCTAAACCAATCAGCAAAACCTTGTCTCTAATAAAAAACAATATTAAAATGGCTGAGGAAGTCAGGATGTGGCTAAGTGCTTAAGTGTCCCTAGAGTCAAACAATGGTTTTATATATATATATATATATATATATATATATATATATATATATATATATATATATATATAAACTTAGGCACTGAGGTAAAACTTGACAATGATATAACATGTACAGAATTTAATAGGTAGTACTGAGAAATTATAATGTTATTATTGACATTTTCGCAACAATATTAGTAAATATTTAGTTTTTGGTAAATTTTCATTCTTATGTGCCACATAATCATAAGTATAATTTTTCAATATCATTATTTATAGGTTTAGAAACTATTTAAAGACCAGGATGTATTATTTGTTATACTGATTGTTGTATGTTATAAAGGATACTTTGCTCTCAGTTCTTTAAAATTTTTGAAAGTGAACTAAAGAATGATTTTAATGTTATTGAACACTACACAATAAGGAATATAGAGATCCCTTAATACCCCAGTGAGAATTCTAAGACCCATTCAAAATGAAAAACAGTTCTATGTGGACATACTGAATTTAAGTCTTGACTCTCAGTTTATTATCTAAAACTGAAAATATACTTTAGAGAATATTCAAGCAGAAATTCATAACATTATACACATTCATCAGAAGCCCATGTTGGCTTTTCCATTTGATATAATTTTTCCTGTTTTTGCACATTTCATTTTTAGTGACCTTAAAAATATCTAATTTTCAAGCTCTGTTATTTCTCATTTGGGAAAAGAATAAAATTAAAAAGTAAGAGGTAAAAGGAAGCTACATTGTAAATATCTTACTTTGACCATATTAAAAAGATTGGTGAGAATTGCACAAACCTACAATTTAGAAAGAAAAAAACAAGACCACCAAACAGACACAAATACATCCACTCAGCACAAGAAGTGAAAGAAATATGAACAGCAAATTCCCTGTTCTCAATTAAGTAGAAGGAAGAAGCAACAAAAAAATCTGCCAATCTTCAAAAATAAAAACATGTCTGATCAGGAAATTTTTCAGAATCAGCCCTATAGTTCTGAACATTGCAAATAATAAAATTTATTCAAATGTATTTTAGAACAAAATATTTTATAAAGAATAAGTAATGAGATGTCAATTAAAGAATAGAGAGAATACTTCTTGAAGTCAAATTTTCAGGAATTTTGGCAAATTTTTATTCCTGTGTGCCACATAGGTCACATTCTCAATAAGCAGCATTTAATAAAATAAAATAAAATATTTAAGAATTTGCCTGACCAAGCTGTTGCTGCTTGTGACTATACAGTAGGCAGGTTTCAATTATAATTTGCAAATATGTACACAACTTAGAAAACCACTGTTTATATTTGATACCTACCACATAAGCAGGATTCACTTTGGTCACATATCAATTTAACTTGCAAAAAATCCCTAGAGATTCATATTTCTACTTTAGGAAATAATCACAAATATAGCAGCTTAAAATAATAGAAACTCATTTTTTAAATAATTATGGATGTTTTCATTATCATAACACAGGATTAATATCAAAGTGTTACCAAAGCCACACTCCTTCCAAAAGCTCTAGAAGACAATCATTCTAGCTTTTAGTGGCTACTTGTATATTTTTCTGTAGTTGCAAATGTTTCCCTTCTCCTTGTGGTGATGCAGCCATCAAAAGCATAAAGAGAAAGAAACTATCTTTTTATATATATAGAATATGGTGCTGTCAGAAAATCTTATGACATTCAAATTGTTTAGAATTTGAAAACCATAGCAACGTATATGGCAGATCCTTCATTGAGCTGATTCTTATTCTTGCACAGTGTATTTGACAGAATTACACAAAAGAAATTTTATGCACAGTAGATGAAGAAACAGAGGGGAAACTGAGCCAGAAGAATAAAGCTAGATAGGTTCACATTCCACAAAAGTGAGAGAGATGGATAAAAAAAGAGAGGAATCACACACTGTCTCAAAATGAAGAGCAGAGGACAGAACCATGTGCACAGTGCAGGTCTTATTTTCCTTTTTTCTTTGAATGATAGAAACTCTCCAAATCCCATGGATTTTTGTATTACTCCAATGAATACTCTGTTTTTTACTTTCTGTCTGTTATTGATCAGCCTCTTGCAAAATGTGCATGGTACTTATTTGAAAACTGGGAAGGGCAGAACTACATACATTTGTTATCTCTGTTACTCAAATTTTAAGACATTTTCCTTTATACTTCTATGGATTTATATATATGAAGGTCATTTTTTCAATTTTTTAGGTCAAAGAACACCCAGTCATCAAAACTAAAACATAAAGAGGGAGTAAATACTTGCAGAATGCATATGTAGCAAAAAGTAGATATGACAGAATGAATGACATGGTCATATTTGTGAGGGAAAAAAGACACACCAAAAAATTAAAGCAGTATCAAAAATATTTCTAAATGTACTTAACAAAGAAGGAAATATTCAACTGTTACATGAATATACAAAAAGGAATGTACATAACTACCAATAAAACAAGTTAATAATAAAGCCAATTCACAATTTCATACTCACTAAGAAGAAAAACATGAACAAAAAAGCAAAAGATCAAATAAGACTAAAATTACAAACATGTTAAATAATTGGAATTGTCATCTTCTGTTTGCTATGCCAAATTTTAGAATGAGGTTGAAAATTTATTCGGTACTATCTACATAAATGTGGTACTATCTACATAGGCATAACATATAAGTCATCAATTCTACTTTTTCACACCAAAATATTCTTATAATGTTCCAACAGGGAGATGCACCACTGCTTTCACCACCAAAGTAGACTGCATCCTTCACCATCTTCCACTCTCCACATACCTTGAGTTAGGGCCCTACTAAAAAAGACTTCCATAAACCTGTGCCCAGTACCATAACAATGTCAGAAAATAGCATAGAGAATGTGGCAGAGTTGAGAATCAGGGATCTGAAAGAGGAGACAGTGGAAGAAAAGGCAAACTGTACAGAGCAGAAAAAAATGGTTGTGAAAGACTAGGCGAATGGATCTTAGGAGGAAGAAGAAACTGCTGAGGATGAATTAGATGAGAAAAAGTGTATCCCAAGTGGGGGAAAACAGGTAGTATTATGACAGAATGAAATTCTTATGCCAGTGGCCTCATATACAAAAATTCCAAAAACCAGGATGTAGTGGTATAATGGTTTAATAAAACAAGTATGCCACACACCTGGCTCCCTGCTCATAGAGCTCTACCAGAGATTTGATGCTCTTTCTTTTCTCTCCAGCCTTGAAATTTCTTTCCTTCACACACTGCTCATCAAACATACATTTGCTTGCTACACTTCTTGACCGTTCCATCTGATTTCCCTAAGATTTTTCTCTATTAACAAATACCTACTTTTTTTTTCTTCAATCTATCCCACCAATCCTTATACCAGGTAACCTCTCATAAATTGACTTTTAATGCTGCAACCCTGACATTTTGAGATATACCTCTTTATCCTGACTCCTGGATCACACTCCAATTTGCTCCTCCAACAAAATATCAAGCATGATTGGTGTCTGATTTGGTTTCCTATATAATGAGTTACATATTCTACCCATTTTTTTAAATAAATAAATTAACAAATGGTCCCATTTGTGTTTTTTGTTTTGTTGTAAAAAAGAATAATACTTTAAAAGAACTAGTTAAATCAAAACCACTAGGGAGACTAGAGGGTATGGTGAATGCAAGAAGATATGAAACTATTCTATGTAGCACAATTAATGTTCTATTTCTTAATACAAATAGTAGTTATGTAGTGTGTTTCCTTTGTAAAACTTAATTGATCTGCATAGGTTTGATAGTGGTCCAGTATTTGCCTTGTTATATAAGATCAAATTCATTTCATGAAAGGTGGTAGGAAAGAGCATAAGAAAGAGACTTTAAAAGAGTAGTAGAAAATACGTTGGGGGAAATGGATAAATTAATTGATTATTAAGCTGGTTTTATGGATGTGTTTGTATACAAAAAGATAAATGCATACACCTTAAATATGTACAAAAATTAGGGATGGGGACATAGCTTAGTTGGTAGAGCTCTTGCCTCATATGCACAATGCCTTGGGTTCAATCCCCAGAAAGGCAGAAAAAATGTGTATAGTAAATATATCAATAAACCTGAAAAAGTTGTCTTAAGTTGAGGTTAAAAACAAATCACAGTAGGGCCAGTGTTGTGGCTCAGTGGTAGAGCACTTGCCTAGCACATGCAAGGCCCTGGGTTCAATTCTCAGTATCACATAAAAATAAATAAAATAAACGTATTGTGTCCAACCAAAACTAAAAAAAAAATTAAAAAATATTATTATTATGTGACTAATATAAAATTACTAATGAAGAATACATATGTATTTATAACTACATCTTCAAAACTCCCTCAATTTGCAGCCTCAAGCAGATCTTAATTCTTAATGATAATATTCCATTTTTGAGAGTTATGTCTCCTCTGACCTTGGGTAGTCAAAAAGCCTGGACAAGAGGTGTGTGAATATACATATTAATTAATGGTTCCTCACAAAACCAATTAGCAGGAATGGCACTGCCCTCAGAAAGAGAAAGACCAAACATGAAAGGGCCTAAAAGAAGATGGTTGTTTCCCACCTGATGCTGGATGCAGATTTTTTTCCCCTGATGTCAGCATAAAAAGGAAAAGAGTTTCAGGATTTGGATGTCCCATTTCAGTATAACTTTCCACAACCTTGACTCTAGAACTTGAATCCATTAAAGGCAAACATCTTATTTTTCAACTTAGCCTTTGACCTAATGCCTAGGCTGTGATGTCTATTTCTTCACTTGATATGAGGTATGTTAAAGTTTTAGCACCAATCCAATGTACACATGTCTGCATAAGTCAACACAATCTCAATAATGGTCCAGATTTAAGTTAGAAGAAAATCTGTACCAATAAGACAACTGCTTTTTTTTCTAGAGAATTTTGTCACAACATGTGACAGAATCCTGGTTTCCACTCATATAGTTGGTGAATTACTCCCTCTACATAAAGCTTATTAAATCACTATTGGGCTGGTTTATCAATTCATTCTGGACTTGTCTGGGTTTCTCAGAAGGAAGGTGTTACCTGATGACTGCTGAACTTCAAAGGGTTACCTATCATCCTTTACACATGGCACCTTGATTCTCTGTTTTGATAACTGTATTTCTAATGTGGGCTCATTATTTTCGATACAACAGGGTTTGGAAAGCAAAAGCAAAAAAAAAAATCAAGATCTTTTGAATGTGAGTAACAAAGTATGCACATTCTTTGTTACAGATGCCTATGAGGCAAAGAAAATAAAGAAATGCCAGGTGCCGTTGTGTCACCTGTAATCCAAGAGTCTAAGGACACTAAGGCAGAAGGATTTGAGTTAAAAACCAGCCTCAGAAATGTTGAAGCACTAATAAACTCAGTGAGACCCTGTCTATAATAAAATATAAAATAGTGCTGGGTCTGTTGCTTGGTAGCCTAGTGCCCCTGAGTTCAATCCCTGGTTCCCCCACTCCTGAAGAATGAAAAGAAAAAATAAATAGATATAAGGACTTAGAAATAGATGGAAAACACAGTACTTAGTTTATACATAAAGGGAAAAAGAAAGAATTGCTGGCATCTTGGAACTTCATATCATTCTACCCTTTTTTATACATAAAACTTATATACTGATTAGAAGGAAAGAAACATGTTCAAAGCCCTACAGATATTAAGAATACCAGGTGGAATATAGAATCAACTCTGCATGACATGAAATCCCAATAGCTTCATTCAACCACATACTACATGCAACTTTTCTTATTCTCTGAGGTTTTAGATAAAGACATACCAAAATGCAGAATCTGTGTCTATATTGTGCACATCACTAGTGAGAATAATATCCTTAAGAGTATGCTTAGGAAGCTAGAAAGATTTGAAATAAATTTAACTAATGGCTGATGTATGAATTTAGAAAATTAATAATCAACAATACATTTTTAATTTATTACCATATGAGAAATATAAAAATAATACAATGCATTCTAAAGGCATGGTGATAAAATATTCTAGGAAAACTTTAGAAAGAGAACACTTCACCACACACCCCCTAGTTCTAAACATGGAATGTTTGAAAACCCATAAATGATAGTGTAGGAGAGCACATCAATTTTAAACAAGATACCGAAGAATTTACTAGAACTCCCTGATGAGACTATTATCTGGGCCTATCAATAAAACAACATGAAGCTATTCAGAAATTGTGTCAATAAAAAAAGGATTTCTAATATATTCAAATGAAAATTACATTCCATGATTAAGATATATATGCATTGATAGAGCACCATCTCCTCAAATTTAATTGCAAGAATTATTCTAAGTATTTAATAGAGAGAAATCCAAATATTAGTTATATTGAAAAAAAGATGAATAAAAATGAATGGGAAACAACTAATAAATTAAAGAAAAATCAATTCTAAGAAAAAACTGATGTGAGTAAGTCACCCCTGTTACAAGAATGGTCACTGGTGTAGAGATGAAAATTTAGTTCCAGCTATCAACTGAAGCGGCCACATTTATCCTAAACTTTACCAATTACTATTACTTCTGTTAATAAGCAAGAATAATTTCCAATAAAGCAGGTGAACAATATCTTTTATCTTAAAAGATATTTAAACTAATCAAGCATGCTGGCACAAACCTAAAATTCCAGTGGCCAAAGAGGCTGAGGTAGAAAAATAAGTTCAAAGACAGCATCAGAAACTTAGTGAGGCTGTAAGCAACTTTGAGGGATTCTGCCTCTAAACAAATATAAAAATGTCTGGGAATGTGCTCAGAGGGGAATTGCCCCTGGGTTCAATCCCAGGTACCAAAATAATAATGATAATGATAATGATAATGATAATAATAATAATAATAATAATAATGCACAAATATATATTTTTATTAAAAATGTTGTTTGAATTTTTCTCACTAGTTGTTCTTGTTCTTGTCTCATAAAATTAAGCAATTTTTATTGTTGTATAGTGTATCTTAGTGACATTGATATACCCTATCACCTTAAGCATGATAATTACTTAAATATTCAGGTTGTATATATGAGAATAAGATCTGACAGCACAACAAAAATGGAAGAAAATTTAATATCTGGAAGTAAACTTCACACCTGTGGTCAATTTAATTATGACAATTTTGTCAGAAAAATTAAATGGAGAATAAGTAGTCTCTTCCATAAGCAAGATTGACACAATTGCATATTCATGTATAAGAGCTAAAAGTATAAAAATTAAGATGAAAACAATTACATATTTATGAGTCAGATTTAGGTGTGGAGTCTTAGTTATGCTTCCAAAGTAGGAATAAAAAATAATAAATTAGACTTAAAAAAATTAAAAATAACTTCTGAACAACAAACAAAATAAACTTGCCATGAAAGTGAAGACAAAAATATAAGGTTTTTCTTCTTGTTTTCAAAGAACTATCTTGACCTAGTTTTTACCTACCCAGCAGTAAATCCTTCTTCTTGCGAAGCTGATTGAGCCCACAGCCCAGACAATTCTCTTTTTAGGCTCTCGTGCTTCAGTGCCACAATAAACCTTCCATAATTACCCACAATAAGGAACTAAACATTAGAAAAATTCTATACATTCTAGAGACCCGCAAATTGTTCAAGCAATTAAGTCAATGATAAGCCCTAAAATTTATATGACTTCATACAACTTGAAATGTACAAATTGCCCTAGACAGTTCTAAAATATTTTGTTATGCCTTTGAATAAATCACTAGGGATTTATTTTTTGGCATTACTCTTCTGTTCCTTTTGCCAATCTAAATGAGACTATTTTATAGTATATAAACAGAAATTATTAACTTTTGAAAAAAAAACCTAAATGAATGAAAAGGAAAAGAAAAATATATCAAATATGCAGAAAATCAAAAAATTTTGCCTCTTTGATACAAAAATAAATTTATCTTGGATTTCTTAGTAAAATAAAGAATTACTAGATGAACAATCATTTACCTATAAAAATACCAAAAATAACTAGAAATGTGCTTAAATTGTATTTCACATAAGTATATTTATAGCTGAACTACTCATAAAAACCACAATGTAAAATCAATTCAAGATAAACAGATAAATGAGAACATGTGTATCTCCACAGTATAATATTACTCAGCAATATTATGTGCATTACTAGGAATTGAACTCTGGGCCTCACACATGTAGGCAAGCACTCTACTTCTGAGCTATAATCCCAGCTATTTTGAGTAAGTATGTTTCATGAAGGCACTAAATGTTACAATCAAGATGTACATGAAAAGCTAACTAAAAAAAATTGAAAAACAGCCAAGTATTTTACAATTAATATTATATCTAATTTTATGAACAAGTAAATTTATGAAGCTAAAACAAATTAGCCACTGCCAAGAGCTGTGTGAAAGAAAAACAAACAAACAAAAAATGCTAGTGGGTACTCTTTGCTTTCCATCTCAAATAATTTTTGGAATGAAATGTTGGAAATGGTTCACATATGAATATACTAAATGAAAATATTTTCAAAGTTAATTTTAAGTTCACATGTACTTTGCAAAATGAATAGATTTTTTTTTTAGAATGCATAAAGCAGACAAAAATCCCAGTCAGTAAAACAGGCAAATCAAAATGTAACTTATGACTGTTCAAAACAAACACTGTTTTTTTTTTTTTTTTTTATTATGAGATCCACTTACATTTATGTGAATATACTGTGGCTATGTGTACACAAACATAATTTTTGTTTTTCTTGTTTTTCACATGATACCGTTAGTTTATTTATTTTTTCATGGTGCTGAGGATCGAACCCAGGGCCTCACGCATTCTAGGCAAGTGTTCTACTGCTGAACCACAACCACAGAAGTGTTTTTTTTTTTTTTGAATTATTTATAATTTGTGAAAAATACATAAGAAAATTATGTACATCGACCACTATTGTAAAGTTGTCAAGTTTTTAATATAGTTATATAAATAAATATGCACATTTTGTGAGTGTGTATGTCCATGCAGTGCTTGCAATCAAACCCAAGATCTTGCACAAACACAGCACAGTTTTTACTCTCTTGCCACCACCCAAGAACAAATGTTCATTTCTAATCTTGGTGTTTCTCTCTCTCTCTCTCTCTCTCTCTCTCTCTCTCTCTCTCTCTCTTTCTCTCTCTCCCTTCTTTTTCTCTCTCTCTTTCTCTCTCTCTTTCCATAACTCTCATTCTTTCTCTTTTGTATATTTGGAACACAGATAGCACCCAGGGGAATCTTACCCCTAAGCTATGTTCCTAGTCCTTTTTTTTATGACACAGGGTCTTTCAAAGTTCATTATGCTATCCTCTAATTTATAATCCTCCTGTTTCACCCCTTCACCAATCCTGGGATTACAGACATGTCCCACCAAATCTCGCTACTTATCTCTATTTTAAAGTATAGCTAATGCCAAGTTTTAAAAGTTCATTATATATATATATATATATATATATATATATATATATATATATATATATATATATAATTCTTATTGTTAAAATGAACTTTTAGCATATTCTAATTAACATTCTTTTACTATTTTTTTGGATTGTAGTTGCTATTTTAAGAATGAATGAAAACTCCAAATGATTAATCACAGTCTTGTACTACTTCACATATGTACTTTCTTGTATTTCCTATTTATTTTATACAAAATATAAACTTTATCTCCCTGCTTTTGAGTATGCTTAGTCTCACACACTCCTCAATTCTCTGGACACCTCAATATCCTCACTCCTGCTTCTTTTTTTCTACTGCAATGTTGGCAATCTCTCTTACCTATGCTATTGAATGGGTCCTGGGTCTTACTCTAACATAGCAAGGCAAAAGATTGTGTTAAAGAAAAAAAATCTATCTTCATCTCAAAGCCAATTTTCAAACAGAATAAATTATGCAAAAACAGTCAGATGTATGAAAATAGAGGCACATAGTATTTAGTAAAACACAAAATGAAACCTGAGAAATAAGATCCTGAGCATAAAAATTCTTGATATGTTATTTACACAATGGTTATATGAGTACTTTACAAAAATCCAAATTACACAATTTATCATATATCTGCAATACTGGCAATTTTGGAGGCTGAGACAAGAAGATTAAAAATACAAAGCCATCTATACAAGGTCACTCTATTCCCAACTGAGATCTCTTAAAATCTATTATCTCTAGGGATGCAGTGGCACACTCCTGCAATCACAGCAATGTTGGAAACTGAGGCAGGAAGATTGCAAGCTGGAGTTCAATTTCA
Source organism: Callospermophilus lateralis (assembly GCF_048772815.1). Classification (NCBI taxonomy): domain Eukaryota; kingdom Metazoa; phylum Chordata; class Mammalia; order Rodentia; family Sciuridae; genus Callospermophilus; species Callospermophilus lateralis. Next base: position 1,107,091 of record NW_027516477.1, read on the forward strand.
GCAACTTAGCAAGGCATTAAGCAGTTTAAGGAGATCCTGTTTAAAATTAAAAGGATTCAGGCTGTGACTCATTGGTAAAGTGTCAATGGGTTCAATCACCAAAACCCAGAAAAATCTAATACCTGCAATTTAATAAAATAAATTAATGAATTATCTAATTGTACTTTAAATTAAATAATCAGCACTCAATTCTTAGGGAAAAATCTGACCTACTTCTTTATTAGCCTTACATTTATGTTCTGTTTGAAGGTAATAACTTAAAGTTGCATATCACAGGTACATGGTATATATTGTAAATAATGGAAGAATTATAATTGAGACCAGGACATACACATTTCTTTTAGTTTATTATACACACAATTTGAACAGGCCAATAGCAATGGATGAAATAGAAGAAGCAATCAAAAGACTACCAACCAAAAAAAGCCCAGGACTGAATGGGTATACAGCGGAGTTTTACAAAACCTTTAAAGAAGAATTAATACAATATAGGGATACTGCCACATTAATGATCATAGCAGCACAATTCACAATAGCTAGACTGTGGAACCAACCTACATGCCCTTCAATAGATGAATGGATAAAAAAAAATGTGGCATCTATACACAATGGAGTATTATGCACCACTAAAAAATGACAAAATCATGAAATTTGCAGGGAAATGGATGGCATTAGAGCAGATTATGCTAAGTGAAGCTAGCCAATCCTTAAAAAATAAACGCCAAATGTCTTCTTTGATTTAAGGAGAGGAACTAAGAACTGAACAGGGGGAAAGAGCATGAGGAAAAGATTAACATTAAACTGAGACGAGTGATGGGAGGGAAAGGGAGAGAGAAAGAAAATTGCATGGAAACGGAAGGAAACCCTCATCATTATACAAAATCACATATATGAGGTTGTGAGGGGAAGGGGGGAGGAGAGAATGGTACAACAACAGATGAGGTAGAGAGGGAAGATGGGAGGGGAGGGGAGGGGGGATAGTAGGTGATAGGAAAGTCAGCAGAATACAACAGTCACTAATATGGCATTATGTAAACATTGTGAATGTGTAACTGATGTGATTCTGCAATTTGTATTTGGGGTAAAAATGGAAATGCATAACTCACTTGAATCAAATGTATGAAAGTTGAAAAAATAAAAATAAAAACAAACAATACTTTTCAAGTTACTTCAGGAAATAGAAAAAGAGGGAGCTCTTCCAAATTCATTCTATGAGACCAACATCACCCTGATTTCAAAACCAGACAAAGACACCTCAAAGAAAGAAAACTACAGACCAATATCTCTAATGAACATAGATGCAAAAATCCTCAATAAAATTCTGGTGTATCGGATACAAAAACACATCAAAAAAAATTGTGCACCATGATCAAGTAGGATTCATCCCTGGAATGCAAGGATGATTCAATATATGGAAATCAATGAATATCATTCACCACATCAATAGACTTAAATATAAGAACCATATGATCATCTCGATAGATGCAGAAAAAGCATTTGACAAAGTACAGCATCCCATTATGTTCAAAACATTAGAAAAACTAGGGATAACAAGAACATACAAACCTCAACATTGTAAAAGTTATCTATGCTAAGCCTCAGGTTAGCATCATTCTGAATGGAGAAAAATTGAAGGCATTCCCTGTAAAATCTGGAACAAGACAGGGATGCCCTGTATCACCACTTCTATTCAATATAGTTCTCGAAACACTGGCAGGAGCAATTAGATGAAAGAAATTAAAGGCATGAAAATAGGAAAACAAGAACTTAAATTATCACTATTTTCAGGGGGACATGATTCTATACCTAGATGACCCAAAAGGGTCTTCAAAAAAACTACTAGAACTAATAAATGAATTCAACAAAGTGGCAGGATATTAAATCAACACACATGAATCAAAGGCATTTCTGTATATCAGCGACAAAACTTCTAAAATGGAACTGAGAAAAAATACCCCATTCACAATATCCTCAAAAAGAATAAAATATTTGGGTATCAACCTAACAAAAGAGGTGAAAGATTTATACAATGAAAACTACAGAACCCTAAAGAGTGAAATAGAAGAAGATCTTAGAAGATGGGTAATATACCCTGTTCATGGATAGACAGAACTAACATTATCAAAATGGCAATATTACCAAAAGTTCTCTATAGTTTTAATGCAATGCCAATCAAAATCCCAACGGCATTTCTTGTAGAAATAGATGAAGCAATCATGAAATTCATATGAAAAAATAAAAGACCCAGAATAGCAAAAGCAACTCTAAGCATAAGTGTGAATCAGGCGGCATAGCGATACCAGATTTCAAAGTATACTACAGAGCAATAGTAACAAAAACAGCATGGTACTGTTTTGGTAACAAAACAGGCAGGTGGACCAATGGTACAGAATAGAGGACACAGAAACCAATCCACAAAGTTACAACTATCTTATATTTGATAAAGGGGCTAAAAGCATGCAATGGAGGAAGGATAGCATCTTCAACAAATGGTGCTGGGAAAACTGGAAATCCATATGCAACAAAATGAAACTGAATCCCGTCCTCTCGCCATGCACAAAAGGTAACTCAAAATGGACCAAGGAGCTTGATATCAAATCAGAGATTCTGCGTCTGATAGAAGAAAAAGTTGGCTCTGATTTACATATTGTGGGGTTGGGCTCCAAATTCCTTAATAAGACACCCATAGCACAAGAGTTAATAACAAGAATCAACAAATGGGACTTACTTAAACTAAAAAGTTTTTTTCTCAGCAAGAGAAACAATAAGAGAGGTAAAAAGGGAGCTTACATCATGGGAACAAATTTTTACTCCTCACACTTCAGATGGAGCCCTAATATCCAGAGTATACAAAGAACTCAAAAAATTAAACAATAAGATAACAAATAATCCAATCAACAAATGGGCCAAGGACCTGAACAGACACTTCTTAGAGGAGGACACACAATCAATCAACAAGTACATGGAAAAATGATCACCATCTCTAGCAATTAGAGAAATGCAAATCAAAACCACCCTAAGATACCATCTCACTCCAGAAAGATTGGGAGCCATTATGAGGTCAAACAACAACAAGTGCTGGCGAGGATGTGGGGAAAAGGGTACTCTTCTACATTGCTGGTGGGACTGCAAATTGGTGTGGCCAATTTAATTTACATGATTAAAATTTGATCACATGTTTAATTTGCAATAATATCTGATTTCTAATACACCTAAAAATATTAAGCACTTATTGGAATAAAATAACCAGAAATTATACTCTTACCATTATGGATAACTTTAATAGAAGACTTTCAGTGTGAGTGACTATAAATGGACTCATTAAAGTCATGCAAAGATCATACTATGTACAAAGGCTCTACAAGAGAAATATCCCTTGCATTTTTTTCAAATCTCTGGTAATCCTTAGCTTGTGATTGCAAATGCTTCACATATATGTTAATGGAGTACTCAGACAAAGACAGATAAACCCCTCTCATAGGGAAGATGGTGGTAAACAAGCAGAGAGTAATCCTCAAACCCCACAAGGTCTGGGTACCATTTTATATGATATAAAAGACCCCCAATAGTCTTGTTCTTTAGGACATTGTTTGCAAACATAGACAATATTCAGTTCTTTCAACAGAATAAGTTAAGTGGATGTCTTCCTCTGAAAACCAGAATAAGTGAAAAAAAAAAAAAGCCACAAAAGTGAGATTGGGATAGGGCATTGCAGGACACAGGTCATGAAATTCTGAAAACAAAATAAAACAAACAAACAACAACAACAACAACAAAAATCAGAGGACACCATATCCAAATAAGCTCATTTGAGGGAATCAAATTTGAATAAAAGCAGGGGACAAAAGCATAACCAAAGGGATTAAATGTAGTTTTTTCTAAATCATATTAATGTTTTATACAATTATAGAATCCTGGAGCACCTCAATTACTACTGTCTTTATCTTTTGAATGTTTTTATCATTTTCCACCTACAATGCATGTGGCACACTAAATTTACCCTCATATTTATGCACTTGTCATTTATAATTTTCTCTATATTGTATATGTATGTGCACTTATTTTTCCCACATTTTCAATGTTCTGGCCTGAAATTTTCTGTGATGTCACCTCCCTGAAATACATTTTTGTCATTTCAGGTCAGTACATCTAAATGTTCTATTTAAATAGTTGGGAAAGATGAGAAAATTTCAAGCCCCCAACCCCTGACTTGACTAATTGTCTACTAGAATTAAAGATCAACCTCAGTGCCTCAATAGGACTTAATTTTCATTCACCTTTCTTATACATAGTGCTTTAATTTTTAAGGAAGCTTCAGAAATTTTATTTAAAAAGAAAGTAAAAGATTCAGAGTTGTTCATGGTGCTTTTATAGGGTACCAAAAATCTAAGTTGGTGGTTCTGACACCACTTTACTACTGAAGCATCTGGATTTCATTTCAGGTTGGACACTGGTATTATGTTTCCATTGGATGGGATACATTGGTTATGAATATTGTTATTTCTTTGCTTTCAATAGTCTTGGAAATGTGGGGGTTGGATGAAATACTTAGAATCAAAATTTTCAAAACACTTAGCATAAACCCATTTGATAATGGGAGACAACCATATTCTGAAAACAATTAAGATGACCCCTCACCAAGTAATACATATATTAAATATGTTGATAATTAAACTGCTTAAAAAAGTGTACAGATGTCAAAAGATCGAAGTGCATACCTTAAATATATGAAGGTTATTATAAGTAATTTATACTATAACAAACCTGTAAAAAGGGGAAAGCATCTAAAATTGAACTTAAAAAAGAAACATACAGGGCTAGATTTGTGGCTTAGTGGTAGAGCGCTTACCTAGCATGTGTGAGACACTGGATTTGATTTTCATCATGGCATATAAGTAAATAAAAGAATATTGACAACTACAGAATATTTTTTAAAATAAATTAATTCTACAGACTTCACTAGCTAAACTAAAAGGTCTAAAATTCATTCATCTCAATAATTTGGAAAAGATCATTTCATTAAAAAGGAGAGGAAAGAAAAAGAAACATCCTAACTAAATGTGAAAAATTCCAAGACATGCAAAATGTACATATACAGAGTGTCATGTATTGGTGCTTTCAAAAGACAGATTAAATTGAAATAGATATGTAAATTAGAGATGTAGTAATTATATGTTAAATATATATAATTGTAATATATATGCATCTGTAAAAAATGTGCCCCATTTAATGATGGGTATATACAGTGCAAGAAATGCACTCTAACCTTTTTATTATAGTGAATACTGACACCTAGATTTTGTTATTTCCAAATGCTTAAGCTAATTGTTACAGTTACATGAAGTCCATCACTGAACAACAGATAATTTTACCACACAATTTTGTATACTATGAATTTATAGAAAAAAGTATATACCTTATAATAATATAAATAAATAGACCAATATAACTAACACAGAAGAATTTAACATATATAAAATTATATATATATATATATATATATATATATTTAACATAAATTATATATATACATATTAATGTGTATAAATATATATATTTAACATAAATTATATATATACATAAATATATATTTAACATAAATTATATATATACATATATAATGTGTATAAATAGATATATTTAACATAAATTATATATATACATATATAATGTGTATAAATATATATATTTAACATAAATTATATATATTAAAAAGTGTTAAGGTCCTTCAAAAGCTCAAAATAAAAATGCCATATAATCCACTAATAACTATTTTGGGTACCAAGACAAGGTTTTAAACACCTTTACTCCCAGTGGCACAAGAGGATGAGACTGGAGAATCCCAAGTGAGGACCACCTTGGCCAGGTCTCACTGAGACCCTGTCTCAATCCATCAATCAAACAAAAAATGGCAGGGAATGTAGCAAATTGCTAAAGTGCCCATGGGTTAATATCCAGTACTTAAATATAAATAAATAAATAAATAAATAAATAAATAAATAAATAAATAAATAAATAATTCTGGGTAAAAGATAAGTTATACAATCCAGTAATAATAATTCTGGGTATATATTCAATGAAATTGGATTGTTTTGTCAGATTTTACTGCACATCCACTTCCATTGTAGCTTTATTCACAGTATCTAATAAAAGGAAATAAATTAATTGCCTTTTAGATGAAAGGTATATCAGAATATTCCTTCATCTGTAGAGCATCCAACTACTCCTCTTACAGGCTGCACACTTATAGCTCAAACTGTTCCCTAGAAGGCAAGGCTCAGATACTGGTGTTTTCTAAATACCCCAAGAGACTTTAGTATCTGTGAGCACCTTGTGTCAGATTCTTATGAAACTCAAAACTACACACACAAAAGGTACAAAATTATTGACATGGACTTTGACTTTATAATTTGTTGTATACTTTAGCCCTTGAAATTAAACTTGCCTGTAATTTAAATTCAGGTACAGTCCCACCTTTATTTCTCTGCCACAATGGACCAAGGAGTTTGCTGGAAGTGGTCTTGCCTTTATAAAAACAATTCAAATAAGGATCGATTCATTTTTTTGCGTGTGTTTTATTAAAGAATGAATCCAGGGCCTTGTGCATTCAGGGCCACTCTACCAACTGAGCTATATCCCCAGCCCCAGTCAATTAAATTTTTAAATATTTTTAATTGGGACACATTAACTATACTATCTTATTTAGGAGAGAGTCATTCTCTTTACTTTCACATGATTTTTTCCCTGTCTTTCTTCTAATGTGAAAACCTCACAAGGATATAACAAAATCTTATAAATATGCCCTCCAGTTCTAAGAGAAAAAAATTACATATAATGAATCCATTTGAACTGAAACATGGTATAATAATTGATAATGTTGAAACTGGAGTTTTGAGCTGCAACTAAAATTTTTATGTTGCCAATTTCTTCTAGGATTTTGTCAAACAATTTTTGAAAAATAAAATCTATGAACACTCAGAGAAGGTAAGAGTAAACAGAGTAGTATTTATTTAAGCAAGAAGAGATACTCAGGTGCAGTGGTATGCTGGGAGCCATCAGCCAAGTAGGTATGACAAATTCCTTGCCAGCTTACTCCCATGCTGTCTAGTGGAAGGACTTCTGAAAGGTGACCTTGCTCAAGGACCAGGGAAGGATCCGTGTTTAGGGTGTTCCCCCTTTAGAATAGGGCAGTTTAGCAAAATAGGAGATTAGGGTGTTCCCCCTTTAGAATAGGGCAGTTTAGCATAATAGGAGATTAGGGTGTTCCCCCTTTAGAATAGGGCATATCCTGCTGCTGAGTTCCTCTTGAGTGCTTAGGGTCAGACAGTATATTTTGGGAGACAGAAGCCCATGTGGAGTGGATTTGGGCAGAGAGTGGATTTGGGCAGGGAGTGGATTTGGGCAGAGAGTGGATTTGGGAAGAGAACGTGGATTTCTCCAGAACGTGTTTGTAGAAGGCCGGTGTGAGATCGGGAATAAAGAATTGCTGTTTGAATCTACAAGCTGTGTGGTGGCTCGTGATTTGTGCCCAGCCAGAGACTGCGGCAGTGGTACATGCCTGTAATCCCAGTGGCTCAGAAGGCTAAGAAGAATAACAAGTTTAAAGCCAGCCTCAAAAAAGTGAGATCTATAAAACAGTGAGTTCCTGTCTCTAAATAAAATACAAACAGGGCTGGGGATGTTGCTCAGTGGTCAGGTTCCACTGAGTTCAATTCCTGGTATAAAAACAAAAGAAGAGACAGACCAACCATTATGTATTGAGAGGGGATGATGGCAGAAAAACCATTTTGGTGTGCCAGCTTAGGAGTTTTTAATGTGGTTTTGTGGAGAGCATGGAGCAAATATATAAAACATCTATTGAAAAAGGCATCTTGACTACCAATTGGGTTCAATTCCATTCATTTTGTGACTCATCCTCTTTTTAACAGCTTTTATCTGGGTTCACCTTTGGGACAAAGGACTTTGTAGAAGGTGTTCCCACAAATAGGTCTCAAGGTTTTTTCTTCATTTGAAATAGGACTTTATGCTGCTCATTAATATATCTACTAGTCAGCGTCCAGGTGTGGTTAAATGAGGCCCATTATCCTGACTACCTTGTCATTTTACTATGTATTCTATTTTATAATCATCCACTGGGAACAGGGAACCATGGTTTGGAAATGTGGACAGAGAGCAGGAAAACTAGGTGTTTATTCTCAAACCTATAAAAGGTAAGTTGAAGTTCTGGATTTCTGATTTTTCCCTAGATTTGAGATACTGCTTCCCTTCCATTTAAAAAAGCTCAGGAAACATGAGGATTGTGACTTCAAAGCCAGCCTCAGCTAATTAATGATGCAAAAAAAAAAACTGTGATAACCTCTCTCTCTCTCTCTCTCTCTCTATATATATATATATATATATATATATATGTGTGTGTGTGTGTGTGTGTGTGTGTGTGTGTGTGTGTGTGTGTGCGCGCGCGCTTTGGATCAGTGTATAAACATCCCTATGTTAAATTCTAAGTACCAAACAAACCAAAACAAAACAAAACAATCTCAATGGAAAAAAACCCCTAGAAACTACAGTTTCTTTCATGCTTGAACACAACAAGTGTAGTTGAGATTCTTTCTTGATGATTTCCCAGTCTTCAAAACACAATCTGGGAACATGCTGGGCTAGTAGTGAGTGGCAAATAGATCCCAACTCAGGGCTTCAGGAAGGGGCTGAAGGGGCTGATAAAACCATACAGTGGGGCTGGGGATGTGGCTCAAGCGATAGCATGCTCAGCTGGCATGCGTGTGGCCCAGGTTCGATCCTCAGCACCACATACAAACAAAGATGTTGTGTCCACCGAGGACTAAAAAATAAATATTAAAAAGAAATTCTCTCTCTCTCTCTCTCTCTCTCTCTCTCTCTCTCTTTGTCTCTCACTCTCTCTTTAAAAAAAACATTCAGTGATGGGACCGAATACTGGGGTCTCCATTGCTGATTTAAGCTCCACTAGAATAGTCAGAGGGGTTTGAAGCTTTAGCTGCAACAGAGAGGTCCTCTGGCCACCAGTGTCTGAAGAGGATCATGAGGAGTCCCAAGTCATCCTTCCAGTTCCTGCAATTGCTAGTTCTGCCAGCTTCAAACAGCCTCTCTGCCCAATCTCAAGATCAACACACTTACCATTTTTCTTGCTTTCAGAGTTCTGCATGCTTTTCCTAATGGTTTTTTTTTTTTGGCATTTGTTATCATAGAAATCTAGGGCTCCTGATATAAGAGAAAAAGCATAGAAAAATATTCAAACAATGGCAGGCTCCAGGCACAAAGGGAACAGAAAATTGTAGAAGCTCATCCTCTGATTACTGGCTGTGTGTGGATTGGACAGTTCTCACCTAAGAAACTTATTGGACAAGGCTTCAGGCACCGCCTCTCAACTGAGCCTAGTGGGCCTGCTGTTTGGGTAACAGAAAAAAAAATGCATCAAACCCAGAACCAAATAAGATCGGAATGCCAGGTTCTTGGCTGCTGGCAAGAATGGAGCATCATATTTGTTGTTAGAATACTAAGGTCAGTGCTGGGGAAATAGCTAAGTCAGTAGGTTCCTCATCTTACATGCATAATGCCATGGGTTTAAAAACAAATAAACAAACAAAAAGATTAAGATAATGATGTATATCAGATTAATACACCTTCACTACAGAGCTCTATAACCACTTCAATGTTCTATAAAGGCTTCAAGTAACTGGTACTATGAGCATGCTCCACAGCCATGCATGCTCCACAGCCATGAATTAATTAATTATTTTTTAGTTTTGTGAACTGTATTAAGTTTCTCAGGATGGAGTTTTTTTAAGGTATAGTTTACTCAAAATAGTTGGATCTACCTCAAACAAAACTACATTTACATTTATCACTGTATATAAGGTAAAATCCACTTGTGAATATTTGTGTGTGTATTTACACCTATATATAAACAGAAATTATATCACAATTACTTTAAAAATTTTATTTAACTTTTCTGTTTTTTATTCTTATAAGAAAATAGTTTAAGTTTAAACTCATAAACAATTTACTGAGACAGCAATGTCTCCATGCTTCTCAACCAAATAGTGACTCAAAATATAATTTCAAAGTTTCTAGTATTCAATTAAAAATGGAAAAAAGTCAGATATGGTGATGCAAACTTGAAATCCCAGTGGCTAAAGACTGAATTAATAGGATCACAAGATTAAATCCAGCCTCAGAAAAGGCAAGGTGCTAAGCAAACTATCTCTAAATTAAACAACAACAACAACAACAACAACAGCTTAAATAAATTATAACAACTTAAAGTACTATATCCGGAATATTATTATGGCTTGACAATATGAATTTACTAATGAATATATGTATTTTTGAAATTAATTTTAAAATTTCTTCTCTACTTGAAATCTTAGGCACATCTCTGTTCACCATATCTAAAGTCCATGATTGAGAGCTATGAATTTCTTGACCTCAACAAGGTGAAATGCCTGAACCACTCATTTTATGTCCTAAGTGATGAAGTACACTTTCAGGAAAATTTTCTCATCAGGGCAAAACAACAGGGAAGACAGTGCTCTTTGGGAGAGCAAACATCTCTAACACAGAAGTGTTCAAATATGGACACTGTTTCTCAACTAGATTCTGGGCACAGACCCATTCCCATTTCAGATATCACACTGTAAACAAAAAGAATTTGTGTCTCAGAAGGTGAAGGGTGTCAGATCGTCAGATCTGTCAGTAGCTTAGATTTTAGATATGAACACATTAAAAGAGAATTTATTGCAAAATTTTGCCTTGTGCCTGTGATGTCTGTTTTTTTCTTTGGTATGGTGTACCATGAGAATATCAGCACAAATCAAAGGCATATATGTCTACACATTTTTTCTATACATCAATGAATCCCATCAAGTGAATAAATATTAAATTTAAAGGAAGAAAACAAAATAAATCACTACCTTTAAGATGACTTCTGTTTTCCATGTGACTTCAGTAAAACAGGTGATTGAGTTATGGCATCCAGGCTATAGTGAGTGGATTAGTTATCTGTCACTATATAACAACTCACTCTAAATCTTATTAGTTCATGTTTCAGCTGGTCATCAATTTATGCTAGGTTCATCTGTGATCTGTGCTGCATGTGATAAGCTGATGGTAGATAAGTTTACTGAGCTTTAGAGGGTAATCTGGCTGCCAACAAAAGCACCCTAATATACTGCTCCCTAGGACAACTATGAGGTCATAATCAAATAAATTAATTTGGGCTTGTTCTCATGGAGAAGACAGTGTTCTAAAAGCAAAAGTAAAAGGCTTCAAAATGTTTCCCATCTAAGTACCTGACTAATATTCTTTCATAACCAAATTATCACATAATCTATAAAAAATAAGAAGAGATCAGATCCAAAGTTTGGGAAACACATTCAACATTTGGCTAGAGTGGGAGTAAAAGCACATTGTCTACTTTCTGAATAAACATAAGACCAAAGAATTGCTGACATGATGGCACTCAGTATCATTTTTCTTTAGATAATAAATAAAATTAACATAGATACTCAGTGTAAAAGAACATTTGCAAAGTCTCACAACTACTTTTTTAAAAAATTTAAGCAGGGATTAGACCAAGGGAAACTTAAGCACAAAGTTAAACCTCTAGCCCCATTTTTTTTACTTTATTTTATACTTCCAATTGAATTCAGGGGTACTTGACCACTGAGCCACATCCTCAGCTGTATTATGTATTTTATTTAGAGAAAGGGTCTACCTGAGTTGCTTAAGGCTTCAATTTTGCTGAGGCTGGCTTTGAACTCATGAGGCTCCTGCCTCAGCCTCTCAAGTTGCTGAGATTAAAGTAATGTGTCACCATATTCAGCACAGCCCTGTTTTATTTTGACACAGGGTCTTACTAAGTTTCTCACTGAGTAGCTGAGGTTGGCTCTGAACTTAAAATATTTCCGTCTCACCCTTCTGAATCACTGAAACTAGACACATGTCACCATATTTGTCCTATTTAGGTTTGTGAATAAGCAAAATTGGGATGGCTAACAGAAAGTACTGTAACAATCACCCCTTTCTTCCTAAGGTTTAAACACTGGATTACTTTCAATGTATAATGAGGTAATATTATCCATTTTAGTCAGTAATCTGTTTATTCCATTTTATCAAGACAATTTGTAATGGCCTAAAGTTTGATTTATTTTGAAAATGTTATTCATTGTGTTAGAACATCTGTACTTTTCTGTGGGCTATGTTAGAATACTTGGTTCACTGCCTATGAAAAATTATGATGGGTTTATAACTAAAGAGGAGTCTATATAATAAATAAAATCTAAATAATTATTTTGTTTCATATTTTCCTAGATTACAAAACTAGGAATTCAACTCATGGGTCCTCTATCACTGACTTACATTCCCAGCCATTTTTCTTTTCTGTTTTGTGACAGGTTCTTTCTCAGTTGCAAAGGCTGATCTGAAACTTGTGCTCCTCCTGCCTCAGCAAACTGAGTCACTGAGATTGAAATATATGAAAGTGTACCTGGCTGTTTTGTAACATTCTTAAAAGATGGGATTACAGCATTAGGTAATGGGGAATGCCTACAATCCTAGTGACTCTGGAGAATGAGGTGCTTTTTTTGTTGTTTTACCTTTTTCTTTATCCATGGTGACTAAATTACATATAACCTTGACAGAGAACACACTTCAAGACTTAAACCATACAATTCAGTGTCTATCTCAAGAGAATGAAGAAAAGTATCAGATACATAAAGTTGTCTTGTGTTGAGAGCCACAGCCAAGTTGGAATGGCACCTGGCATTTTGCCAGAAGGAATTGTTGAGAGGTGACACCAGCAAGCCATTAAGATGATGATAATTAAGTTAAGCTGTGTATAATTGCTGTGACTGGATGATGCTGGATTGAAACAGGCTGTGTATTCAGTTGTATATAGACCCCTGTTGTCCAGCAATAGGGCGGCTCCTGCTGCCTCCGGGCGCCTACTACTTTTGAGTTCTCGCAGAGTTCCCATTGAGTTCTCATGGAGTTCCCGTGGAGTTCTCACAGAGCTCAAAAATAAAAGAGTTCCAGTTTGAACCTACAAGTGCCTCGTGGTGGCTCAGTTATTTTGTGCCTATCCAGACTGTTGCATTTGGTGGCCCATTTGGGGAATGCTTAAATCTTGAGGGTAACTGAAACTGCTTTCCCCTGAGGACAGGGTGAGAGAATGTGTGACCATTTCAAAAAACAATGTGTTCTTGTTTTGTTTTGTTTTTTGTTTCAAGCTGCCTGTCCCTAAAACTTTCTGAGGCAAACTGGGGAAAGTGGTTGGCTAAAGGTTTGAAGTTGTTTGCCCCTGAGGAAGAGATAGAGATAGACCACAAACGCACATGTCAAGAAAATAGAAAAACTGATACAACGATTTTTTTGTTCCTTTTTTGTTTCGTTTTGCTTCGGTTTTGTTTTGCATTATCTTGTTGGGTTGGGTATTTTTAATAATAGAAATATGGAATTAAAAATTAGTCAAAACCAAACCAAAAGGGAGTTAAGGAAGTTGCTAGAGGAAGGAGGCATCTCAGTAAAATCAAGAACAGTTAGGGCATATGTTAAGACGATACAAAGGTGTAGCCCATGGTTCATTAAAGTGGGGTTATTAAATATATCACAATGAAACCATCATGGTGAAGATTTAAAAAGGATAGAAAAGGAAAGCCCAGGCATATTTAATCGTGAATTCAGTTCAAGTTTCTTGATTATTATTGCCCTGCCTGGTGCAGTGATACAACCCTGTAATCCCAATAAGCTGTGAGAGTTGGGTGGGTGGATTAGAAGTTTGAAAAATATTTCAGCAATTTAATAAAAAAAGTCTCAAAAGTAAAAAGAAACAAATAGAAAGAACTGGGGATACAGTTCAGGCATAATAATCCCCCAGTCTAATTACCAGTAACACACACACACACAAACACACACACACACACACACACACACACACACACACACACACTACTTGTGGGGTTTTGAAAATGTTCTTTGACACTGGACAGCTGTTTTGACCTAATCTACAAAAGATACTGAGTTCCAAATTTTTGCAGTTCTTTAGCCTTATCTGTATAACAGAAAGCTTAGCAATTTGCTTTTTTTCTTACTCTAGCCAAAATGCAGAATGTGTTTCCCAAATTCTGGATCTGGGTTCTTCTTATTTTTTATGACTTCTGTTAAGCTGTGGCTATGAAAAAGCATTAGCCAGGTACCTAGTCAGAGTACATTTTGAAAGCTTTTGTTTTTGCTTTCAGAACACTGTCACCTCCAATGAAAATGAGCCCACATTAATTTAGTTGAATATCAGATATCCTCGAGGAGGAGAATCAGGGTGATATTTTTTGGCAGTCAGATGGCCCTCTGAAGTTCAGTAATCTTATCAATCATCAGCTAAACACATGTAGCAAAAGAATTCCAGATTATTGAAATCCAAATATGAGCCAGCAAATTTTCAAGTGACTTTATATGGTGATAAATAACAGCAAACCCACTGTAGGCAAGATGTCAAGATTCAACTACATGTGGTACAGAAATTATCTGGAAAATAGCAAATATAGGTAGTGATTTCACTTCTCTAGTTTAATGTTGGATTTTTCTTTATGTAGTATTGAATTATTTAGAAATATGTGTAGACATCTAGGCTTTTGATTTGTGCTAATATTCTCTCAGTACCCCAACCAAAGAAGGAAACAGACATCATAACTCTGCCATTAGGCTAAGGGCAAAATTGCAAAATAAATTTTTATTAGAAAGAGGAATAGATCTGTGCCCAGCCTCTTTTGAGAAATAGTATTCGCATTTGTACACTTCTGCATTGGAGATGCCTACTCTCCCAAAGTACACTGTCTCCCCTGTTGTTAGGTCCTAATAAAAATATGGCCTAGGTAGTGTATTCCAATACCTAGGACATAAAATGACTGGTTGTGGCATTTCACCTTACTGGGTTCAAGGAATTCATAGCTCTCAAACATGGAATGTGGATGTGGTGAACTGAGATGTACCTGGGACTTCAATAAAGAAGGAATTTTAAAATAAATTTCCAAAAATACATATATTCATTAGTAAATTTATATTGTCAAGTCATAATAATATGCTGGATATATTGGCTTAAGTTATTAAAATCGATTTCAGGTTATTTTTGTTTCATTAACATGAACACTAGAAATTTTAAAATTACACTTGTGCCTCACAAATATTTTTATGAACTTTGCTGACTCAGGGGATGGCTTAAAAATTAAAATCCCAAACAGACTTCCACTTAAGACCAGAGAGCAGAAATTTAAATGAAATCTGAAAGTATTTTTTATCATGTCATTTTTTTGGGAGGAAGCATATCATAAATCAAACTCAGGGCACTCGACCACTGAGCAACATCCCCATCCTTATTTTATATTTTATTTAGAGACAGGGTGTCACTGAGTTGCTTAGTGCCTTCTGCAGAGAGTGGCTATGAAAGCAGTACTAAGAGGATAATTTGTTGCATAGAGTTCATTCCTTAAAAGAAAAAGTCAACAAGTAAATGACCTCACACTACATCTCAAAGCCCTAGAAAAAGAACAAACCAGCAGCAAAATCAGTAGAAGGCAATAAATAACAAAAGTTAGAGGTGAAATCAATGAAATTGAAACAAAAGAAACAACTTAAAAAAATTGACAAAACAAAAAGTTGGTTCTTTGAAAAAATAAATAAAATTGACAGACCGTTAGCCATGCTAAGGAAGAGAAGGAGAGAGAGAATGCAAATTACCAACATACGTGATGAGAAAGGTAATATCACCAAAAGACACTATAAAATACAGAAGATAAGTAGAACTTATTTTGAAAGCTCATACTCCAATAAAACAAAAGACATTGAAAGCATCAACAAATTTCTTAAGTCATATGATTTGCCCATATTGTGTCAGGAGGATATACACAATTTAAACAGACAAATACCAAGTAAGGAAATAGAAGAAGCCATCAAAAGCTTACAAAACAAGAAAAGCCAAGGACTGGATGGATACACAGCTGAGTACTAAAAGACCTTTAAGAAGAACTAATACTAATACTCTTCAATTTATTTGAAAAAACGTACAAAAAGAGGTGGTAATTCCAAACTCATTCTATGAGGCCAATATCACCCTGATCCCACAACCAGGCAAAGACACATCAAAAAAAAAAAAAAAAAAAAAACTTCAGACCAATAAATCTAATGAATATAGATGCAAAAATAAAATTCAGTCAAATCAAATACAAACATATCAAAAATATTGTGCACCATGATCAAGTAGGATTCTTCCCACTTGATGCATGGTTGGTTCAACATACAAAAATCAAAAAATTTAATTAATCACATGAATAGACTTAAAGATAAGAATCATATCATCAGCTCAATAGACACAGAAAAAACATTTAACAAAATACAATACACATTTATGTTCAAAACACTAGAAATACCAGGAATAACAGGAACATATCTCAACATCATAAAGGCTATCTAGGGTAAACCTCAGGACAACATCATTCTTAATGGAGAGAAATTGAAGACATTTCCTCTAAAAACTAGAACAAGAAAGAGATACCTTCTTTCACCACTTCTATTCAAAATAATTTTTGAAACACTGACCAGAGCAATTAGAGAGATGAAAGAAATCAAAGGGGAATGTATAGAAAAAGAAAAACTTAAATTAGCACTATTTGCTGATTATGTGATTCTATACCTAGAAGATCAAAAAACAACTCCACCAGAAAACTTCTAGAACTAGTAAATGAATTCATCAAAGTAGCAGAATATAAACACACATAAATAAAGGGCATTTCTGTATATCAGTGACAAAACCTCTGAGAAGGAAATGAAAAAAAAAAAACTACCCCAAACCAACAACCTAAAAAAAGATACTTGGGAATCAACTTAACAAAAGAGGTGAAAGATTTATACGATGAAATCTACAGAACCCTAAAGAGAGAAATCAAAGAAGACCTTAGAAAATGGAAAGATCTACTTGCTCCTGGATAGGCAGACTTAATATTATCAAAGTGACCATACTTTCAATAGCACTATACAGATTTAATGCAATTCCAATCAAAATCGCAATGGCATTTCTCATAGAAATAGAAAAAGGAATCATGAAGTTTATCTGGAAAACCTAAGGGATCCAGAATAGCTACAGAAATCCTTAGCAGAAAGAGTAAAGCAGGTGGCATCCCTATTGCAGATGTTTAACTATACAACAGAGCAATAGTAACAAAAACAGTATGGTATTGGCACAAAAACAGACTGGTAGACCAATGGTACAGAATAGAGGACACAGAGAATGATGCACAAAATTGCAATTATCTTGTATAAGATGAAGGTGTCAAAAACATGCACTGGAGGAAAAGATAGCATCTTCAACAAGTGGTCCTGGGAAAACTGAAAATCCATACGCAACACAATGAAATTAAACTAATATCTCTCACCATGCACAAAGCTTAACTCAAAATGAATCATGGACCTATGAATTACACCAGAGACTCTGTGTCTAATAGAACAAAAAGTAGGCCCTAATACTCATCATGTGGGATTAGACACCAATTTTCTTGATAAGACTCTATAGCATAAGAATTAAAACCAAGAATCAATAGCATGCCACAGGAAGAATCACCAATGTCAATATAGGTGCTTTTAAAAAGCAAATGAAATTGAAAGAGCACTAGAATATTTGACAACTAAAAATCATTTCAATTATATACTATATAAAATGGCACATGTATATATACACAATGATGTTTCACTTGATGAGAATAACTTCTGGAAAGTATATTTTATATAAAGGTGATTCAGCCATTTTTCAAACAACTGAGTGTAATGACAAAATCCTAATGACCCTCGTCATCACACTCACACTACTATACATCCAGACTACAATACTATTACAAACTACTGCACACTGAGGCTATTTGCTATAGGCAAATAAAGTCTACCACTGAAAAAACACCATGATGACTCTAACAACAGATGCTGTGATTTTTGACAGTTTCGCCCTCAAAATACACAGACTGTTAAACACCCAACAAAATTCTTAATGAGTCCCTTGCTATTTAGATGATGATAAATCATAGAGATGGCAATGCAGGGAAAAAAGATAGCATTCTATCCAAAGGAAGATGTTAGGATGAAGGGACATCTGTGTGATATTTAAAATGCAATGGTATCCTTTACTCATCACACAACACCTTATTTTCACATACTAAATCCTTAATATAAAAATTATTAATAAATAATATTAAATATAAAGTAAAATATAAAGCATTAAAAAAATAGTTCCAAGGCACCCTCAGAAATGATTAGCCCCTAAGCTATTCAGTGAGACCCTCTCTCTAAATAAAATACAAAAAAAATAGCTGGTAATGTGGCTCAGTGACTAAACACCCCTGGATTTAATCCCTGACCCCTTCCATAATGGTATTGTACCCATCATTTATATCACATAACAATTCATTTTCATATAGTAAATAATGAGTGTATAAATTATGAATAAGTAATACTGAAATAACAAAGAAAACATAAAGCATTCAAAATTTCACGTAAGAAAGAGAGAAAGGGATTAGGTGCATGTGGTTGTGCACACCTGAATATTCAGTACTCTAGAGGCTGAGGAAAAGAATCTTAATTGGGAGGGTGATTCCAGCAAATGAGCAAAACCTTTTCTCAAAAAATTTTAAAAAGGATTAAAAAATGGTGAGGATATAGCTCAGTAACAAGACATACTGGTTTCAGTCCCCAGTATCAAAAGTGAAAAACAACAACAAAAACAACAAAAATTAGACAGTTATTTCTTTTCAAAGTTACACAAAATATTTTTAAGTTCATAATTTTATAGTATTAAAATTAAAATTTTGTTCATCAAATATCATTAAGGGGTTCAAGGTGAACTGACAGGGTGAGAGAAACTGATTTCACCACATAATTAAACAACCTGTGTGGGGGGGGTGGGGGGGAAGATTGCAAAGGAATTGCAAGAAACACACACAGCCTATTTATATGAAACATCTAAATGTTCAGTGATCATAAAAAATTGAAATTAGGTAAAATAAAATAAAATAAAATCACAGGATATACACCAAATTAAAGACTATTGATGAACTCATGTGGAATGAAATAATCATCATGAAAGAAAGATGGAGTTTGAGTTCTTGCTATCTATACGTGCAAGCTGTTTTTCTACTGAAGATAACTGATACACCCCAATATAAACAGACTAAATTTATAGCGCGCGCGCACACACACACACACACACACACACACACACACACACACAGCAGTATTACTTTAAAGAGTTGAAAGCTAACATCTTGATTAAAGAGTATGTATATTTAGAAAGAGATAAATAATAAACTGTGGAAAATAATGGTTTCTACAAAATGACACATTTTTGTCATACTAAATTAAGTGAAATAGTATAAAACACCATGTAGGGCTTGGGTTGTGGCTCAGTGGCATAGCACTTGCC
This sequence comes from Callospermophilus lateralis, assembly GCF_048772815.1. Classification (NCBI taxonomy): domain Eukaryota; kingdom Metazoa; phylum Chordata; class Mammalia; order Rodentia; family Sciuridae; genus Callospermophilus; species Callospermophilus lateralis. The sequence goes on from NW_027516477.1 coordinate 1,126,577, forward strand.
TTGCACATGTGAAGCACAGGGTTTGATCCACAAAATACCATGTAAGAGTGTGTGTGTATGTTTGTTTGTTTGTGTGTGTGTGTGTGTGTGTGTGTGTGTGTGTGAGATGAATGTTGTATTTCAGACGAAAACATATTTAATAGGAAATATGTAGAATTTGAGAATATAAAATTACATAGAAGCACATAAAACACTGTTAAAAACCCTGTGTGTATATGATAAAACTCATTATTATAAAGATGACCATTTTCCCCAAGTTAATCTATAATAATAGCTCATCAAAATTTTAACGTGCTTTACTTTTAACTGAAGTAGAGACCAAAACGAAAATTTCTAAAATTCTACTGGAAGGTTAGTTATATATAAAATTAGCAATGGACTCTGAAAATAAAAGAAAATGCACCAGCACTCATTACCTGACACTAATACACACACACACACACACACACACACACACACACACACACAATAAACCTATAACACTGCAATATTTAAAAACCAAGGAAGCACAATACAGAAAATTCCATAGATGAATCTGTATAAATGTACAAATCATTGTTAAGTGCAATAAAAGGGTTCATAGAAATGCAAGCATATCAAGAAAAATATTTGAAATGAGTGAATGGTAAAACCCAAAATAAAGATGAATTTTAGAATTGGAGACACAGATCCCTGGCAGGACTTGTGCAAAGATTATGTGTGGTAGTAGTGTTATATCTTGGCACCCCCAAAAAACAGATGTTAAGAGGGATGATTTTCAAAATGTAGCAGAATAGGAGGCTTCTGACTCTCCCTCCATTCATGGATACACAAAATAAATACTTATTTCTGTTTAAAATAATTCTTAAATAAAGTCATAAATAAATTGAGAAACTTGTGTACATTGGACAACTGATAAAATATCTACCATCAGATGAGTAGAAAAAGTTGGTGGACACTTAAACATTGGTTCTGCCTTAAGCAATGTGCCACACAATTGGGACAGAATGCTCAAATCCACTCTGAATAGAGGAAGCCAAATTGGGATCATGAATGTAGCATATTTTATGCCAACTTTCTCATAGTTTGGATTTTAATTTATCTGGTGCATAGAGAGGAAGGAAATAGATATGTAAAAGTATCAAGACATAAGGGGGAAAAATGGTGTTTTCCTGTAGCCATGAAATATCCATGAATTTTATTTCCCAGGACCTTGGCAGAGGAGGAGTAAAATCCCAAGGGCCCCAGTTCATCCCTGGAAGGGATTTACCAGCATACTCTGCAAAATTCTTTTGATTGCAGCATAGCTTCTATCCTGCTAGTACCAAATATATATATTTTATATATATATAAATATAAATATATATATATATATATATATATAAACACAATCCACAAGTAGCAGCCCAAGTGGGAGTTCATTACTGCCTGAGCCCTCTCTCCCAGCTCACCTCAGTGATAACTCCAGACTTAACCAATTATTCCCATTGAATTTTGCTCATAAACTGAGAAAGTTAAAGATTTTAAATTTTCTATCCAATGCACTACATCCTCTAAGTTTTTGGAGCAATGGCAGTTGTGCATGTGAAAATCTCCCTAGATCACAAAAGAAGGACTTCACATTGAAGTGTGAGTATTTTCTTGGGCTACAATTCCCATCATAAGTGAAGACAATGGGTAAAAATAAAGGATTCCTATTTCTAGAAAAGTTTACACCACATTCTTCCAGTGAGTATAAGGCAACCTGAATGCTAACAAACTTGTATCAAGAATTTAGTTCACCATCCAAATTTATGGAATTCTGAAGTCTGAGCACATCTGTTAGAATAACTACTATCAGGGCTGAGGGTTGTGGCTCAGAGGTAGAGCACTTGCCTACAAGGAATGAGGCACTGGGTTCAATTCTCAGCATCACATAAAAACAAAATAAAGGTATTGTGTACAACTACAACTAAAAAATAAATTTTGAAGAAAAACAAGAGTGGTTACTACTGAAAAGATGAAAGATAACTAGTACTCCAATTAGATGGATATGAAATACTTTCACACTGATGTAGAATATAAATTTAATTAAAGCCATTTTTTAAGTACCATGAGACCTTTTAAAAAGCTAACACAGTAAAAATAATTCTGGATGTATTTCCAATGGAACTGGAATCAATATATTAAATAATGGCTACATTGTCATCTTCATTGTCATCTTCATTTTGTCTTCTGTATTCACAGAACCCCCCCAAAAAAAAAATGAAGTGCATTTTTCGATTAAGGATACACCAGGAGATTCAGGAGATCCCTTCTAGCAGCAAGGTACTTAGCTGCTCTCTTAAGAAATTGCACTCCTTAAACTTAGACTGATCTGTAACAGGGTAGAACCCATGTACCAAATCTGGCCTTGAATTCGCACCTTAGATATGAGACCTTTCATGTGCCAGTTGTGGGATCCTTATGTGAGGCTGTTTTGAAACACAGGACCAGAAAAATATCAGAGAGGGTATGAGATCACTATGACATAAAGTCCACAAGGGGGACTCTCAGCCCAAAGATATTCTGAAAAGGTTTTTGGCTTGGGAGAGACAAAGAAAGAACACACATACACACAATTTTGCAAAGCTCAAGTGATTCTCCTCTACTTTTTTCTCACATAAAATGCTCAGAAACAAAACAAATCTTTTGCTATTTATTTTTCTGTGGTATTGGGGATTTAGCACAGGGGCGTGTTAAATCTGAGCTACATCCCTAGCCCTTATTTTAAAATTGTGAGATAGGTCTTCCTAACTTCCCCACAGTCTACATAAATTCTTAAGTTTGACCATGAAAATTGCAATCTTCCTGCCTTATCCACCTGAATCTCTGGGAATACAGGCATGTGCCACTTCACCCAGAGAGAAAACAAATCACTTAGAAAGGTCCATCCAGTTCTTGGTAAAACAATTTAAAAATACTATGCCCATTTGAAATATAGCATGAAAAACAAATAGTTGAAGAGTTGAGAAGGGACACTGTCATTAGGAATGTGAACAGGGAGCTGGAATTTTAAACATTTACTGGCAGATATGTAATGGTTTAGGCTGATACATAGGGTTCCAAATTTGACATTTTACTTCCCTTACATTTTGAATATTTAGGGGGAATCCATGCAGGATGGCACACACCTGTAATCCCAACAACTCTGGAGACTGAGTAACAAGTTTAAGGCCAGACTCAGCATCTGTCTCAAAATAAAATAAAAAGTACCAGGGATGTAGCTCAGTGACATAGGGCCTCTGGATTTAATCCAGAGTACCGCCACCCTCACACAAAAAAAGAAAGAATAGCAAGCTTAAGGGGAGGGAATAACTGAGACTCCTAAAGACTACATCCCGTCTCATACAGGACAACACATGGAGTTTTGATTCTGATAATTCTCCTCACCCCAACAAACAATCTAGGAAAGAGCTGGAATGCTAAAACTTCAGATAGTACTTCAGGTAGAAACTGAAGATACTCTGCAGGAATAGGACAAGGCTCCCAGAGTCCCTATCACTAACACATGCCCAAATTGACTATCCAGTAAAAACTCAGGGCTAACCTGACACAGATGAGGCCCAAGGGCTGCAGACTCTAGAGATTATTCCAAAAATTCCAGTCCACAATTGCCAATTCCCACTATATTCTGGCCAATTTCAAGCAACCCCATCCCCTGCAAGTCTCAGGATGCCAGAGCATAATAACTACTTACTAGTTTTTGAGGGGCCCATTGTTCTCACAGTAAATATTTCAGTACCTTCACAGCAGAGAAAATGAGATTTACTGAACATAAAACAGAGAGCTTAGAGAGGGAACCAATGCTTGCAGGCTCTAGAAACAAAAGCCACACCAGATAGTCAAAGCCTGCCTCTCATCACTGGCCATGTGCTGGATTTTACCTAAGACAACTGAGTAGACAGGTTTATATCCTCACCCTGTCAGGCTGAGCCTAGTGAGTCTTCTGTTTGAGTGACAGGAGATGGCATAAAATGATGAAAAGGAAGAGATCAAAATGACAGGTTCTTGGTTGCAGCTTTTTTTTTTTAATTTTTATTTTATTTGCTGAAAACTAAAATCCAGAGCCTCTGGCTGTAGCTAGTTTAAGGCAAGGTTTCCTTGTAGTAGTAAGTACCAGCCCTCCCAAGAGGACATTTGCATTTATCCTTTCGCATAAGGCCTTTTTTTTTAAATTAATTTTTATTGTAGGTTGTTCAAAACATTACATAGTTCTTGATATATCATATTTCACACTTTGATTCAAGTGGGATATGAGCTCCCATTTTTACCCCATATACAGATTGCAGTGCTTGCTTCTGCAGCACATATACTAAAATTGGAATGATACAGAGAAGATTAGCATGGCCCCTGCGCATAAGGCTTTTTAATCTATGGATTATCTATATCTGTATATTACTTATGAATGGAAATAATAAGACAACAATAAAGTAAAAATTTATTTAACTTTCCTGCCTTCTCCTCTTCTGAAAAAAAATGGATTGAAAATTGACTGGGAAGCAATCTCCTAAGGCAGTGATGGCCAATGATAAGAATATGTGAAACACAAATATAGTCATTTTTTAATATTCACATAAATAAATAGTAGAAACTGACTTTAGTAACATAACCCAGTATATTAATTATGGGAATATTACAATTAGGTGACCAATAAAATATTACAAAAAAGTGTATGTATTGTTTGAACTGTACCCTCAAAACTGATGTCAAGAATCTAAAATATATCAGTTCATAGAACCACATTCCAGATTTCAGAGCTATTATTTGTTCCTCTGACTTCAAGGAGATGAAGTTCCTCACTGCTCCTTTTGTGTGTATAGGTGAGGGGTACAATTTCTTACCATTTCTTTTTTTTTAATTAATTTTTATTGTTGGTTGTTCAAAACATTACATAGTTTTTGATGTATCATATTTCACACCTTGATTCGAGTGGGTTATGAACTCCCATTTTTACCCCATATACAAATTGCAGAATCACATCAGTTGCACATCCATTGATTTACAAATTGCCATACTAGTGTCTGTCATATTCTGCTGCCTTTCCTATCCTCTACTATCCCCCTCCCCCCTCCCCTCCCCTCTTCTCTCTCTACGCCCTCTACTGTAATTCATTTCTCCCCCTTATATTTTTGTCCCCTTTCCCCTCACTTCCTCTTGTATGTAATTTTGTATACCCCATTTCTTTTAAAGTTCAAAAAATAGGAGAGGCACTGCCCTTGGTGACAGCAGGAAGGTCTAACTAGAAAGTTTCCAGACTTTTTCCTACCAAAAGCTGGTCATGGACCCTTTCATTACAGATATCAGACAGAAGCAAAAAAAGATGAAGTTTCAGAAAGTGGTGCCCATGTCTTCACATCTAATCACAGCTTTGAGTCTGTTATTTAAATGCATTGAAGGTAAACTCCTTATTTTGCAGTTGGTCTTAGACCTAATTACCAGTCTATGGCTTTTTTCTTCCATGATTAAAGCCCCTTTAATTAGTAAGCAGGTATCACCAAGTATTGTGTCACTTGCCTAAAACCCCAGTGGCTCCAGAGACTGAGGCAGGAAGAAACACAACTTCAAAGTAATCCTCAGCAATATAGTGAGGCAAGGCCCTAAACAACTTAGTTGAGACCCTGTCTCTAAATAAAATACAAAAAAATTGTTAACAATGTAACTGAGTTGTAAAGCACCCCTGGGTTTATTCCCTGATACCAAAAAATAAATTAAAAATGAATAAAAATAAATTTTATTTAATTTAAAAGTCAAAATACCTCTACCACAACACATAACTCATACAAAATTTTCATATTATTTTAGGACTTTTTAAGTGAAAAATATTCAAAACAGTAAGGAACTTCTGTGTGTGTGTGTGTGTGTGTGTGTGTGTGTAAAACTATGCATTATATATGTATGTATGATATATGTATATATCATGTATAGTATATGCATATATTCTATAGTATGTGTAAATGTATATTATAGTATATGTAACATGTATTATATATGTATACTAATAATATAAATATATATTTGTGTATGTAATATCATGTGTATACTATAGTATATATATAATACATAGTATATATACATATACCATATATAGGATATTTGTACAAAGCACAAACACACACAAATATAAATATTCATATAGACACATAGTATATATGTATATATATTATGCATTATACATATTTTTATGCCTCTAAGTAGAGAATTCTTATTGGGGATGTAGAGTAAAAGGAAGGAAAAATGTAATATGCAATTAGTCACACCATCTTGAATCACCAGAGAATGAAATCTAGAATTTAGACATGCTGGACACAACTTTTTATATTTGTGCATGTGGATGACCCAGGGCCCTAGAGTGAAAAGGTTATTACAATCTTTTGAGAGAAAATATATGTGAGTGGCAGATAATAGTTAAACAATTAGTATTTGCATGGTGTCTTCCAGGTGCTTTGTCAGTTGTGGGCCACAGCACAGATATGTATTTCTAGGCTCCATGAAGAGCATTGTTCATCTGTGTCCTCGAAAGTTACTCCCATTGTAAAGATAAAAAACACAAGTTTCTTCTGGACATTAAATGGCAACTCTGCATCACACACAGAACTACCTGAAGACAGAACAGTATGAAATTCCTTCAAAGCTCCACAAAGGTTGGTTTTCTCCTGATATAAAAGATGTCAGTCTGGAGAAATATTATTTTCTTCCTCATTTTGAAGAGAGTGCTTCAAGAATGTATCCCAGGAGAAATACAACTGATTTATCTTCTTTCATGTTAAAGGAACTCTTGAGAACTAAGAGCTATTAACCCAGGATCTTTTTTTAATATTTTAATTTTTTTAATTGTAGTTGGACAAAATACCTTTATTTTATTTTTATGTGGTGCTGAGGATCAAACCCAGGGCCTTGAACATGCTAGATGAACACTCTACCACTGAGCCACAACTCCAGTCCTCGACCCAGATTCTTGATGGGGGCAAATACCTGAAGATTACAAGGTGCAAAAAAGATATCACGGGCTCAAATTCTATGTATGACTCAAGGAAGAAAATAATATAAAGAACTTATAAGATATTGAAAAAAAATATGTAAAAAATGATGTCTTTATATTTCTAAGATTGCCCAAATTGTATATTATATGATTGTGTATTAAACTCCACAATCCAGATAATAGGATTGATTCACTACCAAAATCTGTCAAAAGAAAAGAAAACCTTCAAAGAAGTAGAGTGGATGATTTAATATATGTGTGTCCTTCAACAATTTACTTACCAAATGTTTTTGGGGAAATATTCATTTTTCTGCATCCACAGGAAAGAGACAGTTTTTTTTCTTATTTATTTTTTTGTGTTAGAATTTCCAAAAACAAACAAATAACAACCCCCCTAAAACTTTATTTGAAATAACCTCCAAAATAAAAGAGACAAGAAATCTACAATACGTGTTTAGGAGAAGTAAAAAAGGCAAATAAAAATTTTAATAATTAAAAGTAAATACATTTTTTTCCATGAACTCAATCTACATCTGCCTCTTAGGATCTATTTTCTTATCTCTGAAGCAAGAAATTACAAAGAAATGTGGGCAAGAAACAAACTGCCAATTTATACAAGATACGTCTAAGTATTGACTAATCATAAAGAAATCTTTAAAAATAAGAGAAGTATGAAATGAAATGATGAAAGTAGGAAAAATTATTTTCATACACTCAAGAAGCAGTTTAGGTAATTATTATCTATTGTTGGAAATTCTTTGGCTAATGAAGATATATAATACTCCCTGACAGAAACAGAGTATTCAGTATTGAAATTACAAGAAATCTAACCATGAAAACACAGTGGAATACAGCAGTACTCATCCAAACACTTAAAATGCAGGGTGATGGTTCAAGAGAATGTATCTTATTGTCACCAAAACAGATTGGGAGACAATGGTACAGAATAGAGGACACAGAGACTAACCCACAAAATTACAATTAACTTATATTAGTCAAAGGTACCAAAAACATGCATTAGAGATAAGACAGCCTCTTCAACAAATTGTGCTGGGATAACTGGAAATCCATATGCAACAAAGTAAAATTAAATCCCTCTCTCTCATCATGCACAAAACTCAACTCAAAATGAATCAAGGACTTATGATGATAACTAGAGACCCTGTGTCTAATAGAAGAAAAAATAGGCTCTAATCTCCATCACATGAGATTAGGCCTCAACTTCCTAAATAAGATCTCTTTGGCACAATAATTAAAACCAAGAATTCATAAATGAGATGGAGTCAAACTAAAAAAAAAAAAATCTTCTCAGCAAAAGAAATAATCTGTGAGGTAGAGAGCATACATCTGGGAGCAAATTTTTACCCCTCACAAATCAAATAGAGCACTAATCTCTAGGGTATATAAAGAATGCCAAAAGCTAAACACTAATAAAGAAAATGACCCCATCAATACATGGGCCAAGGACCTGAACAGATACTTTTGAGATGATAATATACAATCAATCAACAAATATAGAAAAAAGTGTTCATCATCGCCAGCAATTAGAGAAATGCAAATCAAAAACTCTAAGATTTCATCTCACTCCAGTCAGAATGGCAGCTATTATGAAGAAAAACAACAATCAGTGTTGGTGAGGGTGTGAAGAAAAGGGTACACTCATAAACTTCTGATGAGACTGCAAACTAGTGCAGACAATATGGAAAGCAGTATGGAGATTTCTTGGAAAACTGGGAATGGCACCACCATTTGACCCAGCTGTCCCTCTCCTCAGCTATATCCAAAGGACTTAAAAACAGCATACTACAGGGACACAGCCACATCAATGTTTACAGCAGCACAATTCGTAATAGCTAAACTGTGGAACCAACCTAGATGCCCTTCAATAGATGAATAGATAAAATAAAAAATGTGGCATATACACACAATGAAATAATACTCAGCAATAAAAAGAATAAAATTATGACAATTGCACGTAAATTAATGAAGTTAGAGAAGATAATGCTAAGTGAAGTTAGCCCATTCCAAATAACAAAATGACAAATGTTTTCTTTGATATAAGAAGGCTGATTCATAGTGGGATAGGGAGAGAGGTAGCATGGGAGGAATAGATAAACTCTAGATAGGGCAGAGGGGTGGGAGGAGAAGGGAGGAGTGATGGGGTTAGAAATAATGGTGGAACATAATGATCATTATTATCCAAAGTACATGTATGAAAAAAAAATTGGTGTGAATATACTTTGTATGCAACCATAGACATGAAAAATGATGCTCTACATGTGTAATAAAAATCATAATGCATGTGTAATAAAAATCATAATATAAATTTAAAAAAAAATGTAGCTTTGGGAAGTGATAAATAATAAATTGTGGGAAAATTTGGTCACAGAATAGCTAGTTTAAAAAATATATTTAAGTTTTATATAGGTGCCATATACATAGGGTGTTTCCCATGTACACAGGTTATATATATATATAAAATTTGTGAGAAAGTAAAATTATGAGAAGCACATAAAAGACTCAATTAGACAGCCCATGTGTAGATGATAAAATTCATTACAAAAATGATAATTTTCTCCCAAATTAACTTGCAACTTTTTCCATCAAAATTTCTGTGTAAATAAATGAATATATCACAGTGAATTTAACCTTTATGTGTATCCATAAAGCAATAAATTTTAAAACTCTAAATAAATAGAAGAAAGGGAAAAATAGAAGGAGAGGAAAAGGGAAGTACTACGTACTTAAGTGGAGCAATTATATTCTATGCTTTTACAATTATAACTAAATGAACCTGAATAGTATGTATAACTATAATTAATAATTAATAAAAAAGCATGGTTTACTTTATACACACACACATACATATATACATAATAACTTTATTTTATTTTTATGTGGTGCTGAGGATTTAACTCACTGCCTTCCACATGTGAGGCAAGCACTCTAGCACAGAGCTACAACCCCCAGCTCAATATGCTTTACATTAAGTGAAAAAAACAAAACAAAACAAAACAAAACACCAAAGCATACAGTTCTAAAATTCATATACAGTGTTAAATATATGTAAACATAGCCAAGAAACTTCTCAATTACAAGAGAAAAAGGAGTTTTCATCACCTGACACAAATATATTATGAAACTTTACTATTACAATAATTAAGGAATCACAATTTAAACAAAATCCGTAGGTGAACCCATGTATATGTAAAAATTATATATTTAATTGCAATAGGAATGCCAATATACATTAAACCATAAAAAGGCCAATCTCAGCAACTTAGCTGCACTCTGATTCAAAGTAAATAAATAAATAGTAAAAGGAATTCAGCTCAGTGGTAAATCATTCTTCTGTTGTTCAACCTCCAGTACCAAAAAAAAGAGAAAAAAAAGAAAGAAAGAAAAAAGAAAGTAATATTGAAAACTTGTTAGGGTTCTGACTGTGGAAATGTAGAGAGCAGCAAGTTTTCTTTGATTGTGGAAAGGGGTGACAGAGAATGGAAGAGCAGTGTCTGAAATTGGGGCCTCTTATGACTTCATGGCTGGGACATGCTCAGTGCCTGGGAAAATTTCTCTACAAAGGTGCAAGATAATAGCTGCTGTAATAGGCAGCCCTCCATGAGGATCTGTACTAGTGTCTTATCAGCCTCCACTATAATCTCAGACCCTCAGTTCCTTGGAATAAAGAAACTCTCTTCTTAGACAACCACAATGTTTCACCAAACTCTGCTGCTCCAGAACCTGCCCACATAATGGTAACTTTAAACAATGGACTTTCTTGAGAGCTGTGCAAAGCAACTAACATTACACATTGCAACTTAGTAGGTAACAGATGATTAAGCTGCATAATATTGCTAACTCTGTAACTTGTTTAATGATGCCAGTGACCTAATGTAACACAGTGGTATAAATAAGATAAAACACCCTTCTGTTAAAACTTCCAATACAAACAAACAAACAAACAAAGATGGTAAAACTGAAAAGTATCTAGCTTATAAATAACCAAGGGCCCTATACAGCACCGCTCCCCTCCTGCAGGAAAACCACATTTGGAGATTTGATTCTGAGACTCAGCCCATGTGTCAATCGCCACAGCCCAGGAAGACTCTAGAATGCGGCACCCACCTGAAAGACAGGACTTGAGCAGGGGCTTAGGCTGCCACAAGGGGATGGGGAGGCTGCCAAGAGTCTTAGCCACCAACACGTTCCTCACCGGGCTGGCCAGTGGGAATGAGGGCAACTGGCCCTGAGTAGGGCTTAGGCCTGCAAACTCCAGAGAGTTTCTGGAGTCTGGGTCAGCCAGCTCCAGTACCGCCACAGCCAGGCCCACCTGATGGGTCTCCCTCCTCCAGCCTCCCTGCCCAGGCTCCAGGTGACACAGAACACTCATTATTTCCTGGTGCTCAGCAGTCTGAACTGCTCCCTGATGGGCTTCAGCACGGGCACAGCAGAGTAACCCGGGATCCTGGGCCCAGAGAGAGGCAAAGCCAGAGGGATAGCGGACTCCAGAAAAAAGTTCCAGAAATCAAGTGCAGAAGCCCATCCCCTCCTCGCTGGCGGCTCTCAGGATTGGACAGTTTTCAGTAAGGGCTTCTGATTGGGAAGGGCTTCAGTCAGTCCCCGCCCCCCAGCCTGAGCCCAGTGAGCCTTCTTTTTGAGCCACAGGGGATGATACCCACTTCAGGCAAGAATGAGGCCAGAATTATGGCAGGTTTAGGGTGGCAGGTTTTGGTTTTGTTATTTTTTTAATCTTTTGAGATGTAGGAAATGCACCTTAGAGCCTCAGGATGCTGCAAGATTTCCTCCCAGAAGTGGGATATAGCCCAATCAGCAAAATATATGCATTTAACCTTGCATATAAGGTCATTTCAGTTTATGAATTATATATGCTTGTATATTATTCATAAATTTTTTAAAAAATAAAAATTACTGTAAAAAATTATTTAACTTTCTTATTCTCTGGTCTTTTTGAGCTGAGAAGCAACCCCCTAAAGCAACAAATAAAAAAACAAAGCATAAGGCACAAGGGTAATTTAAAATTTTCTGGAATTCACATTAAAAAAGTGAAAAGAAACAGTTGGAATTAATTTCAATCACATAAACCAATATGTTTATAATATTACCTTTATGTGACTAAGAATTTGAAGTGAATTGTATGTATTTTTTAAATGATACTCTCAAATATGAAGCTCTCCAGAATATCTGAGCACAATAGCCAACTTCCAAATATGAGAACTGTGGGTTCCCTTATGTCAAAGAAGTAAGCCCCTGGTCTATCCTTTTATGTGCTTGAGTGGAGGGATAAAATTCCTTACTAGTATTTCTCCTCCAGCCCAAGAGCAGTAGAGACAATGCCCTGAGTGAGAGCAGGGAGCTCCACAGAAAGGTCTTCTCACTTGGTGCTGGTCAAAGTCTCTTTCCAATTGTAGTTATCAGAAAAAAAGGAAGATGGGTTTCCAGGGGCTTGGGTATGCATGACGTATTGTCTGTCCACAGCTTTGAATTTATAGTTTATATATATAAAAGGCAAATTTCTTATTTGTAATTTGGCCTCAAACCTAGTGGCTGAGATGTAAAATCTGTTTCTGTTTGTGGACAAAGTCCAACAACTAAATAAGCAAATGGTCTTGGACTCAGAATTTCTAAGCCGTGTCTGATTGCAAAGGCAAAACACTTCCACCAGATCACAAGAAACTTGAAACACTCTTTATTGTATTCATATTTTGAAAGTGACAGTTATACAAAAATAGCAGAATTTGTGATATAAGTATATAAAATCCAGTCCAATGTAATACCTAGTATAATATGAACCGAACTATTTCATATATCTCAGTCATTGTGGGCCTCTTATTTCCAGATCCTGGGAATCCTGGTTCAGTTTACATTATTATACCAAGAACTCCGAAATAATTCTCACACCACATATTGCCATTCCAATTAAGCATTTAGTACTTAGCAGTGACAGTCACTTTTCTCTCCAAAAAACAAGATAGTCAGTGTGACATGCCTGTCTTCAGCTGGCCTTATATTTAAGTCAAAAAAAAAAAAACAGGAAAAGGGATGCTTGGGAGTTTAGCCAATGTAAGCAAGCAAGTACAAAATCCAAAGTGGGCGTTTCACAGCACAATGCAATGGGTATATTGGTATTTCCCACAGGAATTGCTGATTGGCATAGCACCAAGCAAGCATAAGGGAAGTGGGTCAAAATGACTCTAGTTGAGTTCAAGTTAGAGAATAGTTACTAATGTCTACACAATTAATCTCTGACAAGTAATATTGCCCAAGAATAATGAAAAGAAAAGAGACCAATTTTACATTGTATAAGATTTGCTATTTTGTGTTGCCAAGTATGTCATTAATGGGTACAGAGGTGGGACTTTCCCATGGGAGAAGCATTTCTACATGATATTGAATCTCAGGGTAAAATGAAGTCTGTTTGGTCATTGCCCATATAAGCCTGGCCTATAAGAATATCAAGGGCAAAGTCCAGCTAGAATCCATCACACACACCCTTTACACATCAATATATACATTGATATTGAAAATGTGGCAAGTTTACTAAAGGTTTATCAATTATAGACACAGGCTAATCTAGAGGAATATTAAAAAAAAAACCAAGTCCTGTGTTTTAAAGGCAAGCAGCAGAAAATTGTATTATTAAGGGCATATAGCAAAAAATGCCAAGTATGGATATATAATTATTGGAAGTAACATAAATCATCAGAAAATTTGAATCTGAATTTCAGACAAGGAATGAGTGACATAGTGTATTTGGACATGTGAATGACATGAGTGTTCATGGTAACAAAGTTATAAGCTTCTTAAAAAATTTATTTGGGATGTAAGATAATAGTTAAGCAGTACCTTCACATTAACTTCAAGGTATTTTGTTAGCTGTGTAGGTCTGGCACTTACTTAATTAATACCTTCCCTGGAGCCATTGTTCAATTGTGTCCTCCAAAAGCATCCAATTGTAGATATGAGAAAACACAGGCTTCTAGATATCAAATGACCTCTCAGCAACATAAGTGAGAGCTGAGAACTGCCCAGGACAGAACTGTACAAAATTCACTTGAAGCTACTCAAAGTCTGGATTGTTCTTAATATAGAAGGTGTCCATCTGGAGAAATGTAATTTCTTCCCCCATTTTAAAAAGACAGCATAGAGAAGATATCCCAGGAGGTCCATTTGACTTGAGAGACCATTGTTTACTCTTTTTTTGTGAGGAAATTCTTCAGAAATAGCTTTTTGTTGTAGAGGTAAATGGAAATTCAGCTGTTTAAAAGCTAAAAGGCTGTGATATATCCTGCTTCCTAACAGCAGCTTTGCTTACTGACATTTAACCATAAAGGCTTGCAGTGACTAACAAGTACCTGTAAAAGAAGCAGGAAATAAAAAATGGGTTAGAATAATCCCCATTTAGCCTTAATGCATTAGAAGTTCCTAAGCTATATGAGTTAAGAGTCCCTAGGTTGTTGACAAGCTTATACCCTTGTAAGGAATATAGACTTCACCATCCAATAATATTGCATCAACTCTGTTGCTTTGATGTACCTCAAACTTGCTTATGCATTAAAGTAAAAGTTCTAGTGTGCTCAGGGATCAGATTCTGGGAATCATCCCTCTGGACCATAGTCATAAGGATTTTGTGTGAGGGCTGAGCCAACATGTGAATATGCTCTGGACATTTTTGTGTTTATAACCTTGAAAGTTTTGAATTCATCACAAAACATCTCTTTATCTTGTGCATCTCCCTTTAAATAAGCTGAATAATGTACTATCGTTGGAATGTGTGTACCTGGTTACCAGAGTTTTGTTGGGTTCTAATGCTAAGAAATTGAGGTTGGTTCTTCAAATTTTCATTATGTGGGCTTTCTACAATAGTAAGACCTTCCCAAATCATTCTTCAAGGTTCTGAGATATTATCTCTTTATCTGTGCAGAATTATATGAACAGAAATGGCCTTTCAGCCTCTTGGGAAGTAGTCAATGCATCTCTGCCTCCTTTGGTGGAGGCTCTCAGCAGTTTTTGTCGGTGGTTTGGAAAAGACTCAGACCTGGTTGGCCACATTAAAGTCTGATTTTCCTTCAACTGAGTTTAATCTACATTGTGAGCCTGAATTCTGCCTGGAGTAAGACGAAAAGAATCAATTCGGAAGAGATGTCAGAGAGCACAAACCTGTGCAAAACTCAGCTTACACTGGGCTCCGTTGATTCCTGGCTAGCCATTTTTTGAGATAAATACCTGCAGTGGCCACATTATTGTAGCCTTGCATACAGTAAGGCCAACTTGGACAATTTCCCTGGATTCTGCTCCTCACCAGGATTCCTGGCTGTGGGTGTTCACCTGCTTTCCTACAAAAGTCACAAAGCCCTGCCCAGGTGTGCATTCTTAATTGTAACTTGACACTCTGCACTTTACAATAAATTTTTAAAAAATAAAACAACAACAACAACAAAAAAACAGCATTATAAATGCCCACCCCTGCCTACATGTCTTGATGCAAACATCAGATTTCATTCAAAAGATCTATGTATCTTGCTTCCCAAATACCAGTGGTGCAAAAAGTTAAATAATACAAAGAAGACTTTTTTTTAAAGAGAAGCTCAAGTGTCTATCTCTTCAAGGAAAAAAAATATTGATTTCATTGTAAATCTAGGAAAGCTGATTCCAGATTTTCCTAATTCAATAAATTACTCATAGACTTACCAATAAATAAATATATACTCATTGATTCACGAAAATGCACTCCGCACCTCTCTGCCATAGTTAAATGTTGGGGGGGGGGGGCTTGAGATTGCCTGCTCCCTTGCATCTCTTCATCTGAAGATAAATGTGGAAGGGATGGGGGTTCCTTCTTCTCCTCGGTGCAGCATGCTGAATTTCTAACTTTCTCTCAGGTCTGAACACCCTCGGCAGACTCCAATGGGGGAGAGATTCAGAAAATTTTGGAATGTACCTAAAGACATTTCATCATTAAGCTATAATGCCATCAATTTGGTTTCATGTTACTATTCATTATTTATTTATTTATTTGAGAAGATCTTAATTATACATGACATAAAATCTATTTTGATAAAATTATGCAAACATAAAATTTTCTAATTATAATTCATAATTATTCTAATTAGGAATCCCATTTTTTGAGTGGGAATTATGGGGGCATTTTCTTATGTATATTCATATACATACTATCTAACTTATGTAAGATTCATGTTACTGTCTTTTCTATTCCTATCTCTGCTCCCATCTTTTAACATTTCTTTGGATAATCTACTAACATTTTTTTTTCTTTCTCTTATTATTTTGCTTTACCCCCCACATATCAGCAAAAACATGCCACCTTCATTTTTTAGGGATTAGCTTATTTTACTTAGCATGATAGTGTCCATATCCACCCAATTACTGGCAAATGTCATATAGTCATTCTTCTTTATGGTTGAGTAATATTCCATTGTGTGTGTGTGTGTGTGTGTGTGTGAATTTCTTTCTTTATTCAGCTGTTGATGGATATCTAGGTTGGTTCCATAGCTTAGCTATTATGAATTGTGCTGCTATAAATATTGATGTGTCACTGTAGGATGCTAATATTAAGTATTTTGAATATATACTGGGGAGTGAAACAATTAGTTAAAATGCGGTTTTATTCCTAGTATTTCTGAGGGATCTCCATAATGTATTCCAGAGAGATTGCACAAATTTGCAGTTCCACCAACAATGTGTCTTTTTTTCCATACATCCTCCCCAAATTTGCTATTACTTGTATTCTTGATAATTGCCATTATGATTGGAGTGAGATAAAATCTTAGTGTAGTTTTAATTTGCATTTCTCTAATTGCTAGAGATGTTGCTTTCATGGTGTTTTTGACTTTTGCTTCTCAGCAACAGCATCCATGGTATTTTGGGGACAAGTTTTGCTCCATTTATAAAGTGAGAACAATATTTCTCTTAACAATTGGCTGGAAGGCTTAAGGCACATGACCATGAGTCCAGGGATGCCCAGTACACATTGTCCTGTCCATGATAATGAGAACAATGGTTATCAAGTGAGAAGAGGAAAGGAAGTCAGAGAGCAGAAAAGAAATGAAAAATTTTGAGGCCAAAATCCACACCTTTTTCAATGAAGTGTAGGTGAATGGGAACCAGGCCTGGTCCTCAGATCTTGATGAGAGGGATGGGTCATTTCCCTAAAGGCCAGTTTTCTAGCTAAGCCAAGCTGACACTGTTACTAATGTTCTCATGATCTTGCAAGCTATGGTTTGTCATGTGTCTCTGGTAGTCACAACTTGGCATCAGTACCCTCTGGAATATTGAGATTAAATTAATGCAGCCATCCCTTCTTGGCACATTGGTCAAGGTGCTGTGTTTAATGTTGGCAAAGACTCTTGGTCATGGTAGATAAGGCCCACACTCCCCTAGGATTTTTCTGGCTAGTGTAGGTAGCAGCCCTAACAAGGAAGGGGACAGGGCTTTAGGTTCATATTAGTGTTAACAAGCATCATGCCAAAATATGGCCTTAAGCAGTGCTGATGAATAGACTCCCTTGTGGGATCCTGCTGAAGAAGATAAGCAGAAGGAAGAGAGTCAGAGAAAGAGACCGAGAATTGTGGCCATAGCTGGTAGCATGGTCTGATGATCTTGAGTTTCCTTACAATACTAGAGGAGGAGCAAGAAGTAAAGAGTTCACTTTTGAATATTCACTCTGAATTGTAAAACCCTGTGGTCAGTGTATTGTGTATAGTGTGCATATGTACAACTCTAATTACCAATATAAAATGTGGGGAAGATGAAGTTTATAGAAGCCTTGGGATGACTTAATTCTGGCTATGAGTTGGAGCCCGAAATTGAGAGTCCTAAAGATTTGCTTCTTTCTTCATGTATTGCTATGAAAATAATATTAAAAGTGACATTTTTGCCCCTGGGATATTGTGAAGATGAATTTACTCCAAGGCAGATTTTATGTATTTATTTTTCTTAGAAATTCAAAATAAAGGATTTCCATGGAACACAGGCACAGTGCCTATTGTGTCCAATGGACACATCAACTCTAAAGTGCTTGCTTTTTTTCTGTATTATATATACATGTTTTTCAGTGGGCATATATTTTTAACCAGTAATTTGTTTCTAGTTTCAGTCAAATCATTCTTTACTAGATTTATGATTCATATTAAGAACCACATCAACTGAGGTATATTTCTTGAGTGAGTAAAATAGGTATAGCCAGATAGTGGATTCCAGTTGATGGGGTGTCAGAGCAGGGATCACTTCTGATTGGCCAAATGTACTTTTGTTTCTTTAGGTTTAACAGGATAGAAGGGAAGAGATAAAAACACTTCTCATTTCTCCTTGGTTGAACTAGCAGTGGTCTTATGGGGCCAAGCATCCATCAGAGCTCCCTGTGCTGGAGATTGCAGGCTCAAAATAATCTTCTTACAAAATCCTGGTGGTTGTCCATCACAGAGGTTTCCAATTTGTGTTGGTAAATCTCTAGCATGAAACACCTAACATGCAAACATTTGTGTCAAAGTGATGGGAATTTGCACCAATCTTGTGGAGACATCTAAATTAAACCAGGCCTCACAGACTGTAGATTATGCCCATCCTGACCTTTTTGACCATTTAGATTCTGCAGAGGGGACCAAGGGCCTTTGCTGCTCAGGAACTAGTCCTGACTTTATCTCCTGGTGGACTTACCTGCTAGAGTGTGAGGAGAAAGACAGTTACAGTGTTTAGATCTATCTTATGCTTTAGCCCTATGATTTTTCCTGAAAGAACTGGAGACAAAGTCCCTGAAAATCTTGACAGAGTAGCTGGAGTAAGCTCAATGTAGATCATGGAAACTTTTAAAATGTTTAGTGATAAAGAGCTGGTACCTTCTAGAAAATTTAGATAGCAAGAAGACCCCCATTTCAAACCCCAATTTTTTGTAATCAGGTCAAAAAAGACTTCAGACATATCACTCAGAGTAATAGGTATGAGTTCATTGAAGGCATAGACATGGAAAGGGGAGTCTCTCAAGAGAGATAATGGGTCCTCTCAGAGAAAAGAGAGACAGTGTGCATTTTCTGCACTTTACTTTTATTGAGGATCCCAAATTTTCAGAGAGTTCCAACCAGTCCTACCACTTGAGTTTGAACTGACAGCTGGATGACATCAGATTGTCAGGTCCCCACTTCCATGGTAACTCTCAGATTTTATAGTTAGGAGAAATTTTACTAATCTCTCTGGTGTGTTGAAAGAGTCACAAAATTCCTCTCTTTAGGGTAACTTTTGTTTCTCTTATCAACATTATTTCAGGCCTGCTTTTCTCTTGTGAAAACAGACAGTTTGCTGAACAATGTGACATTCCCTTTTCACTTAAGACAGGCAAGGCTGCAGGTAAATCATCTCTTGGAAAATAAAAATAAAGACACAGAGTGTGCACACACCATAGAATTATTCCCTGAACCTCATGCTCCCACCACTCACATCCACCCTCCATCATTTAGGAATATTCAGTTCAGCCTAAGTCATACTATGGTTGAGTATGGGATTCAAAAAGTGGGCCCCAGACTAACACCAATTTCACCACAGAACTGAATAGAAATGTGTATTCTTAGGTCACAAACAACACCTACAGTATTAGATTCAGAGTGGCTAAAAAAAATCTTAATTTTTATGATCCATTCAGGTGCATGCTTGGGGCTGACTTTCTATGGCCTGAGGAGAAAATGCTGCAGAGTGATATTGGCCAAATTATATTGCTATATTTTGTATAGTGTGCATATGTACAAATATGTAACATCTCTCCTCCAAAAACAAGAACTGTTTCAACACTTAAAATAATAAAATAAAACAACATTTTTGTGTTGACATCACTGACATCTGTGGCAGGTAGGTTTCCAAAATTGGTCAGTTCCAGCCAGGTGGACAAACCCTGAAATTCAAAGGCCTGGGAACCAGGGTTTCTTAGTGCTCAGGAGTCCAGGGAATCTTGTTGCAATGTCCCCTTTAAGATCCTCAACAATAGCATCCACACCTATTAGTCAAAAACCTGTAAACATTTTGAACTTTACTTCTCTTTCTGAGATAGAAACAAAATCCAATCTGTGGTTTAAGAAGTTTTAAAGGCCATGTCACTGTGCTTGACCAAAATTGGGAGGACCACAGTTTTCTTATATGAAGATCCTGGGTCATGGTGTCCAGATCACCTCAGTTGCCAGTTAAGGCCATTAGAGGGCAAGCATGCGTTTTTCTGCTGGCTCCAAGGGTTTGTTCCAGCCAGTCACTGGCTTCTCTGGGTTGCTCCTATCAGAGTCTTTGAGTTGTTACTGTTCTGAGGCTAATTTTACTGCAGTTACCAGGAACTGATATGAAGCCAGGGGCTTTGACTAGAGAGAGTGATGGCTGTAGTACAGTAGCAGGAAAATCCTTTGGAATGTTACAGGTCCTTCTCTCCCTGAAGGACAGCCTAATCATTTCCCCATAGCATGAATACCAGGGGGTAGCAGAGCTGTGGTCACAGGACATAATAATACCAATTGGGAGGAGGAGAGGTCATAAAGTGGTGACAGTCTATTTTTTTCTTTTAAAAAGTTTACTCTGATTGTAACAACACCCAGAATATATGGCCTGCCTTTTTTAAAACTTTAAAAACTTCATTGGGAAAGTAACTGGGTAGGTGGGAAGAGAACAAACATTTGAATTTTGGGTTTAAGTCTAGCTATACTACTTATTACTGTGGGCTTTTATCTGTGTCTGGGTCTCTTCTGTGACCCACATTGAAAGAAGAGAGTGTATGCCTTAATAAGGGTGCTTGCACACTTCCTACTTCCTAAGTGCAGTGGCCTTTCTCCTCTTCCACCTCTGATAGCCTTTTTTGTTCTCCACCATTGAGATGGGGAGGGACTAACAGAAAAAAGAGGGCTGGGTGCACCCCCAGCACCCAGACCCAGGAGTGTAGGCTATGGATGTAGTTTTCCTGGCTCTTTTGAGAAGCTTTACAAGTTTGGCATTGTTCTAAAACTGCCTTGGGTATGTTTTAATCAGATATGGGAGACTCATGGAAACAGGTATACCATCACAGACAGCTACAGTTTTCTATAAACAGTAGTGCAGAGCCTTGTGGGTAGCACCAGGTTTGCTCATAAATAGAGTGTGTGAAAACTGATGGAGAATATGGGAAAGAGGCTTCACTGTATTTGTTCAGGCAGAAAAGATCAGGCAACAAAAGCAGGTTTACATGGGATTAGCATGTTTCAATCATTTGAACATTACAGCTGGAGCTGTATTGCCTTATTTGGGGGGGGGGACCCTGAAAGACCACCAGGAGCAGAATCTGATGCAATCACACAAGAGTCTTTATTGCAAGCTCAAGTGGGGACTCACAACCATTTCCGACACAGTGGTCCCAAGGAGTGAGTCTGGGTTCTTTATTCAATGAGATTTTATAGATTTTGGGGGATACCTATGCATCACAATATCACACAGCAAATCATTCCACACCACAGGAAAATCAAACAAAACTCTTAACATTGATTAGCACATTCATTGGTGGGAAAAAGTTGTGTAGGGGTGATTGGTTAGTAAAAGAGGGGGATTCATTTGAACTGATTGGTTTAATTCATGAGGGGTGTATGTGCTAAATTACATGGTTTCCTAACATGTTATCAACCAGGGAGACTACTGGAGGGTCATATGGCATCCCAAGTATTTTCCCTGTCTCATGCTGATTGGCGGTTGCTAGAGGGTTGCTATGGGTCCTCACCTAGCATAACTGAATCAGAGACATCTGCCCGAGAATGGAGTCCAGTAAACTGGAACAGCACCTAGGGAAATTAAAATGTTAATATGCCCAAGACCCGGAACCTATCCTAAGGAATTGTTATTGAAGTTGCTCCCAGCAAACAAAGAGGTACTAATCAAACCACCCCAGACTCTTTCTGCCTAGATTACTCCTTCAGTCCTCCTATCATTCATCTTTTAGTCTTCCCACCTGCATTCTATCACTGCAGAATAAAGGGGAAGAAAGTACAGGAATGTGAGAAGATTAAAAGAAGACCTTAGTTATATAAAAGAGAAGACCTCCCCCTTCCACGGATTCTACCTTTTGGGTCCCCTTCTTCCCCAGAGGAGAAGTCTTTTCTGCTATTCTTTAATAAAGCCTTCCACTTTCCACTCTACACTTGCTTTGACATGCTTCTCTGGTGTTATACTTCAGCATTTGGGGAAGCAATGACTCATCACTGGTAAACAGTGGTAACAATTAGAGTAGGAAGAGAGTGTCCTGGGAGGGTGGGAGCCCAATAGGGAGGGGATCGGTGGGGTAGGAACTAGATTGGTTAATTTGCATATGGTGAACAAGTTGGGTAGATGGCTGACTCTAGGAATTAGCTACACCCAAGAGGGCATGGCCTGGGTACACTGTACACCCCTGTTATTCAAGTGTGTAAGGGAACTGTCTGCTGCACTGCTCAACATCAAGGCCAGCCTGTGCAAATTATTGAGACCCTGTCTCAAAATAAAATATAAAAAGGGCTAGGGGTATTTTTCAGGTGTAGATCAATTGTACTATGCTTCTGAGTTCAATCTCCAGTACCTTCCCCTGCCCCCAACACACACACATGCACCCCCCCACACACACACACACAGAAACACACACACAAGCAGCCTAGGTAGTCATGCCCTTCAGGGTAAGCAAAGCCCCATTGTCAAATGCGGCAGTCCGGCTGAGCACAATAACTGGGAGGTGACAATCAACTAGAAGGTTGAAGTGAGAACTGCTTTATTGTGGGGAAACTCAGTGGGAACTGAGCGGGAACTCAAGGTAGCAGGCACCCAAGGTAGCAGGCACCGCTTATTGCTGTACAGCAGAGGTATATATACCTAACTGATTACACACAGCTTGACTCAATTAACATCATCTAGATACAGCAGTCAGTCAATAAGGAATCCCCATCAACTTAATGGCTCGGTGGTATTGCCTCACAGACCACTCCTCCTGGCAAACTGCCAGGTGCCATCTTGACTTGTTTGCAGCCCCCAACAGTGAAAGAAACATGAGTCTCAACAGTAAAATCTCTGGCTAACACAAGAAGTTTGCTTCCCCAAAAGGAAGAAAGTGACTCTGCAGTTGCTCTTGGCAGCCTGCTCTCTACTCTCTCAGGCCAGGGCCTGTGTTTATGGTCTTCTAGGTCACATGCTTCATGGACAATAAGCAGAATTATGAGTGACTGCCAAGCAGCAGGACTCCTTGTTTTAATGGAGTATCTTCCAGTGTGACATAGGCTTGGCCAGCTGAGCAGAGAATGTAGATGCCTGTCTCTCCTCTGTCATTTGATCCTCAATCTGTCACCAGGAGATGCCTGGCTGGGGTGAGCTTACAATGTTTGTGATAAGGACAGACTTCTCAGGTTAAAAGAAAAAAGCAGTAGTCTAGTTTTACATGACACTGCATCTCACAGGAGCTTTTATTCTCTCTGATGGCACCTTGGAAGGGAAAGTGAAGCATGGCAGAGACCACTCTGGAATGTGCAGCATCAGAAGTCAACATATTTTCTCTGCAGCTGGAAAGAGACTGTCTCAGACAACAACCTCTGGCATGGGGCAGTAGATATGATGGCTCTGCATGCAATTTATGTGTGTGTGTGTGTGTGTGTGTGTGTGTGTGTGTGTGTGTGTGTGCAGGTGAAGTGCTCAATGAATCACTGTGTATTCTTGGGATAGAGAAGAGGGGAAGACTACTTCCTAAATAGAGTTTTGGCTTAGGAGGAATCTTGCCTGATCTGGCTCGACAACAACAACTGAACTTAGACTAGAGAACTTTGGGTAGGATGGTAGAACTCTGACGGAGTGACTGTAGCACCACCATCAGACCCAAATTAGTAAATCTCCAGTCTGTAGGCTTTAGGTTGCTTCTGAGAATATACTGGGTGTCTTCCCTCTCCTCTTCTTTTGTTTTTTCCTCCCTTTATCAATAGTAGGAGACCCCTAGTAAGAAGACAATCCCTGTTCTTAAAGCACTGGAAATAAAATAAGGAACTAGAAAAGGCCCAGTGCTTTCCTGTGCAGCATTATGATCTAGGCCAGGGTATCTGAGCCTCAGCATGGTTACTCTTAGAGGCTAGAGGCTGCTTTTGATTAGGAACATGCCCATGATGTTGTGTAACAATTCTGTTCCCTACATACTAGATGTCTTACAACCAACCCCTGCAATTTTTGACAATCAAAAATGCCTCTAGACAGGCCCAATGTCCCCTAGATGTGACCACTTTCCTGTTTGAGAACTGCTGAGTAGTGCAGCAGACAGCTAAGGCAACACCTTCAGTGGAGTTTGCATGGATGTCTCTGTGCCTACTTGGCACAAACACACACACACACACACACACACACACACACAAAGAGAGAGAGAGAGAGAGAGAGATTAAAAGAAATTGGCTTACACACTAGTGGAGATTGGAAAGTCCAAAATCTTGAGGGTGAGTCAACCTGCCAGAGACCCCAAAAGAGCCAATGTTTAGATTGTAATTCAAAGGCAGAAAACAGGCCTAGCCTTAGTCAGAAGGCTGTCAAGCAGAAAAAAATTCCCCTCCTAACTAGAGAGAGTCATACTTTGTGTTCTATTCAGGCCTTCACTTGATTAGATGATGCCACTCCACCAATTTAAGGGATAATTTAATCCAAAAACACTCTCACTAAAACACTCCACATAATATTGGATCAAATATTTGGGAACACCAAAACCCAGAAAAATAAACCCACAAAATTAACCATTACAATTGAAAAATCTTTTCACATTGACTTTGTTCACTGAGAATATGCACTTGAATTTCCTTTCTGTCTTGTCATGGTTTAAGAGCTCAGTTTCTCTTAGACTTGAATAATATTCCATTGTCTTCATGCACTATAATTTATTTATCCTTTCACCTACTGGAAAGATCTTGGTTGTTTCCAAGTTTTGACAATTATGAATAAAACTGCTATTAACATCCGTGTGAAGGTTTTTGTGTAGACAGATGTTTTCAATTATTTTGGGTAAATACCAAAAAGTGTGACTGCTAGTTCATATGTTAAGAATATGTTTAATTTTGAAAGAAAAAATTTTGTTGTTTTAAGCCACCATGCTTGTGGTAATTTATTGCACCAGTCCTAGGAAACTAACAACCATCCCCATGTGAAATGAAGACAAGATAGAAATATGTATCTAGCATTGTGGGTTCAATAGAAGCAATGCCTTAGTATTTAATGGAGAAGAATTTGAAAATGGCCTTTGGCTAGGGAAACAACTTATTAGAAATAGCACGTTATTTAAGATCCTGAAAAGGTACCTTTGCAGGACTTTTTTTCTACATGAATTTTCTCTTATATCATAATAAAGTTTCTCTAGCATCAGAGGTTAGAGTCTTTAATAGCACAAATAATAGCTAACATTTACATATTTTTATAGTTTAGAAAGTACTCTCTTTCTGCATTGACTCAGTTCCTAATGACAACACTGGAAAATTGTCAGTACTTCCCTGTATGGGAAGTCCCAGTACTTTGAAACATATATGTGAAGCCCAGCTCTGATGCTTATTATTTGGATAAAGTTGACCACCTCTGAGCCTCCATTTTGTCAACTACAAAGTGTGACTAATACAAATACTCAACTAAATAAATAAATAAATAAATATGTGGATTATGGCATAGTAAGCACTCTATAAATGTTCATGGAATTTATCATTATTGCTATAGTGGTACTTAATCACTGTAATTAATATTAAAAATATAAAACAACCTAAGGCCAAGCAATTAAATGACTTGCCCTTGATCAAATAGTTTTGAATGGTATGTATCTGACTCCAAACTCCTTCACTATGCAATTCTCTATATTAGGAGGGTATAATATATATTTAAACTTCTGTAAAAGCTATAACTTTAAACATATATTATGTATAAAATAATGTAGACTAGTTTTCAAGACTCTTCAAGGCTCTGGTATGAGTTATCAGGTACTCATATACATAATTCATGCAAACAACAGCATTTTGATATGGTCTAAAAACTGCAAAATTGGCCCAGGACAAATCAGAACATGTGTTGCTTTGTTTTCCTTTCCCAAATGACATTTAATATTTTGGGCAACAGACTAGGAAAGAATTGTACAAATACATTACAGTTGTAGAAAACACATGAATATATTTAAATATATATACCTACCCATATGTACAGAATTATAGCTTTATTTTATTTTTCTTTTCAGGACAGCAATTACTATCACATCACAAATAACATGGATAGTTACCATGGTGACAGTACTAAATGCTGAAGATTTGCAATCTGTGCTTTTATTGTACACTTAAAAATTGAACTCTCACAATAACTTTGTAAAATATTTTACTATTTTTATTTATTTTAAAGATAGAGATTTAGATATTGAGGTTCATGGAATTCCCATGATCTCTAAGTCATTTGGCTCTTGACAGCAGAGTAAAGGCAGACTCAAACCTGTCTTGATTCAAATCTCAAATAGGGGTGTTTTGTCTAATGAAGTTATGCTGTTTAATACTTTAGTTAAGTTAGAATAAGAATGAAGTAAATTAAAGGCTAGGAAAACCTAATTACTTTACAAAGCCATACATTTATTCCTGATCTGAAGTCAACCCTGCAGTTCCACTTAGCAGTCAATGTTTCAGGTACTGGGCCAGTAGTGAATCTGAGCTTTGTTTCTGGGTGGTGGCCACAGGAAGCCTTGGTGGAATTTTCTTTTTATGGGGAGTGGGGGTGTGTGGGGAGTGGGGGTGGTTTATGCCAACTTAAACAAACATTGGATGTTCAGGAGATTATTCCATTGATCCATGAGCAAATTTTGAAACCAACAATGCTAAAGAAAAGTGCTTTAGAAAAATCATATTTAAAATATAAAAAATTAAAATTTATGCTACCCTCTGGGACAAATGCTACCTTCTAAAATAATAGAGAGAGAGAGAGAGAGAGAGAGAGAGAGAGAGAGAGAGAGAGAGAATCCATAAAGCCAGATTGCATATGGAGATGGGTGGTTTGCCAACAAAGGTATTTCAATATGTATAAGTGATCTAGTTCATTATTTTGACCACTTGTTTTATGAATGTTTATATTAAATTATCAGAAAATCATTTGTACAAAAATGAAAATAGAAGGTATTTCTATCCCCCCAAAGCTAGACATAGATAGTTTTCATCTATTTTTGTCCAGAGAATTTAGTAATAGAGTTTTGAATTCCAAATTATCAGAATATAAAAAAAGATTACTAAAGTTTTGTTTATTAACTAGTTCTTTAGCATAGTAAGTTGTTGGTTGTACATTTTAGTGAGTTTAATCATGACTCTCCAGATACTTGGGTGTATCTGAGTTAAAAGACATTTCTGAAACAGTAAATTTAATTTGAAAGTGCATCAACACACACACAAAGGAGAGATTGGTGAAGCCAAAATGGCTGGTACCTCTCAGTGGGCAATTGGCAGTTTGTGCTTTCTCTGGATAATATAATTAACAAAGTCCTTGGAGGACTAGGACTATTGAAGATCTGTCCATAAGTTGAACAATACTGCTGTCAGAGAAGAGGGAATAGAAAATAGAGACATTTTAAAACATTTCAGAAACATTTCAGGAATTTAAATTTATGGTATACAGATTCTCAACTCATTCCTATCATTGTTCCTTCTAGATTTTATATGCCTGTAAATCCCCAGTGGATCATATTAAAAATAATTTCTGATTCAGTAGGTTTGAAGTACGGTCAAGATTCTTCATTACTAACAAGCTCCCAGGTAACATCAATGGTGTTGGTGTCCAGTCATTAACTGACAGATCTACACAGTTCATATGGAACTAAGAAGGGTTCTCCTAGGACATGGGATATTTAGATAAACCTAAAACAGACCTGGATAGAGTAGGATGTTGAGTCATTCTTTATGACTACATTTTAAATACAAGAAACCATGTAATTACTGAGTTTCAAAAAAAAGAATTTCTAATCATTCTCAGGTATATGTTAATAAATCAGAGCAATGGGCACAAATGTAGGTTCACTTGATAGTGCATTAAGATGCTCCTTCTTTGAAATTCTTTCCTAGGTAAAAATGAACACCTTCACTGAATCACCTCTGATCTACATCTAGTTCCAGTTATTAACCTTTTAAATGGTATAAATATGTTAGAAATAATCATTCTGTAAACAAACAGCTTTGCATGTTTAAATAAATTACAAAATTTAGAATACTAAAGTGCAAGATAAATATTCTACTAATATTTATATAATGTAAACACTGAGCAAAACTCTTTAACATTCCAGTCTTTACCCTGGTTCAAAGTCAGACTTTTGATAGAGGAATTTGAATACTATAGTAGACTAAAAGTAACTTTTGCAACTATAAAACCCAAACCCAAATCATCATTTTATATGCCTGAAAGAAGAAGTGTATTGAGCTCAAGTTATAAATATAATTTAAATCTTTCCTCACCTTGATTTCTGTCATTTGGTAAGATCTTACAAAAAATACAAAGAAGCAAAGAAAAATACTTTTAAATAAACCAATCAACCCAGGATAAGAGATATTGGAACTATTGGAACTGCAAAGAGTATATGAAGTTAGCAATACACGGAATAGAATGCCACAGCTTGAATATCTGTATCTCTCCAAAATTCATGTCGAAACTTAATCCCCAAAATGGTGATACCAAGAGGTACAACCATTTTGGATTCAACTATGAAAATTCTTCCCTCATGAATGGTATTAATGCCCTTATTAAAGAGGTTTCAGAGACATGCCTGGCTTTTCTTTCTCTTCTACCTGTGAGAACACAGCTTTCATCTCATCCACAGGTTCTAGCAACAAGGTACCATCTTGAAACAAGAAAGCAAACCATAATTTACAAATTACCTAGTTTCAGATATTTATTTGCACCAGCATCAATGGACTGACATGAGTTATTTACAACACAGTGGCTGGCTTCTCACAGAGAAGATGAGGGAGGGAAGGAGGTAGAGAAAGGAAAAAAAACAGAATCATTTTGTAACTGAAGCTCTTAACTTATGTCCCATCATTTCTGTCATATTCTTTGTTAGAAGCAAGTCACAACATCTACCTTACACAAGCACATGAATACCAGGAGGTGAGGAACACTGAGATCCAATATTAGATACTTGTGATACAGATTGTCTAGCAGACGTAGGGAGTTCCTAAGAAAGCAGCTAGAAATAATGCTTAAAATAAAATCCCTGAGAGAAATAACCAAAGCACCTAATTTTTTTTCAAAATCCATTTTAACTATTACCATCCATAAAAATTTTCATGACTTTCCCTGCCTCTCATCATAAAAGAGAAGTCTTTACTGAATTTCCTGTAGTGCCTAATGCCATCTCAACCCTAATATCTATTACAATGCATCATACCCTCTTGTTAGCTCTGAAAGAAGACACAAGACCTGGTTACTGTCACTAAGCCCTACCCACACCTTTCAAAATAGTGCCTTAGCCTTATTAGTTTCTACCCAAATAACCTAATTAGAATAAACCATCTGTTTCCTGATGGGACCCTGATCAACACAGCTTTCAATGCAATCAAGAGCTACCCTACTCTGGAATTCATAACAGGAAAAAAGAATAATAAAGAAATAAAAAAGAATCCTGATGTTGTTGGATTGTATGTACTCTAAAATTGTGAACAAAAACAAACAAGCAAGCAAGCAAGCAAACATGGCCCCATGGCCTCATGAAGCTTATGGTTAAATAACTACCTTTTAGTCATATATGGACATTTGTATTTCTTTGTTTGGTTTTCTAAAGGAATAGTTTTTAAAAAGCTATTTGTAAGATACAATGTGAAAAGAAAACCTTATTAAATTGCAAATAAATTATCTCAAGTTTAAGAGAAAAGAAGGAGGGGGATAAGACCGAAAATTATACCTTATAATTTGTGATAGCAAATGCCATGAGTGATCATGGTCAACTCACTACTACAGAGGAAAGGAAGAAAACAAACTGAAAACCAGCCAAGAAAACAGTATGCACTTATAGTAAGTTAGAAAGCCACAGCTCAACATAATAATACTAACTAGGAGCAAATGTGAGGCCCTACACTAAGTCCTTCAAGTGTTTCATTACATTTAATTCCCACAAAGTACTCTGGAGCTAGTACATACAATTAATTTCTAAAGATGGGGAACTTTAGGCACAAAGAAATTCAGCAACCTGTTACAAACAATCAAGAAGTGAGGGATTGGGATATAAGCCCAAGACACCTCCTCTTAATCATGTTTTGAAATTAATCAAGGATAAAGTAAAGCACTGTTTTACATAATCTGGAGGATCATTCCAAAATACTATTTCTAAAATACTTGCTCATCTAGTACAAAATGGCTTAGGGTAAAAGGTCTTTAAAATACTTTTATGCATCATTCATAAGCCAAAGTTCATTATTTGTTGGAGCAAAGAAGTAGAAAACCTGAAATAGTTTTTGATTCACCACCTCTCTCTTCTGCCCTCAGATTCGAAGGTGTTCATGACACATTCTGATGTAAAATCCCATGTTGTGTTGGAGAACCATGATGTCTCTTTTCCTGACTCTGCATACTGGCAGGGTAAAACATATGGAAAAATAATTTTCCTCCATTTGCCTTCTTAAATACTTCCCTTATTTAAAGGCCTACTAATCATCTATTGGCAATGTTTTGTTCACTCTGTCAGACCAAAGCCTCAGGAATCCATTTGCTATGGACAATTCCAAATGGACTCAATAGCCATTTAGCACCTTTTCCACTGATGAACTGTATGGAGTTTCTTAGTCTCAGAAGCTGGGGGATTTGCATATTTTGTTTTTATTCTTTTACTAATGGCCAGAAGTAATGCTATCCTTTATTTATCCTGTTTTCTTCACATGTGTAGACCTCACATTTTGTTTCACCTCAGTAACAGTGAGGAAAGGCTTTTAATATTTAGCAAGTCTGAGTTGCCTATTGTCCATGATAGCTATTACCCAATTCCATTTTATGACAAGTTTAGAATAATTTTTTTAATGTTATGAAGGGATTAATAACAAGAAAATTGGCATGGCAATTGCAATCAGCAAGCTACAATCGACAAGACTTGATATTCTCCAGATGTAAAATTTGTCCTCTATCATCTGAAGCCCTCCACAATATAGATGTGTGACATCAGTGAAGGCCAGTATTTAGATAGTAATTAGATTTATGTGGAAACATATGGACTGTGCTCCCCACCCGCTTTACCACTATGAGAGAAAGAATGATTTGGTGTGTACTTTTACACTTTCTAAAAAGGATGTGGAAATAAAACCTTATTTACTGGAAAAGCTCTTAAGAAGAAAGAAGCCATGAGTTTTTTAAGGCAAAACTGTCTTAGACTTCTCCAGTGGTTACAACCCCAGAATCAATGGAAACCTCACAAATTAGGCAGCGCCTCTGCTCTACCATCACAGTGGTCATTTACATTGAAGTATGGAATGATCTAAGACATGCTTCATCTGTCTGACAGTTTGGCCTAACTGGGCTATCAATTGTTTTTTTCAGTTTCCCTGCTCCAGTTACCATGTCTGTGCAACAAATCACTTTAAAAACACTTAGTGGTTTGAAACAAGAATAATCATTCATTTTCTCTCATGATTTTGTGGGTCAAGAATCTAAGAGAAGCCAATATGGGCCTTATGACTTGATATCTCTAATGAGGTTGTAATCAGACAGTGGCTAGCACTGATATCACTGACACCAACTTTATTCTAATATTTTAATACCTTATATGGAACAGATAAAAGCTAGCACAGCTGAGGTTCTTTTGGACATTTTTTTCCAGTGTAGGGACTTAAGTGTAAGTGTATTTTTTTTTACTTGTTGATTCAATGCTCTCAAAATACATATCCCAAAAGGGAGAGAGCCAGGCTAAGAAGACATAGTGTAACTTCACTATTAGTTGATGCAGTGACAATAGTCAACCTGGGTTAGGGGTAGGGGAAGGGAAAGTCAACCCATGTTACATTGTAAGAATATATAGGATGGTCATTTTGGAAAATGTGACATCCTTTCAGAACATATGTCCCTGACAAAAATAATAATATTCTACTTATGATGGCAGATTTTTAATATCTCACAGTAACAACATTTTGTTGACTAAGGACTTGTGAAGTCAACTAGAATATTTTAGATGCTCAGTTTTTAGATTGTTGAGTTAATCTAATTGGGAACAGAGTCAAGCTCTCAACTCCTCATAAAAGATCCAGGAAGGGCTAGGTTGTAGCTCAGCGATAGAGCACTTGCCTGGCATGTGTGAGACACTGGGTTCGTTTCTCAGCACTGCATATAAGTAAATAAAATAAAGTTCCATCAACAACTAAAAATATAAATTTAAAAAAATCCATGAAGCTTGCATGGTCAGGGAAGACTCATAAAAATGAGAAATAAATTCATTGTGATCATCTATTTTGTGTCAACTTCTGCCATATATTACTTCCTTAAATTCTGATACATATTAATTGAGTAAGCATTTATTAAATGTCTCTAATATTTCAACAATGAGATGTTTATAAGAAAGAGAAATAGGATAGACTGTGAGTTCTTGAAAAATGGAACAATCAGGGATCATAATGTAAGCTTCATATTTTGTTCATTGATAGTTTAATTTGTAAGTATTTTATGCAATAATATGATGATAACTTAGAAATCATTGGAAAGACACAAGTCCTACATTACTTTAGACAAGGAATTAGAAAAGACTAGGCAGTGAAAAATGATAAAAATCTTTATTTGTACTCTTATGGGGTGGAATTTGAAGCAAGAATTAGGGTAAAGGGAAGAAATGCAAAAAGGAGAAAGCAAGATAATACCATACCTAAAGAGCAAAATCAAGGATGTACAATGGTCTTCATTCTAAGAGCAAAGAAGAGATACCAACTAATTTTTTATTTAAGTGTTAAGTCAAGCTTTCAGTACTTTCTTTCCAAAACAACAGTCACACATTAATCATCATCAAATAAGAATAGTCTTGTTTAAATCTGTTTAGTATAAAAAAATACAAGTCTTTATAAGGAAAGAAAGATATTACCCTTGTTTAGAAGCAAAATGAAAGAATATTATGATGTTTTTTGAACTAACAGGCACTGAGGCATGCTTAGCTTTTTATTTCCCCTATTGCTTAGTTTCATAGATATAACTCCATCTCAATTTCTTTACAATAATAGGATGAATAGGAGATACAGAAATAGTAAGCATTTGGGTTTTAAAATTTTATTTATATGTGAACACTGGGAACCTCACTTCTATGACAAGTAAATTCTGTACAAAACAGTTTAGATGGAAATGAAGGTTTATATTAATAATGATACCTATTATTTTTATTGATGTGTGTTAGTTTCTTTGATTAAATGTACTTTATTTTATACTACTAACCTATTAAGTAGGTACTTTCATTTCTTTTTAGAGACAAAGAATCTAAAGGACAGAGAAAGTAAATAGCCTATACAAAGTACTGAGTAAGAAAATGCAAAAGGCAGTATTTGAACCTGAGTCAGCTGACTCACTTCAAGACTGTCTTTCAGAATGGAAAAATTTATGCTTAGAGTCATTATTCCATTGGGAATATAATTTGTATTAATGCAGCTAACTACTATGATGACACATCAATCCTTAACCTAGTATCTCTGGGTTTTTATTTTACCAGCTAGTCAGACTTAGGCAAGTTAGTTAACCTCTCTGTTACAAAGTTATTTTTTTGGAGATTATATGGAATAATTTGCATTAAAAAATTGTAAAGTGGTTTTCATAAAGTGACCCATAAAGATGGTATTGTTACTACGACACTACTATTACTTTTAATGTACTAACATTGCTTTACTATCTCTATGTGTTTATAAGATTACTGCCTTGTTTGGTGATCCACCCTGGTCTAGGAGCAAAGGAAAACTTTCTTAGGATAATTAAGTTTGGCATTAATAACTAGTTGATCTAGTTAGTGGGCTTTAGCAACGAAAGAACATTGATAACTAGCCATCAGAACTAGCTTTTAAAAGGACTGATAAGACATAATTTTTATTTGTTCACATATAAATAAACCACAGTGAAACTGCATGTCACTTACAACCACAAGAATAGGATCCTAATTAAGTTATACTCCATGTATGTATAATATGTCAAAATATACTCTACTTTCGTGCACATCTAAAAAGAACAAATAAAAAATTTAAAAAGAAAAGTCAAAAGGAATTATACCACCAAAAATAACTTGGTGAGTTTGAACTTGCTGCTTGCAGCCCCATCATATACTGGGTTGATTATTCAGAAACTCATTTGTGATTCTGCACAATGCATCTCTGTCTCTCTTTTTCATTTTTTAACCAATTGAGGCAAATTGAAAGAATGATTACTAGTAGGGGATGATTTTTGTGTGTGAAAAACTAGAAAGAAGAGAAATGACTAGGAAGGGGAAATTCCAAAATGTCTATCCAAATCATAAAGAATTATAATTACAACTAAAAGAAATATGATTTAGATTCCTCATCTTATCCTTAAAATTGAAGTTTTCAGATGATATATATTTCACCTTGTTAAATCTGAATTTTAGATAAGCAGCAAATATTTATTTCTATCTACCAAATATCTTCTGAGATTCATACCATAAGTAGTTACCTAATGGCCTCAGTTATTTTCATACTTACCATTTTTGCCCTAGAATGTGAGGCAGCAAGGGAAGCAAGGCTTTAGAAGTACAGAGCCTTTGGCTGAGTGTGACACCAAGTAATGAGTCACATGAAGTTTACAAACTGAGCTCTGATTCCACTCTATCTCTAAACTCCTGGCCATGAACCCTGATTCCTATTGAAACCAGAAATGTGTTGATTCTGTAATTCTTCCCTTTCCCTTTCTGTGACTGATTTCCTTTATTTTCTTTTGAATATCCTTCTGATTATCTTCTACCCATCAGAGTCCTGAATATTCTTCAAGGTCTATCTATAATGGCTGATTCTCTACTTATCCTATGGCATACAGTTGTGTAGAAATGGTGAGGATTTGCAGTGGAATCTCAGCAGAACTGAGGTATGTTCTTACAGAGCCAAGGTGGTTGAGAGTTAAGTGAACCTTCGCCATTGTCTTACCCATCATCATCTAGATACACAAAGTATGATGACCTTGGAAGCCATGTGTGGAGCCATAACTTTGAATGATACTTGGTTCCTCTGTCACACTTTTGGAGAAGTACAGGATGGTCAATAAACATGGTTGGCTAAGGAAGAAAATTATCTCTAAAATAAAAATTTTAAAATGCTTATGAAAATTTAAAGAGGACACAAAAATGGAAAGATATCCCATGTTAGTGAATTGAAAGAATTAAATTAAAATGTCCTTACTACCCAAAGCAATCTACAGATTCAATGTGATACACATAATATTCCAATTGCAGTCTCCACAAAGATAGAAAAAACAAACCTAAAATTTAGATGGAACCACAAAATACTCCAAATAGTTAAAGGAATCTTCAGCAAAATGAAAAAGCTGTAGGTGTTACAATATCTGATCTCAGAACATACTACAAAATTAAAATAACGAAAATAACATGATATTGGCAGAAAAACAGACACGTAGATCAATGAAAAATAAAAGAGAACCCAGGAATAAATCCACATGTCCATGGCCAAATGATCTTTGACAAAGGTGGAAATTGGATAATGGACACTTGCGTTAATAAATGGTGCAAGGAAACAGGACACCCATATGTAAAAGAGCAAAACTAGACTCATATCTCTCACCATATATGAAAATAAATTTAAAATGGATTAAAGACCAAAATGTAAAACATGATACTACAAAAATAATAGGGGAGACACTTCAAGGCATCTGTGCAAGCAATGATTCCTGGATAAGACCCCAAAGTTTAAGCAAGAAAAGAAAAAAATGTACAAATAAGATTATGTCAAATAAAGAATCTCCTTCATAGCAAAGGAAATAATCAACAGAGTTAAAAAATAGCGTACAAAATGGGAGAAAATATTTGCAAACTAATCATCTAACAAGAAGTTAATATCCAGAATATAAAAATAACTTAAGAAATGTGGTGCATATATTCACCAGAGTATTATTCAGACATGAACAAAAATTGACTTCTATCATATATGGCAGCATAAATGGAACTGGGAAGCATTATGACAAGTGAAATAAGACAGGCTCGGAAAGACATGCTCTCTCTCATATGTGAAAAAAAAAGTTGATTTCATAGAGAATGAAAGAGTAGTCACAAGAAGATGGGAAGATGAAAGAGAATAAAAGGAGGTTAGATAATAGGTATGAAAATACAGTTAAAAGCCAGGTACAGTGGTGTATGCCTATAAGCCCAGCAACTCAGGAAGATGATGTAGTAGGATTTCAAGTTCCAGACTAGCAAGAGCTTTAGCAACTTAACAAGCGAGACTCTGTTTCAAAATAAAATATAAAAAGTATTGGGGATTTATTGGTAGAACACCTCCATGTTCAATCCTCACTACCAAAAAAATAAAAATTAAAAATAATAAGTAGAACACAAATGGCAAATGATAAAGAAAAGGAAAATGTTAATTACCCTGATTTGATCATTACACACTGTGTATAGGAATTA
Source organism: Callospermophilus lateralis (assembly GCF_048772815.1). Classification (NCBI taxonomy): domain Eukaryota; kingdom Metazoa; phylum Chordata; class Mammalia; order Rodentia; family Sciuridae; genus Callospermophilus; species Callospermophilus lateralis. Next base: position 1,163,146 of record NW_027516477.1, read on the forward strand.
ACACTCTGTACCTCAAAAATATGCACAATTATTCAAATTAGAACTTTACAGAAACAAAAAAAAGAACTTGTATCGCTTTCTGTATTTTTATCGGTTAGTGTTATACTAGCTAATATAGAATACAAGAATTGTATCCTACTTCATGAAGCTTCTGTTCATTAATTAAGAACACAATGAGAAACTAAGTTCAAATATATGTGACATAAATTTCACACTTAAAGGATTCACTGTTTAATAGGAAAGATAGGCATGCAATTATGGTAAGGAATAAGATATTTACAGACTTATGTGTAATTAAATTGTGATATTTAATTTAACCTGTTATTTCATTTGATCCTCATTTTTTAGATTATTATTATTCAATCAATAAAGAAACTGAGGCTTAGCCATGTTGTGCAATTTGCTGAAAGTCAGACAACTAAGTGTAGAAGTCAACCTTTAATCCCAGGCAATCAAATGTGTAGTCTCACAATGACTCAACACTGAAATTCAGTATAATGAAAGTTAGAGTAAGAACACAAAAGAAGGACTGGCCAGTTTTACTGAGGCAGAGTTGACCTAAAACTTTTTTTGGAAAAGGGGATCTGATTCTGAAGGGATGAGGAATTATAGTACCATAAAGGTCCCATGTGATGTACTGAGGAGTCTGTATCTACCTGAAAGGTGACAGAAACCATGGAAGAGCCAGGAGGAGGAGAGAGAGAGTCACCTTGTATTCTTCACAGGTTTCCTCATTTATTTTTTCAGAAAATACCCAGACTTGCTCTATCATGCCAAATAGTTGGTTCTTAGAGCACTGGAAGAATTCAATTTCTTTTTGTAGACTTTTCTGGAAGGATTATCCTTGTTCTGAACTCCTTGTTCTTTTTTGTTGTTGTTGCTTTCTTTTGCTGTTGGATCTCTGAGAAAACATTCCAGCCTGTCACCCTGTCAATAGCCAAATCAGGCTACTGATGAGAACAGCATGCTATAATAGTAATAGTAAAGCAAGGTTGTAAACCCTGCTTCAAAGACTTCACTTTGCTCTTGGCTATAACTGGGGAGAAGGCCTGAAGAAGTCAAGCCTACAAAATACAAAAGTGCAAAAAGACTTCCAATGGGTGAGTGGTTAGGCAGCACAGTGAGCCCTGGAAAGAACATCCCCGGCATAGCTCTCCACACATAGTAGGCATTCAATAAACACAGGTGGAATGAAGTGAGATCAAGAGAGACTTCTCCCCACCTCCACTGGAACTGATAGGAATTGCTCACCACCTTTACCTTAGCTGTGTTACAGGTTGAAGAGGGGAATCAGGCAGGTGGGCAGGAACAAAGGAGAACTTTTTAAAATAACCTTTTTTTTAAAATCCAGAATTACACTTCCAATTATCTCATTTGCCAAACATGAAATTCGAAATGAAACCAAATTGGTCTTTGTTAAGATCAAAGATTTGCTATTTTGCCTTGTAGGAAAAACCTCTCTCATATAAGCACTCCTACTTTTAGGAGAAATCTCTCTTCCCTCACTCATATTTGGCCAAATAAGTTTTGGTAAAACTTACATGAGTCAGTTGAATATAGAACACGGTAGAGTATTAGCAGTTTGTTTCCTGTAAGAGCCATTTGATTTTTCTGTACAATGTAGGCATTCAATAAAGTCTTGCTTATTAGAATAATGTAGGAGAGAGAACTGTGTGGTATTCAAATAAGACTACAAATTTAATACACTGAGTTGTGTGGTGTCCTTGTAGCAGACAATTTAAAGCAAGGGTAATAATTTAAGCAGTATTGTAGGTAACACTGACTTGGGGCAGGTGAGGCATGTCCAGATTTTTGCCTTGCCACTCACTTGTGGTGTGACCTTAAGCAATTTTCTCGGCGTCGCTATATTTTTATTTTTCTTTAAAATGAAAATAATTTGATCTACATCATAATACCATTTGAGAATTAAATTAGATGATATATGTGAAATACATATTTGATAAATATCAGTCACCCATTGGGCATTAAGTTTGAGTACTGTAAGCTCCAAGGACAAGTCACCAAGAATGACTCAATAATTAGACAAATGCATTATTCATGGCCTTAATCCATTTGGATTGATTAGTTCCTGTTACATTCCCTTAATAAGTATTTTACCTCTCACTTTGGCCTTAGGAAATCATTATGTCACATACTCTAATAATAAATTGATGCTTCTCAATTCTGACCTGACGTTATAAAGGAAAGTGTTGAGTTAAATTCAAAATATTCTAAGAAGAAAGCAGGTAATATTTTTCAGGTATTTCAATCTTGATCTTCCTTGAAAAAAAATTTTTGTACAAATCAAGTGGTAAACCACAGTTCATTTGTCCAGTTCACTTGCAAAAACACTGAAATCCCTGATGAGACTAGATTGTGTAGTAGCTCTGCCTCATTTAGAAGAATTGTGTTCCCAAAAGGGCAGAGGTTCAGATAAAAAGAAGTCTTATAAACAGGAGTGGTTTGTCGAAACGAACCAAGTAAGCATACAGACACCAAGGCAAAGGCTCCTAGAGCGTGGTTTGGGTGTGGCCTCCTGATGATGGCCAGCAGGGTCTTACATAACAAGGATCCTGTTTCACTCCAGCAGGAAAACCAAGTCCAGAAAACATCCTGCCTGCAGAGGACTGCCAGGTAGCAGCCTGACTGCCTCTTTTCTTTCCTCTTCCACTGAAAGAGACCCAGGGCAGACATTTCCCTCACACCCTGAATTCATTAGATTTATTTTCTCCTAACCATGCTGCAGAGGTTGAATTGCCTTCATTCATAAGTTGACTCCAGATCAAGAGAAAGAGACAGCAGCATCCAGCTATTGCACCTAATAAAATGTGTCCAGTGGAAATTGCAAGAGAAATTGGATGAAAAATCCTAAATAATAAGAATCCTCAGGAACCTGCCCTGGAATTCCAACAGTTTTTACAGATCATGGGGTGGAAAGATGCTTTGTGTTTACTATTTTTTTAAATCATCTTTACCCTCAATCATTACTTTATCCCTGGTTTCAGATGACTCTCATGGGATTTCATCTCTCCAGAAAAAAACCTTTTTCTTTAAAGAAAGTGATTGAGCTTAAAGGCAGCACAGAGTCCAGGAATTGAGAATCTGATTGGTTTCAACCCTCAGGGGCCTCACTCCCTTCTCCTCTGAGCCATCTCTTCCCAGTACTGCTCACTACCCCTGTTCATAATTATCTGCTGTCATGATGCCTTTGCTTTTGGCAATAAACACTTTGCATATTGCTACTGGGTTTTGCCAAGACAGCATACCCCGCTCAGATTTATGATCTAAAAGATACAAGACTAACATTCACAGCATTGTCCATTCCATAAAAGAAAGACATTTTATAAAAAGCCTTGCCTTTCACCTTGCCCACTTCTCTTCTTTTCTCTGTATCCAGGACAAGCTACAGAATGTGCAAGTGGAAGTGGGAAGGCTTTTTATGAATAAAACAGCAGAGGATTAAATGGATATGTGTTTGAAATCTGATTTGAGTTATATTTCTCCTTGTCAAAATGTACTTTTCTGTCTTATTGAGAAGGAAGAAGAGAAGGAGAAGGAAGAGAAGGAGAAGGAGGAAGATGAAAAGGAGGAAGAAGGGGAGGAGGAAGAGGAGGAGGAGGAAGGGGGAGGAGATAAAATCAGAATCAAACCTAAACTTACATTGGTGCCCAGTTTTTCTCTCTACTATCTACTCTTTGTGTCCTTGAGCACCTCTCCCAAGCATCCATCTTATCCAAGTCTACATAGCACAGAACACAATACCCTTTAGAGTCAGATGTACCTGTATTTGAATGTGCAAACCTCTTAGTCTCAATTTCCCTTGTGTTAAATAAGTAAATCAATAGCATAAAAAACACTCTTTTCTGGCTGATAAAGGACTCAGAATAAACGTATGCTGCAGTCTCTGTTATAGGATTAGCACTTTAAAAAATTTGAGCTTCTTTCTTTCCTTCTCTTCTATCTTTCTGTCCATAATGTTTTCCTATATACTAACAGAACAGTCTTTGGGCCATCTCCTCATTGAGCTACCTTAAAATGCTACTGGCACCAACACATCTCATTCCTAAGTTGCCCGTTTCCTCTTTCAAAATTTCTCAGAATGTTATTCTGCCTTCTTTTGTTTTGAAAACTTGACCACAGTTAGAGAAAATCAGGTATACTTGGTCAATATATTGCACCCCTTTCAAGTGGCAATCCCATTATAATGAAAATAGAGGCAATAATTGAAAACAAAGTGTTGAGGCTCTCAAGTGAGCTTGTTTGGCAAACATTCATTGTATATCAACTAATGCACAGCATTGACATAGATGAGGAAGTAACAAAGATATCAAATAAAATTGTTTTTTTCTTACATAATTTATAGTCTAGAGTGGATGACAGACACATAGAAATGATTAAAATACTGAATTCCAGGGAGTGCTAAAATAGAAGTTGAATCAAGAATCATAGGAGAATGTGGGAGAAAGAGATGAATTCCAGCTGGAGAAATGTAGGCATTTTTATGCTTCCTTGGGGCATATTTGAACTAAATTTTTTAGCATGGGGTTTGGGAATGGCATGAGAAACTTGATCAGAGACCCACCTGCTAAAAAGTGCATAATGCTTTTGGAGAATAGCATGTAAAAGGTGGCAGTTGTAATGCCTATTATAGGCTGGGAATATCAAGTAAAAGCAGAAAATAACATTATAAAATTGGATTAAAAACAGTTGAGAACTCTTTATGGCAGTTTAAGGCATCTGAACATTTTTTTTTTTTTATCGGTTGTTCAAAACATTACAAAGCTCATGGAAATATATGGCTTATCCTAAAGCAGGAAAAGTCATGATTGTTGTTGTACAGCAGAGAAACCACACTGGCAGTGAATTTGTATTGCAATAGAAGAGAAGCTAGTAGTCAAGTGACCAGTAGAAATGCTCACTGTAATTTGGATCCACAGTAACAAAGCAATTACTGTCAGGGTAATGAGATGGCAGAAGCAAGCAACAGATGGCAGGAAATTTTAGGAGGCAGAGACAACAGGGCTTGGCTTTCACCAAGTGCAGAAAATGCCATGACAGGAAGCATTGAAGATTAATCCAAGTTTTGTTTAGTTTTGTTTTCCGGGAAGATGAGGAAGCCATCAGTGAAATGGGTAAATTATGAGTTTGGTTGAGGTTTCATAAAGAAAACCAAATACTATACAGGCAGAACATTTCTGATCTTGGAACACTTTAAACTTTCTGGATCATAATTTCCTCATCTATGAAATAGGCATCATTCATGTTGTGATTATCTCACTGGGTTGCTCTGAAAACTGGGTAAAGACATGCATGTGGTGTGGCGATATTTTCTCAATTGTCAAATCTATTCCCAAAGTGAGGAATCAATAGAACTATTCAAATTCCCCTACTTTTGCCATAGAGACAACTTTATGGCAATCAGCATGGAATTTCCCTCCCACAAAGCAGCACCCTGACCTGTAGTGAGTTTGTTTAGAGAAGAAGTCTCAAAAATATTTTCTAAATAACACATATTAAAATATGATCTAGCAAACTCTAATTTTTCACTGCCAAAGCCCTCTGGGTTGAATCAGCTTCATGTAGAGGTTTACCCAAACAGGTTTACAAAATGGAAAAGGAGAACAAAAGCTATTGTTATGGAAGCTCAAAAGGTTTTCATTTCTTGCAGAATAGAAGGGCTTAGTGTATGAAATGAGGCCACTAACTAGGCAGGGCTTAGAATGTGAATTAAATTTAGAAACACCAATTTTCTGAAAACATTTACTATCATTGTAGAGGGGTTTGATATGTCTACACAACTGTCACCTCTATGCACCTTCTTAAAGTTGGCATTAGTTGGCATTAGTTCTCAATTATGTGATGGGATTCCTGAGACTAGTAAGAGGATCACCAAGATAACCTACTGAGATATCATTACGGCACCTGATTCTCTGTTGGAAATATAAGCAGCTGAAGGAGGAAGAAGCATATGGTAACATGCTGCCCCACAGACATGGCGTTAGGACATGTACTTGTCCTAAGTCCAATTACAATAGTAAATAAATGACATATTCCTCACCCAGTTATATATGCATGTGTGTATTTAGCCCATTTACTTGTTTATATCCAAGAGTTGTCTTAAAAGGAATTAAAGTGGTTTTACAGTTAGCAGTAAAGGACAAACGACATAGATGAGGAAATGTGAACAAATGGAAAGTAAGAACAAATTAAAAATCTGGTGATAGTATCACAGAGCTGGGGCCTTCTGGGAAACTGAGGCAGCCTGAAGGTCCCTACCTCCCCTCAAACCCTAATTCTTTTGATCAAGTTAGAATGATTTCAGACATGTCACTCAGAGTAACAGGCCATGAGTTTATTGAAAGGATAGGAAAAGGAAAAGGAAACTTTATGCACAAATAACTGAGACAGGAGTGGCCTCGAGTGAATCAACACCTGTCTTTACTAAGTGTCAGCAGAATGGCACATGACACATTGTCAGGGGAGAAACTGGCACAACTGGTTACAAGAGGGTCTTAATGAGAGTTGATTCTAGCAGAATGTTTAGTGCGAATTAATCATAAGATGGAGGAGAAGTAGTCTGGGTCAACAGGAAACTAGTTGTGCAGGTTAAAAATCTAACTTGGTAAAATAGCTATAAAAGCTCAAAACTCATTCTAACCCAAGGAAATGGTTGTAAAAGCTCAAAACCCATTGTTACTGGGATAAACATTCAGAATGGATTTGTTTGCCTTCCTCTATTGGACTCAGTGTTACTAGGAAAAGATAAAAGCCCAGAGCTTGGTACTCATTGCTTATCTTCTTCCCCCTGGATCCACTGTTACCAGAGCTTTACATTTTTGTTTTTTCCCTTCCATAACTCACTGGAAATGGGAAAGGGTAAAAGTTCAGGGCCCAGTGCCTAGTACCCACCTCCTCCTTTCAGGATCCATTGCCCCTGGGAAGGGATGAACCTGTGTCTTCTTCACCACCCCCCTCCTTCCTGACCAGTGTGTCCTCCTTTCTTCCTGGGTGCAGTCTTGGGGGATGTTATTTATTATATCCTTCAGGGACACTATAGAGAGAGAGAATGGAACCTCTCAGAGAGGAAAGGGACAGCATGCCTCTGGTGTACTCCACATTTATTAGGGATCCCAGAGAAATTTCCAGAGAGTCCTCACACAGATCCATCTTTTGACTTTTGACTGACAGCAAGATGACATCAGACTTTCAAGTCCCCCCTGCCATGACAACTCTAGGTCACCTTGACCTATGCTGACCAGTTCTAATTGAATTCTTAACCACAAATTCTTACAAATTTTATGGCTAAGAGGAATTATCCTTATCACTCTTTTGAGTTTTGAGAACTGGTCTATGAAAAGGATCACAGAATCTCCTCCATCAGGGTGACTTGTGTTCAACTTATCAACATTATTTAGGTAACAGGTATTTTACTGAGGAATGTGACTCATCCTGTCCACTTAAGGCAGGCAGGGATGTAAGTAAATTACTTCTGAGAAAAGAAAGTATGGGGGGTGTAAACACAGTGGGCCCATTTTATAGAATTATTCCATTGACTTTGTGTTCCCACCATTTAAATCTGTCTGTCCCCTATTGATAACACAAAGCAAAACAAAGCACCATATGTTACTGCCATATTTGTGAGCTAATTCTGGCTTTAGATTTCTTGGTAGCCAAAATAAGCATCAAAACATGCTCTGTGTGCATGGATATTCAGAAAACATGCAGCTACTTCTGGTGGGATGATTCAATCCAAGTTTTGCTATGGCTCTTTGCAAAGGCAACACCTTAGAATATAGTGGATGACATCTTCAACATCTTCACTATGTTTATCACAGAAAGTTTCATATGATTGTCTTTATTTTATCATTCCTGAAGGACTAAAGGCAGCATGCTAATGCATAAGAGAAGAGATCAGTATATATAAAGATGACTTTTAACACAAATGACAAAATTGAGATTCAGACTATAAAGTACTATGTAAAAGTGAAATTTCTCAAAGTTGATAGCTGTTCTGTGATTATGTGGGATATCTTTGTGAAATATACACTGTATGCTTAGAAGTAAAGGGACAGCATGTAGGTGACTTCTGCTAACATAGTTCAGAGGAGAAGAGAAAGAGACCAGAGAGCAAGTGATAAAGCAAATGTGGAAAATGTTAACAACTGGTGAATCTGATCAAAATGCAACATTTGGAAATATATGTGTTGTCCTGTTGCATCCACTTTTTTCTAATCACATTTCTTATTAAATTCCATTTCCCCAAATACCACAGAACTATAATGTTTCGAATGATAGTCTATTTATACTGGGGAGGGACCTCAGGGCCCTAAAATCCTGAAAGAAAAGCTAAAAGAATAAATAACATAATCAGCAACCATATATCTAATACAATTTAGTTGATTTCTCTCAGAAAAAAAAAACAATTCTGTGAAGTTCTAAAACTATTTTTAAAAAGATAATTTTGGGTCCTTTCTATGAACTAAGTATATAATCATCTGTTTCATCCATGGGAAGGATCAACACAAATAAGGTTTTCATTTTTTAAGTTCTCTTAGTAGACAGACCACCCCAACTGGAGGAGGAGCCCAGCCTCCCACTTGCACGGTAGGCAGACCATGCAGCCCCGAGAGGGGAACAGCCACCTGCCTGCATGGTAGACTGACCACCCCAAATGGAGTAGGGGCCCAGCCACCCGCCTGCTGGGTAGACAGACCACCCCAACTAGAGGAGAGGCCCAGCTACCTGCCTGTGCAAGAGGCTGACCACGTGACCTGGAGAAGGTGCTCAGTTCAAGTGGTAGGCAGACTACCCCAACTGGAGGAGGGGCCCAGCCACCCGCTCGTGCAGTCCTTGGACCAAACTCTGGACAAACATAAGGTGTCCTCAACACCCCCCACCTCATCAAACACCTTATGAGAAAAACTGATGGAACTCATCTTGGAAAATCCCACAAACCCTTAAAACCCATCAACCGGTGGGCGTGGCAACCAGCTCGATTCTGCATCAGATCAGGCACCTGGTTTACATCTCAGAGAATAAGAGTAGAGAGGCCACAGGTGGAAGCTCAAGTCCTCTCACAGTGACTACCACCACCACCCTGAACCCAGAGACTCAAACAAGTAATAGAAAACGCCACCTATTGAAAGAAAAGAAAAGAGAGTTCTGAGAGACATTTTTTTCTTTTTTTCTCTTCTCTCTCTTTTTTCATCCATTCATCCAGTCTCCTCTACCCTTCCCACTCTGGTCCTCACAACCTCAAAATATGTGAAACATAGAATTGTGCATGAAAAAGGTCTTTAACAACTGAATCACCAGAATAATATAATATAGAGGAATTATATATGATCCACCTCCCTCCACCTCTTTTATTTCTTTTCTTTTTTCTCTTATTTTCTTTTTTCTGCTCTCTTTTTTCTTTTTCTTTCCTTGTTATTTGTTTTTCTCCTTCTTACTCCCTCTATCCCACTTGCAACCCCCTATATTTTACTATTTATAAGTAGGGTAATCTTATAAATACAGATAGGAGTTTGAATCTATACATTCTTTTATAAATTACCCGTCTATTGGTTAGAGCTATCCAAAGTTACTAAGTTAGATTAACCACATATCTTCACTCCTTTCCCCCTAAACATAACATCCTACACCTGACATTCAGTTTTCTTCATGCTACCAGAAACAAATGCCTTTCATGAAACTAATGACTATATTTGTAAATGATAATCAAAACCAACATTTGTAGACATAGAGTCTAGCTATAAATGTAGTAATAAGGAAAACATGTGCTTAGATGATGTACTATTGATATTGGGAACTGTTAACATTGTCTTTCTCCACAAAAGGGAGACTTTGGAACTATACAAGAGCAATATAAATATATAGGGCGAAAATTAATAACACAATAGTTTCACAAAGCAGAAAGATATGTGAGCAGTATGAAAAGACAAGGAAAGAAAGGACCACAAGCAATGCAGGTCAGCTCAACTTTAGAAGAGGTAATATCTGCAACAGATGGAATGTCAGATAAAGAATTCCGGATATACATGCTTCAGATGATCTGGAGTCTCAATGAAGACATTAGACAGCAAAATCAGACAATGAAAGATCACTTTGACAATGAATTACATAAACAAATCCCAGAAGCAAAAGATCAACTATACATGCAGATAGAGGTTATAAAAAACAAACAAACAAACAACAACAGAAAAAAAAACAGAAATCCTGGAAATGCAGGAAACAATCAACCAAATTAAAAACTCAAATGAGAGTATTACCAGCAGAGTAGAACACTTAGAAGATAGAACATTGGACAATGAATACAAAGTATTTCAACTTGAAAAGAACATAGACAGCTCAGCAAGACTGTTAAAAAACCATGAGCAGAATATTAAAAAAATATGGGATAACATAAAGAGACCAAACTTAAGAGTTATTGGGAAAAGGAAGGTACAGAGGTCCAAACCAAAGGAATGAGCAATCTGTTCAAAGAAATAATACTATAAAACTTCCCAGACTTGAATAATGAAACAGAGTTCCAAATTCTAGAAGCCTACAGGACACTGAATGTGCAAAATCATAAGAGATACACACCAAGACACATTATATTGAAGATGCCCAACATACAGAATAAGGAGAGAATTGAAAAAACTACAAGAAAAAGGATGCAGACTACATTTAGTTGTAAACCAATCAGAATAACAGCTGATCTTTCAACACCGACTCTGAAAGCTAGAAGATCATGGAACAACATATTTCAAATGCTGAAAGAAAATGGGTTCCAACCAAGAATTGTATATCCAGCGAAATTAAGCTTCAGGATGGAAGACAAAATTGAAACCTTCCACGATAAACAAAAGTTAAAAGAATTTGCAGCTAGAAAACTAGCTCTTCAAAACATCTTTGGCAAAACATTACAGGAAGAGGAAATGAAAAATAACAATGAAAACCAGCAGCAGGAGGTAATACAGTAAAGGAGAAACTAATCAAAGAGGAAAAACAAATCATGTTAAGTAACATAAATAAACAAATATGGCTAGAAGTACAAACCATATCTCAATAGTAACCCTAAATGTTAATGGCTTACACTCTCCAATCAAGAGACACAGTCTAGTAGAATGGATTAAAAAAAAAAAAAGGTCCAACAATATGCTGCCTACAGGAGATGCGTTTGATAGGAAAAGACATACACAGACTGAAGGTGAAAGGTTGGGATAAATCATATCACACATATGGATCTCGAAAACAAGCAGGAGTGTCCATAATCATATCAAATAAAATAGACTTCAAGCCAAAGTTAATCAAAAAGGATAAAGAAGGACACTACATACTACTCAAGGGAACCATACAGCAACAAGACTTAATGATCATTAATATATATGCCCCCAAACAATGGTGCAGCTACATTCATCAAACAATCTCTTCTCGAGTTCAAGAGTCAAGTAGACCACAATAAAATAATTATGGGAGACTTCAACACACCTCTCTCACCAATGGACAGATCTTCCAAATAAAAGTTGAATAAAGAAACTATAGAACACAATAATACCATTAATAACCTAGATGTAATTGATATATATAGAATATACCACCCAACATCAAGCAGTTACACTTTTTTTTTCTCAGCAGCACATGGATCCTTCTCAAAAATAGACCATATATTATGTCACAGGGCAACTCTTAGAAATTATAAAGGAGTAGAGATAATACCATGCATCCTATCTGATCATAACAGAATGAAATAGGAAATCGATGATAAAAGAAGGAAGAAAAAATCCTGCATCACTTGGAGAATGAACAATATGTTACCGAATGATCAATGGGTTACAGAAGACATCAAGGAGGAAATTAAAAAATTCTTAGAGATAAATGAAAACACAGACACATCATATAGGAAAATTCATTGCTTGGAGTTCATTCCTTAAAAAAACAAAAAGAACAACAACAAATAAATGATCTCACACTTCATCTCAAAACACTAGACAAAGAAGAGGAAAACAATAGCAAAAGTAGTAGAAGGCAAGAAATAATTAAATGAAATTGAAACAAAAGAAACAATTGAAAAAACTGACAAAACTAAAAGTTGGTTCTTTGAAAAAATAAATAAGATCAACAGACCCTTAGACATGCTAATGAAGAGAAGAAGAGAGAGAACTCAATTTATAGCATATGGGATGAAAAAGGCAATATCACAACAGACACTACAGAAATATGGAAGATAATTAGAAATTATTTTGAATCCCTATACTCCAATAAAATAGAAGATAGTGAAGGCATTGATAAATTTCTTAAGGCATATGATCTGCCCAGATTGAGTCAGGAGTTTATACACAACCTAAACAGACCAATATCAATTGAGAAATTAGAACAAGCCATCAAAGGACTACAAACTAAGAAAAGCCCAGGACCAGATGGGTATACAGCAGAGTTTTACATCAACTAATACCAATACTTTTCAAGCTATTTCAGGAAATACAAAAAGAGAGAGAACTTCCAAATGCATTCTATGAGGCAAACATCACCCTGATTTCTAAACCAGACCAAGACACTTCAAAGAAAGAAAACTATCGACCAATATCTCTAATGAACATAGATGCAAAAATCCTCAATAAAATTCTGGCAAATCGGATACAGAAACATATCAAAAATATTGTGCATCATGATCAAGTAGGATTCATCCCTAGGATGCAAGGCTAGTTCAATATACAAAAATCAATAAATGTTATTCACCACATCAATAGACTTAAAGATAAGAATCATATAATCATCTCGATAGATGCAGAAAAAGCATTTGACAAAGTACAGCATCACTTTATGTTCAAAACACTAGAAAAACTAGGGATAACAGGAACATACCTCAATATTGTAAAAGCTATATATGCTAAGCCTCTGGCTAGCATCATTCTGAATGGAGAAAAAATGAAGTCATTCCCTCTAAAATCTGGACCATGACAGGGATGCCCTCTCTCACCTCTTCTGTTCAACATAGTTCTCGAAACACTGGCCAGAGCAATTAGACAGATGGAAGAAATTAAAGGCATAAAAATAGGAAAAGAAGAACTTATATTATCACAATTTGTGGATGACATGATTCCATACCTAGAAGACCCAAAAGGATCTACAAAGAAACTACTAGAGCTAATAAATGAATTTAGCAAAGTGGCAGGATATACAATAAACACGCATAAATCAAAAGCATTGCTGTATATCAGTGACAAATCTTCTGAACTGGAAATGAGGACAACCGCCCCATTCACAATATCCTAAAAAAAAAAAAAAATACTTGGGAATCAACCTAACAAAAGATGTGAAAAATTTATACAATGAAAGCTATTAAAACTCTAAAGAGAGAAATAGAAGAAGGTCTTAGAAGATGGAAAAATATACTCTGCCCATGGATAGGCAGAACTAACATCATCAAAATGGCGATATTACCAAAATTTCTTTATAGGTTTAATGCAATGCCAATCAAAATCCCAATAGCATTTCTTATAGAAATAGATAAAGCAATCATGAAATTCATATGGAAAAATAAAAGACCCAGAATAGCAAAAGGAATTCTAAGCAGGAAGAATGAATCAGGCAGTATAGTGATACCAGACTTCAAACTATACTACAGAGCAATAGTAACAAAAAGAGCATGGTACTGGTCCAAAACAGGTGGGTGGATGAATGGTACAGAATAGAGGACACAGAGACCAATCCACAAAATTACAACTATCTTATATTTGACAAAGGGGCTAAAAGCATGCAATGGAGGAAAGATAGCATCTTCAACAAATGGTGCTGGGAAAACTGGAAATCCATATGCAAAAAAAATGAATCTGAATCCCTTTATCTCATCATGCACAAAAGTTAACTCAAAATGGATCAAGGAGCTTGATATCAAAACAGAGACTCTGCAACTGATAGAAGAAAAAGTTGGCTCCAATCTAGATACTGTGGAGTCGGGCTCCAAATTCCTTAATAGGACACCCATAGCACAACAGTTAAAAACAAGAGTCAACCAATGGGACTTTCTCAAACTGAAAAGTTTTTTCTCAGCAGGAGAAACAATAAGAGAGGTAAATAGGAAGTCTACATCCTGGGAACAAATTTTTACTCCTCACACTTCAGATAGAGCCCTAATATCCAGACTATACAAGGAACTCAAAAAATTAAACAATAAGAAAACAAATAACCCAATCAATAAGTGGGCCACAAACCTGAACAGACACTTCTCAGAGGAGGGTATACAAACAATCAACAAGTACATGAAAAAATGCTCACCATCTCTATCAGTCAGAGAAATGCAAATCAAAACCACCCTATTATTCCATCTCACTCCAGTAAGATTGGAAGCCATTATGAAGTCAAACAACAACAAGTGCTGGCGAGGATGTGGGGAAAAGGGTACACTTGTACATTGCTGGTGGAACTGCAAATTGGTGCATACAATTTGTAAAGCAGTGTAGAGATTCCTTGAAAAGCTGGGAATGGAACCACCTTTTGACCCAAATATTCCCCATTCTCAGACTATTTTCTGAAGACCTTAAAAGAGCAGCACATTGATGTTCATATGTTGGAACCTAGATGTCTTTCAATAGATGAATGGATTAAAAATATGTGTTTATACACAATGGGTTTTACTCAGCACTAAAAAAATGACAAAACATCATGGCATTTGCAGGGAAATGGATGACATTAGAGCAGATTATGCTAAGTGAAGCTAGCCAATCCCTAAAAAAACAAATGCCAAATGTCTTCTTTGATATAAGGAGAGCAACTAAGAACAGAGCAGGGAGGAAGAGCATGAGAAGAAGATTAACATTAAACAGGGACGAGAGGTGGGAGGGAAAGGGAGAGAGTAGGGAAATTGCATGGAAATGGAAGGAGACCTTCATTGTTATACAAAATTACACATAAGAGGAAGTGAGGGGAAAGGGAAAAAACAAGGGAGAGAAATGAATTACAATAGATGGCGTAGAGAGAGAAGATGGGAGGAAAGGGGACGGGGGATAGTAGAAGATAGGAAAGGCAACAGAATACAACAGACACTAGTATGGCAGTATGTAAAAACGTGGATGTGTAACCAATGTGATTCTGCAATATGTGTACATGGTAAAAATGGGAGTTCATAACCCACTTGAATCAAATGTATGAAATATGATATGTCAAGAGCTATGTAATGTTTTGAACAACTAATAATATTAATTTTATAAAAAGACTAATACAATTTAGAAAAAACGGCATTTTAGGAATTGCTTAGAATGGATTTGTGATTCATTCACAATAAATTTGTGGAAGGCTTATTAAAAAAAAAGTTCTTTTAGTGAATCCTGGAAATCCAAATGCCTAAAAGAAGATTGTATTCTTTTTGATTTCTTGGTCACAGAATACAAGTTGCAAAGTGATATGTGACTTCAGCCATGGGCAATGGGATAGGCTGTGCCAGACTGGGTTTAGAACCCAGGACTTTGCTGTCTCGCCAATTAAATATTTTGTGCCATTTCTGATTTTAAATTGGGAATTTCTAATAAAATATAAAATAACACATACAATTAGGAAATTTTGATACACAGCATGTTAACAGGTGTTTGAAATTTGGCCTTGGAAATATTTTTTCCAATAGTTCTTAGACTGAAAACATTTTGGTTGGCCTGGAAAATATGTATCAATCTTAAATGCAATTATTCTGTAAACTCCTTTTTGTTAACTGGATTTATTGTATTATTCAATTTAATTTGATATTATGTACTCTTTGAAGCAGTGAATTTGGGAACAATTTGTCTCATTGATTGTTGCTCCATAGTGTGTGGAGAGTTTTCGGATGTCTTCCTTTTGTTAATTCAAAGATCCTAGATATCCTGGTATGAAAAATGAAAACAATTATATGACTAATTAAAATAAAAATATTTGCATATTTATCTCAATATTTAGGATTTTGTTATGTTTGTTTTCGTTTCTTTTCTTTCTTTCTATTTTTTTTTTTTTTTTTTTTGTACTGGGGATTAAACCCAGGGGCACTATACCATGAGAAACATCAACAACACTTTTTATTTTAAGACAGGTTTTGCTAAGTTGCCAAGCCTAGCCTTTAACTTGTTTTCCTTCTCTCTTAGCTTCCAGAGTCACAGGGATTACAGGCATGTGCCACCACATCTCTCTAATCATACTTCAGGTGAAAGATTTTTTAAGGTATGGTATTATTTGGGTAATCAATATTCCATTTTACATACAAACATAATAGAAAGTTCTTGTTAAAGACATTTCAAAGAGGGAAAATATCATAGATTCAGTTTTATCCTAATTTTTATTAAATATGATTTATTCTACAAATGGTACTTTATAATACTAGAGGGAGTAACAAAGAAGTGAAGGAAGGAAGGAAGGAAGGAAGGAAGGAAGGAAGGAAGGAAGGAAGGAAGGAAGGAAGAAAGGAAGGAAGGAAGGAAGAAAGGAAGGAAGGAAGAAAAAGTTACCTGTAACTCTTACCTTAAATCAAATAACTATCTTCAGTTTTCACCTTATCCTCTATATATGAATAGTATCATAACTGTGAATATGGGAAAGTGACAGTTTGATTCTGGAAAGACACATCATCATAGATACCAGCATAGTTTTGAGTATTATAATAATTTGTATGACCATCATTTTTAGTGTCTTTTTATTTTTGACCAAACTAAAGAAAACTGCATCACATAAAACACTCTATCTGCTTGACCCATGGCACACACCTGTAATCTCAGTGGCTGGGAATGCTGAGGCAGGAGAGGCAGAGGTAGGAGGATCCTGAATTCAAAGCCAGCCTCAGTAACAGTGGGGAGCTAAGAAATTCAGTGAGACCCTGTCTCTAAATAAAATACAAAATAGGGCTGGGGATATGGATCAGTGGTCAAGTGCCCCTGAGTTTAATCTCTGGTACCCCAAGAAAAACAAAAAACAACAACCAAAAAAAAAAAACACTCTATCCTTAGGAATTCCATTGTTTTCCAAGTTTTGATAATGTAACTAGTACTATAATATATATATATTTAAGCAGTTATCCTTTGCTTTTATGTAGGGCATAAATTTTCAGGTTACACACATACACAACACAGAAACATGCTTCATAAAAATGTAAAGTTTTAATGCTCCTAATTACACAGATCAAATTGCTTTTCAAAAATGTTATACCAACTGATGACAAGATAGACTATCCTTAAAATCCTTAAAAAGTGAAACAGATTATAATTTATGGCAAGTTTTATTATAGGGATAGTGTTATATTTATGACTACATGACTGCAGTGATTATATTTTACTTTCCACAAACACATAGAATTAGAAAAAAATGTAGGTCACATCTTTCACATTATATTCCCCAATTCTCTTAATAGTGAATATTGATATGGTGAAGGAAGTCGTACAAAAATGGAAGAAACCTTTACTGTATATTCAGGTTGGGGATTATAATTTTCATAAAATATATAATAAACCATAGAGCCTATGGGCCTCACATGGCTCAGGAGGTTGGTCTGATATGCTGACAAAGCATTTTTGGTCTGATGGGTGGCTGACAAAAGCATTTTTGGCAAAATTTAATATTTAGCTGATGCTCTATATAAATTCCCAAAATTGGAGAATTAAATTAAGTTAGGTAAAGGTAAAATTAGTTGCTCTCATGTAAATATATTAGGTGAAGTCATATTCTTTGCCTATAACATCCAAATAGCTTTTTCTGCACTTGAAAATATCACAACACTTAATGCCCATGAAATCATCCTATTTCTAAGCTGTATTCTACAAAACTGTTTTAGTCTCTATTTCATTAACCATAGTCATATATCTAAAGATTCAAAAACCGAGATTATGGGATCATGTGTCTACAATATGACTTAACCATCAAAAATTTGAAAGTACCATATTGATATTTATAACCTTTTAGACTTATTGAAATGGTTGAAATGATGTTGAATACAAGGAACTTCATGTGAGAATATCTAACAAGTTTTATCAAATTTGTCACTTTCATTTGTAGTGAGTAATAAAGTTTTAAAAATGGCATTTGAGACACACTAGCAGGTAATTCAATCTAACAATGAAACCAAAATGTTATTTTGAAATCATCATATTTTGACAGAAATCTATTTAAAAAGAAAGTAAATTAAAGACTTTTATGTTATTAGCAATTTAATAAACCTAGAAAAAATGAAATAGCTACCTCATTTTACTCCCCAAAATTCCAATAGAAAGCATAATTTTCTTAAATTCATGAGAAATACCAAATCCAAATAATTTGACAAAAAATCTTGTGCACAAATATAAAAAAAAGACTCTTAAGAAAGTCACTGAAGTCATCCTTAATCTAAATATGCAAAAAAAATACAAATCTAAATACTGTTTGATATTTAGGAAACTATCTAGTGACTGAGTTGGAGAACAATCCTCTGTTCAGAAATGGTCTTTTAAAAATTAGAAAATATAAAGGAAGTTTTGGGGAAATTTAAGCCTGCTTTTCATTACATTCTGATTTTCAATTTTTAAATTATTTTCACTTATTTTACAAAACTAAAGTTTATAATTGAATTCTAACATAGTTTGTAAGTTTTCTGTTCTCTGCCTTAACTTACTCAAAGACAATTTTATATTTGACTACCTATTTCTAATTTTATTGTAAAGGAAAATATTATAATAATTTTATAAGAATAGCTAGCAATAATTAAAAACGCAGTTACATCAAGGCATGTATCTTTGGACCCTGAATATGCATTTTCTCATCTGAATTTTACAACAGTTCTCTAAAGAACACTATTATCTTCATGTTATTGATGGGAAAAGTGACTTCCAGAGAAATGGTGTCTCATTTAGTGTCACAGAAACAGCAGCTGGTGAATTAGCAATTGAGCTCAGAATTCTGTTATTCCAGATTCATATATCTATTTGGTATATATCATTGTCCTCTGATAGTTACTTGGTCAATGATGTTATTTTCAGTAAACCCCCATGATACTATTCCATTGAATAAGACCCACTTCTCAAGGGTTGAGTCTTTAGTATGTTAGACAATAAAGATTTGGGTGTAGTTTTAGCATCATGAAAACATATATTAATGACTTCTAGACTGGTCAATTTAATTAAAAAGTTAGCGCTTATAGAAAAAAATCTAAAAAAACAATTGATCTACTTTCGAGAAGGCCCAGCAGTCCCTGGCCAAAGTAAGAAGGAGAAAATTCATGAAGAAAGGCAATCCTCAAGGTACATGGCATAGACTTTAGGTCCATTTCTTGGAGCTGCACTATAGAAAGAGATTAGGTATTCAGGACAAATAGCAGAGTAAATGTAGAATAGGTTCTTCTTGGCTCCCAATCCAGACAAATGAGCTAGTCTGCTGCTCCATTTGGATCATCTGGGTGGTTTCAAAGGGGGAAACTAGAGCAGTTCCTAATCCAAGCTGGAGGTCTCATATGTGTAAGGAAAGTTAAGTGTTTGAAGTATTTATAGTAAATTATGTACTTTTTCTGTTTCTCTGGAGGACTTTAAATAGCCTGATTTCTCATTAAAACCATGCATATAAAATGAATGCTAGAAACAATTATAATATTGCTACCCTCCATTGGTTAAAAAGAAAATGTTTCTCTGGAATAAGGGCAATATGGATGTGACACTTGTCACCCCTTTGGTGACTAAGGTTGATTCAGCTGATCTGACTGATGAGGCAGGTGTCCCTTTCTCCTCCACAGCTCCATGTGTGTTCCTCCTGCATGCTGGAACCAAAAAGGACTACCTTTCCCTATAGAGGAGGACTATTCTTCCATCAAGAGGATACAAGTATCTGAACTCCCAAGCTAGAACCTCTAAACAGTCTCTATAAAGAGTGCCAATCATCTCCAACCAAATTCTGAAATGAATATATATTGAATGCCTACTGTATACCAACCACTACTGCTGATTTATTTTCTCATGTAATAATTCTTTCAAACTCTGAAATAGATAATAGCATGTCCATTTTACTGGAAAGAAAATAAAGGTTTTAGAATCATTTTCACTAGAAAATGAAAAATTAAGATACCTGACATCCTGAATCTTAATGCAATATCCTGACTCACTCTCACAGTCAAGCCTTACTTTCTGTGTTACAGAAAGATAAAGCAGAATTATGTATTCCCATTGCATTCAGTAAAGTAATAGCAATAATGAAGTTTCCCAGTGAGTTTTATTGTTTGTTTGTTTGTTACTTTTTTCTCCCTTTAGAGGGTCAATACACCAACTTTGCAGTGGTTTGCCTAGCTCGCTATGAAAACATTCTAGGAAAACCACAATTAAAAATTCAAATCAAGACACCATTAATATGTTTAGGAATCTCTCCCCATCAAACAGCAAAGATGTTCTTGTGACATGTAAAAGAGAAATTGTTTCCTCCTGAAACTGTTTATCTGATGCATATGACATACATATTTCAAAGAACCAGTAGATAATTATTTTGGTCTTATTCAATGATTCTGTAAAGAAATTAAAAGCTATTACAGATTGTCTTTTGAAAGAAAAACTTATAATTGAATATTCTTTGGGAATTAAGTGAGAGACGTTATTGTTTTATGAAGACAAGCCAATAACTACATCATTTTGCCTCTTCCTATATATGAGTATAATTTATGTGTAACTATTTGGGGACTCTGGTACATCTGCTTCTGAAGGTTTTCTATCTAGTTGCCAAAGAATAGTTTAGAAACCAGAATCATTTTTGTGCAGACATTGATAAATGGACAAGCATTGTAATTCTTGCCTAACAATTCTTAGCTATTCTTTTTATGTTTTATGAAAAGCTATTGTTTTCATAATCATCACAGGAAATCCTTCAGCAGAAATCACTCATTAAACTAGTTCTATAAATCCTCTATTATTTTCTTCCAGTTCACGTATAAGGTCATGCAATTATATACAAATTTAACTTTTCAAAATTACTTTTATATTCATCTTTCTACCTCCACTACCTCCTCTTCTCTGCAGTACTCAGAGGATAGTAGAACTTGGTCTTACTTCCTCTATTTAAAATTTGAAGAAACAGAGGCACAGAAAATTTAAGCAACATAGTTAATGCCCCATAGTTGTTTGGTGGCAGGAAAATGATAAATGAACTGGTGTTTTTGATTCCCTGCCCTTACATCATTTCCCAAAATGAGTTTTCTGGAATACTAGAGTTCTGATAAATGAAAACAGGCATTCTAGTAAAATAAGTGTTTCCTGGTCACTGTATAATATAATTTCCTCATTGCCAGTGGATTTTTATAGCAGTCACAAGATATTCAAGGTCATTGGGGTCCTATAATTCAAAAAGAATAGTTATCCTGGCATTTCTCAACTTTTTTTGTTCAAGAATATCTTGCAAAACCCACCACTATTTCACAGTACACACTTTGGAAAATGCTGATTTACAGCATATGTGAAAGCCTTTCTTCCTCTCAGGACTGAGATTATTTACACATCTTGACTATACCCTTTATATATTTTGTACCTCAGAAAGTCTAGAAAATCCTAGAGCTCAAAGTAGAAGCTAAATATACATTTGTTGATTGAGTGATAAAATCTAAAATATGGGCATTTATAAGTAGAGGCCTAAACATTATTTGAATGTATTTGTTGAAATCATGAACCAGTTCACTGAAACCAAAAGAGAAGGAAGGATCTATTGAAAAGTTTCTACCAGCTGGAACATTTAATGCATGTAGGGATAAACATTAGGAAAGAAGGGAATGACATGAATAAATCAAAAAATTTTATAAGTATGCACTAATGTGTATTCAGTACCTATTATCTTATAGGTACTACAAATGCTTTCTCAATGTGCCCCCAAATTGAAAAATTGGTAATGCTGCCACTGAATAATCAAGTCACTTAACAAATAAGGACATGCATACCCTTTTTAATTTCCAGTGGAATTTATGAAGATGCCACTTACCAGGAGGATATGAATAACAATGAGTTGAACTCTAGCCTTGGAAGCCCAGCCATGCAGTTTAAAAGCAAACCACATATCCCTAGTGTCCTTTTCCTCCACAAATTACTCCTCCTCCCAATACAAGTCATCTGGAGAAGGTAGTAGCACTTGGCAAGTTAGCAAAGTTAACATGAACTCATTTATTTCAGCCTTTACATTAAACATCAGTATCAATCTAAATATTATACTCAGCTTCCTTGTACTCAAAAAAAGTGAAGACTTTGGCTTTGAGATTAAAAAAAATAGAAAAAAACAATCCCCCAAATTCAATAACGTTTTGAGAAGCCAGAGTCATCTTGTTTCAGTTATTGCAATCAATAAATATAACTTGATGTTCTAGGACTAAAGAATCAAAAATAGTCATTGCTATCCCCAAAATACCTTGCCATACTCACAGGTGTTCTATGTTGGTTAACGCCCTTTCAAATAAATCAAAGCTCCATGGCCCCATTGGTCACTCATCATTGACCATTTGTAGAGGTGTCCCATGCATATTTCACAGTTGTTGTAAAGCACTGCTTGATTTCTGCCAAGATCCCGGGAGAACTGAATTACTGTGAGTCATGATTCCCCCAGAACCAGTAGAACTCCTTCTTGTACAACCAAGCTAATATATCTCAATAACAGCTTTTCTGCCAGGGAAAGTCCAGGTAAACCTTGATACCAAAACATCCCTTATAGTTTGATTTGGTATCAACTGAATCAGAGTCTTCTATGGCTTTACTCTATCATTTTTGAATAATTTCCCACTTCAGAAGAAATGGTCATTGTCCTTTAAACTTAACCACACAACAATCTATTGCTATTACTCTTATGAACCTATATGGAAAGATTTGTAACATGAACCAGGACAGCCCATTTCATTTAAGAAAAGGGAAATGGCTTATTTGTTCCTAATTTGGGTCAAAATATTTGTTAGGGCAAAACCTTTCTTGTAAATTATGCTGTCTGGTTCCACAAGGGGTAGCAGTATATAACTCCCTCCCTTTTTTATTATTGGAGGTTGAATTTGGCACTTTGCCACTGAGCTACATACCACATTCCCATTTTTAATTCTTTTTTAAAAAATTTTGACAGGGTCTTGCTAAGTTTTTGACGCTGGCCTCGAACTTGTGATTATCCTGTCTCAACCTCTCCAGTGGCTGAAATTACAGGTGTGTGCTACTACACTGCCTCGATTTTCCTTTGCATGTTATGTAGTTGTTTTAATTGCTTTTCTATATGCTGCTTCATCATGCTGGTATCAATTTGAGTGACCTCTTTTATGACATCTTCCCTAGTTTCTTATTGGCCCTTTTAGCAATCAAGTGTTTTAAGAAAAACCTGCACAATGGCACTCTGTGTTAGTTTACTTGCTTTATGTTGTTTTTTTCATCTTCTTTCTTTCCTTCCAAGTATAGAAAGGCATTTAGTGCATGAGTTCTGGATTCAGGATTTTAGCAATCAAATCATAACTATTAGACCTGCCAAAAATTCTATAACTATGGACAACTTTCCAAACTTTTCTGTGCTCAAATGCCTCATCCATATACCAATGATCATAATAATAGAATATTTTGAATATCATTCTATTCAGATAATAGAATTTCACATGAAATTGTGTAATAATGATTAAATATGATAATTAACACCTTTAGTGTAGTGCCTGAAATTACAGATGTTCATGTAGAGTTATTGGTATCAATTCTGGCTTCTAGAAATTAAGACCCATATTTTATGCATCATCCATCAAGTTCAAGTCCTAGGAAGTGGCAGAGATGAAATTCTGCCTTAAGTCAAGGTCCAAGCTATAAAGTGGATATAGAATATGTTCAAAGAACAATAAAAATTCACTAAAAATGTTATATTGGAGTTTCACCCTCCACATAATAAATGTGTTATCACCAGGCAGAAAATGAGTGAAAAAGCTACAGTAAGAATGGGAAGAGACTGCAGTATTAAGACACAGGTCCTTTAAATGTGAAGAGACTGCAGCATTAAGTTTTAAAACTATCTTACTAGCAAATATTTTGACCCAAGTTAGGAATAGAAGCAGGCCCAAATAAGCTATTAAAGTTTCCCTTTTCTTAAGTGAAATGGGCTGTCCTGCTTCATGTTACAAATCTTTCCAGATAGCTTCATAAGAGTAATAGCAATAGATTATTGTGTGGTTAAATTTAAAGGACAATAACCATTGTCCTTTAAATGAAAAGAGACTGCAGCATTACGTTTTAAAACTATCTTTCTATTTCAGCTTTTGTTATAGACACCCTAAAATTATCATCACAGATTCTCAGCCAGTCCATCTCAGATTGTCCTCCCATGTAGATGCTTCAGTTCCTACAATGAACATTTATTCCTGTGTCTCTTTCTGAATCCACTTTTCATTCCAACCTACCCTGCTTCCTCACCTGAACCTTCTCAGATGACTCTTCCTTTTATCCTAGGGGTTTTCTCTTTAAAGTCTGGCAAGTGGACCAGCAGCAACAGGAGAGTTTTGTTTTGTTCTTTGTAGTTATACATGACAGTAGAGTATAACTGGACTTATTTATACAAACATCTTATTCTAATTAGGATCTAAGCTTTGTGGTTGTACACCATGTAAAAATTCACTGTGGTATATTCCTATATGTACATAGAAAATTATGTCAGAATCATTCTGCTGTCTTTCCATTCCTTTCCCCCTCTGTTCCCTTAATTTCCCTTTGTCAAATCTAATGAACTTCTATTCATCCCCTCCCCTGCTTATTGTGGGTTAGCATCTACATATCAGAGAGAATATTAAACCTTTGGTTTGGGGGGATTCACTTATTTTCTTAGAATAATAGTCTCCAGATCCATCCATTTTTTCCTAGCAAATATCATAAACATACATTGAAGAAAAGAGAGAGCCTCTTTAACAATGATGTTGGGAAAATTGGAAATCCATATGTAACAGAATGAAATTTAACCCCAATCTTTTACCCTGCAAAAAACTCAACTCAAAGTGCATCAAATACCTATAAATTAGACCCAGAAACCATACATCTACTAGAAGAAAAAATAGGTCTAACTTTCCATTATGTTGGTTTTAGGAACTGACTCCCTCAATGAGCCTCTATAAATGAGTGCAAGAAGTAAAATCAAGAGTCGATGTAAACTGGAAGATATCAAACTAAAAAGCTGTTTCACAGAAAAGGAAATAATCAAGAATGTTAAGAGACATCTACAGAATGGGAGAAAATCATTACCTCATGCACCTCAAATAGAGCATTAATCCAGGGTATAAAAAAATATCAGAAACCTTAACACCAGAAAACCAAATAACCCAATCAATAAATGTGCAAAGAACCTAAACAAGCACTTCACAGAAGAAAAAATACAAATGGTCAAAAAATAAATGAAAAAATGTTCAACATCTCTAGTAATTAGAGAAATGCAAATTAAAACTATGCTGAGATTCCCTGTCACTCCAGTCAGAATGGCAGCGATCAAGAATACAAAAAAAACAATAAATGTTAGCAAGGATATGTGGGAAAAGGTACACTGAAAAATTGCTAGTGGGACTGCAAACTGGAGTGACCATTATGTAAAGCAATATGGGAGATTCCTCAGAAAACGTGGAATGGAATCACCATTTGACCCAGCTCTCTCTCTCCTGGGTATATACCCAAAGGACTCTCAATGAGAGTCTTAGCCTGCACCACAGCTAATTTTTTTTTAAGTTGAGATTTTTTTAGCAGAATCTCCAGGATCTTCAAGAACATTTGGGTATGAGAAGCAGACGAAGCATGTCTTAGGAAAACTATTACCCCTTTTACTCTAAATAAAGTCTTTGCCCCTCTCTGATGTGATAACCAAACAATCCCAGTTGTTTCTTTAGCTCATGACAACATGCAAATCACTATCCTCCTCTTGGCCATGTAGCCTCGTCATAAGTTGTAAGCAGGAAAATGCTCACCTTCTTTCCAAGCTGTGTCTTTTTTTTTCCATACATGAAATTAGATATCAGAGCCTAAGCAGGCGATTTGGTTCAGTCTTAGAAGATGGCCATTATTACCAATTGCTTCTGCAGATGTGTTTGAACATCTCAGGGACAACACTGATAATCACATTTCTTTCTTACCCTGCATCTCACTATCATTTTTATATTGGTGATCTTAAAAGTGACTGACCTCACATTCACTCTACATCAGCCATGTTAGTATTATTTATCATTTCCAGTTCATATTTTTTCTCCCCAATTAAATCTAGATATTTTTTAGTCAGAGACATGCTGGTAGTACTGCAGGGTTTCAAAGAACCCACCACAGTACTTGATGAACTGTAGGTCTCAATTCAGGCCTCTGGTTTGATCAGGTAATGATGAAATATTTCTTTGTTGACTCAGAAACTTTCAAAAACATGGCATTAGCACTTGGAATTGTAGCTTTTACTGAATATGGTGGAGCACCAAATGTTTTATTGTCATTATCATCAAGTGTGCATTTCTCATGTGATCATGTGGCTTATATATTTTTATTGGAAAGAAGGGATCTTTCAGTCACAGTAACAAACACCTCATATTGCATTTTAATACAGAAAATTTAGTGTAATGAAAATGGGGTGGAATCAGAAGTGCTGTTTTCAAGTCCCTGAGCAGTCATTAGCCATGAATCCAGCTACCAACTATTTTGAATACAGCTACCAACTATTATTCATCCTGTTTCCTTGTTTGAAAGAGAATGATGATAATGTCAATCTCTTGGGGTTGTAATGATTTAAAGAGGTAATGGGTAAAAAACAGTTTGAAACAACAAAAAAGTATGGTTTTTTTAATCCATTACTCTAAATTATGATCTTAAATATTGAAATTTTCATCAGTTGTCTTTTAAGTGTGGTAGTATTTCATACTAATTCAGCACTGCTTTTTTTAAAGTTTGGAAATAGAATATTACTATATAATTACTTGTTCTTTCCATCCTCCAGGTGAACCATGAAAATTTCAAAATTAACAAGGGAGTTGGGCAATGATTCAGATGATGCAAAAGATGAAAATTCTTTGAAAAAAATGAACTTGGTGTTTAAGCCTTTCACAGTTTGGTCTTTGAAGAAAGAAATGTGTTGCTTGATCCTGAGAATGATGATAAGGCATAGCTTATTTTCAATTATCTCCATGCTTCTGGACTTTTCTAAGAATGTTTATCAAAAATATGTAATATTTTTGATAAAATATGTCCTCAGAGTGACTCTGAGGACAAGTACTCCCTCCACACTAGAAAGCAGGGAGAAGGAAAAGTGCAGATAGCAACACATTGTTAGTATTACTGGAATGAAAGGGGATGGAAAGACAAGGCTGTCACAGTCTGAGGTCTGGGTAACATCTCATGAAACACATATGTAGGTTCAGGGTCATGATGTCAAATGCATTTCCAACAAAACAATGCTGCTCTAAAAGGCACAGGTATACATGCACTCCATATCAGACACCTGCAAAGTAACGACACAGAGCCTAGTGAGGGTAGAGAAGCCAGAATTAATTGGCTCAAGTCCAGAGAAAATGGAGACCTTCCAGATGTGCACATAGCCACTGAGCAGGCCTCTTTCAGGGAGCCCTGCAAAAGAGGATTTGGGCTCTGTCCCCAGTGATTGAAGTCGAAAATTGTGTTACCTCCTCAGGGGTGCAGCGAACTGTAACGTTGCCAAGACTTTCCGAGTGGAGCTGGATTGTGAGAAGAATAACCCTTCCTTTAAAGTGATCCAGAACAGTAAAAGGATTAAGTGTACATAGGAGGCTGAGCCTTAAGTAATCCTGAATTTTGATGAGCCACCTTTGAAAGATCAAGTTCATTAAAAATTTAGAATCAGATACATAGACAAACACACTCTCATCCATTAATTGGAATCTTAATTTTTCAGAACAGCTTTTTATACCATTTCCTCAGCTAGCCAGACATGCAAACAATAAACAGTTCCAAAAATCTGAGAAAGCATTTAAGATCAATAAATACCACATAATTTCTTGATAAAACAGCCTACATGAAAAAGCTCAAAAAGATAGCCTAAGTTCTACAGAGTTTGAAATGATTTTCTTAAAGTTTATTTTGTCTATTTGATGAGTTACTTCAACTTTATTTTGTCTATTTTTCTTTATTTTGTCTTTTTCCCAAATTTAAGATCATTTAATACATCATGTATTTTTTTAAAATATATGAATACTTTCATTTTCTGCTAGGAATCAAAAAAAAGTCTCAGGTAGTAATTTTTCTGTCTGTTTTTAGGAATCTAACACTCTGAATCACTTTTGCACCCTTATTTTGTGAGAAAAGAAGTCACAGGAATAAAGGCAGTGGCAGCAAAGTCTCTGCATAAACACACAGTGGACTCTTAATGACACTACCTTCCCTCCATCTGGGCAAGTTACAAGGGAACACTTGATAGAACCTTCACACAGCACATCAATCACTCTCATGTTGGTTTTATATTAAGATTTGACCTAGAAAAAGCCCTTGATTTTTTCCTGTACACTCTATCTTAAAATATAATTTTATAAGAAAATCCAATTATTTTGGAAGACATTTATGCAAAAAAAAAAAAAAAAAACAATTGGTCCATTTAGAGAGAGCGAGAAACTAATGAATAAAGTGGAGAAGAAATTGGACCCAAAGCATTTTCTATGGCCTGAAACAGTGTGCCCCTATGGCTCAGTTAAAATTTCCTTTTACCCAAATACTTGCCACCAATTTACAAAGTAGCATCACATTTCCAAATTTCTAAGTTACTAACTACCTCACTTTAAAGTTTTTTTTTCAATATCATTCCGTGCAAAAAAAAAAAAAAAATAACCCTCTTCTTGACCTCATTTTTCTGCTTTTCAGCCCATCTCCAAACTTTCATTTGATTCCCTTAATCAATCAAATAATATTAAAAGGCTAGGATTTGTCAGGCACTGTGCTAGGTACTAGGGGTACTGGGTAATTAGGTGACACAGTCCCCATTGCAGACTGCTGACCACTATCTCAGGCCCAGAGCAGAAAAGCATAGTAATGCAAAACCCCCAGAAAACAGCAACACCTTTTATATATCCAACAGGATGCCTCCCCTCTCTGGCTCTCCCACATACCCCAGTCCCTCATTCCCCTGAAGGTACAAAGCCTGTGCCCACACCCTCTTTGAGGCCTTCAATGGCACCCAACGTCCATCAGGATGCAATTCATTGCATGTAACAGAAAACTCATCTCACACCGCCTTACACAATTGATGGAGCTTATCAGCTAACATGACTGGAGGCCCAGAGACAGGAAAAGCTTCTGGATTATATTAATTCAGCCAGTTCAGTAATTTCACTTAGGGACAGATTTCTTTCCACTCTGTCTGGAAGTGGATGGCTGACAAGAACTCCTGAGATTATTTGTTCCTTGTCTCTATCAAAGGAGGGAAATACAGAGAGGGAAAGGGAAGAAGGTGAGGGGGCAAAAGACAAAGGTGGACAGTAAAAGAAGGAGCAATATTCCCTAACCTTGAGCTCACTGATTCAAAGGGTTCCACTGTGGTGAGAGGAACAGGATTACAGTACCTCATCTCGTCCCTAGGTTTCAGACATAGACCTGGCTTCTAAAGGTATGCATGGCTGCAAACAGCAGGGAGAAACACCCAAGCACTAACCCGAGGAGTAGATCTCTGGGGAGACCATGGAAATGTCCCCTATGCAATGCATTGCACATACAACCTGTTCACCTACTTGGAGTCTTTAATGTCGGCTACATCCATACTGCTCACCTCCAAAATCCATGATCCTCTTTCCCATCTCTAGATGACCCCACCACACTAGCAAACTTGGGTCCCTCATCTAGCACCAAGCACCTTCAGGACTCGGTCCTTGTTTGGGGAAGAAGTCTTCAATAAGATTGGTTCTTATTGAAGTTCCAGGTACGAGGCATGATGTCATGGGTGGTGCCAGGCGGCGGTTCAGCGAGCTCCTGACGTGGGCCTGGCCAGAAACAGTGCAACAGAAGGCCCCGCCCCGCTCTGCCCGGCGCGAGCCGGGTCATTGCGCCTCCAAACCGGTCAGCTGGGCCCAAAGATGCTAGCGCGCTCAGGCTAGCTCTGCCTCTCAAGCCCGCCCCACCCCTCACGGTCCCCAGGTCGCTCCTAAAGTGACTTAGCTGGGCGTGGTGCCAGGCGGGCGCTGCTGCCCTGTGGCGACGACAACGATGGACCTGGAGCCGGTGGGCAGTGTGGAAGGAGAAACCGTCGCTGTGTCTGGAGCTGTGGCTTTCGGAGACTCGGCGCCGCAGATGAGTAATGAAAGAGGCTTTGAAAATGTAGAACTGGGAGTCATAGGAAAAAAGAAGAAAGTTCCAAGAAGGGTCACCCACTTTGTTAGTGGTGAAACAATAGAAGAATATAGTACAGATGAAGATGAAGTTGATGGACTAGAGAAGAAAGATGTTTTGCCTTCTATTGATCCGGCAAAACTTACCTGGGGACCCTACTTATGGTTTTACATGCTTCGGGCTGCCACATCAACCCTTTCAGTGTGCGACTTTCTTGGAGAGAAGATTGCATCTGTTTTGGGTATTAGCACCCCAAAATACCAATATGCCATTGATGAGTATTACCGGATGAAGAAAGAGGAGGAAGAAGAAGAAGAAGAAGAAGAAGAAGAAGAAGAAGAAGAAGAAGAAGAAGAGGAGGAGGAGGAGGAGGAGGAGGAGGAGGAGGAGGAGGAGGAGGAAGAGGAAGAGGAAGAGGAAGAGGAAGAAGAAGAAGAAGAAGAAGAAGAAGAAGAAGAAGAAGAAGAAGAAGAAGAAAACTTTTTTGTTTATGCAAACTATAAAATTTCCCATAAATGCAAAAAAAAAAAGATTGGTTCTTCTATGTCAATCTGACCTTAGGAAGTTTACTTCTTATCTCTCCTTCTCATCTATCCAAATTGCCCTTCTTTAAACTGAAGTTCTTCACCAAAAAGTTACCCCTGCCTGATCTGATCCCTCACTTATGTGACTTTTTAGGCCCACCCTATATGGAGGAAGTAATGCTCATCAGAGAGACCACAGGAGGGGAAGTCCCACATGCCTGGGACCAAATCATACTACCACTATTTACTAATGGTATGCCTTTGGTCAATAACTTGCAAACTCTTTATATCTGAGTTTCCTTACCAGCAACACAGGATTAGCACTTTTGCAAGACCATTTTAAAGAGTAAAGATAATTCCTAGTAAGAACTTGGCATGTATAAATAATTTAATAAGTAAAATCTATAATCATCATCACTGCACTGTGCTGTGCAATCTCTTGCTTGTTGGTATGCAATTTCTGTATATTTGTACTACTCTCATATACTAAATCTTCACTTGAGAAGTATTTGGGGGTGAACAAAAGAATATATGTCCTTATCTGTGCCCAGTTTACTGCAGTGTATTCTACAAAGTTGTGATGCTGTTTCATGAAGGGTGCATGTGTCTTCTATCACCTTTTGTAGAAATGGATTTCTATTTAAGTAGAAAGCATTCATGGCTTCAATGCTGGGTAGAGGGGTGATGATGTAAACTACTTACTTATCTCCTTCACTCTCCCTGCAAAAGAACTAAGAGTTGCTAAGAACCTATCAGGGCTCAAAAAGACAGAATAACAGGACCAAAAACCTGAGAAGAACCGTGAGTGCACTCATTGACATTTCAAGGAAATGGAGCAGGATTTTGTGATCATTCTTGGAAAATGGATGGAAAAATGAACGTGCACCTTGAGTGGCAACGTGAAGTTTAAAAACCCAGGCCAGCAAGTGAGTACTGGCATGTGGGCCCAGAAAAAATTGAAGGTGCTCAAAATTCTCTACCAGTCTTCGTGAGAAACACTGACGTCACTGGATGGAGGGAAAGCACTCCATACAGCCAACAGAAATCAGAACACAGTGCCTTGTTCAGCCACTTACTCATCTTATGATTCCACTGAATCCCTGCAGATCTGTGGACTGAGCATCAAGTGAAAATAGAAATATCCCCTGTTCTACCTGACTCACAGAGACTGGGACAGCTAAAATAAAAAAGTATGACATTGTTCAAGAAGTATAAAATGCCATGCAACTATAGTATGTTTATAAATAATCAATCCCAATGCAGAAGGCAGGCATTTCTTAGAAAATTAAAGGTTGAATTGCTGAAATGTGCATGTGTGATCAGCAGACATCAGCTATCAATAAAATTAAGCCAAGGATGCATCTGTTCTTATTAATTCCTTAATGCTTTTAAAAATGGGTGCTTGGAAAATAATAAATTATAATTATCATTTAAGAAGACTTAAAAATGAGAACATTTAAATATAAAACTACCAAAACTTGGAGAAGACACTAATATAGATTGAGAATTCATGGTGTCTATTAATTTGTTGATCTATTTTGCCCTACCATCTTAGATGTGGAAAACTTTTAAAAATTAAATGTAAATCAAGGCACAGTGGTACACACTTTTAATCCCAGTCATTGAGGATGCTGAAATAAGAGGCCAGTCTCAGCAACATAGTGAGATCCTGTCCCCCAAATTAAAAAGGGTTATGAATGTAATTCAATGATAGAGCACCCCGGGTGTTCACTCCCCAGTACCACAAAGAAAAAAAAACTTAAATAATATAATATAATATAATATAATAATTATATAATGTATAATATGATAACTGTACATAGTAATAATAAAATTATAACATAATCATTTATAATATTAATTAATGTAATCATATGTAAGCTCCAGGTTATAATTTCTAAGCTATTTTAATGTACCTGTGTCAAATTCATTGAAATAGTCACAGGATTGAAAGCTTGAGAGCTAATGGGTTAATGATTAGCAGACTGAGGAAACCATTCAGGGGCTTCATCACTTTGCGTAGTTAGTGTGCGATTACCCCAAAAGGGACATTTTTCCTACAATATAAATGCAATGAGATGTTTTAATAAATCTGTCTTTTGTACCGTTAGAATAGATGACAATTCAACAAAAGATGCCACTGCAGATCTAAGTGATTGAACTGAAGGAATAATTACATATATGCATAATGTGAAAATTGGCAGGTTTTAATTTCACAAAGAAATTAGGAGAACAAATATTCAGCTCTGTAGAGACTTCTCTCTGATCATTTAATTCTGGTGGTCCATTATTTTTTGGCCTTTAAAAGCATGCAGAAACTCTACAAAGCATCATTTGTAATATAAATGAATACCACAAATTATGACTCTCATCCCCCGCTACCATAACTAATTAGCCTTCGCTGGGCACTGACATTTTCCAGCACAATGTATACTGTCTCCCTTACAAACAACAGAAAACAAATATTTGCTGAAGGAATGTACAGAACACAGAGTTCCCAGGTCCTAAAACTTCCTTATCAACGCTGTCTTAAATTCATGATACTTAATTTAAAGGTAACTTCAGTGAAAGACAAAGGGATAATGAACGGGCCCCAATTAGTAGGATTTGGAAATATAATCCAACAAACTATCAAGTAAAGTCAAGTACGAGAGGAGAGAAGCAGAAAGGCCAGCTGATGCCACAAGAAAGTCAAAGGCAACTAACTTCTCAGCTGCTTCTCCTCTGCCAGGGAAACCCTGGCTCAAGCCTCAGTAACAGCAGGCAAATGAGGGGCCAGGAAGGAGGGGTTTCTAGCCCTGGAATTAGAGAAATAGAATGGAAGGGCCATTTCCTTTGCTGTAATTTTTTTTTAATCAGGTATTGAAGAACCTTAGCCTCAATTCACTTAGCATTTGTATTAGAACATCCAAGTCTCCTTATTTGAGCATCTGTTGAAATAAATGCTCAGATGCTTAAAAACAAACAAAAATGTAATAATAATGAATAAAAGATATGCTCCAATCCATGGTTAACATGAACTAAGGTGTTTTCAACAGCTGTTTAGATGCTGATAATGTCTTTCCAAACAAAGACAGAAATTAGGCTTGTGTATAAAAAGGCAGGAAAGAAGTGTTCATCTGCAACTTCCAATAACACCTCCGAAAATCCGTTTGGACTGGTACAGTCTGTCTAAACACAGAGCAGATGTAAATGAATGTGATCTGGAGATCTGTCATGGAAAAATACACTCAGGCCAAATATATTCTGATAATGGTGTAACCACCTTCATCGGGATCACTTGAAAGTCACTCCAATACACAGTATGGGTACCCGACCTCAGAATCAGGGAAGCTACACTTTAACAAGCTCCCAGGGAAACTCTAGCACTCTGATATCCGAAAGGCAATGCAAGAGGATTTTAAAAAAAGTTAAAACAAGAACAAAAGTTGAACTGGAGAGAACAAAATCACTAGAACATGGCAGAATCACGTAACCGTCAATTTAAAAAGGTACTACAATTAAAAGCTGATGGGTACATCTGTTATAGGAACACTTCCTGATCCTAATGAAAATTGTTAACCCAGGTAAAATTAGGCATTGTCAGAAAGCATGAGTAGCCCCTAAAGGGAAGCGTGGAGAGGTATGCCCAGGGTTTAACACACATGTCTTCAAAAGAGGTTGGCACTCTTGATATCAATCTGGATACAACACAGAGAATGAATATCAGCATCAAAGACGAATCCATTTGGAAAGATGCCTGAAAGACATTTGTTTCGAAATAACAACAAAGTGAAGCAGAAATCAGGAAAAGCTTCTCCACACTGTGAGAGTGACTCTCCCCTTACAAGTGAGCAAAGTCCACTTTTCACAAGAGGAATAGAGAAAAGATTTAGCAATGAACAATGCAAGAAGCAAACTTTAGACTCCAGTAGAGACATAGTTAACACTCAAAGTGACACTGCAGGCCAAACAGAAAAAAAAATGTGTTCACATCAACAAACACCATAAGGTCATCTTTGTCTCATGTTCTGTCAGTTTAGTGGATAACTATCTATTGACCTAAAAAGTCCACAAGGTGAAATGAAGACCTTTTGGTCTCTATGGATACACTTTGATAAGATATAGACATTCTTGAAAATAATTTTTAATTTTTGTTAGCAAAAGGAAGTTCATTTTTCCTCTGGGATCTGAAATAGTTAGAACTGAGATGATTTAAATCCCCTGTTATTTATGCCTTCATGTATCTGCAATAGGCACTTCCTCCATTGCCTGACATTAAGAAATTCTATTTTAAGAAAATCATAGGCCAGGAATTGAAATGTAGTCTTAACATGGCTCTTGAAGTAGCAGTAGGATGAAATTCACCAACCTCTTCTTGATCATTTGAGGATTTCAAGAGTGAGTTTGTGTGTGAGAGAGACAAGACACAGAGACAGAGAGAAGGTTTTACTCCATCAGTTTGACAGCTTATGACACCTAAAACTTACAGGTTTTATTCCATAGCCCTCTGTTCAAATGAGGATTAAATTAAGTACTAGTGCTGTTTCCTAGGATTACTATGCTTTTGGATTGTCAGTGTGGTCTCCAGATAGTGTTGGAGTTAAGAGATTTTTTGTTTGTTTGTTTTGGTTTGCTTTTTTTTTTTTTAACAAAATCAACCTAGAGGTTTAACGTTTGGGTACAAAAAGTAATTTCACAAGTGCAAGACGGTAGGCAGTTTGTCTGAAAAAACACCCAGGAATTTTCATTAGCTACAGGAGCCAACTGAATGATATGGCCATAAATAATGCCAATTCCACCCTGGGCTGCCCTGGCAGCATGACATCCACATCAAAGGCAAGAAGAATGACTTCTGTCACATGCATCAGGACACACATGGTATTAAGTTCATTTGTGGAGGGAACCTCAGTTTCCTCTGTCTGGAAGAGTGAACTAGAATGCTCAAATACCACAAAAGAACTTGTTTGATGTTCTGCCGGGATGGGGGCCAAGCAGATTTAAGGAGGCCAGGAGATGAAGTTCAGAGATCTGAAGGCTGCCTAGCATGTAGGTTCCTACTACAGGGATTCTGCCTGTCTGCGGACCACCACTTAATTCCTTGAAAAGGGCCTGGCACATGACAAATGTCCCACAACAACGCTTGCTGGAATGAGCAAAGGATGAAAGGAATGGCCTTAGAGCAGAAGAGACTAGACTCGCTTTGTGTGGTGCCAAAGGCATTCGTGGGTAAAAATGTTAGGAACATATGCTTTGGTTAAACTTTTGAAGAAATCACTTTTTAACAGAATTCTCCAGAGATGGAGCAGACTCTGTAAGGGAGTGAACTCCTCTCCTTTTGGGAGAAGCAAGTGGCAATAGTATTCTTGCAGAAACTGGATAACCATCTGTCAAGGATGCTAGAGCAATGAAAATACTATTTACATCATCGAACACCACAAGGGTTTCATTTTTATCATCTCTGCCATTTCTATAGGAAAAAAAAAAAAACCTTCTTATAAAAACAGCAAGCCAAAATGAAGGACTATTAACCATTTGAGGAGAGACTGAATAGCATGTGTTATAGTGGGTCCCCAATGTAGGTACATAAAAACATCTGTTGCAATGTCACAAGTAGAGTTCTGAGTTCCACTTGATCTCCTTTCTCTAGCCTACTTGGTATTGTCTGAGCAATTGCCTCCTCTCTTCTGTATCATCACCTTTTCCCTCCTCATTGGGCTCTTTGTCCTCATTGCACAAACATATTAGCTCCCATCTTTTAAAAAAAAAAGAAAGAAAATATCCTCAGTTGACCTCCCTTCCCTCTCCAACTACCACTCAGTTTCTCTTCCTTTTAATGGAAAATTCAATCAGTGTCCAACTTCCCTTCTCCACCTGACAGCTGAACTCACACAAATCAAGCTTTTGATCCTTGTTCCTGAGAGTTCTTATCTAAGACACGAGCAACTTCGCAATACTGACTCCCAGGCAAGGATGCATTCTCAGTCCGCAACTAAGCTGACCTCTGGGCAGCATCTGGCACTGATGGGCACTCCATCCCACTGAAACACTCTTCCACCAAGACGTCATCCCCTACTGGTGTCTCTCCTACCTCACAGGTCTTTTTTGTTCTCCTCCTGCTCTTCATTCTGACTTCTTCACGGTGGAGTCGTCAAAGGCTCCAGATTTAAATTGTCTTTTCTTTCTTGGGTGTTCTCCTCCTTTCGCTAGACCCTTAGTGATTTCTCTACCATGGTTTATCTACTCTTTGTACACACAGGATTCTCCACTCTGCAGCAGCCTGCTCCTCTTCACTGAACCTCAGACCCATATCTGAATGTCTCATTGAGGGCTCGGACCTTCAACAGATTCAAACTGAGCTCCTTATCATCCCTGGCACAGTGAATGATAACCTTCCCAGTGCTGAGACAAAACACCGTAGGATCTTCCTTGACTCTTCTTTCTCTCACACCCTACCTCCAACCTATCACGTCCAGTCAGCTCTATCTTCCAATATTCAGAGAAAGAAGTTAGGCCTCTACCTAACATCATTCACAAAAATAAACTAAAAACAGATCAATGACTAAGTATAAAAGTGTTTTAAAACATGAAACTTTTACAAGCAAACACAGGGGCAAATCTGCATGACCTTTGGTTCCACAGTGGATTCTTAGATATAACATTAACAGTAAAATCAACAAAAGAAAAAAAAAAGCTTGTTTCACCAAAACTAAACACTTTGGTGCATTAAAATACATCACTGAGAAAGTGAAAAGTCAACTACTGTCGTCTGGATGTTCATGCCCCCAATAAAATTCATGTGCCCCAGTGAGAATGGCAACAACAACAAGAATACAAATAACAACACTTGCTGGTGAGGATGAGGGGAAAAGGTACACTCACACATTGTTGGTCAGACTGAAAACTGGTACAACCACTCTGGAAAGAAGAATGAAAATTTCTCAAAAGACTAAGAATGGAACTGCCACATGACCCAGCTATCCCATTTATCCACAGAACTAAAATCAATATACTACAGAAATGCATGCATACCAATGTTTATAGCAGCATAATTCACAATACCTCAATTATAGAACCAGCCTCGGTGCCCATGAACAGATGAGTGGATAAGAAAATGATACACACACACACACACACACACACACACACACACACAAACACACACACTCACAGAGTGGAATTTTATTCTGCCATAAAGAAGAACAAAATTATGACATTTGCTGGCAAGTGAATGGAACTCGAGAGCACCAAGCTATGTAAAATAAGCCAGATTCATAAAGTCAAGCGTTTTTTTTTAAAATCACATGTGAAAGCTAGAGATAAAAAAGAAAGGACATTTTTAAAAAGAGGATCTCATGAAAATAGAAGGGAGACCAACAGAGTAGAGGAAGAGGATCCAGAGGGAGGGAAGGAGGAGGGGAGGGCCTGGGAAAGTACCAGGGAATGAAATCTATGAAATTATGCTATGTCAATATATGAAGAGACCACAATTAATCAACATTATACGTAATCATGGTGCACTAATTAAAATAATAATAACAGAAGAGAGATCAGTAGAGTAGAGCAAGAAGATTGGGGGATGAAGGAGGTAAGTGAGAGGGGAAAGCACTGGGGAATGAGATTGGTCAAATTATGTTATGTATATGCACATTTGAATATGTCACGATGAATACCACTATAAGGATAATTGTAATCCACCAATAAAAATTTTAAAGAAAACTATATGCTAAAATCCTAACCATCAATGTGATAACATTAGGAGGAGGAGCCTTTGGGAAATCAAGGTCATGAGGTCTTTATCCTTATGCATGGGATTTGTGTCCTCACAACAGAGGCTCCAGAGAGCTTCCCTGCCCCTTCTGTGATGTGAAGCTGCAAGGAGAAGATGGCTTCAGAGAGGAAGCAGACCCTCACTAGACCCCAAGTCACCAAACCTGTCAGCTCTTCAATCTTGGACTTCCCAATCCTTAAAACTGTGGGAAACAAATTTCTGTAAATTATAAGTCACCCAATCTGTGGTATTTTATTTTGCTATATTAGCTTAAAAAACTAAGGCAACAATTTACAGACAGAAGAAAGTATTTGCAAATCATATAGCCAATAAAGGCCTTGTATTCAGGAGATACACACACACACACACACACACACACACACACACACACACATAAACTTCTCTGGACTCAGAAATAAAAAGATAAGCAATTAAGCTTAAAAACAGAATAGATTTGAACAGACATTTCTCAAAAAAACAAAAAAGATTCACAAAAGATACTTAGGAAAAAATACTCAACATCATTAATCATTAGGGAAATGCCAACCAAAACCATAAATGAGGTACCACTTTACACCCACTAGGATGGTTACATTCAAAGTAAATGTGAAATAGCACATGCTGGCAAATGTGGAGAAACTGGAATTGCTAGGGAGAATACTAAATGGTTCAGGTGCTGTGAAAAGCAATCTGCTAGGTCCTCAAAAAGTTTAATACAGAATTACTATATACCTCTCAATTCAAAAACAGGTACTCAAAAAAAAAAACCTAAATGCATATATTATATGGGCATGTTCATGTCAAAACTATTCTAAATAGGCAAAAGGTGAAAAGGCTGCAAATATCCGTCAACAGATGAATGGAGAAAACTTATTTATATGGTATCTGAATGACCATTCAGCCATGAAAAGAAGTGAGGTACCCATACAAAGTAGAAGATAGATGAACCCCTGAAGCATTACGCTAAGTGAAAGAAGCTGAAAGGACTGTGGAGCTGGAAGGGAGACCAGGGAGAAAGTACTTAACAGAGGAAGGACGTTCCTTTGATATAAAGGCAATGGATTTGGACACAGTTGGTGGTTGGACGACATTATCAATGTACTAAATGCCACCATATTGCTCACTTTAAAATGGCTAATTATATGTCATGTGAATTTCACTTTAATAAAGTACTTGTTAAAATTCAGCATCCAGCCCCTTCTCCTACCTCCATTGCTACCACCTTGGTCCACATCACCACCTCCTCTCACCTGGATTACTACCAGCCTCCTCATTGTTCTCCCCTTCTCCTCTTGTCTCTTTAGTCTTTTTTCAACACAACAGCAAGAAAGATCCTGTTTGGAAATTAAGATCATGTTCCTCCTCTGCTGAAAGCCCTCCACAACTCTTTACCTCTTTCTTGTCAAAGTCAAAGTCCTTGGAAACCAAAGGAAGGCACCAGGTGCTCTGAACTCAACCTTGTCCTCTTCCTTTCTCCACCCTGATCAACCAGGCTCACTGATGCTCTGGACTACTCTTCAACATTCTTGAAGTATAAGAATACTGTACCTTTTTATTTTGCCTCAGGGCCCTTGCACTTGCTGTTTGTTCTGTTTCTAATGCTTCTCCCCAGATAGCTACAGCTCTTGGACCAACACCAACATCATTACCCCTAATACAACACTGTCTCATCTGACCATCCTATTGAAATTGCAGAAGAATACATTTTTCTTTCTTAGCTTTATTTATTACCCTCCAACACACAGTGCATTAT
Organism: Callospermophilus lateralis; assembly: GCF_048772815.1. Classification (NCBI taxonomy): domain Eukaryota; kingdom Metazoa; phylum Chordata; class Mammalia; order Rodentia; family Sciuridae; genus Callospermophilus; species Callospermophilus lateralis. The sequence continues at coordinate 1,203,394 of NW_027516477.1, forward strand.
ATTTATTTTTCATATTTATTTTCGACTCCCCTTAGGTTTTGATCAGAGAACCTAAAAGGACAGAGAGTAAGGATCTTTTAAGGACAGTCTTTAAAGCACGTGGGTACCTGCTTGCCAGTGTTTCTAAGTATGGTAGATGTAGAACCATGAATAGCTCTCTTTTAACACATGTTTCCTGGTTGCACGCTTTTAAAGGAGCAAACCACAGCTCCTCCCAGTCCCTGAAAGGTAGGAACAACTTCAAAAAGATCTTAAAAATAAGTGACCACTCAAACTGGTGTTTGCGGCAGTGCATTAAGAAACCTGGACTCAAAACACATCCAAACAAATAGAAAAACTTTCCCACATTAAATAAAGTTTAAATGATTATAATAAAAATAAGGATGAAAGTCTTTGGTTCTTTTATTGATCTTATTATATAGTTAACTCTTCTTAAAGCAATAACAACAACAACAAAAACCTTTTGCATACGATAAGGTTTTTAAAATGTCAACTGCTGAGAGTATATATACCTGGCTGCATTTCCTTTGTGCCTCCTTAGGAGTTTATCATCAATATCCTAGAGAAAAATCTCTCTATTTAGTACCATTTCCCACCATCAATTGGAAATCAGTAAAGTGCAGGGACCTGACTGGCTTTATGATCAAGATGTTTATAAAACCTACCTTTCAAATATTGTAAAATATTTACATTGTCAATAACAAACACTTATCAAAAAAAATATAAACCAAAACCCATGGCTTCATGAAGATTCATACAAGCTTCTTTCCCGATTTAGTAATATATGCCATATAAAAATATTCATATTATTAAGAAATGGGGCAGCTGTACAGTCGTATCATCCTACTAAAGCAATAAAAACTGTTTCAGTACTGTTATCTGAAGATGCTGGGCTGCAGCTCCCACATTAATGCAGTCAAGCCTCAATCAGTAAGCAAACTAATCTAAATCAAATTCCCTCTAGTTGTAAATAATCATCATGTGCTGCCCAGAGGTGGTGAGTATGAATGGATGACTGAAAATATTCATGGTAATTGCCAGTTGCTATTTATGCTGAACAGATTTGGAGGAGTTTACTTAGTATCTAAGCATGCAGACCACCAATGCTAAACATGTAGGAGCATCACTCAACCAGCACACTCAAAGCAGCCTGGGATCTTCTCTGCAGTGTCACAGTGTGGTGGTTTTTTCTCAGTGTCAGATACGCTGATGGTGACGGAATGGAAATTTATGATTGCAGTTATTTTATTTCCAAATAACTTGCTACCATATGTAGTCCAGTGGAGTGTAAGTTAAATATTAAGGACTAAGCAATCACTTCCAAAGCCCAAGATTTTTTCTATTTACTAGCAGGCAGGTGCAAAATACTATGAGTGAAAACAACTTAAAGTTATTTTGTTTTGTTTTGTTTTGTTAATTATGGGGTTGTTGTTTACTTGATAGTCCCCAGTTCCCAAATATATGTGGCCCCATGCGAGTCAGGGTGTTAAATGGGTAAGAAGGCCAGCTCTTTCCACGAGACGCCTAGGCTTTTAGGCTAACTCCCATCAGCCTTCACCTTTCTCTGTGTTATAGACCATAATGGTTTTTATCATCGCCATCATCAGAACTAGATTAGGTATCAGGAAACCTGAGTTCTAATTCCATTTCTGTAGCTAACAATCTAAAGAGCTATATAATCATAGGGAAAGCCTATAATCTCTCTGAGCTCTAATTTGCTTGTCTATAAAATGAGGGGGTTGGCAATAAATGCTTTAAAAACAGAATAGAAAAAGGCAGGGCAAAAATGACTACCTAAGCACAACAGAATTGATCCCAACTTATAAAGGCAAACAGATGAAATGCCATAGGAAAAAAAAGGAATGCCATCTCTCCAAAAGAGAAAGAGAGAAATGAAAAAAGCATTATGACATCACATGGTGATGAAGATGCTCAAAAGAACTGACATATTGTAGTCGTATGAACATAGGACTAAAACTGTCAACTGTCAACTGTCAACCTCTATATTTCCTTTGACCTAGTAACTCTACTTCTGAACACAAATTCCCAATGAAAATATCCCTAAAGAAAAATCAAAGTTCTCTAAAAAGAATCTCCATAGCAGCACTATACATATGAGGGGAAAATTGGAAACAACCTGTATGTTCAAAAATAGAGACACAGTGAAGCGAAATCTGGTTTTGCTAACAAAATAGAACACGGGCCTCTATGGCCATTTTTTTTAAAAAAAAGGCTGGACTATCTTCAAACAGCAGAAGTATTCATGTGATATAACAGGAGATGAAAAGGTGGGTCACAAAATGCATTCACTGTCTTTGTGATTTTCCCAAAAAACACACAGGTGAAAATCAGAGGAGAACCTAGAGGGATACAACTAGTTCTTCCAGTTTGTTATTTCCATAAAATTCATTACAACAGCAAAAAAAATCAAAGGGCACTGGGGAGGACAAATGCCCCCTGAACTAGTGTTCTGATTGTACTTTTCATGCTTCTTCTATGTCATTTTTCTAGCATGACTAACATCACCTTATATCTTCACCTGAAGTTTCATTTTCCAAGTACTTTCTAAAGAATTGCTACTTGCTTGGAAAATGATCAGAATCCATGCATACACATCAAAATAATAAATTTCTGCACAGATGTATCCTGTGAAACCATACCATATGAATTCGTGGGCCTTTGTCCTCTTCTCCCCCAAATGTTATTAAGAGGAAATGAAAGGAAACAGCAAGAGTTAGGAGGCATATTTACAAAAAAAGAAAAAAGAAAAGAAAAATTCAAGGTAAAAATGACTCTAAAGTCAACGTTAATAGGGCTGAATATGCCACGAAGAGAATGCCTTGGAAAACTATCATGTACCTTTTATTCTTTCCTTAAACACTATAGGTCACTAACCCAAGTACAAAAGAAGTCACTGTGGTTGACTTGGCAATATATCTTTCTGCTATAGTGTATTTAGGTAAATGGACTTACAGAATTCATAGATATAATTATAGCATGCTATTCAGCTTTAAGGTACAGAGACAGCTTTTTATTATCATCCCTCTGAAAACTTCAAAAAAAAATACAAAACTTTAATAAAACCGAAAATCATTTTTAACTCACAGTTCTCCAAAAGAAGCATTAACTGGTGACAACAGTCTTGGAAAGAGAAATGGTGATGTTCCCCAGAGCTGAAGTAAATTCTCTTCCTTTCAAAGTTTTTCTTTTCCTACTAATCAATATTTTTAAACAGAATGTTTTAAGTTTTAAGACACTGGTGTCCTCTAACATCTTCTGAGAATGATTAAAAAAAGTAATGGTGTGTCATCTGGAAATGCTACCATACAATCATACACACGTCTTACAGTGATGGCTAGAGCTCAAGTCAAAAATATTTTTAATCCATCACATTTACAACTTCAGCAAACCTCTGAAGTTTCTAGGTTATACTAAATAGATACTGGCAAGAAGCTATGCCTGCTTTCTACTGTTACAAGCATCGTCTAAAACTTAGAATGTAAGCTATCACGTTCAAAACTCTTCAAAAGTCAAAGTTAATCTAAGTCAATGGTTTCTAGTGATAGACTATATGTTTATTTGTAATCAACAAATTATAAGCTTTTAGAAAATGGAATTACCCTCTTAAAAATTATTCCCAAATGTATATTGCAAAATGCGACAGATCCCACTGAATTTTTTTATCTGCCTGAATTATTCCATAGAATCATACTAATATATTTTGCAATTCAAACACTATTTACACATCCTATAGGTTCTAGGAGGCCTCCTTATAATTTACAAATTTAAAGAAAATGACAAGCAGGCAGAACATCAAGATTCACATTAAATTAAACAAACTTTACACACTGTGATTTGAATTAAACCACCATCATGTGGATCGTTACCCAAGAGATAAGATAGCAATTCCATGTTTAGACAGACTAACTCAAACATTCACTCATTAAAATACCATGTAATGAGGCAGTGACAGGAGGCAGGCTTTAAGAAAATTAAAAACCAACTTCAGAGAGATCAAATAGGTGTGAGCCCACCATGATGTAAACAGAAATTAAAATAAAATGTAAGTTCCTCCAAAGAACTTCAGTGGCTAAGAGGCCATTTGCATTGCAAAGTCCTCTGTCTACTGCATTCTTAATAATTGTACCACTAAGATTTGTCAGTGCTATGGAGACACTTCAATTAAGGCTATGTGGTAGAGCTCTGTGTAAATTAATTAGTTGAGGTTACACAGACTTTCTAAATGAGGCTCTCTAAAACAGCCTCAGAGATATGCAAGATTTGCAAGGAATTAAAATTTAAATAGAACTTACTAATCAATTCTTCCTGCTTTCACATTTCAATGACATTTGGTGTAATGATAAATAAGTCCATGAAAATACTACTAACCAAAATTTTATTTGCTTCCAATTGGAGCTAAAGGAAGGGACTTTCAATTTTACTTCTGATACTCAAGTTTTATTCCAGATTTTATCTAGACTTGTTGGCAAGAGTTTTCATATGATAACTATAATGAACTGGATCCATATTTACACGGAAAATGAGTCTACATTTGAAATTCACATATGCTACAACTAAATTAGCTATCTAGTAATTTCTATAAACAATTTCATAACAAAAATACAGATTTCATGCTCCTGCACTGAGACATTACTTTTTAAATTTGTTTATTACAATTCAGCTGAATAATAAAGTTTGACATGTTTTATTAAAGATAATATTATAATAACTTCCTTTCTTTAATTCAAAATACTAAGAAGATGTTTGCTGCAAATAATTTTGAAAGCTATCAGAACCAAATGTCTGATAAATATTTTTCTTCAAAATAAGCAAAATGCATGCAGAAAAATTGTAAGAAGGTTGCATAATGGATCTTACTGTAAACTGAAAAAGGAAGAAATCTGAAATTTTCAAAATACCAGGAGCCTTCTAATTATGTACATAAGAGATACATGAGCTCTTCTGTAATCCTAAAATAAAGTCCCTACAGTCTCATTATAGTGATTGTAAAAAATTCATACTTGTTATACAGTGGGAGATGATTCAGACATTTTTTAATGGCTAATTTGTTTCAAGAGCATGGACAGTGTATGTACAAATATATCTTTTGAGATTGTACCATTGAGAAGAGGCTGTCCTTCATGCACATCCTTCGATAAGATGGCACTGTAAACATCTTCAGGAAATCCAGTCTTGCATAATGCGATTTCACCAGAAACCTCTACAGAAGCCTGCAACAGAAGAAGAAAAAAAAAATGTTGCTACCTCCTTCAACTGAGAAACAGTTCACTTGGCATCCAGCCTCATTTTTTCAACTATCTTGTACAAACAGCCCCTTTGTTTCTGAAGGGTTACAATTATAATGTAGAGGGCAAAGGGTTAATCTTTTTGATAACTGGAGTAGAATAAACAAATCCCACTTGTCAGTCGAGTCAAATCTAAATAATACACATTCCAGGTTCTTCTAAGGACTGACCATTTCCATTAAAATGGCCATTGTGACTGAAGAACTAGCAAATGGGAGTGGAGTTGGGGGAGAGCCAAACAGCCTGGGGGCCCCATATATCCCCACTACTAACTGAAATTCTCATGAAAAAAAAGTGTATACATTCAAGAATGCAGGTTTTTATATCCTCACCTGATTCTCAATGAAGTCTGTTTCAACATGCCCCCTTCATTAAAGAATGAAATTATACGAGACTTACTGCAGGATATAGGTTATTATACATACCAAGTCAAACCAAACAATCAAAAGTTTATGTTCTTCTAATTTGAAGGACAAGGTTCTATCAAGCAATATCTATTATAAATAAAGATCAGTACACTGGTGTTTTTTCTCTTTTCACACTTGAAATTAGAAAGTAACCAAGAATCTCCTGCTGCCATATACAATCTCCCTGCACTTAAAACTGCCTTACACTAAGTGCTATTGTGCTAACCCTCCAAGTCACTATTTCTGGCCCTACTAACTGGAGCACAGGACAATTTGCTTCAGCAGAACTCCAGATTCATTTACATTAATTACAGGAAGGACTCCCCCTGCAATGATGGAGTTCCAAACACAGAAGGAGAAGGGCCCATGAAGGCCCTCCCCAGGAGTCATTTCAGTGGCCTCATAGGCAGCACTACAAATAGTGCACTGAATTGAAAATTGAGAAAAAGAAAAGGAAGCTTCAGAAACAGAGATAACTCAGAACAGGTGTGTGGATGAAGCCATACAGTACAGCTTCATAATTAAAGGAACACCCAGATTATACATGTGAAGTTTTGCAAATATGTCACAAAAACATCCAGACTATTCTCATAGTTAAATTGTCCTTTTCCAACCTGAGAAAATAAAGAAAATCAATTTCAACTTTATTAAAGATCATACAATAGTGGCAGTGAGGCACTAGATCAGCTCCATCAAATTTGTGGGCAGTTTTTAGTCAGTTAAATGTGCAAGAGCAGATTATAAAAAGTGAAGGATACAGAGAAATCAACCCCCATACACAGGGGTGAGCAGAAAGTGGTATAGCCCCTTCAGTACAATTTGGCAAATTTCAGTGACAATGAGCGTGGGTGTGTCCTACATGGTAGGCAAACTCCTGGGGAAACTCTCTGGTGAGCGCTCCAGGAGACACGTGCAGGATGTTCAACAGAACATGATTGTAACACCAGGAACCTAAATGTCCATCACCGGGAGAGTGTGCTAATACATTTTCACAAAGACATAAACATGGAATATCCAAAAACATTCAAATTGAAGAATTGGGGCTACATTTATCCACAGGGCTACCTCTCAAAAACAAAACAAATCTAAACAAACAAAAAAGTTCCTTTAAAAGTTCTGTGTAAAACTGAAAGAGCAATTTAATTTTAAACCAACCTAGGAATGCCTATTGTTTTTAGTAAGTTCAAAAGCCTATTTCTGTGACATTCCAAATTCAAACTGAAAACAAAGTACACAGCATAGGAATCTTGCCAAAAAATAAAAAGTATGATTAATGATTCCGTTTATATAAAATTTAAACACAAAAGGTAATAAAATGTTATGGACACATACACATGTAGAAAGAATATAAACACACACAACACAGTGATCATAGCTACCCCTGGGAAGGGAAAAATAGAGAAAACATCAGAAGGATTCTACAGAGAGCTTTAAATGTATCTGTAATAATTCATTTCTTTTCAAAAAAGAATCTGAAGCAAACAAAGTAAAGTGTGAAGGTCTACATAGGCACAGGGTTATAAATCATATTACTCTGTACATGTCTTATTTGTTCTCTATATTTCATCACGAAAAAAGAAAGTATTAGGAAACAATTGAGGAGTAACAAGTAAGGCTTCCCATGCCATCAAGTTGGGGACATGACCAGATGTCATGATACTTGGCACCTGCAATTACCCAGGCATGACCACCAGCCTGGCACAGAGCAGGCACTCAGTAAGGAAAAGTTTTGCACTTAGCTGACCAACACAAATCCAATAACGGGAAGGCCCCCAGTTTGCCATATTACATTCACAGATGGATCGTAAAACTGTGTTCTACTGCCATATTAGGGGGTCTGCCTCTTCTCTAGCAGGAGACTCCAAAAGAGGAAAGCTATGCCAATGCCTAGCCTAAGGAAGTAGGTGACAGCAGAGCTGGGCAGGGCAGACTGCCAAAAGCAAACAATGGCAGGCAAACTGCAAAGAGGGGTCACATTTCAACCTGGGCATGATATTGGGGCAGCCTGCTGTTTTATAGGGAGGCACTGAGATCAATGAAACGTAAAGATTGAAGGAAGACCTGAGGCTTCCCTTCAACCACAGGACTGGCATCTATCTGGCTTCCCAGCAGATCTGCCCTGAGGAAGGAATTAGCAGCAAGGGGACTCTGGTCCAAACCCACAGGAAGGGGATTTCCAGGCCACAGAAAGACCATCAGGAATAAGGTGGATGTTCACTTCTGATGCTCAATATCCCCCTACTTTCATAAAAAGGAATTTCTATCAACATGTTACCTGTTACCTATCCTCCCTGTGCTCATTTTCCTCACAATACAAAAGGATACCTACCTGCCTAGGTTGACCATGAGAACTATCAAAACAATATTTGTAGAATACATCTCTAACAAATCTTATCTACTCACCATAAAGACGCATGGAGGCTCTGTATTACTTTGAGATTTTGATAATCATTTTATGTAGCCAAAGACTTTTCTTAATTCTTCTTCCTCAAAACAAAAATGGATCCACAAGATAATATGCTATTATTCATCTATAACATGTTTTCAGTCTCCACTGAAGCATTAAAATATTTACTTGTCTCCAATAATTTTTTTATAGTATCTCTTCTTAGTTTCCAAAGTAACAAAACTAATAAATTCAACAAACAGGAAGAACTCAAATAAATGAACTCTTAAGAGTAGAGGTACTGAAAAAAAAAACTGGAGATAACGGAAAGCTCACTTTATGCCAACCACTGTGCTAGTAAGTCCATATCTCATTTAATTCTCCCAGCCTGAGGCTGGGACTGGTACTAGGTCTGAGATTGGCAAGGAATCACAGAGCTGGTAAGCAGAATCTATGCAGGAATGTTAAATCCCCTCTCGAAGCTTCTGATGGTAATTGGCTTTGGAACATAGAAAAGTTCTTGAGGCAAACCAATAGCTACAGTTCAAATACTCTACAATAGTAGTTCTCAACTAGGAGGGGGAGTCAACCCCAGGGAACATCTGGCAGTATCTAAACACATTCTTGGGTATGTTGGTGAAGGCGATCCCCCACTCACTGTCTTGACAGGGTCACAGTGAGAAAAAGTGTTGGCAAAGCCGCTCTCCCACTGTCTTGACAGGGTCACAGTGAGGATGAATGCTGGCAAAGCCACGCTGGTTGATGGGTAACCGAAACCATGAGACCCTTTTTTTTTGTAATTGGGACTTTGCATTTTCATGTTTATGTTTCTCACAGGATGCATGAGTTTGTTAAATGCCAAACAAATTAAATTTCAGATGGCTAGAACAGAACAGGTAGTTCATGCCTTGGAGGCTGTTCTACTACCCCTCAGCATATCTAGGACAAAGTAAAAGGCTTCTCTTTTATCTCAGTACATTGTGGACAAACCTAATTACGGACAACAATCATCCTCTGATAGGTCATGAGAACTAGTGCACCTTGACTGAGAAACAAACTCTTTGAGAACTAGTGTACCTTGACTGAGAAACAAAGAAACTCTTTGAGAAAGCAGCTCAACCAGTTTTATGAGAATAAATTTAGGAATTAATTAAAATAGCTTTATAAGACACAGTTTTAGAATAATGTTAGAAATATTATTTTATTTAGATTCTTAAGTTTAGAAATTCTTAAGTCTTTAGTTGTATAGGTTTCTGATATGTTTTAAGGATGATTCATAAATTTTAGGATATTTTAAGTATAAGATTTAAAGGGACTTTTTTAGATGGGAATTTTAAATTAGAAATAAAGTACAAGTGTACTTTAGGTTAATGATTGGTTAGGAGACTTAGAGTCTGGTTACGTAGTTTGGCATTAGTTAATAAGAAAATAGTAAATCTTGGGAAAATCTGAAAAATGTAAATTAGTGACATATTTTATTAGTGATTTTGTACTTTTAATAATTATATAACTGAAGGTCACATCCTGAAAATATGTAAATTAATATACCCTCAATCATGGTTAAGGAAATGTCATGTCTTGGCAAAGTTTTAAATTATATAATTAATGACGTATTGTGAATCTATAATGATGAGAAAAATTGTAATAAAAGGGGACCCAGAGAAAGCTGCTTTAGCTCTCTCTCTGGAGATTGCTCGAACAGAACGACTCCTGTCTCATCCTTTCGCCGACGCCACTCATCCTTCAGGACTCCCTGGACCCCGCTAGGGCTGGACCCCGGCAGTATGTGCTTTGGAGTGGGGTGCTAACTGATTTCTAGTGGGTGGAAACAAGGATGCCGCTGACCTTTATACCATTCCCAAGACAAGATCCACAACAAAGAAGAATCCAGCCTAACATATCAATACAGCCAAGGTTAAGGAATAATGTATACAGTGACTTAAGGAAAAAGAGCATCCATCTCACCGTTTAACAACCTGCATAGGTGAGAAGCGCACTATTTTTTCAAATAGCCCATAAAATTCTTGCTGGGACACCTTCCTTTCCCAAAAGCCAAAACTCAGCCCCTGTGGTTTATTCCAACATTAACTGATCACTCTGCCAGGCCCAGGATGCAGCTCTAGAAATTGAAAAAAGAGGAAATCTCTCCCCTCAGCAAGTTCACAGTGGACATAAAGAAGAGGTTGTAAATAACACACATTTCCCTATATCCAAATAGCTGGTCGCCTAGCTTTTGCTGTAAACATAATAAATAGTATCTCCTATTTTCTATAAAGTAGTAAATATTTTAGGCTTTTCAGGCCATGGGGATCCCTATTGAAAGTGCCCAGCTTTACTACTGAAATGCAAAAGCAGCATTAGACAACCAGAAAACACGTGAACATGGCCATGTTCGCTCCAATAAAATTTTATTTAAGAGCACTGGAACTTGAATTTCACTTAATTGTGAAGTGTCAAAAATATTATTTTCCTTTTAAAAAAAATTTGAACATTTAAAAATGTGAAAATCATTCTGGACCAAACCAAAACAGGCCATAGAACTAGAGGTTACAGATTCTTGGAATAGTATAAATTTTATATAACGTTGCAATCTCACTTAATTCTTACAAGAGTCCCCAAGGAGAGAAAAATTATCAGCATTTTAGAAATGAGTCAATAGGTTCTCTCACACAATGAGATACCATCACATCCAAGGAGAGGAAGAGGAAAGACTCCGTAGTCTTTCCAAGTACAACAAATAATTATGATTCTCTCCAGAAACATGTACTAAATGTCCATGGTACTGCAAAAAGAATAAGACCCAGCCCCTGCCCTTATGGAGATCAGGCTGAATGATGCAGAGGTTATAAGAAGGGCCCAGGGAAGAGGGTCAGAGCACCCCAAGCAGATGCCTGGTGTAGCAAGGTGGGGGAGGAGGTGGGGGCAGGAAAGCCATACCAGGCACTCACTGCTTAAGTTAAAATGAGGCAGCAAGAAACAGGATAGCGCCCGGGAATTATAATGAGTACAATGTCGCTCGAGTCCAAGAAGCAAGGCAGGAAGTCAAGAGTTGAAGCTGGAGAGTTAGTTGGGGTTAGATGGTAGATGGCTGGGAGCTTGGGGCTATTCCTCTGGTTATGGGGCGAGGAAAAGAAACCAGGAGAATACAGACAGATTGTATTCAAGAGAGAATCCTCTGACTGCTTTGTGGGAAATAGGGTGGGTGACAAGTGACAGCCAGGAGACAGCTTAGGACACAGACTTAAATCAGGGCAGGGGCTGCAGGGATGGAGAAGGGGCAGATTTTTTATCAATATGCAGACAGTGAAAATCAATAGGGCTTAGAGCAGGGAGTCACAGTGGGAGGGAGGAAGGAAATGATGTTCTCCCCCCTATTTCCAGCTGAGTGACTGTGAACACGAGTGCCACAAACTAGAAAAGATAATCGCAAAATTATAATGCCAGGAACAAAGTGCTAAAGAAGCAGAAAGAAGGAGATGATAAATCTGCCCATGGAAGTCAAAGGAGACTCCATAGCTAAAGTGACATTTAGGCCCTGACTTTAGAGATGATTAAAAATTTGCCAAGAGAAAGAAGAGGAAGTTGAAAAGAGCATCCCAGGCAAAAAGGTACAGCAGAACAAAGCCCCTGTTGATTTACGTGGAGCTTGCTGTTCACCAGAACAACGCCCATGTCGCCACTTCATTCGCTGCCGATTTGGGGTCTCTAGGAACAATGATTTTCATTTTAACCCTTGGAAATTTGACCTCAATAATTAGTAATTCTAGCTTTTTTTTTTTTTTTTTAGTTTTTCCTCCCAGCTTTCTGCATCGTGAAACTCTAATGAGACAATCCAGTGTCTTCATAAAACTGCAACTCAGATACTGAAGACTGGGTATACCATGTGCCAGATGTGACACTTCCAACAGACTCAAGAGCTGTATGCTGAGCGCCTGCCTGAGAAGGGACAGCGGAGTGTTTGGCACTTGGACTTCTAATATTTCCCACTGCCTGATGCTGAATGCCAGCCATCAGTACTGTCCATGAGACTCTGGAAAAGCCATGGTTCCCCCAAATGTACAAGAAAGATAGCACATAGGCATAGGGCAGCTCCAAGGATTCATGAGTTAACATGTGTAAAGCTCTCAGAAGAGTGCCTGGCACCAGGTCATTCAATGTATCAGATATGAGTCACAGTGGTCCCAATACCATTAGGTCACCAAGGATCTGGCTTGTGGTATGTCTGTCACGTACCCTAGCACACCACTGGGGACATTTGTTTAAGATACAGATTCTTGAAACCCAAGAATCACTACCAAAGAATCTCAAGGAATGTGGTAGATAAACCTGGACATTTAACAAGTGTCCTTGTGCATGTGGGAACACACATCCAGCTCTCATCTCCACCTCCAGAAAACTTTCTAAACTCCAAAGACAGCACTCCAACATTTCAGCCCCAGTCAGGTTTAATAACTTGGCAACAAAATGGAATAAAGAAAACATGACTTACTGGGCACAGTGGCACATACTTGTAATCCCAGCAAGTAGGGAGGCTGAGGCAGAAGGATTGCAAGTTCAAGGCCAGTCTCAGCAACTTAGCAAGACCTTGTCTCATGATTAAAAAACAAACAAACAAACAACAAAAAAAGGTCTGGGAATGCAATTCAGTGGTTAAGAGTCCCTGGATTCACTCCCTACTACTCATTCTCTCCATTCTGTTACTGGAAAACGATGCCTTTTGATTGTGTGGTTTTGTTCTTAACGGGGAATCACCCCATCATTGCCCATCCTTAAAGTGATTCATCCTTAAAATGACAAGCAGTGGGTAAGTCCTTGCAGACTACCAGGGCAAAATTCCTGCTGGTCAGAGGATCTGAACTCATTTAGTGCCGCTCCCTGCTCTTACACAATCAGCTCACCTATCTTGAGTTTCAATTTCCTCTTACAAGTATTTGCTCTACTCTTCCCAGGCTGAAGACCGACCTCCTTGTCTAAAAAGGCAGGAGTGTAATAGGAGTTTAGGAGTTCTGTTTGCCTGTTGGTATTAGTCTCTCTAGTTCTGAACTTGGTGGTGACATGGTTTTTTGTTCTTGTTAATTTTTTTTTTCATACTGCCTCAATCCTGTGAGCTTTCAAGCCCTGAGTCCATGACTTTTATAGGTTCCTGTTATGAGTATTCTTTTTTATACTCCTCCTTGGTCACTGGATCTTGCTTTCCAATTTCCTCCAAGTCACTCCTAAATCCAACCTCTTAAATACTCCATGTGAAGCCCACAATGGACTGGCTCTTCAGTCCACTTGCCTCTCCACTTTCTTCTTCATCAAGATCGTTTATGACTATTGGCTAAAAAAATGTCTGCCCACACCCAAAGAGAATCATTATCTTTTCTTTCTAGTCGGGATGAGTGCTTAACTAAAGCCTAAACTATGTTATCACATCTCTTCATCCATCACAGGTTTTCCAAAAAGCATCCTTCTCTTCCTTTTTCCCTATCAGATATTCTATGGGCATAATCTAATAATAAGTAGATTATCCTGCAGCAGATGATCAAATGCAGGCAACAAAGCTGAAGCCAATTTCAATGTGTTTGCTGTCCTTCCTCTTTATGAAAAGAAAGGCAGTTCTACGGGCACAGAGTTAAAACTGAGGGGAGTGTGGCAAACCTGCTTAGGTTTAAATTCAGCCCCCTGCCCATGACCTGCATGACCTTGACAAGCTATATAACACTATCTATGCCTGGGATTATTCCTCTACAATAAGAATAATAACAAATAATAGTTAAAAGTGCAAACTTTGCACAAAGTCCTGAGTTCAATCCCCAACACCACACAAACACACACACAAAAAAGGTGCAGGCTTTGTAGGATTATTGTAAAGAGTATAAAGGGCTTAAAAATAATTCCTGATTCACTGCAAAACAAGGGATAACTATTATCATGTTTTTGCTGTTTTTGTTATGGAGACCTTATCTTTTTTCTTTGTAAGTGCCTGAGAAATATTTTAAAAGAAAAAAGGTAGGGGGACTGGGACTGTATTCGCTTAGTGGTAGAGCAATGCTTAGCATGAAAAAGCTCTGGGTTCAATCCCTAATAGCCCAAACAAACAAAACGAAAAGTAGGAAGATTATAAAGAAATCAAGTTCACAGGAAAGTAAAAAAATCAGTTCACAAACCTGAATTTAAAAAGCACAAGTGGGATTCTTTTGATAATATGTGATTTGTGGGTTAAAGTTAGGGGGCAGCAAAGGGAGGGGAAATGAGAATGTCAGTACTTTTATTGTGCAGGGATATCTTCCAGATGATGTAGGCAAATGTAAACACTTAACGAAGGCACTGTTGAAGTGGTTACTTGGGTGCATGGCAACAGAATAATGGAACTTTTCAAAACCAATTCCGCATGACTAATTTTTAATTTTTTAATCCAATTTATCATCATAAAATTGCATTTGCCAAATTCTCTACATTTCACAGGATTCCATCCATGATGTTGGAGGTTGTGCTAAGAAGATTATTCAAGAGCTCCTGTCACTCTTTAAAGATTTCCTCTGTGTCAGTAATGCCATTGATGACACTTTGAATTTCATATCCCTGAAAACACGCTTAAAATGTGCAGCTTAACCCTGAACGACTTCAAAATTTTTGTTTTGTCATGTACGATTCTGGGGGGAGAGCACAGCATTTTGCATAGGTTCTTTGACACTGTGCCTTCCTGATGCACTCTAGACAAGTTTAGGTGCAAAGAATACCTATAAAAAACCTACCTAGTGATTTCTTATTTTGCTTCCACTGTATAACTTGGATGTATACACAGATATCTCAAGTATTCACTTTTTATTTTTCCAGTTGCCATTGCTTTTATTCAAGTAGGGACAAAGAAACTAGTCAAATCATAGCATTGGTGCTGGCACAGGAACCTGACAACTCTGCAGAAATTAACTCTCAGTCAGTAGACAGCACTACAACACCTCAATGGACAGAAGTCTGAATCCAACATATAAAATGTGGTTTAGAGTGGAGCTTACTAAAGCTTAGAATGATATGTAAACCTACATTAAATGCAGGTCGGGTCTGGGAGATCTGTGCAATGCCATACCTACTCTGTCTAGGTGAAAGGAGGCTTCCCAGGCTTCCAGGCTTCATGGAGAGGCCTCAAAAGACAGAAGTTTAACATGAAGAGTAGTAGACGATTAATGGAACAGGTAGCAACAATGCACCTACAGATTCAGCTGGTTTCAATGAAAGTTTGACACAATCATTAGATAGTGGTGCAGACGGCTGTGCTATTAAACTTCCATTAAAAGTTCCAGAAGTGCCTATGGCAATTCCAGAAGAGATGGTCAAACCCCACTTAGATTGATCCTGTCCCATCAACTCATTACACTGCCAGAGACTGCAATATGCTTATATGTAATACTCAAAATGTCATCAAATAGTACTTGGCATTAGACTGCACCTACGATCAACTTGGGAATTCTTTCAACTAAATACAATGAATATCAATATGTGCCAATATTCATTGAGTATTTATGATGGCATGAAGGTATCTACAATGCCTTCCATGCATGATAACCTAAACAAAGCCCCTAACAACCCCATGAGGTAGGTACAATTAGTAGAGCCATTTTTAAGGCAAGGAAACAAATGGAGGAAATTGCCCTTAGTCATTTTAGCTAGTCAACATGGGAATGGTATTCAACCCACCACCAAAGGACTCTATCACCTTTAACCCTGCTTAGCCACCAAAAAATGTCACCAGGGAAGCATCCATGAATAATGACACCTAATACCTAATTGGCTGAGGGCTAGTCATCATCCTTTGTGAAATCAGACCAAGTGAAAAATCTACCTTCTTCCATGATTAGCTGTTCCCAGAATACAATGACACATACAATATGTCATGTCACATAACACAGGATATATGACAATAAAATACTTTAAATATTCGTGATGGAAAGAACTGAAGTGAAAAGGTGATCTGAACCAAAACTTCTAAAACAGCATCATTTTTAAGTGATCCAAATCAAAGCCCAAAGCCCAAGTCTCCTTACACTGAGATTCCTCTAAAAGTACACATGGAAAATTATAAGTATCTGTCATGACTAGTGTATTAATTTCCAGTGGCATTTCGGATGAGGGAATAATTACAGTCTGTGATAAACTCCTTGTACACTTTCTGTACTCTGGAGTTCCTCAAATTCATGTAATTTGGCCTGATTCACAAAACCTGGAGCATGGTTTCACTTTTTTAAAAACAGTTGCAGATGTTTATAGTCCCCAAAACTCTGATTTAATTTGAATAGCTAGCCATAGTGATGATTTACTTAATTCTGGGTCCTTGATAAGATAAGCACAACACAATTATAACATTTTTCTTATGAGAAAATATCTTTTCTGGCACAGCTTCCAAAAATGCACTTCAGTGAAAGGAGGGCAGTGTCAGTAACTTGGAGTTCAAAACCATTCCTTAACTTGCTCCAGAAGCAACATCCTGTCTAGTGGAGTTCTAATAGATCAAGCCATAAGAAGCAAATGCACAAGCCCTGCATGCTAACTGAGGGGCTGCGGGGCTCAGAGCTTAACCTCCAGTTTCAACAAAATGGCCAAGGACTAGCAGTTTCCATCCATGGATATTGTGAATGACTTAAGTCTGGCATTTCCGAGTGGCAGTTCTCAAAATATAGGTATGTACCTCCAGGAGTCCCCAAATCCTTCCAGGGGATCTGCAAAGGCCAAACTACTTCCATAATATCCTAATGTTACTTTAGTTTTCCACTCTCATTCTCTCGGAAAGATAAAGTAGACTTTTCCAGAGGCTATGTAACGTGTGATACCTTAACACAGTAAATGCAGAAGCAGATAAGTTCTGCCTTAACATTTAGCCAGACAATAAATAAACTGAAAAATGTAGAAGCACAACATTACTCCTCTTCCTCCTAATTTTATATTTCTGGACAGTGTAGTCATTTTTTTCATAAAAATTAGTACTTATATAACGCAGGCAATGGGTTTAATATTTTTAAATGAATTAATAAGCACCATAATTTCTCTATAGAAATTGATATTAATAGACATTACCCACATTATAAAAATTCACTGGAGAATTCAATAATTTTTAAGAGTGTAAAAGAGTCCTGAGACTAAACAGTTTGTGAACTCCTGCGCTAGAGAACACAGGGATGGACTGAATTTGCCTGAAGGCTGCATCTGAAAGAAAAATCTGGACAGCTGGTGCCAAAACTGTCCCCTATACCTCCCACTTGGGAGTCACAGGCCCTCTGAAAACAAGTGTGGTGATCTCATTTTCCATGCTGGGAGTTCGCAGATCCCCTACAGTGTTTTGGGGGAAGGGCACATTTGGGATTCTGGGATTCAGTTTCAGCAAGATGTGCCCACAGGGCAGTGCTCACACCCTCCAGCCTTGCACTTATCCAAACCATGGTGGTATCTGCCTGTCCTGTCTCCTGACTCTTCTGACTTATTTTCAGTTGCTTCAAAACTCAGGCAGGAAGGAGAGGTCCTATTCAGTGGGCCCCTTCAAAAAGACTCCAGCATTTGGTGAACTATCTGGGGATAGAATTGAGAAGAAAAGAGGAAGTCCAGTAGTGGAGGAAAGACTGGAACTTCTGGCAGAGGAAAACGGGTGCATGACTCAGGCCCTGCATGTTTTTCAACTTGGTGGTTTGCACTGCGGCTGGTTTTTATAGTTGGGCAGGTGGCTTTTAAAATCAAGAGACTTTAATTCGTAAACCACAGGGTGTTTTGATCTTTATGTGTGACCACAACTTAGGGTAGTTTATTCTTCAGAAAAGTGGCTGTTAGAGAAGTAGAACCTAGAACAAAAATAGTGGACTCTGGGATAGGCCACAGGGTCTCAGATAAAGAGTCAGGATGCACAGTGACCTTAGCCAATTGTACACACATTTGGAAAAGAGCTGCTGCAGCCTGGCCTTGACAAGGATCTGAGGGAGTTCAGACTTCTGGAGTTGCCCCCAACCACATTAAGCAGGGGCCAATGAGGTAAAGAAAAACAAGGTAACTTCAATATCTACTGCCTAAAGACAAGTGAGCAGTACAGTATTTGCAATTTTTTAAATGATAACGAACTCAAGAACCCTAGCAAGAATCTCACTGTAAATTATTTCTTTTTTGAATTTTATTTTTTAAATTTACTTATTTATTTATTCTAATTAGGTATATATGACAGCAGAATGCATTTTAATTCATTGTATACAATTGCAACACAACATTTCATTTCTCTGGTAGTATAGGATGTAGTGTCGCATCATATGTGCAGTCATACATGAACCCAGGGTAATGATGTCCATCTCATTCCACCATCTTTCCTGCCCCCTTTACCCAATCGAAGTTCCTACATTTTTTTCATGTAAATTATTTCTGACAAGTCTATGAGAGCAGCAAAGCATTGGCCTGCCTCAGCTTCAAATGTCACTCTGCATTCAGGAAAAGGAGCTCACATCTTGAATTGTCATGGCTTGACCACAGGCTTAAGGTCCAGCACCCACCAAGTGGTCTGGATGGCCTTTATAAATGAAAGAGAAATCTAGTCTTGCAGAAGGCCTGCTTTTGGCCAAAACAAGCCCATGAATGGCATGGAAAGGGCCAATATGGCAAGAAATTGAAAACACCCTGCTCCAGAGAGAGCTTATCACTAGTCACCCACAGATGGAGCCCACACTGGTGCCAGCACTGTTGTCAGACTCAAGCGGCTTGAAGGCAAAGGAGGTCGTAATGGGCTGGTTGTGAACTGAAACTCAACTGGGAGAGACATCCAGTGGGAGGTCAAGTTTAGCACCTGGGTTGGGTGAGAGGAAGGGGGAATCCACATGTGCACACCATTCTCTTTCAGAAAGGTGACATTTGGGTTACTTTTACCATAGTTCAAGGTTCAGAAATGACTGATGGTACCCATCTTCTCAGATGCTTAGACCTTCCAGCATCCAAGAAAGGCTGAAACAGAGAACATTTTCTCAGCCCATTCTCAGCCCTTCCTCCAGATGGCATAGCCTCTCTTTCTACTAAGATCTTTGAAACATGTAGCATAGGCTCCAGAAACCAGTTTTGTGTGTGCTAACTCTTCCAAGAGCAGGTACTGGTTTGCCTTCTAACTCTATAGGCTGTCAAGATGATTGCTGTGATCATGTGAGATGCCCCATCAGGATCTGGGACTCAAGTGAAGCTATAGCTCTTTTAATACATCAAGAAGTTGAGAGTAAGACAATCTTGACAGACATCTCTACCTTTGGAAGAGTCATCTTGCTTTGGCATAAGCCCACAAGTTAAAAATCATGGGCTCAATGGCTATTTCAAAATCTGGGTTCAATGGCATAGAACCCTTATCCTCTACTTCCTTGTAATAGAAATTACACTAGCAACTATACTTGTGAGCTCTATCTACCTCATTGGTGAGTTTGTATAAAACAATCAGCATACAGAATAAAGTTTCTTCATCAGCTCTTTGCTGCCGGGAGCAGCCTACAGCCAATCAGTTCAAGTATTATTAAGTTGCAGTTCTTAAAAGGCAACACACCCGGTAGAAATGGTCCAAATCCTGCACTGTCAAAAATTGAAAATAATGGGTAACTGGAAACATCTACCCCACATTCCCCAGCCTTTTCCTTATCAGAAAAAAAAGTTATATTTTTATTCTCATTTGAATTTAGATGGATGAGAAGTACTATTTTTATATCCTTTCAAAGACAACAAAATTATTTTAAAAAATCACAGTCTTACTTAGTGCTCCAAGGCTCAGGCTAAAAGATCAAAAGGAAGTCATGCCAAATAGCATGGCTGTGCCACCAGCAAGGCCATGGCCATGAGCCCTTTAGGCTGGCTTGATGTTCTGGGTCTGAGAGCAAACAACCAGGACTTTATAAGAGCCTGGGGAAGCCAAGAGCTGAGAAGAGAAAGTTACATGTACTCCTGAATTACTGAGTGAGTACAGTTCTGGGAGAAACTACTGTAAGATCAGGGGGGACAGTAATTTATAGAAGGAACCACAAACCACTCATTAGATACTTGCATCTATTTAAGTCAGCACCAAAGAGCTATATGGCCATTCACAGGAATCACTTGCTTCCGTGGTAATCTATCTTGCACTGAACTCAATCTGTTAGATCTTCCCATTCATTAGGTTAAAGTTTTCTCCCAGAAACTGAGATCCTTTCAGTCTTCATTCTAAAGTTCAAATTCAGTGCTGAGGGAGTGGTGGGGGATCTATCTAGCATGCATGAGGTCCTAGCTTCCATTCCCAGCACCACAAAAACTAAAAAAGCCCAAATCCTTTTGTTTCCATTGGGTTTAGTGTTTTGCAGATTTCCAAGGAACTTCTTGGAAGGTGTAACTCAGTTCAAGCCCTCTGCCACCTCTTTGCTAGCAGTGTGTTTTGGTGTGAGTGGTTTTAACCTGGCTCCGGTTCAGATGTTTGTGAAGCAGATAATGGTAACAATGACCATCTATAACAATGCCTACCTATCTGCAGGAAAAATAGGTGAGGTTAGATTACATAAAACAATGCAGGTGAAGGGCTTATTCTGGCACACAGTAAACACAGTGAGCAAATACTAGATTCAATCAGCTTTCAAGAAGACTGGTAATCCTTGGAAACACCTTTATACAAGCCATGAAGGAAGATGCTAGGCAAAGGGAATGGCCAGCAAGGCCAAGCTACAGGGAAGCTATGAATTTTATCCAAGAGGCGAGTGTTCACTTGACTGAAGGAAAAAAAGCCAAAACAAACATAAACCAATCTTCAAACTCAATAACCAGGAAAATTCAAATTAAACATACAATCAACCAAACTAAAAGAGCTACTACTATACAGTCCATTAAAAAATTATTTTGATTATAATGAGTATCTAAAATTATGGGGAAAAGGTATGCATGAAGTGCTGGTGGACCAATTCAGAAAACACTCTTTCACTGGCTAGTAAAGATAAACATGGGGCTGGGACTGTAGCTTAGTGGTAGAGCATTTGCCTAGCATGTGTAAGGCACTGGGTCTGATCCTCAGCACCAATAAAAATAAATAAACACATCTACAACTAAAAATACAAAAAAAGAGAGATGAATATGTGCATGGCTTGCCATCCAGCAATTCTACTCATAGGTACAGGTACAGAGTAGAACAGTGCTCTCACACTGGGGCTAGACACAAGAATGCTCAGAATACTGTGGACTTACTGAATCAGAAGCTCAAAAAGAAAGGTTTGTTTTAGCAAGTTTCCTGATGATTCTAACATAAGCTAAAGTTTGAAAAACACAGCCCCAGAGTATTCAGATCATTCTTGGTATACCAGGTGACATGTATAGGAATGTTGATAGCAGCAAAAATCTGAAATTACACACCCAGGTCCAGCGACAATAAACCAAATAAGCAAGCTGTACCATATCTATAGCAAGCAACGCTCGCTCTGCATTAAAGAAATGAACAAATTATAGCTTCAGGACTCAACTGAATGAATCTTACTGGCATAATGCTGAATAGAAAGAGCAAATCACAGAAAAATACATGACTTTATGTACATATATACACACACACACACATATGAGCTTGACACATTTATACATCTATGCATGAGATATATACATATATAAAACATTTCTCTATATATACATATTTAAAGAATTATATAAATAGATGACTAAGCTATAAAAAAACAATTAATAAATATTAGAAAAATCCGGATCATAGTTATCTCTGGGAGGAAGAAGGAAAATGGGAGCAGTATTCTGGGTACTTCCAAGGTAGGGGCAATACTCTATTTCTTAACCTGACTGGTATTTAATATGAATATATTTATATAATGTATTCTCAAGTGTATATGTGTGCCTTATATATATTTTACTGTACAACATTTCAAATCAAAGTTTTCAAAAAAGGTTATCGTAGAACATACAAAAATGAATAGAAATAGAAATCAAGTTACTTTAGTTTTTTTTTTTTTTCACTTGAATTCAAATACATATTAAACCTGCGAAGACAAGCTCTGACATCTGTCTACTTGCATGTGAATTCCAGCACTGTCACTGAACAAAAGAAACATGGACACATGAGCTAACCCATCCATGTTTGGTGTCCTCATATATAAAAATGGATATAATGCTTTAGAAAATTAAATACATTAATACATGTTTGCATGCTTAGAACAGTACCTAGAACATAGCAATATGGCAAAAATAATAGCTATTATTAGGGTGGAATTATACGAAGCTAAAAGCAACATCTCCTTTATTTAATTACCAAAAAATCAGCATCTATGAGAAGAATGACTCCACCTTCATTTTTTGCAAATGCTGTGCTGATACCATCTACTCAACCCTCTCCTCTATGGGGTCCTCAATGTTATGTTAAATGTATTCAGAGATTGCATAACTCCGATTCCAGTCTATTCTCAATACAAACATACATATACATGTGTACATGCATGCATGAGTCCATGCCAGGATATTCAAGAATTAATTCAAAAAAGGAATAGATCTAGAAGAAGACACCAGAACAGTTCCTGCTCAATTGCCTACTACTTCCAAATCAAATCACTAGCAGTATAACACTCTATATACACTAATGCTTTTCCCTAATTATATAGGTAGTGGCATTGTATCAACCTAGGTAACATCTGTTAGAATTTAAGGAGGGTTGTTAAAATATGTTCCTTTCAATTATGGTTTCCAAGGGTGGTCCAAGGAACACTGGTGGTAGATCATCCATGTAGAGTTTAAGTCAGATATAATATTGAGTATAGAACAAAGCCTTCACACATTAAGTCCTTAAATTTACCCAAATAATTACATTTCCCTTGACTATGTTTGTGTAAAACAAATGGTACTGACCAGGTCCCCAAATTTTCAAAGATCTAACATGTCACTCACTGCATTAAAGTACTTTTCTATCACACATAGACCCATTTACTTACATTGTAACCCCATGGTAATACTGATTATCACCACTTCATAAATGGGCATACTAAGTGACAGAAATGTCTTATATGTTGACAACATTCACAAGACAAACAGATGTCAGAGCCAGGGAACCAATGCAGGACCTCTAGCTCCAGAGTGCTCTTTCTTTACCACTAAACCACACTGCCTCTCTAGACTTTCACATCAGGTTAACTGAATAGAGAACAAACGCAGTGATCCCAAAAGACATAGAAATCTTATGCTTCATAAAGAAAGCTTTTCAGTTAAAAAAGATAGAAATTTTATTTGATAAATGAGAAAAACGTGTTGTTGTGTGTATGTATGTTATAGATATATAAAATCTTAGGGAAAAAAATAAAGCAAGACTCCCTACTTCACACCACATGCAAAAATAAATTTCAGGGAAGTAAAATATCTAAACGTGAAAATATGAATAAAGTAAAATTTGATATAGCATGAAGTTTCAGAAAGCTGCCAGTTTATATCTTGGCTCTCCCATTAGAGTAGTATTCCAGAAAAACATATATATATATATATATATATATATATATATATATATATATATATATATATATATATATATATATATATATATTAATGATGAAGAATCAACATTAAATAACATATCAAATTGAAATCTTGACAATATCCATTACACATGCAAATACAGTAATAAAAACCATAACCAATTTTCAAAAACTATTTTAATTTCATCCTAAAATATTGTAAATAATCTGCAGAGTAATCCATTATTATCTACATTTAAATATACCACAATTTCCCTTTAAAACAAAGCCCCATTAAGAAGGTCTCAAATAAAGGGAAAGACCATAAACCAAACCATGCATTTAACTCATTTTCATTTACAAGGTACTGAAATCAATTTATAAATTAAATCAATGGTTATGACATTTGTCCCCAAAGGTTTTTATTTACCTGTCAGAGAAGATAGAACTATAAATAAAATTTTACACTGAAAACATACATGCTGTATATAAACAATTATTTCTATGGTTAAAAGAACATAAATAATATGTACAGGCTAAAGCAAGCTTAAATAAAAACTATATATCAATAAGCTAAGTCCACAAAAGAGTACAATCTTCTTAAATATAGTAAAATAAAGTTCACGCATGTAAGAATATAAATAAATTAGAGCTGTCTTAAAGCAAACAAACCTCTGGTGGGCAATTAACTGTAGAATTTAATTTCTTCATCATTGGGCACAGACTCCTCCATCTACCCTCTAGATCTAACATAGACCCATTATAAACAAAGAGAAAGGCCTCAAGAAAGAAGGATCTCTGCCAGTTGTGGTGGTACACATCTGTAATCCCAGCAGCTCAGGAGGCTGAAGAAGGAGGATTGGAAGTTCAAAGCCAGTCTCAGAAAGTTATGGAAGTCCTGAGCAACTTGGCAAGATCCTGTCCCTATAAAGGGCAGGGGGTGTGGCTCCATGGTTAATGCCCCTGGGTTCAATCCACAATATCAAAACAAAAAGAAAAGAAAAGAAAAAAAAGAGATAGATCTCTGAATAAGGATGAGCACTTTGCAACCCTCCCAGCTTCTCAAATCTTTTTTTGCTACCCGTCTCATGCCCCACAGTTCTTCTGGGGATTAAACCTTGGAGTGCTTGACCACTAATGTACATCACCAGCCTTTTTAAATTTTCTATTTTGAAACAGGGTGGCACTATGTTGCTGAGGATGGCCTGGAATTTGTGATCCTCCTGCCTCAGCCTCCCATGTCTCTGGATTATAGGTGTGCACCATTTCGCTCTGCTAACTCAGATCTTAAAAATAAAAAAAAGCTACACAAATGCAAAAGAGGGTCAACTGTACCCAAATGTATGCTGAAAAGCCAGAAAACTAACAGTGTGGGCATTATAAGCCCCTTTGTGGAAGCTTTATGAAATTAAAAGCCTGAATAAAACACTGGGTAGGCCTTTGCTGAAAATTGGGTCACCAGTAAGCTCAGAGAAGGTATTAAGAAGCATCATAAATAGATTAGAATCTGTTAACACCCAAGTCTTCTACATGGAAACTTCCAGTCAGAAAGATATTTAGTTCTTTGCTTCTAGTCTCTTTCTGATAAAAGGAAGGGCAAGAAAGGCTGCAACTTACAGAATTCCAAATGTCTTTGGCTCCTGGCTTCAGCAATATTGGCCAATTACCAGACTACAGAAAAAGACATCTGAATAGGAAAACACACAAAAGGTGTTAGTGGCTTGACACCACAAATGTGCAAATGACCTTTAGCTGCAATGCAACAATTAATCTTTTTTATTATCAATTTTCAACTTCCTATTTCTAGAGTGCCTATGAATCTTTCTTAATTTTGAGACTGTACAAGTAAACATGACAGAAATATATGATTTCATGCATTACCTGGAAGATATCAAATACTAAACAATATGGTGCATGATTTCTTAATTACAAGATAAAGCAACAATAATCTATGTTGTTAGAAATCAAGTAAATAGTTACTATTGGGGGATGGTTAAAGTTGGAATGGGGTGCTTCCAGGTGGCTGGTAAAGTTGTTCTCATTCAATGATGATAAAACATTATGTTCAGTTTAGGAACATTTAGTAGAATGCTCATTTATATGTGCAATTTCCTGAAATGCATTTGATGTTTCCATAAAATAAATGTGTGTGTGTGCATGTATGCATGTATGTGTGTGTATTATCTGAATTTTGAATTCCATTAAATATGAGGCTGCAAGATATTAGAACCTAATCTTTGATAAGTTGATACCAAATAGCTTCTACCAGGGATGAATGTCAGAAAGCTATAAAAGCCAATATTCTGGCTTTACACAACAAACTTTATTTACTGGACCATGAAGTCATAAAGAATGAACTTCAGTCTTGGAACCTTTGTGTTAACCAATTAAGACAACAAAGGGCCAAAAAAAAAAGATTTAAAATGGTCACAATCTCTATTTAAAGAGTTATGTTAAGCAGGCATGGATTATATCCTTATTTAACTTAATAAAATGAATTGTTTCTTAGTAATTTATTTAAGTTTCACTTAATAGCTTCCCAACCAACTAATAAACATTTTGTGCAAGATGACAGAATTACAGACAAGTCAAGTATATCCATTCACTTACAATAGGTCAAGTTACAAATAAAACAGTTCTAGGTTTTCTTAACAGCAAACAAATGAGTATCTGTTAGTTACTCCACAGAATATTTACAGGAAATTTTCATTATTTGTAGTAAATCCTGTTGAGATGCAGACATATATATTTTAAAAGACACCAATAACTTCATTTGTGGGGGAAAACAAGGTAATTCAAAATATTCAAACATGGAAAATGTGCCATTCAACATTTCAAAAATTGGTGGAGTCTCTTGAATTTATTTTCACAGTGCAACGATTTTCAAAAAACCATGTGTAGTCTATAGACTAAGAGTTTATAGGCTCTTAGAGAGGAGCTTAAGTTTGAGGATTCCCCCAAATATATATATATATATTATTTTTGAAGCTGGGTGCATTGGCACGTGTCTGTAATTCCAGTTACTCAGGAGGCTGAGGCATGAGGATCTCAAGTTCAAGGACAGCCTCAGAAACTTAGGGAGACTTTGTCTATAAATAAATAAATAAATGGGCTGGAGGTGTACTTCATTGATAAGAGTATACCTGGGTTCAATCCCCAGTGCTGCGCAAATATAATACATAAATTTCTGAGCATTTCTCAGCATGTTATTTATTGATCAACACAACTTGAAAACTTTCAAAAATGGGTTATGAGTCATTTTGTTCACTTTCTTCTTCTTTCTCCAAGAGAACTTTTAAAAGGTGAACAAACATCTTCCTTAAGCATTATGTTTTGGCTTCAAACACCAAAAGAAAGCAAAATATTTAAGGTCAAGATTAAATAGAGAGTGTAACTCAAGAATTACCTATAGAAAATAAAACATCTAACTCAGAAGAAAGGAATTGAAACTGTTCATGTAATATCCATTCCCTAAGTAGTAGATAAAAAGGGCTGTAGCAAGACGAAGGGGAAGAATTCTGTGCTCTGGAGTGGAGTTCAACTTTACTATGACAGTTTGAATTTCCAAATTGTCTAATTTCCAGTTTCACCATCCCTAAGACAGAAATAGAACCATCTATCTCAGAGGGTTATAGAAATGATGAACTGAAATAACATGAAATTAAATATATTTAATTTTTAAGCTTTAATACTAACAGTAGTTTTTTAAAACGTTCTGAAGTGGCAGCAAATATCTAAACTTTTAACAGTTTTCTGATATATGTGTTCTTCTGAATTACCCAAATGACCTACTGTCAACTATTAAATACAAAATATATTGTGAAATGCAGTAAAATTGCAGATGTGGGGGAAAAACTAAAATGGCAATCCTTACAACCCTTAGTACAAATAATAAAATCAAAGTCCAATATTTGATGTAAAAGAAGGTTGAATAGTCAGGCTGAGCACAGGCCTATAATCCTAGTTGCTCAAGAGGCTGAGGCAGGAGGATCACAAGTACAAAGCCAGCCTGAGTAGCTTAATGAAGTCCTAAACAACTTAGCAAGACCCCCACATCAAAAAAGAAAAAAATAAAATTTAATAAACTCAAATTTTATTTTAATAATGAGAAAAAATCATTATTTTGCATTTCCTGTTCCCAAATTTTTGGAATCATAAATATTCCAAGTTATGCCTCTTAATTTTTTTAACTAATTCCTTTATTCACCAAAATGTTAAATAATTTATTGGAATGGGCAGAGAATCAGGGTATAAATGTCTTAAATTATGAAGGCCACATATATTTTTTTAAAAAATTAGCAAAAACTGTAATGTTAAAATTATAATTACAATATGTAGTAGTATGTAAGTGCAGCACTATTCAGCCAGTCTGCCTTCCTCCCTTCCTTGTTTCTAGCATGTTCATGCATATTCTGTGAATGAGAACCTTAGAACAGATCATGGATCAAGCCTCTCTCCAAGTTACTTTTTATGCATGTAATATTATATTTATAATAACACCTCCTTTTAAGTAACTCAAGCTATTTTAAAAATATTACACAACAAATTCTCTACTTGGAAAATTTCAAGTTGAATTGTTAACTTGAAAATCAAGGCAGTCACTAGACCAGAATATCTAATTCCTATATTAACCATTCTTTTGTAAATCAACTTCCAGAGATACCAGTAAGGTCGATTTCGGACTACACATCCACCATGAGAATAGATGAAAAATTAATATTCTCCCAAATGATCAGTCAGGGGAATGTAATAAGAACTATCACAATGGTTTAACCAAAAAAATAAAACCCTCTAGGCATGGAGAGTACAATATGGTCCTTCTTAGAGGTCAACATGGAAACTTATCCATTATGTAGCCTATCCTCCTTTGGACCTACTTAAGAGTTCAGCCAACTACAGGTTCTTCTAATTTAACTTCAGAGTGCTCTAATGATAGTTTAGGTCATCATGAGCTTATTTATATTCTTCTTCAATTTTCTATTCTTCAGTTACATCCAGTTCGTTGGCATTCAGAAGCCTGAAACCTCACTGATTATTTTGGCTGGCCTCCTGTGTTGTCTTTCTAGGTATACAGCTATTCTCCAAACATGGGATGATTTAATGAGCAACTTTTTGAAGGCAAAGTAGGAAGTCTAAATGTGCCATTCAGTAGGAGTTCTCAAATCTGGATGGACATTACACCATATTTTATCAAATCATTTCTAACTGATGGACATTCAGAAATCAACTAATCCAATCTTGTGATCAGAAATAATGCCTCAATAAATATTTCCTATAGGAATACCTATAGAAAAGTAACTAGAGAAGGACTAGGACAAAGGGTGATAGTTTTATCGCTGAGCCATATCACTCAATTCATTCGGCTCTACGGAGGATATCTTCTCCCAAACATAGAGCCTAAAAGCAATAAAATGTGTAATTTTTATTCTCAGTAACACTACTTTCTTTAAATCTACCTCCCTTACCCAAAATAGTTTAACTTTTACTGATAAAAGCAGCCCAGTTAATAAAGAAAATTTTAATTAAAAAAATAAAAATACAGATGATTTTTAATCCATTGTGTATGATAAACCATTGTTAATTATTACCAAGCCTTCAAAAAAATCACTTTCTATTCCTCCAAGTTTCTGAAAATTCACATATTTTGGGTGCAAATTAGTCATTCCAAAATCTTTGAAGAGATATTTGAGATATTTTCAAACAACACCAAAATCACATAACTGGAAAATCCATTAAGGACCAACTAATCTTACCAGGACCAAGATTTTACCGTTGAGGAAAATTAGGTCACAGGATTTTAAGAGATCACATCTGCACCAGATTAGATATCCAGGATTCCTACCCTTAACACTAGCTCCTGCCCTTGAGGAGCAGCTCATTTGCACTAGTTATATTCATAATGCCCAAACTATTTGTCATTACACAAACAAAATAATCAATCAAGTACTGACACATGCCAACTGTACTGGATGTTGCAGGAGACACATTTGTAGATACAATCCCTCAATATATGTGAACATATATATATAGAAAGGGGGGTGGGGAAGAAACATACCTACATACACATGCAAACCAAGAGCTCTATTCTCATGGTGCCTGTGTATTCTAAAGTGGACCACACATAAGAAGTAGGATGAGTACTAAAGAGTAACAAAAAATAATACATTGAGCAAGACTACTTATGTGTACACTAAATTCTTTTGAAAAACAAACTTTAACATGATCTTTAAATCCACCTTTCAAAAGGTCCCATTAATCTTCTGAATTTGCTTTATTTTGCCTGCTCTATCATTTTACATATATAGAAGATATGGCTCTTAATAAAATATTAATTGGCATATGCCTCTTTTCCAGCATAAACAGTGTTGTTTAATTAAAACGTTTCCTGATATCTCACTAAACATAAAATTAGTAGTTGCTTAAATAGATATAATTTCTCAAAAATATTAAAAATAAAATTTTATTAGGAAAAACACAAATACATGGGACATAAATAGTGACTTGTTGCTACAAATTATGTTTTAATTTGTAGTTTTTTACCCAATCTGAATATATTTGTATATTTGATTTCTAAAAGGTGGACAAATGACAGATATAAAATACTTATTCAAATAACAAAATCCAAATTTCCAATTCATCATACTTTTAAATGATTGATAAAATTCACTGCCAAGTCTAAGAAGTGCTTAAACTTGATTACTTTTTGTATTTGAGCCAAAAGAACAAATTTGAATAATGTTAACTTGGGCAAAAATGGTAGCATGTATACACAAACACTACACTTCTCAAATAACAGCTCTGATTTTCCCTGAAAAAAAATCCACTCTTCTAACTTGAAAATATCCCCTTGAAAACAGGATGGAGATCTGAGTCACTTAGGATTTAAAAAGAAAAAAAGAAGCAGCAGCATTTTACAGCAAAATTAACTGTTGCTTTAAATCTTGACATTTTCTGATTAATAACCCTAAAGCTTAATGAGGCACAACAGATTTAAGAATTGAAAATTTTTAATGAAAAAGAAAATTAAAAATACTTTGGTGCAGTATACTGTCACCAAAATAATCTTCCAGGAAGACTTATCTATATGCAAAAATTGAAAATTTAAAAAAGAATTTCCTCTTATAAAGTCTCATTTTGAGTTTCTGGAAGAAGGTCAGGGCAGACTTCCATGCAGGTACAAAAATGAAAAGGTATACTCTATAAATTCTGAACTTGTTTTTGGAGAGTGTGTGTGTATATATTCAACTACTAAACATCTGCCCATAATACATTTTAGGGTATGCTAATTATTATTTTTCAAATCACATCTAGTCAATTTGTACTGGACCACCTATTAGGAATAAAGACATGCACCAAGATATGAAAGCATCAAGATATACACAACTACGTTCTATAAGTAAAATAAACTATGACTACAAACTAAGTTAATTCTTCTTAAGTTAAAAGACAGATGGAAAAACAAACAAACACTGAGAATGAATAAATGTTTTATACTTCAAATGATTACTGAATTCCATATTTTCACATCCTAAAATAAAGCTTCTTTCTTTTTAATGTGTTCCCTGTGTTAATATAGCAATCACTTTATAGTCTGCACACAACAGGTGAAAATAGGTATGATTTATGCATCTTCTTTTTTACGGTACTCAAAAGAATCAAAACCAAGGTTTATATAAGACTAAGAATCTAAAATTTCTATGAATATTGTATTGTCCTAGTTGTCTCATACTCCATTCAAGTGTGTTTAGATTAGAACAATGGGCTAAGCAATTAAGATGTGAACTAGAAAAACAAAACAAGTTTCTAATATATTAATTACTGGATTGGTAGTAGAAATAAAACTGATTTTTTTTCTCTAATGATAAGCCTATGTAAGTATTTGAAAGTCACTTGTATAACTTAAAAAGAAAGCTAAGCATAACTTGTCAGATAAAGTTTTATCATGTAACCAGTTAAGTTTAATATTCAAAAAAAATTTAATGTAAAGGACAATGGTAACATCTTAAGTTAAAATGAGGAAAAACATAGGAAATCTTGAAGCTGAATATCAAATGTAAAACTGACTAGAATTATGTAAATCTAGATTAACAATAAACTAATAAAGAATCTCTCAAAGTGAATCAAGAATCATGGACACTTCCGTTAGAATTAAAAGCACAGAGGTCTCTGAACATTCAAGTATGTTTAACTTGTCTGAGAAAAAAAAAAGGTTGTTTTTTATCTACACTAATAACCTGCCCATTCTCTTTTCTAAAATATTTGGCTGCTTAGTCTGGACTGAAGAAAGGTAGACTTTAATAGCAGATGACTGCAGAGGAGCCACGTTCACCTTGCAGATAGATCTGCATAGTGCTCGGTTATAAAGCAGACTGTTCACTTAAAGTCATTTCTAATCTGAGTTTTACAAACCACATGGTGCACTTAACCCCCAAACTCACCTTACATCAACTCTCTTGCCTCCATTCTTAATGACCTTTCAAGCTATTCAATGTTACTGCTCACCCTGCACTCATGCTCACCCTGCACTGACAAGAAACTTGATGACCAAGTTACAATGTCCTCCCTTGTGAAGGTTTATAAAAGTCAACAGCAGTACAGAAGAAACCAAGAAAGAATATACATGGGAATATACTGTTTTCTAATGTTTATATATAACATTTTTCAAATACTTAAAGAATTATGTCCAAAATTCACTCCTGACTTCAAGGCAGATACATAAAAGAGGAATTGAGATTGTTTTACATTTTTACTTTCCATGGTATTAACGATCAACAAATACCTCCTCCTACCCTAACTTCATGGCACAGTATTCAATTAGAACCTACACTTTTGATGAAACTTTTGGGAAAATAACTATGTACTGCTGGACTCACACTCAAGGTCTGTCGTTTGTAAATAAGTAAGACCACTCGAGGTATGAAAAATCGTTTCTTGATTTATGACATGTCCTTTGTTAAAAGAGAAATATGATCTACATAGAATTCTTAACTTTGTCTTGCCTTCCCTTTAACTTAAAACATTCTGAAGTAGCACTTCTTTCTTTCTTCGTCCAGAGTGTGGGTGCTGAGCCACCGGCCCGCAAACACTCCGTGGGTTAGGGGGCAAGGCTTTCTTTCCAGGTGGACCAACACATTGAATTGTGAGGGCAAAAGAAGAAAAAGAATAAGAGGCAACTCTGGGTTGGAGTAAAGACAATAGGACAACAGAGCCCTTGGGCACCAGGCTGCGCACGGGTGCCAGGGTGGGGTGGGGTGGAAGCAAGTCCCATAACTAAGACACCAGAGTGAGAATTCCTATTGCAAACTCGCGACCCGTCCCTTAAGGGGAAAGATTTGGAGCAAAGTGCAATGCGAGGGGCGAGAAGCACAGAAGACTGCAAAACCTGGGAGTTATCCTGCCTCTTGCTTGGGCTGCCTGGGGACATCCCGCACAAGCTCACCGGGCCCCGAAGGAGAAGCAAAGGGGGCCCGCGATCGACCCCGCGAGCCCTGCCTGAGAAGACGCGTGAGAACAGCTGGCCCTGGCAGCTCTGCCCCTGCACCCGGCCAAAGCCTCGTGCCTGCGCAGTTCCCGGCAGCGCGGTGCCGCACCTCCCTTCCCGGGTGCGCAGCCCGGCCCCGCAGAGGCGTGGGGAACAAAGGGACCCAGCGCTGCCCTCCCCACCCCGCCCACAGCCCGACCCGCGAGGACCGCCGTGTACCTGAAGCAGGACCGCCAGCAGCGGCAGCAGGGTCCGTGGCGCTCCCGCTATCTGGCACATGGAGGCGGAGAGGGGCCGAGCGAGGTGTCGGAGGCGGCGGAGGCAGCGGCAGCACCAACAGCGGCGCGGAGAGAGGGCTCCAGGCAGTTTCCACCCCCTTCTCCGCTGCTCTCCTCTCCCCGCCAATGGAGAGCGAGCTGATGACAAATAGCTGGCCGGCGGAGTCCGCGGGACTCGCACCAGGAGTAATAAAACAGACCGAGAAATCAGGGAGCTGGGGAGCGGGCGGGGGAGAAGGGCGGGAAGGGGTGCGTGTGAGTGTGCATGAGAGAGAGAGAGAGTGTGTGTGTGTGTGTGTGTGTGTGTGTGTGTGTGTGTGTGTAGGCGGCCGCGGTGGCAGCGCAGGCCGCTCTGCTTCGGCCTGGCGCCCAGCGGAAGCCGCTAGGGATGCAGCGGCGGGGCCCTTGGCCAGTGTTGGATGCTGAAGTGGAAGTGGAGCGGATGGCGCTCCCCAGGAGCTCCTCAAAGCGAGGTTTCGGGCTTGTGGTTTTGCTTCCTGTGGGTCTCCTCTCCAGGGCCGCTCAATGCGACGAAGATGCGGGGAAGAGCGCCGTGGTGTGGGCGCTCTGGGCCCTGCGCTCTTTGCCCACAAAGGGCAGCAGCGACTCCGTCCCGCACAGCTCTTGCTGCGCCCGCACCCTCCCGCGGATCCACTCCCAACGCCGCTCACTCGCGCGCGCCGCCCCCCGCCGCTGCCAGCGCACCCGGCTCGGCCTTCGCCAGCGCGATCTGGGCGAGCCGCCGCCGCCACCGCTCTCCCGCGCTCGCTGCACGCGCTGCCTGGCTGCGTGGCCCGCTCCCCTCTCCTATCCTCTCCCGCTGCTGCCGCTGCTGCCACTGCTGCTGCCGCCGCCCTCGCTGTGAAAATGAGATTATCTAAAAGATAAAATGACTGATAGTGAGTTCGCACCAAGTAAAGGATTTTTGCTTCCTTCCTTTAAGACATGAACTTGAAAGAAAACACAAGTTTGTGTCACAAACCTTTACAGAATGGAGGGTGGGATGAAGAGCAGTTGATTCTGGTGAGATAATAAATTTTTTCAGGAACACCCCACCCTATTTTTTTAGGTTTTCACAGGTAAATACGCCTTATCTCAGCATTTCAACACTTGGGAGGTCGGTGAACTTCGTTGCAATAAATGAACATATCTGTCTTTAGTTCTTACTCTTAGACTTTGGGCTACTGCAACATTACACTAACATTAGTTGAATTTGATTTTCAAGATACTTAAGAACATGGTGATGAATCTTGAAAAATCAAGTACTAATTTCTTTGACATAACTGATGCAACTTTTAATAATGTAGTATTGCTGGTTAGGCTTTTAAAAAATTAATATTCATTGGGAGGCTTATTCAACTTTAATTAAAACATAATATTGTAAGACTTTATTTTATGAAACTCAAAATTTTTCCTGGATTTTCTTTCTTAGCAAAAAAAAAAATAAGAAAGGTTATGTTAATTAAATTTAAAACATGAGATGAAGGGCTCTGCTGATATACTAATCAGAATTACTTGTTATCTCTTTTTTTTCTTTTATCTTTTTTTGTTAGATATTATTGTCACACCACTGCTAATAGTCCTAAAAGTTACCTTTGTGACAGGATACTTTTAAATTCCAATTTCAGAGAATCATGCATAACAAAACAGTAGAATATGGGGTGTGTTTGTTGTATTCTGAAGTGGGATTTATCCATCCCATCTCCATGCCTAAGAGTTAAGCTGTGTTCCTGGACATGGGAGCTTACTTACCTCCTGACTCTACCAACAGCAGTCACTGATGTTTATTGCCATTCTGATTAGAGTAGAACAGATTTTAGCTTGAGTAAATCTATTGCTTGTTAATGAACTTGCTTGAAGCTTTAAACTTCATGTCCCCTATAAGTTAAACTCTTAAATTATGAGTTCAAAATCTGCTTTGAAATAGTTGTCTTGAACTCTTTCTCTGATTCTAACAGTTTTTGATCATTCAGGTGAGCAGTTGGAGCATTTTTTTTTTTAAATGCAGTTTGCATATCTGTCACTTTTCAATGGTTATGAATTGTTTTGGAATAAGGACTGCTTTTAATCTGATCACGTGGTCAGCTAAATCTTGCTGATCACCCTTTGACTGCAAGAAGGAATAGTCTGATGTAAAATCATGTTGTTGGAGATTTTGTGCATCCATTTAATGCTAAAAATTAAGTAGATCTAATGTTGACAGTAGCATCTAACACAGCTTTACCTCTGCAACACCATGTTTAACATCATTCAATAGGGCCATGAGCAGGTTAGTACCTGCTCAAAGTATTGCCTGTCTGAAGCCTGGTTTTCCATCAGCCTATAGTACTGCACTGATGCAGGGATTTGTTAGTGACTCAGAGGAAAAAAAAAAACAGCAGTGTTTGGGAGTGGGGTGCAGGAAGAGAAGGAAAAAAAAAAATATATATATATATATATATATATATATATATATTTTTTTTTTTTTTTGCTGGACTCATCTGCAAATTTAATCTAATCCTTAACTTCTGACTGCTAGGCTGCTACTGATTTACTATAAGAAGTCTGCAGATGTGTATATACATCAGGCATTGTGGACAAACCAAAAGAGTAGCTCCAGCACACCTGGCCAGTCTTCATATGTATATAGACATCATCAGGATTCACTTTAAAACATCATTTCCAAACAGAATCTTAATAAATTTTTGCTCCAGACAGGAGATGTTAAGTGTACAAAGGCCTCGTGTGTGTGTGTGTGTGTGTGTGTGTGTGTGTGTGTGTGTATGTGTGTATAAGAGGTCTTCTTCACATTGGGGGAAAATAAGTTCAAGCAGGAGTAATCTAGTCAGTATCTTCCTTTCCTCTACACACACCCTGCAGACAAACCTCCAAGTCAGGATCAAAATTTGCGTTTTTTTTCTGACACCTAGCAGAGTGTTCTTCCTATATGCTTGATAAAGACTTCCTTCTTTTCATTCAATCTCCAAGAAAACCTAGGATTGTCCGTTCTTCCTTAGGAAGTCCCCTGAAATTATTTTTTTTCCTCTCCAGTTAATTTTAGTGTACCTTAAAGCTGACCTTCCTTGGGTAACATCCCTTTCATAGAGTCACTGAATGTTCTAAGTAAAGCTTTAAAGATGGTCCATGCAACCCCCTCACTTGGCAGATAGGGGCACCCAAGGCTTAAAAACACACAGGCTACAGGCTGGCAGGTAGGGAATGTAGAATAGAAGCTAAGATCTCTTACTCCCAGTCTTACCTAGATTCTTTCTCTTTTCCAAGAAGCCCCTTTCATGTTAAAAAGAATTCAATTATATGGGACAAGAGGGAGGTTAAGAAGAAGAAAATCGCAAAGCGGTTAGGAATCATCCACTATTTTCTCAAGTATTTTGTTCAAAGTATGTGTGAAAATGGGTCATAACTCTGTTTTTCCTTCTACTGGTCTCAGTTTTCATGTGCCTTACTTAGTGTGATCATCTCGCTTTATTTAGTGTGATTCTGGCATTTGAAGATCCATCTTTTTGATATAGGATGGCTACAAAACACAAGCCAGTGGTTCATCTAATACTCAACCATAGCAGCAGTGATTCATTCTAATACTACAAGAAACACCTGGCTATTTTTTTTTAATTCACACTTGTTTCCTTTTTTTCCCCATTATTTGAAAATCAAACTCCATGTCTTCATGGAAGATAATAAGGAAGGAAGGAACTTGAAGTACATTTGGTTAAGTAAGTTATAAATTTGCCTGATGAGCAAGTCAGCAGAGGGAGGTAATTCACAAGCAGCCCTCATATTCATTACAAGGAACCTGACTACAAAGGAAAAAAACAAAATGGGAATTCCTTTCTGGAAGGCAAAAATATATGATAAACAGGGCTTTGGATTCAAATAGATCTAGCTTTATGGCCTTCAGTAAGTTTCTTAATATTTCCATGGAATATTTTTCCTTATTTCCAAAATGCAAATAATATTAATTTTGGTATTTGGGGGTTTTTTTGTTGTTTTGTTTTTTTTTGTTGTTGTTCTGTTTTTCTTTTTTCTTTTTTTTTTTTTTTTGCCGCTATATTGACCACTGAACCCAGGGTCTCTTGCATGCTAGGCAAGTTCTGTCCAAGATTGTCCTAGCAAATTTGTGATCCTCCTGCCTCAGCCTCCTAAGCAAGTGGTATCCCAGGCCTTGTGCCACTATGCCCAACTAACACCAGTATTTTTAAAAGCCTGACATGGAAACAGTGGAGCCAGTTGAGCCTTAGCATTTAATTGATGTATCAAATATGCTGATTTCCATAGAGGATTCAAAGGGGTTACCCAGGAATCTCAGTGAGTGTTTTTTCCCACTTACCCCAGTTCCATGTGCAATTTTTTAAAAAAACGCTTTTAATAAAAAATTTTGTTTGAGTTGTTCAAACTTTATAGAACAACTCAAAATCTCTAATGTAAAAAGTAATGCTGAGTAAATGATCTACAGACAGAAGAGATGAAAATTTGGTGACTTTGGGACACGCAGAAAAACAAGTCTGGGCAAGTGAAAATATTTGTAAGAAATAATATATTCAAGATTGGTTTATTGACATGTATTGGAAAACATTCACTTTTAGTTACTCATCAATTAATCATAGTAGTACTAGCACTATTAAGACCTGTCTTTTGTGAACCTGACTTCTGTTATTTCTGGAACAACTTTCTGTGCCTAATACCCAAATTTGATCCCCAGGTTTGACAAAAACAAAAAGTCCTTTAACTCCCTCCTGCCTGTGTGCTCCTGGAGTCTAGTTTGCATAGTTTAATCTCAGGAGTCCTGCTTACCAAATGAGCTCTATTTGAGATAACGTAATTTGCATGATATCCAAGAAATATACCTTCTGCACAAGAAAAGTGGGTATTTATGGGATAACACAGGAATTTTGGATAACTTTCAAGTCAGAAGGCCTGTTTCTCAAGGAACTTGAGGAAATAAATCACTGGTAATGTGCCAAACTTTTGCCCTTGTGTCCTTTCAAAAGCAAAGATCTGCCTTCCAGAAAGTTCTGAAGTACAACTGTCAGTGTTTAGAGGATAGTAAAACATATTTAGTATCTGAATTTATACTGACTGTGCCCTATCCTTCAATGAAAACTGAGGTTGAGGGGCTGGGGTTGTAGCTCAGTGGTAGAGCACTTGCCTAAGATGTGTGAGGCACTGGGTTTGATCCTCAGCACCACATAAAAATAAATAAAGGTATGTGTCCATCTGCGACACACACACACATATGTATATACATATTTACATACACACACACACACACACACACACACACTGAGATTGGTTGATGAAGTATTGATGTGGACTCAGGAGACCAGTATTCTCTTTGCAGATCCATGACTGGTTGAATATTTTTAAGCAAGCCACATAATCATTCCATGTTTTCTTATCTTTAGGACAGAAATGATGGCACTTTTCTCGTGGGAAGGCTGGCAGGACTAAGAATGTGTCAGTAAAATTTATTTAGTTCTTTAGAGAGAAGTTCCAGATAAAGACATGGTAAGATGGTCTGGCATCTAAAATTAAGTCACATTTTAATGATGTGGCACAATCAAGCCACCAAGCGCTTATTAAATCTCATTTCCCCCCTCTTATCCACAGATTTTTAAAATAACATATTTATCTTCCACACGGCAAAGACAATATTCGCAGATATTTAAGAAAATAAATTCACCATAATCATTCATAGATTATGTTTCTTCTTCCTTGTATTTCAGTACTAGCTAAGTAGAGAGGATCTTGAGCTTTCCTTTTAAACAGTAAATGTAAAATATTAGCATTATTCCCCTTTGTTACAGAATTTGTAATGTATGTCACTGTGATCCATTCTTTACATAGTAACTCAAACCAGCTGAGTGATTGTCAAAGATAAACATTTTCTTTCAAGGAGGTCTATTATTTTTGAGTCATCCTAGAGAAAATTTTTTCAAAGATACCTTTGCAAGAGATGGGAATATTCTCATTTCTAAAACTGTTATCACAGCCAATAATAAACATGTATTTGAATTGCAAAAATAATGTGTACAAGTTAGATGAAATATGAAATTCTTGGAAGCTCCCTGGGACATGAGAGGTCTCAACTTGAGGGGAGAAGTCTTTGAGAGGCAGCTCAACAGCGGAGTGAGGGAAAGGAAAGCAGAGGGCAGGACAAATGGTCACAATTGCTGATCAAGGAGGACAAAAGCACTTGAGGTTTGTGCTCTACAGTAGCAGAGGGGTTCCTGGTGCAGTTGCAATGTGGACTACAGCCAAACGACTTGATTTGGGTAAGGTCAGGATCTTAGTAATTGCTCAAAAATCACTGACCCAGTTTTTTGGAATGAGTCAAGCCAGAAAACAGGACGTGGAATTTGGAAAAGACCTTAGGAACAGTCTTTCATCATCCAGAATAGATAAGATGATCCACAGGACAGGGGCAACTCCAAGGTAAGAGTTCATGCAAAGCGGTTCCACCTGTTCTTTCCCAGAATTTACACATTGCTCAATAAGGGCAAATCATTGACAGTAAGAAGGTTCTCAGAAGATGCTTGCTGAGGATGTATGCTACTGTTTCCAGCTCTCAAATTACTACTCCAACAAATACTAAATACATACCAAAGCTTCAAAAATCCCTTTCATATGCTGTTTTTGTAAGGATGGAAATATAGAGGATTTTTTAAAATTTTGTACTCTTTGTTTTCCTTCAGTCAAAATAAGCACAGTCAATATGATAATGGGATAGTATAACCTTCAACTGAAGATGATATAAATTGGTTTTCTTGTTGTTTTTTCTCTGTCACTTTCTGAAATTCTCAGACTTTTTTGGAAGCAGAACATTCAGTTTTATTGAGAATTTTTTTTAACATTTTCTGATATTTTATTCCATCATCTTTCCAAAGAGCAATTCTTAAGAGGTCAAAATATTGACTATGAAACTCACCCAGAGACATCTAATACTGACACTTTTGATGAAGCAACTATTATTAAAAATATTTCACATTATATTAAGAATTCTTGCCCAAAAGCACAGTCATATTCTCATATTTCTTTCTTTTTGTACTGGGAATTGTACGCAGGGCCTCTTAACTACTGAGCCACATTCCTAGCACTTTTTATATTTGTTTTACAGACAGTGTTCTGCTAAGTGGCTTAGGGCTTTACTAAATTGCTGAGACTACCTTTGAACTTGCAGTCCTCCTGCCTCAGCCTCCTGAGCCTCTGGAATTACCACACCTGACAAAGTATTATTGAATCTTAATTTTGTTCTCTTTCTCATTCCGCAATAACCCCTCAACCTCCGCAGTGTCATTCTTTCTCTCTTTTAAGTATATTTTCAGGAAAATTTTTTTAGTTTCATCTTCCAGACTTTC
This sequence comes from Callospermophilus lateralis, assembly GCF_048772815.1. Classification (NCBI taxonomy): domain Eukaryota; kingdom Metazoa; phylum Chordata; class Mammalia; order Rodentia; family Sciuridae; genus Callospermophilus; species Callospermophilus lateralis. The sequence continues at coordinate 1,244,029 of NW_027516477.1, forward strand.
TGAAACTCTGTTAATACATTTTTTTTTTAATTTTCAAGAGTTTCGGGGGCTTTCTAATGGTTTCTCTTATAGACTCTTGCTCTTTTTTTATGACTGCAAGAGCTTCTCTCATCTGTATATTGTTCAGAAGTTTTTTTTCTGCTTACTGCTTTATCTCAGTTTCCTCTTTTGCTTTTCTTGCAGTCTTTGTTCTTGTCTCTTGTATGTTCAGAGTTTTCTTGGGGAGGAGATTATGTTTAGTATGCTGGATTTCATTTAGCCTTTCCATTTCAATCAGCCACCCTACCTTGCCTCAAATTATTTGAATCATGAGCTCAGAGCCTGTCTCTAGATAGGCTCTTCTCCTCAAGAGCCTGTGTACTTGGAATCTCTTCTAGTGATTGCTTTCTCACCTTGTCATAGTACCAAGGTTGGTACTCTCTGACTTACACCAGGTGCCTCATGTCCATCTGCACCTGAGACTAGTGCCTGCTCTCAAAAGTGTCTAAGGAACTTTCTCAGATGAGACAAGCCCAAGCCAGACCAGTTTGTGATTTGCCTGGCTTTGCTTACCTCTGCCAAGATTATCTGTGATTTATTCATTAACAAAGGAAAGAAGAAACCCTACCTGATTTCTCTGGATTCCCCTGTTTGAGTTGATCATTCACCACCCCTTCCCAAGAAAAATGTTCACATCAGTCTCAACAGAGGCCCTCTAATTACTGGAAGTTTGAGGGGTTTTAGCTTAGGAATCTCACTGGACTCAGCCCCTCTAGAAGTTGATTAAGGATCCTCCATATTTTATGTTCTATGAGAAATTGTGTCACCTTCACAAATTACCTAATCCCAAATTGTTATTTGAACCCTTATAAGATTCAACTTTTTAAGATTCTAAATGCTTCTTTTTAACATTACATAATATTAGTTATATAGACCATTTTCAAGATGTCATATCATGTTGAAGCAATTCATGGGGGAATATCCCCCTTAACATGTTCGACTAGAACTTGTATTAACTAAATCCAGAATAAAATACTTGTTTATGGACAAAATTTATGTTTCCAATAGGCAGCAAGAAATGTAAATATACAATATTAATAATATAAATCTTGCACTTGTAGTAGATGGGAAAGACCTTGGTAACTATATTATTTCATATAATTATCTTTGATTTTTTTTGTTATTATTGTTCTTGTCCTACTGTACATGTTAATTTACCCTGGAAATAATATCTTATTATTACACCCCTGGGAAGGGTGTAGTCTATTAATAGATGTTGATCAATAGGTGCTTTTACTGTACACTTTATCCCAAATATTCGGACATGCTTTGATAGGGAACGTGATTGCTTCTTTTCTCACCACACTCCTGCTCTTGAGAATCATGATTTAATATTTAATTTCTCTTTATTTTCACTTAGTACAAACCTTCTATTATTTATTTGAAGTCTTATGAAGTTGAATTTTATTATCTGATTCAGCAGTACAATGTTATGAACCTTACAGGTATTTGTAAAGAGTTTATCCACACGATAATTTCAAACTTGGAGTTGAAGTGCTAGGATTCATTCAACAGACTAGGATATTAGGACCAACTTAACCGATATGTAGAAATTAGTCATTGTTTTACTAGAAGGTAGATTTCCAAACAATCTGTTCCAAGAAGTGTCTTCACTTCTTAGAATTTCCAGTTTTAATTAATGGTAAAATTGAATGGGTTGGCCACTTACTAGTAACTAAAAAGAGTAAAAGGTCTATATATTTATATTGAAAATACCTTTTCTTATAAAGAAGTAATTTTGTAAAATATGGTATTGGAATTAGATAATTCATCTGAGAGTGAGAAGGAAATAAGAGACTAATGACACATCTTTTTTCTTTTACCCTTAGCTAAAGGGAGGACAAACCGACTTCAGAGCAGCTATTGCAGACTAGGGTTTATGGGGAAAGGAATCATAGGCCCACCAGCAGGGGAGGTGGGGGGAGCACCCTAGTGAGCAAGAACACAAGTGCTAGAGGGCTTCAGTGAGATTTTTAAACTTGAAGTATTTGGCAGCAGCTAATGATGAAGAAATGATGAATTCTCATCACCTCCACTGAAGAGAAGCAACCTCCTCAGATCTAATGAACAAGAAATCTTTCAGGTTGATCCATACAGTGTAGAAATGCTAAACCAAGATCCTAGCTAAAAATTTAAAGGCATCCCTCTGATACGATTTGGATCCTTAATGTCCTCTGAAAAGCTCATGTGTTCATGGAAGAATGTTGAAATGATTAAATTATGAGAGTCACAACCCAATCAGTGGATTAATCCATTTGATGGATTAATAATGTCAATGGACTACTGTGTGGTAACTGTAGGCAGCTAGGGTGTGAGGAAGGAGGTAAGTCCCCGGGGGCGTGATTTGGAGTGTTTCTTGTCCCTGGCTCCTATCTGTCTCTCTCCCTTTTTCTTTTTATTCCTGTTTCATTTCCTTTCTGAGCTTATTACCTTTCATGAGCAATAGATGGCAAACCATGGACTGAACCTCTGAAACTGTGATCCTAAACTAAACTTCTCTTCTGTTAAGCTGTTCTTGTCAGGTATTTTGGTCACAGCAATGAAAAGCTGACTAACATATCTCCCTGGAACATGTGTATTTATTTGTTTAGTAAAGTCCATTCAGTGGCTTGCACACTGCATCCCTTCAGGAGGTCCCTCTGTATCCCAAGTCCTGCCATTCAGATTTCTGACAGCATCTCCTATAATCAATATAGTTCAATCAGATTTATTAACAAAAGGAGTATATATTTGCCCTTTGATATTTTTTCAAAGTTAATATTTTAAAAATCTGAGTTTAATAATCTTCATTATCTAAGTGAACAAAAAACCAGGGTCCTCCTAAATGTTTAAAGAACCAATAATGTAATTAAATATTTTTCCATAAATCAAAATCTTAATTATTTCTGCAAAATTTCAAACATAAAACTAAATATTTTATATCCCTACTTAGCATTTTCCTAATTATGTTTTAATTCATAAATGCTTGATTTTCACTATAGTACTCATCAGTAAGCATTATTCAACCTTTGTCCTCCTTTGACTCAAAATCTCCAGTTAATATGGTGTCTTAATTCCCTGTGATGGGTATAATCTTTCAAACATTTCTGTTTACTCTGAGTCAGCTTTCAATATCTTAAAAACAAGCAAGAAAAAAAAAACATAGGGAAGGAGTAGGTGGGGAGAATGAACAAAGATAGTTATGTTCCTGCTGACTTTTTCTATGCTTTGGGTAAATGTCTGCACAAAAGCTGGTATGGTGGAGCCCTGCTCTTTGAACCAACCATTAGGAGGTGCTCATAGTTTGAACAAACACTTGAAACCTTTAAAGCCATTTGTAGTCTAGTTTTATATTCTGTAGAACTTATCTTTAATTTTAGAAATTTTATTTCACTTGAACTTACTACTTGTAAAAATTGTTAAGCTGACAGCTCTGGGAGCCGAAGTCATCCAATTAGTCCCAAAAAACAAATGTTTCTGTGACATCTTTCACCACAGAACACCCATAGGCCCTCAGACAAACACATCAGGTTAAAAGAAAAAATACTCATTTGATAAGGGAAACCTTCTTGGCTACATTGCCTTTGGAGGGCTGCAGTTGATATTAATTGCTGCAAAGCAGTGGTCTTCACAAACTTTTCTCAAGGGTTGTGTCTAATTTTGTTAAATAGAAGGGTACATTTGTATCCTGAATATACCTACAAGATAGAGTTCACTTTCATAAGCAGTTTCACAGCTGTATATTTTAGGCACATTCATACTAGCAACTATTCATTTTGATTGTGGCAATATTGCTTTTTGTTTCCTATAACAGGCCCAAACTGGAAACTTGACAAATGTTTGACATTGATATGAACATGTATGGAAGAAAGAGACTAAAAGACAGTAAGCCCTATCCTTGGTGGATTTCCATGGTCCCTAGGGAACTGTTGAGGGAGAATTAAAGGATTTTAGGAAGTTGTTTTTTTTTTTTTTTTTTTTTTTTTTTTTGTACTAGGGATTGAATCCAGAGGTGCCTTACCAAACAACCATACCCCCAAACCAAACCTTTTTATTTTTTGAGACAGTGTCTCACTAAGTTGCTTAAGACCTCATTTAGTTGCTGAGACTGGCCTCAAACTTGTTATCCTCCTTCCTCAGCCTCTAGAGTTGCTGAGATTATAGGCATGAGTCACCATGCCCAGATAGACAGCTTTTTTTGTAAGGGAAATTATTGTCAAGGGGTTAGAGTTTTTTATACAGATCCTACAATTATAAAATAATGTGCTAAAATTACTTAGAATATTTTATTATTGCTTCAATAATCCTGTGTCAATTGTCAAGTTCAGTGTCAATTGACCTGCAATATTAATTTTAAATGGGAGGAAACCAATGCATAACATTTCAAAATTGTACAACTAAGAAAACAGGAAGCCAACATTAAAAAAAAAAAATCTTAGCACTTGCAGTCAACAACTAGAGAATAGGAACACTTTTCTCACTTTACTATCTTTGGAATCCAACTCATGGTAGGCCTAAGTCCAAGCATTTGCCAGGACTGAAGAGACGCATTTCGCCTTCACTGGGTGATGAAGATGATGCCACCTACTGGCAACCTATGAGATTGCACCCTAGAGTCATAAGACACTGAAGCCCCTTCCTGCTTGTCTGAAATAAAAATAGTTCAAATCACTGCTTGTAGGTTCACATTAAATCTTACCATAAAAGTCACATTGGAGCATGACTATCAAATCAGATAAGCTAAGTATGCTTTACTAAAAAAAAAAACCTCCCTTAAGTCAGCAGCTAAACAGGTTTTGTTCTTGCACACAATGCATGTGAGTTGTAGATTATCAGTGATGAAAGATGCGAAGTGAAAATTGAAAGTCAGTTCTGCAACAGCATCATTAATTACAAGCATAGTGTCCAAATGATAGTCATTGAATAATTATCCCTTTACCCAGTAATTTCTGATATGGTCATACATAAAAATGTATGTCTGGGGGTATCTTTCTCTGTATGTTGAGCAGATTCTGTATTGTAATGCATTTTTTATAGTAGAAGACTCATATCTTCATTTTATTACTCTTTTAAAAAAACTCTGTTATCCTCACCTGATTACTATTCTAGGAAATGTTATTTTGTTAAATTACTCCAAGTGACATTTGATTTTTATTTGAATGGCATTAAACTGAAAACTAACCTAGTAATAACTGATATCTATAAAATATCATCTTCCCATATAGCTGTTTTTATATCTCTCAAATGTATTTGGAATTTCATTCATGTGTTAAATATGTTTATATTGAAATCGGCCCTTGAAACTTTGTATTTTCGTTACCAGGAGTAAAAGTTCTTTATTTGATTTTATTTCCACATTTGCTATTACCTACATATGGGCACAGTATTGTTTTTGCGCTTTCATTTGTAATAAATCATTTATACATTTTCCATAGAATGAACTTTCTCATTTTTAAAAATGAATCACTGTTCCTTATGTCTTGTATTTCTATCTGTCAGATTGGTATCATGTCTTAAAACATTGACCAAAACCTATAATAGAGATGTAAGATTATTTTTTTTGTTTTATGTATTTATGTATTTATTTATTTATTTTCTATTATTTTAAAAAAATTTATATGACAGCAAACTGCATTACAATTCTTATTACACATATAGAGCACAATTTTTCATATCTCTGGTTGTATACGTAGTATATCCACACCAATTCATCTCTTCGTACATGTACTTTGGATAATAATGATCATCACATTCCACCATCATTTCTAACCTCATAGCCCCTCCCTTCCCCTCCCACCCCTATGCCCTATCTAGAGTTCCTCTATTCCTCCCATGTTCCCTCTCCCTACCCCACTATGAATCAGCCTTCTTATATCAGAGAAAACTTTCGGCATTTGTTTTTTTTTTTTTTTTTTGATTGGCTAACTTCCCTTAGCATTATCCTCTCTAACTCCATCCATTTACCTGCAAATGCCATGATTTATTCTCTTTTATTGCTGAGTAATATTCCATTGTGTATGCTTTCTAACAAAGTGCTATTCCTAAGATGTAATTATATGATTGAGATGTGTTGGCATTTTTTCTTTAATTAATATACTTGACATAATTTGATACGTATATCTTTAATATGTTTATATCATGGTTATCACTTATATTTTATATCATGTTGTCTAATATTGTTATTAGACATTTGCTTTTATTCTTTTTTGTTACCAGGGATTAAACTCAGGTGCACTCAGTCTCTGAGCCATATCCCATCCCTATTTTGTATTTCATTTAGAGACAGGGTCTTATTGAGTTGCTTGGTATCTTGCCTTTGCTGAGTCTATCTTTGAACTCAAGATCCTCCTGCCTCAGTCTCCTGAACCTCTAGGATTATAGGCATGCACCATCATGCCCAGCTTCTATTCTTAAACTATTAAGATATATTTCTTTCTAAAAATGTCCTACGTGCTAATTACTTTCATTTCAAATTACTCTTATTTTTTTCCTAAAAAAAATGCTTCCATTCGTTAATGCACATAGAAAAGTATTTATACTTTTTTTTTCTCAGTGGGTGTCTACTATTTGCATTATTTTGGGGTCGACACATAGTAATTGTACATAATTATAGAGTACAATCTGATATTGTACAGTGACCAAATTAGGTTAAGTATATCCATACCTCACATATTTATCATTTCTTTGCAATGAAAGCATTCAAGAATCCTCCCTTCAAGGTATTTTAAAATATTCAATACCTTATTATTCATATTGTGGAAAATGTTTATATTTATAAATTTACTTTTTTGTACTATGCTTTGATCTTTTTTAAATACTTTTTTAGTAGTGGTTAGACACCATACCTTTATTTTATTTATTTATTTTATGTGGTCTTGAGGATCAAACCCAGTGCCTCATATGTTCTAGGAAAGTGTTCTACCACTGAGCCACAACCCCAGCCCCTTGCTTTGATCTTTTTGTATATGATTTTTTATCTCTTTCTTGGCCTGCCAGTTATTTTAATAGCTGGGCGCTTACTCTCAAGTGTTTAAATCTTGTTTCTGGTAGCAGAAATGTGTGTATTTTATATTCAGTTATTGACAATTCATAGGGTGCATGATTCCAGGTGCTCTGGATTATTGACTTTGCTTTGGGTTTGGTATCAATTTTCATATGTGATTTTTGTGGTATCTTACATAAAGATTGTTACTGCTGAAGTCAAGAACTGGGAAAGCTGGATCTTTATAAGTTAGCTTCCATGGCTGAATGGAAGACTTTGACCCAATTAGTGGGTCAAAGGATTTTATTGCTCACAGTAATAGTAGTAGCTACAGTATCATCAGTTTTGTGTCAGTTCTCCACACACCCGTTTTCCCACCATGGGTGAAGAAGGACCAGATGACACCAGCACACCGAATGGATATATTGCAGGAAAAGTATCCTGAGCTGAGGGAATCTGAACCTTTTATAAAAGGCAGTAAGCCTGCCTGCATTTTGTTCTGGAGGGAACTATTACCTTTCTCATGTTGAACGGCAAGAATCTCTGATCTTTACTATGGATGTAGATAGCACCGCTATCTTCTAAAACTATAAACATACCAGCTCTTATAGGGAAACATTATTTCTCTTCTCAAAGCTAGATTTCTATACATATATAATCTGGAATAAAGAAATGCAGTGCCTTTACTTGCAAGATGTGCAGAAATCCAAGAGGCCTGTGAATAATTGTGTCCCAATAGGTGGGTAGGGTATGAACTTTCATATGCACATGTATATTAGTGTATACATAAATATAGGTACATATAGTATTTTTACTTTATTTCAATTCCTTAAGAATGTTTTTTGTCAGCCTGATATAGAGATATTTGTTATCTGTCTAAACATCTACATGTGTATCTATTTATAGCGCTGTTATGTTTAACAGTATGGAAAGATTGGCAGACAAACAGACATTTGATAGCAAGGTTTTGTGTTTTAAATGCCATAGTTTATGTTTCCAATAATTTTATGCATTTTAAATTATTGGCTTCATTTCTTTTATTATTTGTGATTTTTATCAATATCTAACCATCCTTTTTAGTCCCATTTATATAAGTTGCCACATCTGCTGCTATTATTATTATTTAGATTTCTCTCTTAAAGTAATAAATCAAGATTGTGTTTCATTCCACCTGGTACATTTCACCTATTTAATAGGGGAGTTAGAACTACATTCCTTAATCATTGGTCTCACTTAGATAACTTTTTTACCTGTTTTTGTTTGTTTGTTGGCTTACCATTTGGCCTCTCTTCTTGTTTTCTTTCGTCTTTTCATTGCTTTACAAAACAGACATCTTGTGTTTAATTTTGTTGGTGGTCACCACCTGATTATTAAGATATATCCATAATGATTTATTTACTAATCAAAATGGTACAGAAGAAGCTCTTGTTTATTAATTGTGCTTCCTTTACACATTTATTCCTGCTTGGCAGTCCTTAGTGATTAATCCGGTTATGTAAACCATAGCTTCAATCTCTATATTCCTCTTTTCAACAGAGTTTTTGAGATATTGCATTGGTATGTTGCCAGTTGTTCTGAGTTTTCAGCTTTCGTCTTTTTCTCCACACATTTTGCAACAGCTGTTAAAATAGTGCTGTCACAGGTAGAAGGTCAAAAAGAAATGTTTCCAAATTCTTCCATTTGTTTGTGCTTTTGGAGCTAAAGTGGAAGTGAACCATAATTCCACTGGGGCTGGGCAACCAACTCTGGGGAATGAAGTTCCCTCCTGGTAGGCAGAATGATGGAGGAAAGAGGGAGGCTCTTGATTCTCTGTGGATGCTGAAATTTCTGACATGCTTCCAAGCACCCTAGGAGTGGCCTTTTCTTTCCCCTTATCCAAAGCTCCTGTTGGGGTTGGGGTCTGTTTCTATTCCCTGTTTCCTTCTCTCTCCTCTCTTACTTCCTTACACATCAGTACTATCTCATCCACTACAGGCTTCAAACTCAACAGTCTCTAAGTATACTTTTTAAGTAACCCAAACATATCAGGGCACTTAGTGTGCTGGGGCTGCCACAACAAATACCATAGACTGGGGAACTTACACAATAAAACTTTCCTTTTCATAATTCTTTGAGTTGGAAGTCTGAGATCTGGCCAGCAGCATGGTCAGGTTCTGGTAAGGGCTCTTTCCTGGCCTGTAGATGCCACGTTTTGCTGTGTAGTGTACATGGTCTTCTCAAGGTGTGGAAGTGGAACACTTAATTGCCTCCTAAACTATAGTTATATTAAAAGATAAAGATTCATGTATGAATTTTGGAAATACTATAAGCCTGGAGGACTTCATTCATACATAAACTCACGCCTAAAATAAATAAAATAAAATAAAAATATAAAATACTATAGTTTTTCCTGAAATGGAAAACTTGTCTTCCTTCATCAGCACTAATACAAGGGTCATTGCTGGGAGCCATTAGCCAAGTAGGTATGACAATTTCCTTGCCAGGGTACCCCCATGTTCCTTAGTGGAAGGACTTCTGGAAGGTGACCTTGCTCAAGGACCAGGGCGGATCCGTGTTTAGGGCGTTCCCGGGTTTAGGATAATCCAGGTTTAGGGTGTATCCTGCTGGGATTAGGGAGTATCCTGCTCCTTGAGTTTAGGGTGGTTCCATGTTTAAGGTTATTCCTGCTGGGAATAGGGTGTATCCTGCTGCCTGAGTTCCTCTTGAGTTCTCACGGGATTCAGACAGTATTTTTGGGAGACAGAAGCCCAGTGGAGGTGTGGATTTGGGCAGAGAATGTGGATTTCCCCAGAACGTGTTTGTAGAGGGCCGGTGTGAGATCGGGAATAAAGAATTACTGTTTGAATCTACAAAGCTGTGAGTGGCTCGTGATTTGTGCCCAGCCAGACTGCGGCAGGTCATGCCCTCCAGTAAGCCATGATGAAGCCCTAGTTGAAACTGCAAGTTCTGGTGTGATGGATATGGTCCCACCCTGCCTTGGATAGTTCTCCCTAATCTGTTAGTGTTCAGAATAGCCCCAGTTTATCATAAACTCTTCTAAAGAAGGGCCAGTTTCTTGGTTACCTTGGGACTCTAAATTCCTTGAGCACTATCAAGATCAGAGGAAGCCTGAAAACAATACTGGATAAACTGGAAATACAAAAATTAGATCATCCAAGTCGGAGAATGCATGTGGAAATTTAGGAGAAGCAGGAGGAAGAATGGTTGGCAAAGAGGGAAAGAGTGGTACTCATACCTGAGCCCTGGGTGACTGAGCTCTGCATCCTACTTTTTTGAGCCTCTAGGACTTTCTAGGCCTCTTGTGATGTGGGGAGATGGGTAAAGGGAAGGGTGTGGGATCCACATATTTGTTCCAGTTGATGTCGACCCTTTTCAGAAATAAATATTTTGTGAATTAGTAAAAATTGACCACCAAAGATGCTGAATCTGCCCTCTGACATCTAGAATATTCTGCTGCATCGCTAAGTTGTCCAAAGGACATATACTTCATAAAATAGTAGAAATCAGTAAAGCAAAACTCTCAGGGGTCTTTAGGGAATAATGTAAATCTCCCTTGCAGGCTTTTTTAAAATAAATTTCTTTTTCAGTAAAGAAGGCCTCATGGTGATAAGCATGCCCTTTATAGATGAAATGGGGAACCATGACCCTTGAATTTAGCTAGAAAATGATAATAAATTTTAAACTCTTGTATTATCAAAAAGATTTGATGTGCCTTTTAATAGCATAAAGAGGAAAAAATTATCAGCAGCCTAATTATCCCCACCATTGTTTTGCCTGCTATGCACATGCATCTTAGGAAAGAAAAAAGTTGGGGAGAGTCAGATCTTCTAGCCAGACTTTACCTTCTTTCAGGAACATACCAAAATCCAAGTAACGTGCTCTTTTATGAATTAAAAATAACACTAAACCTTTGATCAACACCTTTTCACAAGATGCTAAACATTTTGGGGGAAATGAAACATTCTTGCATCCACTTCCCAGGGATGCTCTTTTGGTTGGCTTACAAGATTTATTTTTGAAGCCTGAACTGCCTGCTAATTTCCCAATTACAAGCTCCTGGGATTGTCACATTAGCGGCACTTCCACTTCCTCCTCTAGAAAGCTCTCCTGCTCTCCCAGCACCTATGGTGACCTCCCTGTGACTGTTTCTTCACTCATCAGGATTCTGACCCAGGACCATGTTGGTCATTGGTCACCAGGCCCCTCTCCGGTACTGTGTGTCTGATTGTTTCAGTAAAGTAAAAGAAACAGCAACTAGAGCCCTTCCTGTGGCGTCTGCACAGCCCCACTCTGACTTACCCTTGACCTTTCTTCATTCACTCTAGTTCTACTCCTGAGCAATGTGGAGTTAAATAAAGCTCTTTCTAGCCAGCAGAGTATGAAGAAGGCTTTATCCTGGCCAGGACTACTGTCATTGCTTGCATTGACAATCTTGAAGATTTAAATAATTTTAACATAAAATATTATCATTTTTTAAAAGTATTCTTTTGCATTTCAATATTTCCATTTACTCCTCTTCTTTCTTATGGTGCTGAGGATGTATTTTCATCAGCTTTAATTTTTTTTTTACTTGTAGTTGACACAATGCTTCAATTTTTTTATTTTCATGTGATGCTGAGTATTGAACCCAGGGCCTCGCATATGCAAGGCTAGTCCTCTACCCCTGACCCACAACACTAGCTCTTAGTCAGCTTTTTCACTGCTGTGACCCAAAAACCTGACAAGGACAACATAGAGGAGAGGAAGTTTATTTGGGGCTCATGGTTCAGATGTCTCAGTATATAGAAGGCCAACTTCATTACCATGGGTCCAAGTTGAGGCAGAACATCATGGTGGAAAGTCATGGAGAAAGAACACAACTCAGGAAGCAGATAGAGAGCTCTGCTCACCCCAATGACCCATCTCCTCCAGCTACACCCTACTTGCCTATACTTATTACCCAGTCAATCATAACAGTGGATTAATTCACTAATCAGGTCACAACTATAATCATTTGCACTCTGAAAATGCTTTTGGGGAACACCAAAATATAGTTATATCCAAACTATAACAGTTGGAACCCAGAGCTTTGTACATACTAGGCAAAAGCTCTACTACTGAGTCTCTCTAGGTCTTCAACTTTTTTTTAAGCCAATAGCCTAAGGGTTATAATTACCCAACTCTTTTTATAATGGGGAGGTATATTTGTTTACATTAGAAATAAATTTTTAAAAATCATCCTTTTAATCTATGACTTCTTAAATAAGCCTATATATTTCAATTTATAATTAACATCACTAAATCAGTTATGCTAGATCTGGTAAGTCTACTGAATGTGTTGGTTGCCTCTTTTAAATTTAAGTAGATTCTTTAGCTTTAATATGTTTTTTCTTGGAGCTATAATACTAAGTAAATATAAAGGCCTTGGGGTGAGACGGCTGTTTTTATTTCAGACAGCAATTTAAGCTGAACAGTGAAATGGTTTTTGATGAGATACAAGACTTATAATTGTGCATTTGGTTTATGCATTTGGTTTTTTTTTCATAAATAAAAAGCATAAATTCCTTTAAAAGTTTTTGTCACAATATCAGTTATATGATGCTATATTCTTTTTTTTTAAAGAGAGAGAGAGAGAGAGAGAGAGAGAGAGAGAGAGAATTTTAATATCTATTTTTTAATTATCGGCAGGCACAACATCTTTGTTTGTATGTGGTGCTGAGGATCGGACCCAGGCCGCACGCATTCCAGGCGAGCCCGCTACCGCTTTAGCCACATTCCCAGCCCCGATGCTATATTCTTAAAGCATATCAGAAAAAAAAATTTAGTAGTTTTCTAAATAAAGGATCAGCAAAAAAAATTCAAGAGTAGGTATGTATTTTTTTCTATATTGCTATAGTAATGAAAAAATCTGGACCATTTAGAAATACTTCAAAGTATAAATGGATGCCCAGGAAAAATTGCCTTCATTGACAACTAAGTTAATTATGGTAGTTCTGTTATTCAAAGCCCCATTATTTGGCTGTAAAAAATCATTGCAGGTTAAAAATGGACCTACATTAGCTTCTCTATAGGTGTAGTATTTTACATATTTTAAAAAGGGCTTGATTCTTTCCAAATTCAGTGAATACAAATACTCTAAAAATATGTCTATTCAAAAATGGTTCTTCTGTGACATGAAATTTGAGTTGTTTATATTTTAGGTACTACAATATTTTTATTTCAGATTTTTTAAAACAACCTTATAAGAATTAGCATGACCAGAACAGAAACACATTTCATAAATTATGTTTATAAGAGAGTGTTAGATAATTTATGTCTTCATTTTCCATGCAGCTCTCTGGGAGGCCAGAGTATGGCTATCATGGAGCCCTTCGATTTTAACAGAGATCCTTTCTCTAAAATGAATTCAACACATGACTATATGGGTAATTTTGAACAAGTGGATCTTTCTCCAACCTGAAAGGCTGCCAGGACAGACAGTGAGTGAGAAAAAGAGGGTTTCAAAAGGAGTCACAGAGAACCACAAAACAACCATGAAGCACCACTGTATTGCCACAGTCCCCCCACAGAAGTGCATTGAGAGGTTGGGACATAGAAGAGGGAGGACACATCATTAGAATAAAATGGGACAATAGTTGGAAATGATTTTGTCATCAAATGGAACACCTGAAACTGTAGAAAGTCTGACTATATCTTTTGGAAGGAATTTTTAAAAGAATTATTACTGCTCTCTCACCCCATTCTTTTATAGAATTTCACTTAGCAGTGAAATATGAAATACAGATTAGAAATGTAAAATAGGAACTGCCATTGCAAACTTCGTATATCACATTTAATGAAAAAAGCCCTTTTAGATAAATATGACATTATACAAGTGTATAAATTATGATTAGTTATTCTAAATTTAGATATGACTATTTAATTGAATCTAAGATATTAGAATAAATTATTAAAGAGAGCTCAATCTTGCAGCCCTATGAAATCCTGATAAATGGAACACCTTCTGGATATTATCATAGCAACAATATTGCAAGAAATAGGGAGAATTTGATTGTGTGAATGACAATGGAAAGACTTTTATAGTTCTAATGAAAATTTTATAAAGAACAACAAATTAAAACATTATATTTGAATACTTCATACATTTTTTTGAATTTCAGCAAAAATTAAAAAAAAATTATAAATCTAAGCAAGTTACCACGGGAAATATGGTAAGGAGTAATTCTTGGGAATAAAGCAGGAACCCTATTATAATAACATGATTTATTTCTGGGTCTAGACCTTTGATCTAATGGTGCTTAAGTATTCTTTGTCAAATATAAAATTGATGCTAGACCTTGGAGTCAGGAAGAATACACAAGTGGGGATCTACTGGGAATATATTCCAAAGAGATGGAGTAATATCATAAAAGTTCTATATTTTAATGTGACTATCTTTTCATATTAATTAGGCTAAATTTAATGGAATATTATTAAATATAAAGTGAAGTATTAAGGCCAGAGATGACTCAAAATTCATTCATTCATTTTTAAACATTTTACATGTGCCCAGACAAGTGCATTTTGGAATAAAGAATTGTTTATAAGTAAGTTAAAAAGAAACCTATAACAAGAACCTGAAAGGGAAAATCATATGTTAAAATGAGTATTCATGAGAATTAGTTTAGTAGCAGAAGAATTTTAGTAGGAAGTGATTAAAATCAGGGAATACTTAGAAAACTACCAAAGTATTTTTAAGATTCAGGTGTCATGTGATAATATCCTGAAATTTTAATTAATGTGTTTGCTTTTCCACACATCCTTGTGCTTTTTCTTGCTCTGTTTACCTTGGGTCTTAAAGGAAATAAGGATGTTTAAGGAAAGGATGAAAACCATTTGATGCTAGTTTTTAAAGATATTAAACAGATTTTAAAACTTGTTAAGAACCAATAGTCAAGTCATGAAAGTTAAGGTTTTCAACATAAGAGTGGACATCATTAGCAAGAAAAAGAAATCATTTGTATAGAGACCAATGGTCATTTGGGAAATGTAGAAGTCTATGTTCGTAGCCAGGATATTTTTTTTTCTTTACTCAAGAAACAAGAGACAAAACACTGAGCAAAATAGCTTCTTTATTTGGGGGGAAGAGGAAAGGAGAAATAAAGAGAAGGATGGCAGAATAAGTTATACCCACATAACTTATGTGTGTGCCTATAGGTGGCCAGTGAGCAGAAGAGGACATTTCAGCCATGGATGTGATGAGGTGGAAGCCACACACCAAGGGACTAGCAATTATCATACTCTCACCTGAAACCAAGGTGGGAGGCTGCTGATGGCCTCAGATCTGTGCTTCACAAAGGCAACAGAATCACATGGAGGCCTTTTGAAAACACAAATTCTTGGCCCCCAAATTTTTGACTCAGTGGGTCTGGAGTAAAGTTCAAGAAATTGCATTTCTAAAAATTTCCCAAGTAGTACTGATGTTGCTAGTCCAGGACCTCATTTGGAAAATCATTATTCTAGGTGGAATGGTCTGATAATATGTACACACTGCTTGCCACCCCAACTACATATTTACCCAGGACATGGATGGCCCTGGGAGAGAAGGAAGAAGGAATACACCCTGATAGCTGGAGAAGTTACTCAAAAGAGACTGAGTTTACACCCCAAATGACTAAATCATCACTAGTTTAAGAGAAAGAGAGAATCTTGGTTTCCACATAAAATTTACTACCATCAGCAGAAATGGAGGCTTTGGGGCTAAACTCAGCTGAGTTCTAGAGAAGTAAATAAGTTTACCATTTACACACCTAAATTTCATTATGGTAAGAATTAGTACTCAGTCTTATTCACTACAAACATTGCACTGGAATTTAAATACAAGTTTAGCAATCCTGGCAAGAAAACATTCAAAAAGGATATTTTCATTCTCTGTTACAAGCTCTGTTAAATACACTTTTCTTCTTCTCTCTCTCTCTCTCTATTTTTTTAATGGATCATGAAAACCCATGATCTTGGTTTTATCTTGGTTATAAAGGACATTCTTGAAATAATTGGCAACTATGACTATATTTTATAGATTAGATATTATTATATAACCAAATTTGAGTGCTGATATTGTGGCTCAATGGTAGAGCAGTTGCCTAGCATATGTGAAACACTGGGTTCAATCCTCAGCACCACATAAAAAAGGAACAAAATAAAGGTATTGTGTCTAAGAAAAAAAAATTTAACCAAATTTGATTTTCTGATTTCAATCATTACACTATAGTTACATAATTTCTTGTTTTTAGGAAATACAAGTATTGTCATAAGGAGATATCATGTCTGCAACTTAGAAATTGTTGAGATAAAATTTTCTTTGGTATATACTTATATTTATATTTATCTAGAAAGACAGGAGGAGAAGAAAGGCAAACGTAGTAAAATGTTAACATTTAGGGAAGGTTTTCTAAAAATTCTTTTTAGTAATGTTACAAATCTTCTAATAAGGTGAAATTACCAAAATAGAATAAGAAAAATAAAAATTTAAAATTATATTAATAAGTAACATTACACTCCAATAAAATAAACCATAGACCTATATAAATACTATTAAGTAAATAAATGGAAAGTTGGATGAGGCACAGGGATATATGTAATAGTCTCAAATCATCTTCCTATAAAAATGCTAAATAATTACAAAAGGAAAAGGCAATATTACAGAAGAGAAACCCAGAAGGTACCACCTTTAGAGATCAATGTTAATATCATCAGTAATGGGATTCAAAGAGAAAGTCACAGAATCATTCCTGTGACACTCTTGCCAAATAACATGTAATCTGGTTCCAATCATAAAGAAATCAGAAAAAAAATCTGAGCCACATTTTGTAAGGATTCTTCCTTAAAATCTTTTGCTTTTTAATGTACCTGGAAGTAAGAGGTTTCTGTAGCCCCACGAGCACCATTCTGTTGTGCATCCTCTGGACGTCTATGGAGAACAGAGAAAATAGGAACTGCATCTGAGTGGACCTCCCTTCTGACCGCTTTGAGAAGGCAAAACATCTGTGTGCTTGGGAACACTGCTCCCATGTTCCTGTTTCTCCATCTAGTCCCTACAAGAGCAGACTTAGTGTCCCATTCACAACTTGCCCGGGAGCCTCATGTACCCATGAAAAATAACAATATTCAGTGGGGTGGGATCCTCTCCTTTCAAGGGTCCGGCGCTAAAAGTAAGAGCCCATTAGATGGCATTTATACTTACATATATTGTAGGGCACATCTCTTCAATTTAGCACTGGCATGGCCCAAAATTTGACTGTGCATCTTTGATTTTTGCATTTACTCTATACGAATAAGATCTACGCCAGTAATTTATAACTCTCACCAAGCAGAGCACACATTTACGAGATTTAGGTGAAACAAAGCTATTATGCACTCCCTAATGTCTCCACCTCTTGAAGTTAGCCATCCCTTGGCTGTGTGAACTTCCATCCCAGATAACTGAAAGAGGACCAGTGGCTTTCTCATAAGCGTAAGAATCCTGTCATGGGTACAGAGTATATGCACCTATATATGCAGTTTTATCTACACTTTTTCCCCCACTTACAGATGTGTTGTTGTGCACCTAACATTCTCTCCTCATCACACTTCATCCCAAGCACAAACAGAACATCTGTATACATTTTCAAAAGCACCATAATCTGTTCCTTTTACCTATTTTTTCCCTATTGCACATTGACGATGTGCTAGGTGATGTTTTAGTCCGTGAATACAGCCCGGACTAAAAAAAAATTGTAAGTTTACTGTTGTGATTTCTACAAAGTATGAATTTTTTTTTATCTATAGGAAGTTAGTGGATGAAGTTTCTAGCAAGAAGCAGTAAACAACATACTTCTATTCATCAGTATCAAACGTCAGGACTTCTAAGCCACAGAGATTCCCTTTATGGAAGCTATCTTTTGGAGGAGCCCAGCCTCCTGCATTGTCAGAACTCATGACCTTACTGTCTCAAGAGGTCTTTCTCTGAGGTAAGGTTTCCCTAAGTACAAGAGCCTGCCTAGAACTTTTCTCCATTCAGCTATGAAGAGAAAAATGGAAGGTTGATTTTCAAAAGAACAGAATAATTTAGCTTCTTTTATCTCATTTTAATACCAAAGACCCTATATTTTATAACTAAAAGTCCCATTTCAGTATTTTCTCAAACAAGAGTCAAGTGCCTTGAATAGGATTCATCAGAGGTTAAGAGAAGCCTATACAGACCAGCTTGCATCTTGATGGAAAATGGAATTTCCCACAGTTGTCAGTGTATTGAACCAGCAAAATGACCTATGTGGTGGCTGAATCCTGGTCAATTAGATCATGGTAGAAGAGACAGCTGATATTGTCCTGAGGTTAAAGGGAGGTAAAAACATACTGTTGTCCCTACAAGGCAGAATCAAATGTCTTTATGCGTTTTAAAAATAATACCATACAGAAACCAAAAAACATTTTTCCTGATCAATAGCTGTATAATGGATCTAAATTTATTTAGAAGGGATAGAGAGAGAGAGGAGGGAGGGAGGGAGGGAGGGAGAGAGAGAGAGAGAGAGAGAGAGAGAGAGAGAGAGAGAGAGAGAGAACACATCTGGGAAAGCAGCTGCAATTGAGTTCTTCCTGATTGTGTTTACAATAATTAGCTGTCTTTCTCCAAGGCCATCTATTTCCAGCCTTGGTCAAATAGATTAGTTAAATGCAGACATGATAGGAATACTATATCTGCACATTTCAAGTTTTTTTCAGAGGCATGAGTCTGTGCCATCCCCAATTTAATTTACTATTTAGGAAGGGAAGCAGTTCTGAGGGCTAAGAATCATCCCTTCCTAATAGCTCATAGATCAAAGGACCAGTATGGTATTTTGGCATTGGCTGTCTAGATTTGTTCACTATGCATTAAAAAAATGAGGAAATGACCTCTTTTTGTAAAATGCACACGCACATTGATCATTGATTATAGTCCCTTTGAGATATCTCTAGGAAGGCATAGAGTTTATGATTTCAGCAAGGATATGGGCACTTCCTCAAAAGTTTTCTTTTCTTCCAAGGAAACTGGCATGCTCTTCATCCTAGATGCTCTTGATCTGGCAATGGGATGAGAAGCCATGATTCTCTATTGTGGCAATAACAAATTATAATGATACCTAAAATATTTTAATTTATGGAAATCGGTAGCACTTCTATTTCAGTCTAATGGTCACTATTACCTATTTGCCAATACCAGTAAGCTCTGTGGTGTATGTAAGTCATACACCATTTTGATGACTGTTTTACCTGCGGTTCCCTTAGCAATCATGCCCATCTTGTTCCTGGCCTTCTTCCTAAGTGTCATCACTTGGCCTCTGTCACTCTCCAGATCCCATTATCCCACTGAATTTAGGAAGCCCATGTCAATGGAGTTACCTCCTCTATTCATTCTTGACCTCACTCAGGTATTTCCTTGGGGTCTTTCTGGTTATATAGTGAGGGAATTGGGAGCAGACCTCCCATTCTTGATACATCAGCATGAGATTTCTGTCTTTCTTTGTAGCTCTTCATTTACATGATACCATGGAAATTTCAGTACATCAGTTTTATTTAATCTTGTCTACCATGGAATCTAAGTTTCACTCTACTAACAAAATAACCCAGTGAGCCATGATGTCAGGTATCAAACACCTTGAATCCAGAATATCTGCAAAGTGCAATTATATTAATAAATGTGGTTTTATTTAATCTTTTCTTTTTGTCTCCCTGGTCTTTGACCCTTAAAATCCATTTCTAGCATCCCTTCCCAGGTTTCTGTCAATATAAGTTAGCAAAACCTTTCAATTCTTTCTTTGTGTAAATATTTCCCCCACAACCCCTGCAAACTCTGACTTCCCACACATTCTCCTGTGACTTGACCCTAGGAAAAGATCTGGAAGCAAAGCAAGGTAATGAGTGCATCTTGTCGAAAATCATAACCCCACACAGCATAAATGTCCCAAGTACAGACCCTCCAACTTCTTCTTGAAAGAAAGTTCCGTGGAATTCAGAAGTTCAAATCTGTCAGGATCCACCCCAGATGCCCCACTTTTCCCAATAAGTGTCTTAACTTTCCCATTCAATACCAAATGAGGCTATAAATGCAATGTGCTTTTAAAAAAAAAATCTTTATTCTTAAGTAAGAAAATAAGCTGCTTAGGTCTTCCTCATTTTCAAAGTCTGTTCCTTACATCCCCATTTAGTGCCAACTTACTTTTTCCAAGGGTCCCACCTGGAAAAATAACAGTTATTTAAGGTATTTCAGACAGGAGAAGATTCAGTGGAAGGTATTCTATACTTTTCTTGTTTCCAGAATGCCTGTTGAAGCAAGGGTCATGGAATATTTCTGTTAAATCTCAGGTTCATCACTAAATTACAGAGGAGCTGGGAATTTTCAAAGCTACAGAAAAGTATTTGCAGTGATCACTACCATCATGAGAACCAAAGGAAATTTACTAGGAAACACTTGGAGGTCATTGCAAAACCTCAAATGTGCTGAAGACTACCTTTCTACTCACCACTGGCATAGGAACAATAATATGGATTGTGCTTTCTTTTTTCCATTTTACAAATGCCTCTCATTTTCAAAACAGTCTGAAATACAGTTGGTGAGGGATTTTGAGAAATGCAATTTCCACGCTTCCAGCCACTGGGAACAGGGACAGTCAAGGTGAGGAAGTGATGCTGGCATACACAGACAGAACAGAGAGCTGGGTTAGGTGCTGACAGCCTGATGAACATTTCTGACATAGTCACTGAGTTTGATTTTTAAAAATAATTCAGCATAAAAAGAAACAATGATAGGTATTTACTCATTACATCTTTATTTATATGCTACAAAATTTGCATTTCAAACTAATGCAAAACAAGAGTCCCCAGAGTCTACAAACATTCATTCTGAGGTTGTTTTTTGCTAATATAAGTTTGTTGTAAGATAATAAATGTAGAATGATTCATATATTGACTTATTATGGTAATTAAAAAATATATATTGTAAATAACAAAAAGTAAGAATGGTGTAATATGAGCAAATAACTTTGAAATTTATTTATAAACTTTTAAAATATGAAAGCAACATAATAGAATAAAAATTAAATATTTCAATCTAAACAGAATAAGTCCTTCACATTCAAGATAAAACTTGTTTCTAATCAGTGAGATAAAGTATCTTTTGTGTGGATATAACCTGAAAGTGAATTAGTCAAGGTCTTTTACAATTTCATTTTTCCTTCCTACCTCTCTAGGGAAAATAAAGTTGAAATATTTGTTTTAATAATAAAATTAAATCACTTAATGATTCTTTCACAATTGCTAGTGTTTCTAACATATGGATGGCTCTTTTGCCAGTTTATAATCTATTAAACTCTATTACATTATCTAATATAGTACCTAGAAAGATAGGTACCAGATAAGTATTTGTTGAATCAATGAGTAAAAATGCAAACTGTACATTTTAAAGATTTTACAAGAAAATGCTAACTAGGCATGCTAATTTACTTAAATACAGAGCTAAAAAGCAAGAAGGAGACAGTTAATTTTAGCCTCCATGAGGCATTTCATTGTGGGAATTTGGGGAAATCATTTCAAATCTTGTGGCTTGTTTATTTTCATGATAATGAACTCTCTTGTCTCCTTCACAGAAATACACCTGAGAAAATTACTTTGGTTTGAGCTCTTTGGAGGAAACATGAGCTATGGAATTGCAATGTATAGAGTTGCAACATACATTGATAATGAGGCTAAATCTTTTAGTCATAAACAAACATGCTATTTATAAGTGGGATTTCACTGGTAACTAAGTCCAATTATATTATACTATATATATTATATATATACATATATATATATATATATATATATATATATTATAGTATGTACATATTATATACTATATATATTGTACTAAAAGGGAAGTTGAGACTATAACAAATTTCAAATGCACAGGCATTATTATGGTTTGGATCTGCAATGTCCTCCAAATGCCCATGTGTGGAGACCTTGATCCCTCGATGCAGCTAAGATTAAGATGCAGCTCGGGATTCCCTGCTTCAATCAGGGTACTTTTGGCTGAAAGTACATTAGCTTAAATATTGAAGGAGATTTATTAAGCCATTTGGCTAAAATAGAAGCATTGTCTTGCTTCTCTCTGACCCCTTTGTGTCTGCCTTCTGCTGTGAGTCTGCTTTGTCTTAAGGAAGGCATGAATGATGTGGCTTCACTGATATCACTAAACACTAGGCATTATTCAGGTCCACGGAAGAAAATACCTGACAGCACCAAGGTCTTAGGTCACATGTTCACCCATCCACATGGCTACAAGAAATACCATGCATGACCTCATTGGTGAAGGCTAGCGGAGTCCATTGCAAGTGGTGCTCCCAGCTAAGCCTCACAGCTACCACCTGGCTGAAAATAATCATTGTCTGATAATTCCCAGTCATGAGGGACTTTTCCTTTATAAATAAACAAGAAACTGTGCCCTAGCCTTCCTCAAAGATCTGAAGGATTCTGTCTTAGAAAAGCAGGTTACCTCCTGTTTTAAGAGGTCTCTTGTAACTGATCTTATTTCCTTACACACCTGGGGATGTGGAGCTCACATACATTCAAATTGGCTGAATAAGGCCTGGACCAGAGTTGTTTTCTCCAAAGTTTTATAATGTTTCTTTCAAAAGATTAGATCAACATGTCATATTGCATCCACAATTTAGAGCTCATCAAGATTTTAAATCAGTTTTATTTATGTGTGTCAAAGATTTAATGATTATCCTAAGCAATAAAATCTGTAGGTGATTTTTGCCTGATTCTGGTTACTTTGATATTTAGTCAACATATTGCTAAAGTCATGGCTGTGGCTGTTTGGAATTGCTCCTTGGATCATACTGACTACAGTTCAAGAAATCTACTTTATTTGGTTAAGATTTATTTGGTTTTAATTAATTAATTGATGTAAACAGGAACCTGAGATAGCTTCATATAAACAAAATTAATATGATGATTTCCAGTATGGAAATGTGGGCTTTTTTCTAAGAGTATCAGAAGCTTAAATATATATTCAAGTTTCTAGCTATAATTTTAATGATATAAAATATAATACTTGAACTATGCTTCAATCATACTTAATTGAAAATAAGGTGTTTCTTAAAATTGTAGGGCTCTTGTTTTTTAAAGCTGTGTTCTTTAATAAATGACCCTCTTAATTTTGGAAAAGCATTTTCTTTGAGAGGAAAACTGCTTTTTCTTAACATTTTTTTTTTGACACCCCAGATTTTGGTGGTCTGATTTCTCTGAACTTTTCTTATTCTTTATATTGGCTACAAGTTAGTATGAAAGCATATAATACTGAAAGAAAAGGGGAGGAAAAAAGTCCACTAGATCATTTCTAAGCTACAACTGAGCACAACAGAGATCAGAATGAGTTTAATGTAGGCAAATGTAATCAGCCACAGTATAAGAAAGTTTAATTTATTATATCCTCAGGAAGAAACAAAATCTAAATTTAAAGATCATTATAACTATAAGAGACATGATGAACAAATTAAAGCAAGCAAACAAACAAAACTCATTTTACAACAGTTTATTCCTTAGAAAACCAATATATTAAAATTTTTAACCACCAGTATTTTTCCCTTGAATGTTACACTGAGAATTATCTATGAAACTGAGCTCATTTAATCAATTATACTATTTTACACTCCACTTTTGCTTTCATTTATAGTATAATCAGTGAATTTTTACAAGTTGATCTATACATTCAACAACATTAAATTTATTCATTAATTAGCTCAATGTTTTTTCTCCATTGTCCCATACTTTGGCTTATTCATATGGTGACATCAGCAAAGAAAGAGCAATTAGTTTCTCATGGGATCAGAGACAACCTTATGCCTTCAATATTAATACTGATAACCCACCTGGTAGGCTGCAAATTTTCATTAATTCTATAAAGGATTCATTAGTAAACAGGTCCTTATATTAGAAATTCTGATGTTACTCATACCTGACCTTGTTTAGCTCTTACAAGAACCTTGGTGACCCAGCAGGTATTACCCCCATTTTATAGATTAGATGATTGAAGATTAAAAGATGTAAAAATTTCCCATGTTTACATGTACAACACAGGGCTAAGGTTAAAACCCAAGTATGCTTAATTACAAAATCCTTGTTCTTTCTATAACACTTTACAATTTCTTTCTAGTTATATTATTATTTTAAAGTAGATTATTGATTTTACTTTTCCAGTCTTAATTTATTCCTAGTCATATAATCAGGTTTTCATTCTGATCCAGAATAGATTTGTAGATTAACTAAAGTGAAGAAGATCTAAGTGGGAATGGGATTGTGTAATATTTCATTGATAATTATATATTAATTTGTTTTCATTTTAATGTCTCTGAAATCATCCCTGCCTTATATTTGATAATCAGCAGGTGTTTATAATTGTTTAATTGTGGTAGTTTAACCTTTATTTCTTAGTGACTTTTAAACTAATGGAGATTTTTCAGTTTATGGTTTCTTACACTAGACAAAATGTAGAATTAGTTCTTCAATGAAACTCAGTGATATTGGGAAAACCAGTCTAATCCTGACTCATACCCAGCTTCACTTCACAAGAAGAAAGATGCTCTATTTAAAAGAGGGTGTGGAGTTTGGGAGTTTCAGCTATTGAAATTCCCTTGCTCTATTAGGAGTTATTTCCCTCCTGCCTAGTCCAGTTCTAACAATGAAAATTCTTTCTGTTTAAAATCTGCCTTTGGAACAGACACTAGTATAGCAATATGTAAAACAGTGGATGTGTAACGGATGTGATGCTGCAATCTGTATATGGGGTAAAAAATGGGAGTTCATAACCCACTTGAATCAAAGTGTGAAATATGATATGTCAAGAACTATGTAATGTTTTGAACAACCAACAATAAAAATTAAAGAAAAAAATAAAAATAAATAAAAAAAAATAAAATCTGCCTTTGGATAATTGAAAATGGTATCTAATTTCATTATAATTTCATTATCTATGCTCTCTTCCTCCTATCTCTTGTAGACACGCTAATCAAAAGTTGTCTTTTTGTTAAGTTTTTCTTCTTAAGAAATTTAAAATTCCTTAACATATACAAATATGTGTGTAGGATGTTAAGTGATTACAGTGTATACAATGTATTCTAGTTGCTCCCTCGGTATCATCCATTTCTATATAAATATATCAGATTTTTTCATTATGTAAATTCCCATTTTTACCAAAAACCTTAATAAGGTATTAAAATTGATATGGTTTTTATTGTGTTAGTTATTATTTTTTTGAAGCTACCTCAAGCCCTGCCCACTCCTTTACCCCTTCTGAAAATGTTTCATTCACATTTCTTGAAGAAATTGATCTTTTTGCCCTCAGAATATCTTTACCGGTTATGTTGTAGAGATGTTTCATTTATTTATGTGTAAAATAGGAAGTAATGACATTGCCTACCTATCATGTTTATAAAATAAATGAGCTAATACATATGAAACTTAACAATAGATGTGTCACCTAACAATGGATCATAAATATTATTATTAGAAACCACTGTAGTCTTTTTTTCTGAACTATTTTATAGATAATAAGTTCCTAGAAGAAATAAGACATTGTATACATCTTGGTTTCCCTTATAATGCCTAAGATTATCCTTAACATATTCTGACACTCCCATTTTTTATTAATGAAAAAAACTTCCCACTCAGCATCCACCCTAATTGAATCAGACCATGTTACCCAATACTTGTGGGAAACAGGCTCATAGATTTCCCAATTTAAGCTGGGAATCGTGAAAATAATTTAGACTTTGAACACAGGCCCAAATTTAAATTCCAGCTGCCTTTTTGTTTTGATATTTGGGATCACATGGAACTCTCTGAGGCTCAGTTTTCTACTTCAATAAAACATTAAAAATATTTATCATGTGTTCTGTGAAAATTAAAATTATTACCTAGGTGATACATATATCACCCAGCACACAATTCCTGATAAGTAATCGGTTTTCTATAAATACAAACCACATATAACTATCATTCTTGCTATTTCAAAAATGAAAATTCCTGGGGGAATATTATTTAACAATCATTAAAGCTCTATTTCTTTATCCATAAATGGGGCCCATGTTGATTTATTCCTATAATTAAAAAATGATTAAGTCATTCACATAAAGCTCCATGCAAGGTCTTCACTGAGTAGATGCTGTTAACCTCAAATCCTGCCCACTCTTTCCCACATCTCATCCCTTAATATAACAAAGGGAGCAAGTATATTGTTCTTTAAAATGAGATATTTCCTAAAGTTCCTTGAGTGTATTGTGCTTATGAAAACTTTAGCAACATGAAAGCCTCCAATCTTTGCATCTTCAGTTTAGAAAAGTTATGGGAATATTGGTCTCAACCTTCACCCATCTCCCACCAGCATTACCATAAGATTTTCAATTGTACCTGGAGTACTGGCCCTTCAGCTTTCAAAAACAGCATTTCTGAGGAGTCCTGTTTCATTATTAAGTTTCTGTATTTGGTTCCTAAATATTTTTTTAAAGAGTTGTGTCTCCTTTGTCTGAACAAAGTGAAAACAGAGACAGTAATTGGCTCCTCTCTTGACCTTCCACAGGAGAAGCTTCAGACAAAGCCCTGGACACTTGTTTCTCAAAAATTCCCCAAATAAGATGAGAATTCTTGTGTAGGTCTGAAGACTTGCACTAGGACACCACTGTTATAGGGGATGCAATTTTATATTGGTAGCATAATTTGACAGCAAATTGTTACCATTATCTCTTTATTAAAACATCAGGATTCAGAGCACAATTGTCATGCTTGCCAATTTGACCCTGGAGTTCTTAGCAATACTGACAGTCCAATTATATTCATGCATATTTCTTTACTGATTGGAGTCATGGCCATTTCTTCAGATGTGGAAGCACTGAGGTACCTGTAAATTGATTGGGTCTGATAATAGTCTCCCACAATCACAAGCTTACACAGTGGGAGTGTCCATCTAAGACCATAAGGCAGGACTATTGAAATTTTTGGATGGTTAACACACCACACTTGAGAACTATAATGTTTGCCCACATATAGAGTAAACAGCTCTAACTATAACCACAGCACCAGTGAATTTCTTTTTTGTATTCTGTTTTAGGGAGAAAGAAGCAAAGCACAATGAAATTAACCAATATCTGGTCAGTTCAGATTCAAAATTCAATATACTACAGCTTATTACCTCAATAATAATTCCTACTGACCTCAAGGCACTGCAGAGTCATAAATCATGGAGAAAATATTAAATTAGCTTTAGAATACTGTACTTAGCAAGGCTGTATAGTAGACTAATGCATTTTGAAAAGATTTTTTTTCCAGCCACTTAGTTTGACACAAAATTGTTTTTTCCATCCCTCAGTTATCCAGAACATTCTAATCATGAGGAATGAACAGAGGTTCCCCTCATACTGCTAAAATGGGTAATGTCGGGGCTTTTTGTTTTGCCAATTGATACAATGTGCAGAGTAAAATATGGAAAACACACTCTTGATGGGTTCACCTTGCAGCATTCATGATGCTGTCCCTATGTCACACTTGGATACTGAAGAGAATGTCAAGTATCCAAGTTTTTTATACAAGCAATGCCAATGTCAGGGTGAGGGACATCATTAAAGGAAAATGTAACCCCATTCCCCTGTCAACCCTGGCAATGAGAATATAATTAATCACTCCCAAGTCTCCCAATGTTGCATCCATAGCCCCTGATTTAAGCAGAATGTGCCTATTATTTATCTCCATTACTGGCCACCAACATTAATAAAAATCAGCTTAAGTTCTGAGCATGGAATCACTTCCTATAGATTCCAAGTTAATTTAAGATTGCCTAAATTGAAGGAAACATCCTTTCTCTGTCTCTGAGAAATGAGTTGGTTTTTCTGTGATACCCAGCTACAGCAATAAACAAAGATGATGCAGACATGAAGGTCCACAGCTAGTTCTTCCATTGATTACCTCCAGACATTAATTTCCAGTCTAATTGCTTTGGTTGGCACTTTCGCCTCAGTGGTACTTACATATGCCTACAGATCTGTTTGATCACAACTCTTGGGTTTTGAAATATTTAATACCCAATCAGTTCTAGAAATGTCCTTCACACCCCATCCAGAATTTCTGCAAAGGAATAAATATAATGTGATATTAAATAAAGTGAATTCCTAACCCACAGATCTCCTTAATAGTTTACCATCTTTGTAGTCCTGAATTATTTTCTTTGTTCATGAAACAATTGCTTTAGTAAGATCAAAATCACAACACACTTCCACATTTCATCTGGGTTCAATGAGCAATAAGAATATATTATACATAAGAGATGATAAAATTATATTTGCTTCATCATGAAAATTATAGCTTTCAGAAATTTTCTTCTATCTATTTAGCTGCATTTCTGTGATTCTTTAATTTTTAAGTGTTATTTTATACATTTTAAAAATAGTGCGTGCCAGCTTTTTTAAATGTTCAAATAAATGTACTACTTAATTTAAGACTGAATGTATGATGCTGTCTAGTTCTTTCAGCATTATGTGGGCATGGGCTTTGGATTGCTTACTCTTTGCACTTTATATATATCAAACATTAGTATTTTAGGTGTGAGATCTCATCTACTCAGCAGTTTTGTTCTCCCTCCAAAACTATTTTAATGGCAACATGTATTTTAATTGATTTATCAACTATCTTACAAGATATTAATCTTACTTTTTCTTGTTGAAATTGCTAGCTTTTAGAAAATGATTTTAAATTTAATACATATAAGCATGCATATCTAATATATATAACTCTAACATATACAAATGTATGCATACTTATGTATATACATAGTAAGTCAGACCAAATGGAAGTTTAAATATTCTGAGAAAACCACATTTTTTAGGTCTCTAAGTGACTGCTATTTATACAAAAATGACCAGTGCTCACATTTATCAAACAGAATATTACTACTAAAGTGATTGCTTTACAGAGAAATTAAGTTGAGAATTATCTAGAGAATTTGTTGAATGCTTTCAGAAAAACAATTCTCTTCCCTTTTTGTTTTTTACAAATTGAAGCTACTTCAGCCTGAGTTACCAAATAAGTTTTTTAAACTCTTCGTTCCACCATTCCTATAAGACAGCCTCATATATTAATCAGTTTGCAATGATGGTCCTTTGAGAATGTTATCTGAGTGTGTATTTAAGTGCAATAAGTAAACCTGACATTTATAGGAATAAAAGAAATAGATGTAAGTTAGGTTGGAAACTAGCTGAGTAGCCACAGATCCAACTAAAAGGCAAAGAATGTTGCTGTTAAAAGGAAGAAAGGAAGAATAGTGTTACTGCTGTGTGCTCAGTCCACTGCTGTGGTCACTCAATATGCCCTGTTCTTCCTTTTCTCCACAGAGAACACATTCTCATCCTAGCCCTAAACAAGAAAGACCAGAGTCTCATCCAGTTTCTGAATCCAACTGAAAGTCCCAGATCAGTGGGTGATGTGTTTTACATTCCAGCAAGTTCAGAGGCCCATCAAATATCCTTTCCTGCCTCCTATACCATACCTGATAAAGAATGGTAGAATATGATCAGAATCATCCTAATACAATTTTTTTTTTACTTAGAATATGGAAGATTGGGGGAAAAACCCCAAAACTCACTGATCCAGAGCAAAACTCTGTAGGTTAGAAACTGGAGAGATTTCTCCTCTCTTTGAGGAATTTGTCTATTATTTCTATGGTGTCTACATGATCCTTTAGGAATTTTTTCTTATTGAGTTTTTGGGGGAATTGCATTATCCAAAAAGAGAAACACAAGCTTGAATGGACAAAAGCTTTAGGGGTGATTTATTGGCCCCTAAATCAGTCCTCAGCCCCCTCCTCCAGCCTTTACTCTGTAAG
Organism: Callospermophilus lateralis; assembly: GCF_048772815.1. NCBI lineage: Eukaryota > Metazoa > Chordata > Mammalia > Rodentia > Sciuridae > Callospermophilus > Callospermophilus lateralis. Next base: position 1,273,914 of record NW_027516477.1, read on the forward strand.
GAAGTAAGCTGTGACAGCTGCATGAGCCCAGGAAGGCAAACCCATTGATGCCAACTGCTCTCTAACATGCACACATGGGGTCAAAATCTTCACATCAGTTGTCAGTTCCATTTGAGGATAATCATCATTAAGGATTTCTTCCTATCTTATTTCTTGATGTATAAACATTATTATTATTATTTTTTGCTATTGTTTACCATCCCTCAATTTAAGCCCTGCCACTTTGAAACCATTTGCAAAGGTGGCCATTGTGAGAACGCAACTGCCTTTGCCACTGAGTGGCTCATGTTTTAGAATATTTTTTCTGAGTCTCCTGAAAAGGGCTCTACGCAAGTAATCATACTTCCGGCTGTTTGGGGAGAAGAGCAGTTGAATTTTCCATTGTTGCGCTGCCCCAAATTCCTGAACTTACAGTAAATTGACAAAAAGTTCCCTTTAGCAAACTTTTTTCCCCCACCTTGGTTGTCAGCTTTGGAAATGGGAAGTGATTAATTTAATTAATTTATACTTGGCTGATCTCTTTTTTAGCATGTTGTTACATGGCATGGACAGCATATACCAACACCCAGACTTTTTCAAACACTCTCCTGGAGCCAGAGTCTTAGTATGTAACAGGTCTGACTTTCAAGTTATCATGGATAACAGGTTTGAAAATTCTCATTATGACATAATTACAATAACGTCACTAGATTCATTACCTTACCATTTCACCATTGCCACCACCTACTTTTAAGATTTTGTTAGAGTCCTGGCTGCGGGAGTCGAGACGTCGCCGCCGCCGCCGCCGCCAGCGGACGGGGCGGGGATCGCGGTGCCAGGTCTTCGTCAGCCCGCCCCCGCCGCCTCAGTCAGCCGTCCCAGGCTGGGCCCCGCAGTCATGGAGCGGGGCGGGCCCTCCCTTTTTGCCGTGTGAGGTGTGCCGTAGCCACCGCCTTAGCTTTCCGAGGCCTCCGGAACCTCCGCCGCCCGAAGCCCCTCGCCCTTGGCAGGCTGTCGCTGCCCTCTGGGCGGGCCTGAATGCGCGTCCGGTGAAGGTGCAGGCCCGGCGTCGCCGCTGCCGCAGCCGCAGCCGGGAGATGGTTCGGGCCTAGCGGAGACGGGACTGGAGCAACATGAACCGTGAAGACCGGAATGTGCTGCGTATGAAAGAACGGGAAAGGCGGAATCAGGAAATTCAGCAGGGTGAAGACGCCTTCCCACCTAGCTCTCCTCTCTTTGCTGAACCATACAAAGTCACTAGCAAAGAAGATAAGTTATCAAGTCGTATTCAGAGTATGCTCGGAAACTACGATGAAATGAAGGATTTCATAGGAGACAGATCGATACCGAAGCTTGTTGCAATTCCCAAGCCTACTGTACCACCCACAGCAGATGAAAAATCAAACCCAAATTTCTTTGAACAGAGGCATGGAGGCTCTCATCAGAGTAGCAAGTGGACTCCAGTAGGACCTGCACCCAGCACTTCTCAGTCTCAAAAACGGTCCTCAGGCTTACAGAGTGGACATAGTAGCCAGAGGACCAGTGCAGGTAGTAGCAGTGCCACTAATAGTACTGGCCAGAGGCATGACCGTGACTCATATAGCAGTAGCCGGAAAAAAAGCCAGCATGGATCAGAACACTCCAAATCACGATCTTCTAGCCCTGGAAAACCCCAGGCTGTTTCTTCATTAAGCTCTAGTCTTTCCAGGTCTCATGGGAATGATCATCATAGCAAGGAACATCAGCGTTCCAAATCACCTAGGGATCCCGATGCCAATTGGGATTCTCCTTCCCGAGTACCTTTTTCAAGTGGGCAGCACTCAAATCAGTCTTTCCCACCTTCGTTGATGTCAAAGTCCAGTTCAATGTTACAGAAACCCACTGCCGATGTGCGGCCCATGGATGGACAGGAGTCCATGGAACCAAAGCTATCCTCTGAGCACTACAGCGGCCAATCCCATGGCAACAGCATGACTGAGCTGAAGCCCAGCAGCAAAGCACATCTTACAAAGCTGAAAATACCTTCCCAACCACTGAATGCATCAGCTTCTGGTGATGTGAGCTGTGTGGATGAAATTCTTAAAGAGATGAGGCATTCATGGCCTCCCCCTCTAACGGCTATTTATACACCATGCAAAACAGAACCTTCCAAATTTCCTTTTCCAACTAAGGAGACTCAGCAATCCAATTTTGGCCCTGGAGAACAAAAAAGATACAATCCTTCTGCTAAAACTTCAAATGGGCACCAGTCTAAATCTATGTTAAAAGATGACTTAAAACTAAGCAGCAGTGAAGACAGTGATGGGGAACAGGACTGTGATAAAACAATGCCAAGGAGTATACCAGGAAGTAATTCTGAACCTTCACATCATAATTGTGAAGGAGCAGATAACTCCAGGGATGATTCTAGCAGCCACAGTGGATCTGAAAGCAGCTCAGGATCAGATTCAGAGAGTGAAAGTAGTTCCAGTGACAGTGAGGCAAATGAACCATCCCAGAGTGCATCTCCTGAGCCTGAACCACCACCAACAAACAAATGGCAACTTGATAATTGGTTGCATAAAGTGAACCCACATAAAGTTTCACAAGCGTCTTCTGTAGACAGTAACATCCCATCCTCTCAAGGCTACAAAAAAGAAGGCCGAGAACAGGGCCCTGGGAATAGCTACGCAGATCCAGGAGGGCCTAAGGAAACAAGTTCTGCTACTCCTGGACGAGACTCCAAAACTGTCCAAAAGGGATCAGAAAGAGGGTGTGGTAGACAGAAGTCTCCAGCACAGAGTGACAGCACAACACAGAGGAGAACTGTAGGCAAAAAACAACCCAAAAAAGCTGAGAAGGCAGCTGCTGAAGAGCCTCGTGGAGGCCTGAAGATAGAAAGTGAAACCCCTGTAGACATGGCTACCAGCATGCCCTCCAGCAGACACAAAGCAGCCACCAAAGGCTCAAGGAAACCCAATATAAAGAAGGAGTCTAAATCTTCCCCACGACCTACTGCAGAGAAAAAGAAATACAAGTCAACGAGTAAATCTTCCCAGAAATCGAGGGAAATCATAGAAACAGATACCTCATCCTCAGATTCAGATGAAAGTGAGAGCCTTCCTCCTTCTTCTCAAACTCCTAAGTATCCTGATAGTAATAGGACTCCTGTTAAACCCTCCTCTGTGGAGGAAGAAGATAGTTTTTTTCGGCAACGAATGTTCTCTCCTATGGAAGAGAAGGAACTCCTTTCACCCCTCAGTGAGCCTGATGACAGGTATCCACTTATTGTGAAGATTGACCTGAATCTCTTGACTCGAATACCAGGAAAGCCTTATAAAGAAACTGAAACACCCAAGGGGGGAAAAGAAAAATGTGTCATAAAAACACACCTGAGAGGCTCAGAAGCAAGCCTCAGAAAAAGTTTCCAACAAAGGCAAGAGGAAACATAAGAGTGAAGATGATAACCGAGCCAGTGAGAGCAAAAAACCCAAAACAGAAAAAAAGAACTCATCTGGCCACAAGCCATCCAGCAACAGAGAGTCATCAAAGCAGAGCGCTGCAAAAGAAAAGGAGTTGTTACCTTCACCTGCTGGGCCTGTTCCTTCAAAAGACCCAAAAACAGAGCATGGCTCTCAAAAGAGGACTATTAGTCAGTCATCTTCCTTAAAGTCAAGCAGTAATAATAACAAGGAGAATAGTGGCAGCAGCAAAAACAGTTCCTCTTCAGCAAAACAGAAGAAGACAGAAGGGAAGACTTCCAGTAGCTCCAAGGAGGTTAAGGAAAAGGCTCTAAATAGCTCCTCTAACTGTCCTCCATCTACACCGACTCCTGATGCTTCTAAGCCTCGGAGAACAAAGCTTGCCTTTGATGACAGAAATTATTCAGTAGACCATTATCTACAAGAAGCAAAAAAGCTAAAGCACAATGCAGATGCATTGTCTGATAGGTTTGAAAAAGCAGTATACTATCTTGATGCTGTGGTATCTTTCATTGAATGTGGGAATGCATTAGAGAAGAATGCTCAGGAATCCAAATCCCCATTCCCTATGTATTCAGACACAGTGGAGCTTATCAAATACACTATGAAGCTAAAGAATTACTTGGCACCAGATGCCACAGCTGCAGATAAAAGACTCACAGTACTTTACCTGAGATGCCAATCTTTGCTGTACCTGAGGCTCTTCAAACTGAAGAAGGAAAATGCTCTGAAGTACTCAAAGACACTGACAGAACACCTGAAGAATTCTTATAATAATTCTCAAGCACCATCACCTGGTTTGGGGAGCAAAGCCGTTGGGATGCCTTCCCCTGTTTCTCCAAAGCTGTCACCAGGCAATTCGGGAAATTATTCTTCTGGGGGCAGTAAGTGCTTCAGCAAGTGGCTCTTCAGTGACCATTCCACAGAAGATCCACCAGATGGCAGCCAGCTATGTTCAGGTTACATCTAACTTCCTCTATGCCACTGAAATTTGGGACCAAGCTGAAGAGCTTTCCAAAGAACAAAAAGAATTCTTTGCTGAACTGGATAAAGTAATGGGCCCACTCATCTTTAATGCAAGCATCATGACAGATCTAGCTCGTTATACCCGGCAGGGACTGCACTGGCTTCGCCAAGATGCCAAGTTGATATCTTGAACTGAACACATTCTTGTTGCCTCTGATTTTTCCACAACACTGTGTTACATCACGAAGGAAAACTGCCATTACACCACCTAGTCAACACTAAGAATGAGGAATGGTTTTCTCCTCCTTGGTTCATGTGTTGTTTATTACCCAAAGCCATTATATCAATTGACCCCTTTAATATTCCCAATGTGAAAAATTATTTAAATACTTTTAAATCTGCAGCATATTGATAAGATGGTTTTAGTGATCTATAATAAGATTGAAATTCCAGTTGCAATTCGTAACTAATCAAGTGAGATTCTATTTATTTTAATTTTTTTAAGTTCCCAGACTGGGGCTTGTTTAAAACTTAGTTATTTCTGCCTATAAATTTACTCTGTTGAATATTTAGCATAAATTTAATGTAGGTGTTTTTATTTATATATTTTGGGAGACTTGTTACCTATTGTCTTTTTGTGGTAGCTCTTCTATGAGTAAGAGTTGGTTCATCTAAAATAGGAACATGTTCTTTCTCTACCTACTACCTGATATTATTTCAAATCTTAACTGCAATTTTATTATTGTAAAATTTATGCTTAGTATTAAGCATTTCTTTCTAACACATGAAAAGTCACTTAAAGATGAGAAGATGGCATTTTATGTGGCTATAAAATGAAATGTGTCTGATTTGGTATGCATTATTTCAAAAACTGTGAATATGTTAACACTACAGCAATCACAAGGTGACCATAACTTGCATTTAATGCATTACAAAAGAGTAGGCAAACTTTCTAGGAGAAGCACATCATATTGAAGGGTTTCATAAAAAGACAATCTTAAGGAGACCCTGAGGGGTATACAAAATTACATACAAGAGGAAGTGAGGGGAAAGGAGGAAAAATATAAGGGGGGATAAATGAATTACAGTACAGGGGGTAGAGAGAGAAGAGGGGAGGGGATGGGGGAGGGGGGATAGTAGAGGATAGGAAAGGCAGCAGAATACAACAGACACCAGAATGGCAATATGTAAATCAATGGTTGTGCAACTGATGTGATTCTGCAATCTGTATATGGGGTAAAAATGGGAGTTCATATCCCACTTGAATCAAAGTGTGAAATATAATATATCAAGAACTATGTAATGTTTTGAACAACCTACAATAAAAATTAATTTAAAAAAAAGGCAATCTTAAACTTTAAGAATTTTATTAAAACCATGTATTCTCTTTTGTTGCTTATTCTTTGACACAATTGAAGCAGATTAAGTTAATCTTGAAAAAGGCATGATCCAACTCCTGAGGGTTTCTGCCTATGTCTCTTTAATTGATAATATTCGAAGGTTAAAATCTTTCTGCAGATTTTTCCCCTATACTAGATTGTAATGCTCTGAAGTGAGCATTGGTAACTGATGTGGGAATGGCCTGCAGCTGTGGTGTGTGTGGTTTTGCTATACAAGTTACAGTTCTAATGCCTGATGTAGAGATAATGAATTTCTCCTTCTTAAAGGCCCTCATCAGTGATGTATTTTTCTGATAGGATCAGAAAATTCATACTAGAAAAGTGCCACCTAACTTGGTTTAATGTCAGCTCTCTTGGAAAAGGGAGGAGAGCTGGGATAGAGCTTAAGATGCCAGCTCTGTAAGAATTGTATATCAATGTTCCTTTCCCTACAAGGTGCATATAGGAGTCGAGGATGAGAGATATACCCTCTATACTTTGTTTTTACTGCCCCTATCATGTCTGGTGTGCCTTAAATATTACTTTTAAATGAACACTCTGTGGATTGTTTACAGAAGAAGTTTTACACTAGGACCAGATTGTCAATACATGGTTGGTCCTCTGTAGTAATAATGTTGAATTCTTTCATTTAAAATAAAACTTCCTTTACGGACATAAAAAGATTAATTCAGAAAAGCTAATATGTTTGTACATGACTTAGTCTAACCAATTGGGTAATGCTGCTTCAAGAAGTGCTTTGTACTCCTTATTCCAAAAACAAATACATCCAACTCTGGGGGTGGGGAGGGGGGAAAGCTTGCCCTACTCTTTGTAGATATTGCTAAGGTTTGAAATGGGAAAGGGGAAAGAAGGGATAGAGAATCTCCCAGTGAATCCTCTGCTTGGGTCTCTCTTAACGTTTATTTCTGAAGCTAGTGAACTTTCATTGTCCTGTGGCCTCATATTTATAGAGCTTCTTAACTGTTTTGTACCTCAAGTTATTTTTACATATCTTTGAAGATTGAGATTATGAATTATGTTGAATTTAACCTTTTCCCTTGGAGAATTTGCCTCTGATATCTTTCAAATTTAATCTTAGTGTATTCTAGGAATAGTTTTCCTTATGGACAACTTCTCAGCTGTTGTGATTAGTAATTTAGTAAGAAATAACAGATGTTAATCAAGTATGTATGTGTTCTGTCCTCCTCTGATTTCTTTGACTCTGATTCCTTAATTTGCAGTGATGTCTTAGAAGTGGAACAAGTATCCTCTGGGCTTTTTGACTTCAGCAACAACAGCCAGTGAGGCATCTCTTAAGTTCCAGTGCATTCTAGTCTCTTGTGTGTCCTGAAAGGTAGCAGGAGCATTTCTGGGGTCACACTGATATTTTCTCAAAGCAGAGTTTCCTATGTGTTATGGTGCTGCTCTAAGATGTTTCTTTTTAAAACTGTTAATTCTTGGAGAATGACTTGTTCAACTTTTTCATGTAGAGGGTTTTTTTTCCTTTTCTTTTTTCTACCAGTTGGTAGTGGGCAATGGATCAAAATCCTATCCTAAATAATTGAATTTTTAATGTCATAGTCTGAGAAAATACCGCTCCCTTTCCTCAGTCATTTCAAATGTTCTGTGTCATCTGCTCTAGCACATACTTTGGACTCCATTACAGGTGACCATTTCTCCCTCCTCAAAAGGTGAGGCATCCTCAGTGTTTTCTAATCATTTTAAACTGAATTTGACAAGCAGCTAAAAACAAACTTAGTCTGAGACTTTTGCTTAATATATAGTTATAGAAGTAGCAACTATTTTGAAAATTACTGTTGACTGCTCTTTAAGACCACACCTGTATGCCAGGAGGCTACAGTTTACATCATTGGACTCTTTATAGGCAACCAACAGACTGGTTGCAGTGGATGAAATTGTCACAGTAGCCTTGCCTGGGCTAGGCTGTGCGGTATATTTTTCAGGTGATTCAATCTTGCCCAACCCAGGGACCAGTCTCGCTGGAGAACATCTAGCCCTTTCCTTGCTTCAGTGCCACCTTTTTTTAGGCAAGGAGCCAAGAAGTTACTTTATAAAGCAGTGAATACTTCAGATAAATATACAGCTATAGCTCCTGAAGAGCAGAGAAGATTGACCACCACTGATTTTAATTCTCCAATATATAAGGAATTTAGAGTAATGTGTGCACATGCCCATGCATGCCTGTGTTTCTGGGGAGCTCTTGCACTAGGCATCTGGGCTGCACTTTGAATGACACACTTGTGGCTTTAGTAGATTTCACTGTTTTTTAATTGTTGTTCGTTTCTTTTCATTAAAGGTTTTAATCAGCTAGACAGATCATTTTGTATTTAATGGCAGAAACTTTGGTACATTAACTTTTAATGAATGAGCTTCAATTGTGAAGCAAGAGCCTATAGAAGGCAACTGTTGTCAGTGAGATTTCTGGCTCCAGAGGCCAGTACTTGGTGGCATTTTCTGAGCAGCCAGCAGTTGCTCCCATCAGTGATGTCTAGTTGTGTAGAGGAGGGTACGCTGTGCACTCTCCAGGTATGAGGGTATGTAACTTTGGCTCTTAAAATTATGTACACATACACACTTTATATATATGTATGTATGTATGAAAACATGAAATTAGTTTGTCAAAAATGTGTGTGTTTAGTATTTTAGCTTAGTGCAACTATTTCCACATTATTTATTAAATTGATCTAAGACACTTTGTTGTTGACACCTTGGATATTAATGTTCAAGGGTGCAATGTGTATTTCTTTAGATTGTTAAAACTTAATTGCTATGATTTGTAGTAAATTAACTTTTAAAATATATTTCAGCCCTTCTGTAGTGTAATAGGGCTCTTACAGGGTGGAAAGAATTTTGATTTTCCAGTAGCTAATTAAAAAAAATGGCTTCATTATGTATCTTGATCTATAGGAGTTTCAGTATGGTCCCAGGAACATCTACTGGGGATGAATGTTTTAGGCAGATTGTGATGATGCTTTAAAAAACAATCTAACTAAACTAAGTAACTTGGGGAGCCAGGACATTTCAAATCCATACAGATTCCTATAACTTATATATATTCCTTAGTTACATGGAAAACAGATTTCATTTCAACTTCATGTATCAATGTGTTGGAGAGGCAGACTCCCCCCGCCCACCCCAATTATGTTGCACGACTGAGGTTGCTATTCAGTAAAATGAGTAGAATAGTCAATCATTCAATGGCTTGAATATGCAGTGACAAGAGGCCAAATAAATTGTTTGTGAATAATAAAGAAGTTTGGTTTAGCCTGTTAGACCCTGAAAACCAAGCTGCAAATCACAGGCAGTAAGTTTTTATAAGTTCATGAAGGAATGATGGTCTACCTAGCTCCTATTCACATAAATCCATTCACATAAACCTGATGGTTAATTAAAAAGTACTTGCTAAGCTGGGCATGGTGGCATACTCCTGTAATCCCAGGGAACCCAGAGACTAAGACAGGAGGAACATGAATTCAAGGCCAGCCTCAGCAAAAGCAAGGCGCTAAGCAACTTATTGAGACCCTGTCTCTAAATAAAATACAAAATAGGACTGGGGATGTGAATCAGTGGTTGAGTGCCCCTGAGTTCAATCCCTGGTACTATGCCACCCACAACCCCTACCCCACCCCCGAGAAAAGGTACTTGCTGTCTCCCAAAACGGGAATGGGAATAGCTAAGTCTCCTCTTCTAATGGAATTTGGTCACAGAGTAAAGTATTCAGGCTAGGTCTCAACCAAGTCATGTAGATGTTTAAGCATCCTAAAATAGCAGCCTGAGTAGTCATATAAAGAAGTTGATTTTCAGGAATATCAGCATGGGCCTCTCCTTGCTCAGCTAAGCATAAATGACCATTCTTTAAAACAAAACCAAGAAAAACTCTCCAAATGAGCAGGGAAATACTCCCACCCAGAAACTCGAGTAATATTTGTTTTTTACTTTTTCATGCTTCCATGTGGTTTCTATCTGCTATGTTCCTCTATGGAGGAACATATTTTCTACCAATTCGGAGATGGTGCCTTTCAAATCAATGCCTTGAGTATCCATATTGTTGAGTTTGTTGTTGCTGTTCAAGAGTGTCCCCATTTTAAACTTTATGCACACATCTGGCAAATCATCAACATGAGCATTCAACAGTACTGGGGTGGGATTGGGGGGTGGGGGCAGGGGCTCACCAACAGAGCTGGCTCTGTTGGCAGTGCCTGGGAAGGCACCACCTGTGAGGGCCAGATATGGGGTTGGTAAGCACAGTTAGGGAAATTTCTACCTAGCCTCCATTTTGAATGATTTTAAGAAATTTTGTATATGGAGGATGGAAATGCTTATATATTTATTGAAATCCTTTTA